>NC_081436.1:4119778-4780111 GCF_949786415.1 Peromyscus eremicus
TGTCCTCCCAGCACTCCTGTGGGGGACTAGGCCTGAAGGGTGAAGTCCAGCTGGTCTGGGGCGGGGACAGAAGCAGCGAGGGAGACTGCCCCAACCAGGTGGAAGGTGGGAACCAATGCCAGGACTGTCCTCCGTCTCCCGGGCATCTGCGCCGCATCGTGTGCCTGCCCTCACATACACACAGTTGAAAATGAGGCAGGCAGAGAGACAGTCCAGCAGGTGAGAACACTGCTTCTCTTCCAGGGGACCTGAGTTCAGTTCAGCACTTCCATCACGTGGTTCACAACCACCCGTAACTCCAACTCCAGGGGATCGGACGCTCTCTCCTGGCTTCAGAGAGCACTTCCGAACACTTGGCATTCACTCACACAAATACTCATAGACATGCACATAAATAAACATTATTTATATGCATGTGTATAGAATTTTTCTATTTATTTATTTGTGTTAAGGTCTCTCTTATGTATCCCTGGCTGTCCTGAAACTCTATGTAGACCAGGCTGGCTCAAAAGTTGTAGAGATCCGCCTGCCTCTGCCTCCCAAGTGCTGGGATTAAAGACATGTGTCACCACACCTGGCAAAATACAATTTTTTAATCAAAAACTTTTAAAAGAATTTTTTGAAAGAGAGAGAAAATGACCAGTTCTGAGCACTCACAGATGCTAGGTCTGTTCTAAGAACATGCCTTTTTTCAGTCATCGGTTTACACACCCTGGGCAGAAGACTCGGCCCTCCTGGCACACGCCTGTTTAATTTTATTTTATTTTTTTGAGAGAGAGAGAGAGAGAGAGAGAGAGAGAGAGAGAGAGAGAGAGAGAGAGAGAGAGCAGGTCAGAAGACAACTTTTGGGAGCTGATTCTCTCTTCCCCCTTACTGAGGAAGGGTCTCTTTTTTCTACTGTCCTTGGCATTTTAGGCTAACTGGCCCACAGGCTTCCCTGGTCTCTTCCTGTCCCTGCCTCACATCCTGTGGGAGTGTTGGGATTACAGATGTGTGCTGCTGAATCCCACTTCTTCACACGGGTTCCAGGCATCAGGCTTGGAGAGGAACCCCCGTGAGTCACGTGCGCCCATTTTAAAATGAAGGAACCTAAAGTCTGAAGATGTCAATTGATTTGCCCAAGGCCGTGCCCGGCTAGTGGAGTTGCTGAGATCTGAAGCAAGGTGTTCCATCTACAGATGCTACCATACCGCAGCAGGCTGTAGAGGTAAACACCCACCATGGAAGCCGCTCTGGTGGGCCGCCTGTCCTCACCTGCCCTCTTGATCCTCGGCACCCCTGTCTGGCCCTCTCTTGAGTGGGAATAAACAGCATTAAAAAGACAGGAGATTAAGGGCCGTGAGAAAGGAGAGACCCTTGCTGGAATCTCCTCTCTTTCAGGCTGAGAGACCGTTTGCAACCTTGAGTTTTTACTATATTAACACTTCTTTCTCATCCCCAAATTCTATTCCATTAGACACTTAATAAACCCATCCCTTTGGTTAAGTCTGACTCTCCCGACATTCTTTCTGCTGCATAGTCAAGCATCTGACTTTAGCTGAGTGAAGGTCCCTGAGACGAGAACTCCTCAGCCTATGGGTGGCTGCTGGACGGTCTCTCTGCTGCTGATGACAAGAAGAGGCTTGCTGAGGGTGGGGACCATGGGAACTTGCCCGTGCGACCCCACCTCGAGAGTCAAGGTACTCGAGGATGCTGCGCCTGAGAAGCTGCTGACCTGTGAGCTGGCCAAGGGTGGGGCCCAGCTCAGAGAGGAGGCTGAGTGTGCTGGGCTGGGGTTCCTGAAGGTCTCCTCCTGCCTGGCTTCCGGCACAGCCTTCACCACCCTGACCTGATCCTGGGACACCTGCTGCACATTCTCCTCGGTGTGTGTGCATTCGTGGAAGGCCAGGCACAAAAGGGCCAGGTCGGTGCTCTAAGGCCGTCTGCAGGAATAGGACATTCACATCTCAGAAGAAGGCAGAGGGGAAAACTAGGTGCGGTGAGCTCAGGTCTCCTCAGGGCCAGCCTTCAGGGTCTTCCAGCTACCCAGTAGTATTTTTGTTTGTTTGTTTGTTTATTTTTGGTTTTCCAAGACAGGCCTTCTCTATGTAGCCCTGGCTATCCTGGAACTCACTCTGTTGACCAGGCTGGCCTCAAATTCACAGAAGTCTGCCTGCCTCTGCCACCCAAGTGCTGGGATTAAAGGCGTGCACTACCATGCCCGGCATCAGGAGTATATTTGTGGGTACAGAGTTTGGCCTCCTTGCTTCTGCGTGATTGTAACTGAAAGGATTCAAGGATTCAAATCTCCAATACAAGGGACCCTGGAGCCACTCAGGTCTACCCAGCCTGGCAGCACCTCATTCTTTGCTGTCCGAATTTTCTCTGCCTCTTATCCCTCACACCCCTCCCCTCATCGCAGATGGTGCGAGTGTTTCTAAGGCCTGTGACAGGAACCACGTTTGGCCCTGCAGATACTAGATCGAATGACATGTAGCCTTGGTTCTCGGGTTGCCCACGGCCCTGGGGAGGCAGCCACAGGAACAGAGACCGTGAAGGCAGAAGAAAACATACCCAGAACATAACCATTTTTCTCAGGGGCCACCTCAGGCTCGACTATGTTCTAGCTTCCACCCCATATCCTCTGACCCCAGGTTGGTCCAGAGAGATCTATTCTAGTGTATGATAGGCTATGAGTCTCCCCACATTTCCCTGTTGAGTGTACCTTAAAATGAATGAGAAAGGGGGAACTGTTGCCATTTAGATCAGCTCTGTTCCAGAGAGAGAGAAATACAATAAAAAACACAGATGCACGCATGCAAGTTCAACTGCTTTAACAGCCACACTGAAAATACTTTAAAAAAAATAAGTAAAATCAATTCCGGCAATATATTTTATTTAACTCAAGATACCTGAACGATTACCCCCTCCAACATGCCGTCAATATAAAAAGTTATACATGGAAGTGATTTGTGCTCATTTTTCAGTGTCTTTAAGTCACATTTCACACCTGTAGCTCATCACACTCTGGGCACGCCTCACACGAAGGACTCAGTAGTCTCATGTGGCTGGTGGCCGTCACTGGACAGCCTGGGATGCCGTCTGCTCAGGGAGATACGCGACCACAGCCTCCCTAGGGAATGTCCCCACTGTAGAACTCTGAACAAGGAAGGCAGTGCAGTATAGGGAAGACTGGAAGAGAACAGGCCTTGCCTTTAACGGCACTTTGCTCTGGGTTTTAGAACTGGGTGACTATTTTCTTCTTTTTAGTTTCCTACATTTTCTTTTTTCTTTTTTAAATGTACCCCCTTGGGCCTGGCTGGGCCTTGTACATGCTAGGCAAGTGTTCCAGCACTGAACTGCACCTCCAGCCCCTTTAAAACTCATGAATTTATGAGCATGTAGTCATTATTTATTAATTGGAAAAAGTCGTTTGTATTAATATTTGGTTTTTAAATTCTGCCTCGCTGTCAAGGAGCTCAGCCCCGAGGCCTTCTCATGCTTCACCTAGCTGTCCTCTGTCCTGCTGTGGCTCACTCCAAGCTGCCCGGAACTGAATTTGAATGTAATGTAATTTATGTGTGTGTGTACCGTGTCACAGTGCATGTTGAGGCCAGAGGACAACTTCTGGGAGCGAGTCTACTTCTTCCTTGTGTCAGGGACTCTTGTTATTTATGCCGCTGCGCCTTGTGGGTGAGCTTCCCGGCTAATTCCCCCGTCCCCGCCTCCCATCTCTGTGGAAGTGCTGGGGTTTGAGATGCCAGTCACCATCCACCTCTTCTAAGTGGGTTCCAGGGGCTGAAGACAGGTCATCAGCGCTGTGTCCAAGCATTTCTACCCACTGAGACATCTAGCTGGCACCTCCCCGATACCTTGAAAGTGGGTTTGCATTTTGACATTCACATGAGCCCTGGCACTGTGTCTGTCATCTAAGAGGGCCAACACAATGGAGTGGGTGACAGGCCCATTACAGCCCCAGGCTCCAATTGAGCTGGCTGCCCTAGAGCTCTGTAGTCCTGCCTCCTCCTTATAAATTATTGAATTAAATTAATTTATTTGTTTTTGTGTGTGCTGTGTGGATAGTGTATGCGTGTGGTGCGTGCATGCCAGTGTGTAAGTAAGTATCCATGAGTTCACGTAGAGGAGCAGAACGGGATATCGAGTGTCTTAGTCTATGCACCACCCTGTCTTATTACCTTGAGATGGGGTCTCTCATGGAAGCCCACTCTTTTGACTGGCTAGTGAGCTCTCAGAATCCTCTCATCTCTGCTCCTCAATGCTGAGGTCACTGGCATGAGCAGCTGTGGCTGCCTGGGGGACCAGCCCCCAGCAGCACAGGGCTCAAAGAGGAGCCACGGAGTCAGTGCCCACTAGACCTTTTTACCTGAGGGCATTAGGGGAAAAGACACTCACACTCTCTTGATGGTTTCCTTCTTTATTCCTCTGTATTCTTCGTTCTGTGTGTTCTATATTCTCTATCTAGAAATGTCCCTTCTATCTCTCTAGATGTTTTCATTCTCCTTCCAACTCTCTTGATGTTCTCTCCTAATTCTCCCATTCTTGATATTTCCCTTCTAGTTCCTTCTAAATCTCTCATTCCTGATGTTTTCCTTCTGTCCATTTAAACTCTATCTTTATGCTTTCCCTTATAGCTTGTACATCCCAGCAAAATCTTTCAAGCAATATAAAATTACAATGCAGTTACATTCTGTTTTTCAAGTGAATGATTACAATGAATATAAAACAAAAAGTAAAAAACAGCTTGTTTTCCATATCCCTTACACGATTAAACATTTTTCATATTACAGGTGAAAAACAAATTATCCCAAGAACCCACGTACATTCATACCCAAGCAACTTGTTATAGATTAACAGTGTGTAAGCAAGCAAGATAGTCTTCTCAGTTAGGACTTTTACTGGCAGGCTGCGTTTTGCAGTTACAAAGAAAGGGACAATTACTTTATTACTTATCTTGAAAGGTAATCTTATAAGGAATCTTAAAGGAATCACAAAACCTAAACTTTTATGTATGAAAAAGAATCAATGAGCTCTACTTTAAATCTTTAGGGTACATACCCACTCATCAATAGTTTCTTATATCAGGAGATTGAGGGCAGAAATGGGTACAAGAAATTAATCGTCACCTTTGGTCATCAACCAATCCTAGCAAGAAAAGTGTATCAGCTAGTAATAATTGGACCACTTTGTTCTTGTTCCCTGACCTTAAAGAGTTCCTCACTCAACTATGTGCCTTTCTAAAACTTTAGATTACCTTCATGGGTTTTTCACCTCAAAGCTATTTGACAAAAACATCTTAGTCTAACTTTAAGTTATGTTCAAAGCTTTGTTTCAGCTGTGATGCACTCTGAAACCTGTGAACACATGTCCCAACATTAAGGTTAAAAGAATTTAAGCTAGCTGGGCTACTGGGACTCGATTGTTTTTCTTAGTCATTAACCTAAGCCACAGTCTATACAGCTCCTCAATAGAAACTCATGTGTTGTAGCAGTGTGACACTTCCTTGTTTTATTTTTTATCATCACAACTCTATTTAAACTAGCATTATTATTATCAATTAGACAGTACAGCTTAGGGAAAAAAATCATCTTCATAATAATCCACAGGTAAGAATGCCTAGTAGAAAGGAATATTTCCATGAGATAAACACACTACATTACAGGCAGTGGGATCTCCCCACACCCATTCACACCATGTCAGATACTAAAGAAAGAGCAGACATGTGAAGGTACAGCAGAAGCAAAAGACTTTCTGAAGTCTGTGATCTTGGGGCCTTGCCTGTCTGAGATTCACCATCAGGGAGTCGCCTCCTGGTGGGCTGACACCTTGAACTTCAGACGCCACCTGCTGCTCCTCTGACACGGCCAGCAGCAATGTCTGGCTTTCTCTGTGGCTGCCAGGGGTCTGATCTTTATACTATCACCCGCTGAGCTGTTTCCTCGGCCCCTTCATTTTATTTTTTTAACTGATGTATAAATGTTCCTCGCTGACCAAGCCAAGCCACTCTCTCCTCCCTTTGGAAATATCCAAACCCTCAAAGCCTCAGTGGAAGGACAGACACTTTGAGAGGTCACCCTTTCCTTCAGGCACGTCCCCTTCCGCTCCTGGGTTGGTTGGTGTCCACCGTGGGGAGGCTGCTTTCTGGACCCACACACTCTGCTCATTTTGCTCTCAATTCTCTCAGAGCTTCTCTCTCTCTTCACTCTCAGCGCACCGCACCACACTACACCACAGTCTTCTTGGGTCTCCTATGCGATAGAATCATTGGCATAGTGCTTGAGTATGACCTAACAGGTGGGGAAACCCAGGAACGGAGGGCATTAGCTGTGGCCTCATTTGTAAAATGGGACCCTGAGCTGAGTCATCTGGCCTTGAACCAGAAGAAGTCTATAAATCTGTCTCACGCCAGTAACTGTCAGCTGTTCCACAGAGGTGTGTTTTATTTATTTATTTTTTAAATGTGCTGATCAGACATTTGAGACAAGCTCTGAGATCTCTCCCCACATTACAGTGCCCACATGGTGAGCGAATGTCACACTGTAGAGACACCACTGCAATATTTATGAGGCTCGCGGCTGCTCTGAGCTCAGGAGGGATGGGGAGACGCTGTACTTGCTCAGAGCCTACGGCCTGTCACACCACACGGGAACCTCCCTCAGTGAAGGAGCCATCATTAGCTCCACTTAACCTCAAGAACCCTGAGACTCTGAGACATGACCGCACAGTGGGTGGTCCTCGGAGCCCTTGCTGCTGACCGCTGGGTCTAGAAAGCTTGCTCCAGCTTCTTCCAAAGGCAGAAGCCCCAGGCAAGTTACTAAACCTCTGTGAGATGGAGCTTCCAACCTAAGATGGAGATTAGCAGAGGCCTTCCATGCTTGGGAGATGACAGGGGACATTTGTTATAGTGCACTTGATATAAGCCTAGCTCATGTGGAGCACTCGGTATGTGCTGGCTGCTGTTACCTCCATGGATCTGGTTGCATCATACAACTGGGTAGTGAAGGCCTTGGGAAGGAACCAAGGTCCCTCACCACCAAGGACGCATTCCAGGACAGGCTGTACCTATTCAGTCTTCCTCCTGTTTCCTCAGGGCCTGAGGTGCCTCCTGCCTTCACTGTATCCTAGCCATTTACTTGGGAAATATCTTGCGCACCTTTATCTGTCCACCACAGGCCCAGGTAAATCTTGCCGGCATCAGTGGCTTGCTCAGTATCTTCTCTGTCCTGCAGCCAGAGAGGCCACCTCCTGCTTCAGGCTCTCCTCATAACTTCCAAAGTCTTCTCCAGCCTACAGGCCTAGGAGGGGTCTGCTCATCTTGAAGCCCCTGCCACGGGGCTCCCACGGCTTCCGGGCCTAGACCCACCGTTATCTGTTTCACTGGTCTCTACGGCTTCCCGAAACCACCCCCTCCCACCCAAGCCGCTGTGGTTCTCTCCCTCTGGGTGGAGGTTTCCGGATGAGCCTGAGTCAGTGTGGGATTGCTGTCCACTCTCCGCTCCACACAGCTCTTGCTCACCTGTGCTGTCCCAACTCACCACAAGGCCCACAGGCTGGACACACTTAGTTGAATGAATATATGCAAGTTCCACAATGATGCTAGCCAAGTTAGGCTGAGAAATGGCCTTGCTGCAGACAGAGCAGCTGGTTAGCTTCCTGTCTCTCCTGGGAGAGGCCCTCTCCCTTCTGGAATGAAGCACAAAGATGGCACCTCGGGTTTTTCTTCCCCCGACCCTGATTTGTGTGCCACTCTGGTCCCTGGAAGGCCTCCCTCCCTTCCGCAGCCACACCTGGCTCAGTCTATTGAGTCTCACTCCGTGTTTTGAGATGCAGATTAAAAAACCAGCCCATTTGCCACCAGACCTTTTTATCCTTTACCTCAGGGCTTCTCTCTCTCTCTAACTCACTGATGCCCTTAGTGCTGCCAACTTGAATGCTGGCTGGTGTTGTGGGTTGGGTTTTATGCAGGTGACCACAGCTGCAGTGAATTCATGGGTTCAACGGCCGTGTCATATCCAGAAGAAAGCTTTGCACAGCACTTCCCCCAGCCCCCATCCTGCAGGTCTCACATTCCTTCGTCCCCTCTTCCATTATGGTTTCCAGCCCTGGTGGTTTGCTGATATAGACATCGTCCTCGTCCCGTTTAACGCTGAGTGCTCCGCACTCACCCACACTCAGCACGGTAACCAGTCAGAGCCTCTGTGTCCGTGGCTGCCCACTGCAAACAGGAGCTTCGGTGGTCAAGGCTGAGAGCGGTGCTAACCGACAGATGCCACCATAGATGTTTAGAAGATAGTTTGACAACGTGCCCACTTAGCAGAACACCAGTGGTGGGTTCCCCGGGGTCCTACGACTTCCTGAGCTCTTGACCAGGTTTACAGTACTAGTGAACTCTCTCCTGTGGGGCAGGCCTCAAATGCACTCAGGAAGGAGATGGTTGCCCCAATTGCCTCTCTGCCACTGTTGTGCGAGTGGGCACATCTCACCTGGCAGGTCAGTGTGGTAGCACCAGGATTCACTGCCATATGGTGCTATTGATGACCTTCCTCCCTAACAGCCTGCACAGCACCTTCTGACCCTACGGAAGCTCAGCAGCAGGACGTTTTCAAGTCAGTTACAGCTTGACTTCTCTGGGTTCTCAACCAGAGTCCGCTGTGTCTTTAGCAATCAGGTCTTATCATCAAGTAATGGCCGACTAATCTGACCTTCCAACCAGTCATAACGTCTCTCTCTTCTGAATCACGTGACATCATACTGTGGCAGGTGTCAATCATGCACAGACGGCCATCTCTGCCAGTCCTGACACTCTAGAGTTTTATTTCACTTGTAGCCTGAAGTGCTAGGTGGTGCTGGGTCTAAGCTTTCAAACCCTGATGAAGGTCCCCTGACACATAACAGGGGACATTTGACTGCGGGTCCCTCAAGGGGGGAGGGTGAACAGGTGTCCCACACTCTGTCTCCTCAGCACATGGCATGATGCCAGAATTGAGGGTCCTTGATGGATGGCAAGGAATGAATTTTTGTTAAGCTTGCCATGTTGCAGGCACTGTACTGAGCCCTGTCTGTAGGTCCTCTCCCCAAGTCTTCATAACCAGTGCCTGTGACGGGCACTCGGAGTCTTACCACGTGAGCCCTATAGGCTGGGATCCCTGTGCGTATCTCAGTTCTTGACACAAAGTAGGCCTCCATTCATAGCTGTTGGAAGCTGGGTGTGGTGGTGCCTACCTTCAATCTCAACACTTGGGAGGTTGAGGCCAGAGAATTGCCTTGAGTTTGAGCTTAGCCTCAGTCATCCAAATTTTGACTCTTTTTTTTTTTTTTTTAAGTCTTTGGATAAGTAAGTTGATCGATGATCGTCTACTTTACAGAGGAGGAAGCAAGCTCAGGGAGGTCATCTAAGGTCATTTACTGGGTAAGGGAGGAACAAGAATTCACACCCATGTTGATCTGATTTCAACACCTATATTCTTCATTATTGAATTCCATCAGGCATCAGGGACAGAGTGGAGACTGGAGGATCAAGACGCACAGCCTGTACCTTTCAAGCACATTCCGTCTGGCGGACGAGCAGAAAGGTACACAGAGCAATATGCTTGATGGAAAGGGAACTCATGACCATTCCAGGAACTGGGCAGGGCGAATACCAAGACCCGGAGGAAAGAGGAGACTTGTCAAGGCTTTCACCAGTGAAGTGGCTCCGTCTGGACCAGAACACGGATGCCTGGAAAACTCCCACGTCCCTCCCACTTTTCTACTTTGCAATGGACTTGAACCAGGCTGAGAGGGAGCAGCGCAGAATGGATGGGGCACCAGGTTATGGGCAGAGCCTGGAGACCACACTCCTGCTCCAGTCCCCACTGCTGGCTGACCTCCTCCTGTCAAAACTTCCAGTAGAGCCTAGGCACGGGCAGAAAGAACGGCAGGGACAGGAGTGTGGGCCCACACCTCGCGAGCAACTCTTGCAGTGGATTGAGGGTGTCGCCGCTTGCTAAGGCCTGGACTTTCAATGTCCCATGCTTTACAGACTGTATCTAGGGAGGTGCAACGTGTCTTGAGATGAGGGTTGGGGAGGCAGGAGTGGACACTCCAGCAAAGGGGCTGTGTGGTCAAATGCTCTACCGCTGAGCTACACTCTCTGAAGAGGAACTCTGGCTGGCCGACAGCACAGGAGTGTCTGTTCTTCCTTCGGGATGCTGGGGCTACGTCCCTATGTTGAGCAGAAACTGCAGGGAAAAGCAGACTTTGGCATTTGTGGGGAGCAGCCATAGACATGGGGGCCTGTCAGCACAACATCCTGTGGCCTGTTCTGTGAGCTCTGCCTACTGTGAGCCAGTGGGGTTCTCCCTGCACTGGCTCCCTGTCACTGGTCTCAAATCATGGGTGGGGTTGGGGTACGCAGAGAACCTTCTGCCTCAGAGAACAGAACAAAGAAAGAAGGAGAAAAAAGAGAAGGAGAGAAAGGAAAAGGTACAAGCTCTCTCGTCACCCACAGGGGACGGCGAGGGGAGTAGGCGGTGTGCGGATCTGATAGGGATGTGGTGCTGGGTAGCTATGCCACCCCCAAACAATCTTAACCCTTCCTTCCTCTCTCTATCTGCCCCTGGCTATGTGTGGACCCCTGCCGCTGCCTTGGGTTGAGGGTCTCTGGGCTGAGAGCTCACTCTCCTCACCCTGGCTGGTCCCCCAGCAAGTCACGTTATTTTCGGTTAGTCACTTGGCCTCTCGGCCTGGCACTTCCACATCTGTGAAGTGAGAAGTGGCTTCTGTCCACACCTTCATCCCCCTCCCTTCCTGAGCACTGGCCTCCAACAACCTGGCTGGCAATCTGAGCAGAAATCGGAGCAGGGTTGGGCTGCCACGGTGTGGAACTGAAAGGAGGCGAGAGGAAGTGGCTAAGCTCACACCTTTGGCCCCCAAAAGAGCCCAGAACACACCTGTGCTGTGTCACCTAGTCAACCTGCTGGAGGAGTTAGTGGGAGGGAGAAGCCTGCCGCTGCCTCCCATCTCCCGCCTCAGCTGATGCCTCTGCCTTCTCCCACCCTCTTTTTTTTTCTTGTCCCCTCTCTCCAAGGATGCCCTCACGTATTCCGAGGTTTGCCTACCATCCACATACTATTCAGCCAGAGTCTAGAACCTTAGGTCCAGAGAGATGGCTCAGTGGCTGTTCTTCCAAAGTACCTGGGTTCAAACCCCAGCACCCACGAGGCAGGCTCACACTCCCGCTATAGAGGATCTGATGCCACCTTCTGACCTCAGCAGGTACTTGGACAAACATTCACACACACAAATTAGAACCTTAGGTCCAGCCTAGTCTGGCTGCCAGTTGCTTCTTCTGAGGTCCTGGACTGAGCTTCAGGGCAGGAAGGGGGTAACACACACAGTGCACAGCATCTCCCAGGCTGCACAGGAGGAGATCCTGCCTGGACCACGTTCCGACTTCGGTGAGGCTCCAGCTGGCAGTCTGTGGGTCCACTGAGCACAACTCTTCCCAATTAACAGTGGCCCAGTCCCCAGAGACTTCAGCTCCAGGTCTCCATCCCTCTCTGTCCCCTCTTGCTTTATTGTGTACGTAGCCTCTTCCCAAGTCCTGACAGCACTGCTCAGGCTCTTTCTAGTGGTGTGGGCTGTGCTCTTCTTGGATCAGACCACACTCTGACCTCAGGGCCTTTGCACTGGCTGGGCCTGTTGCCCAGGGCACAGTGAGAGGCTCCGTTCCTCACTGGCTTCACTGATGCTGAGAGATGGTCTTAGTGGGAGGTTGCCCATCTTAGTGTCACAGTGCCCCACCAGGCATGTTGGACTGTCCCTTTATTTCTGGTCCAGCATTACTTTTTCAGTGGCAATGGGAGCCTCGTATTTACATTTCTTGTCAGATACGTGGCTCTATCCTAAGTGCTTTACCGATCCCGACTCGCTTGGTTCTCAGCCGTCCAGGCACAGGTGAGGAAAATAAGGACCGAACAGGTGTATCTTGCCCGGGGCCAGAAGGCCGCTCTAGTCCCTCAGCTCTGAGCCTGCCGCCAAATCCATCACCATGTCTGCAGGCTCACCCCTGCACCTCCATCTTTCCCCTTCTCCTCACCCCTACTACACGGGGCTTCAGACCAAACCTGTTCCCTTCCTTGTTGAGACAACACTCTAACAACAAAAACCATAACCCCAGTTTGATCTTTGTGAGACCTGTCTTTGATCATGTCATTATCTAACTGAAAAACCTTGGAATCCTCCCCATGTTCCCACCTCTAACAAGCATAAGGATAACCATCTACCAGGCTAGGGGTCAAGGATGAGGCCCCAGAACCTCCCCAGCTGAGGAACCCCTTGCTGGTCCCTGCTCTTCCCAGGCTCTAGTTTCTCTTAGCTGTCCTGACTTGCTTGGCTACATTATCTGCTTCCTTTGAAGTGAGGGCTGGGGACCCGAACGGGGCCTGAAGGCTCCTTGCAGAAAGGCTATTGGGGGCCCTTCCAGAGTGTTTCACACGGAAAAGGACAGGAACAAGAGGAGTGAGTGTCTGGTGAACAACGGTGGAGCCGAGCCGCCTGAGAGTGGAAGCTAATGATTTCACTACACACCATTGGTGGGAGCCTTAAGCCCATAGCAACCGCCACCACCAAGGGCTAATCGCATCCTGGATAGACCCTTAAACCCTTCCATGCATTGCCACTGCATCTCTCTGTGGGCCCCTGAGATCAGTGCTAACTCTGCCCCCACTTTTAAATAGTGAGGAAAACGAGAGTCTGGAGGGGGCCTTGCTTGTCATGCAGCTTTGAGATAGGCATGCAGGATCGACGTCTGGCCTGTGCTCTGGCCATCAGATGCCAGGGCACACACGTTGCTGCTGCCACTTGTACTGGTGATGCCAAAACGCCAGAGGAATATAAAGATTTTGCATAACGTTCCTTGCTCACTTAAGTATTCCTGGATCACTTGCCTTCAGCTCCCAAATGTTCACATTCTATATCTGTGCCATACACTGTTTTAACCCCCAGGTACATGGCAACATAAAACGCCCCCAAACTACTCCTCTCTGTAACTGATATTCTAGTGGGAGATGGAGATAGGGAACAGAGAACTGAACAATAGAAATGTAACTATGAGGCTCCCATTGCCACTGAAAAAGTAATGCCGGACCAGAAATAAAGGGACAGTCCAACATGCCTGGTGGGGCACTGTGACTCTAAGATGGGTGACCTCCCACTAAGACCATCTCGCAGCATCAGTGAAGCCAGTGAGGAACGGAGCCTCTCACTGTGTCCTGGGCAACAGGCCCAGCCAGCGCAAAGGCCCTGAGGTCAGAGTGTGGTCTGATCCAAGAAGAGCACAGCGCACACGACTGAAGCATTGTGCACGGTGTGTGTGTGTGTGTGTGTGTGTGTGTGTGTGTGTGTGTGTGTGTAGCAGGTGGGATACACAGACATCAACACAGCAAGGCCTGCATGAAGGCAGGCTCTGCGTCAGGCCAGTCGTCTGAGAAATAGTAATCCCAACAATCCATGGAGTGCATTTCACACACCTGCAACTCAAAAAAAAAAAAAAAAAAAAAAAAAAAAACCTGCTAGAGTAGGATTAATGCCGAGAGAGACAGGAATCCCACAGTGCGTGGAGACAGCAGCTACATTAGGGTGCTCAGAAACTTTGTAACAAGGGGAATAAAGAGGAAGAGTGCAGGTACAGAGGGGGCGGGGCCTGGGTCAGCTTGAGCCGCAGAGCCAGGGACAGGGACGGACAGACGGACGGACAGACGGGAGGAGGGCTGGGGCTGCAGAGCCAGGGGGTGAGATGATGGGAGAGCAGAAAGCAATCCGCCGCTCCTCTCCAGAATTTGTTTCCCACCTCCTAGGAGATTCCAACCCTTGGAGCACCCTGTTCTCTTGCCAGCCCTGGGGGTGTGGGAGACAGGAGATGGCACAGTCCCCGCATCCTCAGTTTCTCACAGCTCCCGCCCTGGCAGAACTTCCTGTGTTCAGTGTGCCCTTGCCACCCTAGGGCTTGCCATCCACGGAGGATAGAGTCCTGCTCCCCACCTCCTTTTCATAGGGAGATGCTGCAGCTCAGAGAGGGTAAGGGCCTTGCCGAGGTCACACAGCCAGAAGATGACTAAGTTGGGACTTGAGCCCTACACTTGAGATTGGGGGAACTGCAAAAAAAAATAGGAATTGGTGTTGACTGGGCCCCAAGGGCGAGGCTGGAGAAGGGTGGAAGATGGGTTCCGGAATGGGGAGGGTGGAACTGGAGTGATGGAGGTTGAGAGAAAGCACAGATAGCAGGGAGAGGCTTTGAGACAGAACACGCCGTGTCTCCAAAAATACCTGTCTCAAGGTTGGAAGAGATAGAGACAGCATTCTCCCAGACATGCCTGTGAGACAAGCGGGGGAGGGGGGCGATGTTGCTTCCGCTTATAGGTAGAAGATGAGAACAAGGGGAGATGGCAGGGGCTGGCCAAGGCCGGGGGCCCTGGTAGGAGGCAGAGTAGACAAGTCATCTAAACTTTCTCGCTCTGTGGGGAACGATGAAATAGATGTGAGGAGTGCTGGAGACGGAGACAAATCCAGGCCATCCAGGCAGGGAGGGGGAACACGGCTGAGGCTGGTGGCTGCTGGCTCTGAGACGAGGCCCTTTCCTAGCTCTGTGGACTGGCAGACGGCATCAGCTGGTCGGGTGTCAGGAGTCCTGGTGCCTCCTCCCACCCCCGCGGACCCATCCATCCACCTGCTGCTCCACCGTGCAATGATCCCTGGTCCCCTGGGTGGCTGAAGTGTGTGGGAGGAAGCAAAGGAGGAGAAAACCGCGTGTCTTGCCAGGGCTCTCAAGTCCGCAGCACCCTGCGTCCCCAGCATCCTCCTCCCAGGCCCTCCCCTTCCCACTGTGTGCGGATGGTACGCTCCTCCGGTAAGCCTGGCCCGGCTGCAGTGGATGTTGCTAGAATCCACGCGGAGGGAGGAAGAGACGCAGGCAGGCTGCGGTGACCCAAGCGGCCACCCCTACTTCAGGGACCCCTTCCTTGAGAGACGACACCATGACCCAGGGAAAGGTAGGGGCACGTCCCCACCGCCTGCACCACCCTCAGCTCTCCGGACCCCTGCCTCCCTGCCATTCTGAGGAAGCTTTCTGGACCACTTTAAGCATCCTCTCCTGGCTCCAGTGCAAAGGTCCTAGTGGTCTTTGCTGATGCCAGAGGCCTGAACAGCCCATTTCAAAGAATGGGCCTAGGACTCTTCCCCCAACCCCGAGGTTTTCCTCGCCTCTCTTGTCTCCCACCGCTTGCTGTAGCATCACAAACCCTTCACAGGTGCCCTAGGCCCTGCTAGGAGCCAGATGCGGGGAGGGATGAAGGGAGGAGAGAGGAGAGAGGAGAGAGGAGAGAGGAGAGAGGAGAGAGGAGAGAGAGAGAGAGAGAGAGAGAGAGAGAGAGAGAGAGAGAGAGAGAGAGAGAGATCTGCTTGGGGGCCAGAGTGAGCCTTGAGGGGCAATGCCTGTGTGTGCTGGACCAACCCATCCACTTTAGGGTCATCTTTCGCCCCCTCTGATGCCACCTCCCAGCTCCCTTCATCATTTCACTCTGGATATCAGTATACATCCCCTATGGTTGGGAGTTACTATGGCAACCCTGCAGCAGGATGCTTTGATTTTTGTTTTTGTTTTGGCCAGACATGGGGACTAGATGAAATAAAAACATGCCCTCCCCCTCCACCCACCCACCCCACACACACACACAGTGCACATATACACATACACACACACACATGCATCAGTTTTAGGTCTGAATTTCAGGGGAGGGGCTGGGCAGAGACTTGGGTAGCGCAGAGGCTTATGTAACATCAACAGCTTGTGGAATTATACAACCACTAGGGCCTAGGGTAAAGGGGGGT
Source organism: Peromyscus eremicus (assembly GCF_949786415.1). NCBI lineage: Eukaryota > Metazoa > Chordata > Mammalia > Rodentia > Cricetidae > Peromyscus > Peromyscus eremicus. The sequence goes on from NC_081436.1 coordinate 4,135,643, forward strand.
CCTCCAGCTCTCTGTTTAGAGGTGCTAAGGATTGGTCAGGGAACACAGGAGAAGGCCCTCCCCTACACCCCGTTTTTTCCCTCTGATGTCAGCCTCAGAGCTAATGGTATACCTCCCTGGACCCTCAGACCTTCCTGTGATCAAGCTCCTCAAAGGCCTCAAATGATGTTATTGGGTGATACCGCTTCCTGCCATTGGCCAGATGTCACTTGGGAATGCCTTATGTGAGAGGTGGTGGGGCCCCAGAGGTTCTGGGTGGCTAAGAGGAAGGGTAGAGGCTTCCTTAGACGTGCCCCCTTCAGTCTATACAATGAAGGGAGTCAGGGAGCCTGGGCTCCAGATCCCCTTTGGAGGAGGCAGGAGACACTGAGCTGAGCGTGGGGAAGGGAGCCTCCCTTTCCACTCGCACCCCCTCTCCCAGTCAGGAGCCAGCTCCTCTCTGCTCTGGTGGCACAGACGCCTCCGTCCCTCAGCCCCTTGCTCCCAGCACCCCTCAGGATATTTTAGGAGCCGGGATGCTACCCTGAAGTCCAATGGGCTGCAGAGGGACTGAAGTCAGGGGCCTCCTCGGTTGTCTCCCTGCAAGGGCCACCCATCTGTCTACCTCAGCCGTCCATGAGGGGCCTCTGTAGCCAGACAGAAGTGGTGCTTTCTGAGGCCAGGCCTCCCGTTGGTTTCTCTGTCTTCACATCCTGTTCTAGTGTTTCCCTCCCTGACTCTCACCCGTCATCACCTCACCAAGCTACGAGGCTCATTGTGGGGGGCAGGGGGCATATCTGAATGTGAGTGGACTGAAGTTCCTAGTCTGCCCTGAGCAGATTCCCCCTGGGTCTCGGTTCCTTGCCTCATGGGAAAGAAGGTCATAAGCAGATAGATGTCTTCCTCGGCCCCGGCAAGGACCACACTCTGTTGTTCTGTTCTGGTTGGGGAAGTCTGCTTCTTCAGGACCTGCTCTCCCTCTACCCAGCAGGCTCTCCCCATCCCACCCTCCAGTATTTCTAGCCCAGCAGAAAGCAACCTGTCCCCAGGGACAGAGCTCAAGCCCTGTGGCCCTAGGCGCCACCCCATGGCACCTGGGACTTTGGATGTCTCTCTTTCTGTCTGATTCTGGGTTTCCTCATTTTAAAATTGGCTGAATAGCTGGGCATGGTGGCACCCAGCTTCAATCCCAGCACTCCGGGAGTGGAGGCAGGTGGATCTCTGAGTTCGAGGCCAGCCTGGTCTACAGACTGAGTTCCGGGACAGCCAGGGCTACATAGGGAGAACCAGTCTTAAAACAAACAACATCAAAATGATGATGGTGTAAAGTAAGATTGGCTGATACAGTGAGCAAGTTGGGAAGTGGAAGAAAGGGAGAACATTCTGCTCAATAATAGGTCTCGGATGGGTCAGGACATTCCCCGGAGCACAGGGCAACTGTAGGACCATAGAGGCCCAACTGCCTTTCCCAGGTGGCCCTATGGCCTCCACGGGCACTCTCAGGAATTTTCTGCTTCCTGTCTTATCTCTCTTCTGTGGGCTGTGAACCTGGAGGTGGGTCTCCTCTGTCCCACTCCCTAGCACAGGTAAGAGCCCTGGGGCAGGCAGGAATCCAGGGGCTGTCCCTAGTAACCACACCACCCGTGTGGTCTCTTTCTGCCTTTACAGCTCTCTGTGGCTAACAAGGCCCCCGGGACTGAGGGGCAGCAGCAGACAAATGGCGGGAAGAAGGAGGAGGCTCCACCAGTGCCCTCGGCGCCGCCCTCCTACGAGGAGGCCACCTCTGGAGACGGGCTGAAGGCAGGGCCCTTCCCCCAGGCCCCCACGGCTGTACCGCTCCATCCAAGCTGGGCCTATGTGGACCCCAGTAAGTCTCTCAGCACCCAGAGGCTGGAGGGGCAGAGGGAGATGTCTAGTTGGGGTGCTGTCAGCTAGAGAAAGGGGGGCTCTGCAAATCACTGAGCTAAGCCAACTGGAGGAGCAGGAGAAGGGACGGAAGCCGAGCTCTCGTCCAAGAAGGCCCTCGTGGAAGGGGGGACATGGACCCAGGATTGGGAGAGACCAGAGAGGTCAGGAAGGTAGTGAAAGGCCATGCCTGGGCAGGGACCTTGGCTGTGCTGGTGCCCCGAGTGGGTACGGCGTTTTTTATTGCGACTGGTCTGAAAACTCAGTGGGGCCAGGCCTCTGGAAGGCCTAGGGGTACCAGAGATTAAGGGGTGGGGGGCCCCCCTCCCAACCGCTGTCATTATCTCCCTGTCCTTTCTCCAGGTTTTGCAGGGGGCAGGCACAGTGTGGGGTAGGTGTGTGGGAACAGCTAGGCTACGTGGCTGGCCAGACATCGGTCACCGACGTCTTCACCGGCACTGACAGTTCCCAGATCCCAGCAGTAGCACCTTGGCTGTCTGGCTGAGCAGCCTGCAGAGATTTTCTCACTGGCTGTGAGGAGGGGGGACCCCTAAGTCCTCAGCCCCAGGCTGGTGAAATGACTCAGCAGGTAAATGCACCTTGCCACAAAAAACTAACGACCTGAGTTCCATCCCAGGATTCCAGGGCAGACGGTAGGAGAGAACTGACTCCTAAAAGTTGACCTCTGACCTCCGCATGTGTTTCATAGCATGCGTGCACCCAGGTTATAACCACCTGCACATATGTGTGCATAACACGGTCACACACGTACTTGCATATAATAATAAGTACCGTTCTCTTTAATTTAATTTTTCAGAACTCTCAGGGTTTGTCTGCCTCTACTGCCCCTCCCCCCACTGTGACACTCCCACTGCCCGCAAAGTTCTAGAAGGGATCTGAGGACAGTGGCCCTGACAGAGCCTCGGCTCACAGAGCCCCTGCTCGTAAGGAGCAAGTGGCCACCATGGTCCGTGTCTCCTCCAAACACACCCCTCGGTCCAGAGCTCAGCCGCCTCACTCCAAAGTGACATACTGGAAGGTCAATGAAGGTGGGGAGTCCCATTCCCCCTCATTTCTCCTGCCCTGGTTGCTGGGATGGACACTTTATTTAAGGAAAATCCTCTGCGGGGCTGTGGTGGAAGGGAGGGCCCATCCTTGCAGTCAACAGGAGACAAACAGTTCCTAGCGTCGCCTGGGAAATGTCAGATCTGAGCTCATTCCAGGAGATGCAGAATCTGTCCACGGCTCTGCCTCCCTGAGCTCACTGTCACTGGATGCCTGCCACAGTGCCTCAAGTGCGGCGGCAGGCAGAAGAGAGCTGGGTAGCTCCCCGCCCTGCCTACCGGGCTCTCGAGACTTCTGAAGTCTCTCTCCAGTCCCACCGTCAAATCCCGCTTTGGCCCATGTCTGCCCACCCCGCACCTGTCTTCCTGGTCGCTTCCTCTTCTCCCTGCCCTGATCCCAGGAATAAGCTGTCTCCTGTCCTCTCTCTCCACAACGGCTGGGCTCTGGGGAACCAAGCTCCTCCATACAAATGTCCCTTCCCTCTTGTGTCCTCGTCCCCCTCCCTAGACACTCCAGCTCCAAGAATCAGCAGGGGACACCTAGTCCTCGGGGCTGAGCCATCTCACTAGCATGGGGCTGAGGACTTAGGGGTCCCCCCTCCTCACAGCCAGTGGTGAAGTTCTTGCAGACTGCTCAGCCGGACAGCCAAGGTGCTACTGCTGGGATCCCGGAACCGTCAGTACCGGCGAAGAGCTTGGTGGCTTATGTCTGGCCAGCCAGTCGGGGAAGATTTCCTGTATCCATGCAGAGCTCTGAAGAGTGTTTTGAGTTAGTGTGTGAGGAGGCAGAGCAAAGGACGTCCCTCAGAAAGCACTGAGTGGACAGGGTCCAGGGCAAGAAGGCAGGCAAGTGAACAGCTGTTAGTCAGGCTAAGAAAGTGGGAGAGGAGGAGGATTGTTTACAGTGAAGCGTGGCTGGAGGACTCCACGCACCCTGGCATTGTTAAAGGAACTTAAACTTGCCTGGCGTGGCGGTATGTGTCTATAGCCAGCACCCAGGAGACAGAAATGGGAGAATTAGAAGTTCAAGGTCATCCTCAGCCACATAGTGAGTTCAAGACCAGCCTGGTCTACTTGAGACTATGTCTCAAAAAAACAAAACAAAACAAAAAAAGGACTTGAGCAATGAGCAGGAGAGCCATTGAAGAGCCCAACACGGCAGTGGCCTGGTCATCTCTGCAAGACCAAGGCAGAGGCTGTTGCTGGGGGAAGGGAAGACAGCCAGACCTGACGGGGACAGCTGAGGGGACGAGAGTAGATACATCCCAGGGCTTGAGAATGTCTCTAAAGAGAGCACAGGGCCAAGGCAGTGTGGTCCCCACCAGGCACAGAACACGCACACTTTCCGTTTTACCTAATTGGGTCCCTGTGAAGTGAGCCTGTTGTCCCCACCAAGAGAGACTCGGAGAAGGCCGATGATGTGCTTGGGTCACACAGCTTGTCCCACGGATTGCCAGATCCACCTGTGGGTCTGTTTGGCTCTGGGGTCTTTACTCCAGGCCCGGCTCCCACTCACTGCCCTTGGCCCCGTTTCCCTCCCGCCGGCCCGCCCTGGCCCTGCTGTGCAGTTGAGCACTGGCAGGCCCTGCTCCTCCACCCAGCCTTGGATTCCAACCCGTGGGCCTCAGAGCAGCCAGACTCAGGATCTTGGGTCCTCGGACACTGGCCAGGAGGACTGACTGTCCCTGGTTGAGTCCCAGGATCTGGAGTGTCCAGGGAGGGGAACTCGGACACAAGAGGGAAAGGGACGTTTGTATGGCGGGGCTTGGTTCCCCAGAGCCCAGCCATCATGGAGGGAGAGAAGAGGAGACAGTTCACCCCTGGGGTCAGAGAAGAGAGAACAAGAAGTGATCAAGAAGACAGCTGTGGGGTGGGCAGTGTGGGGGCCACCAGGGGTATTTGACAGCGGGGCTGGAGAGAAGGACTGCAGTAGCCTTGAGAGCCAGATTGACATGAGCGGGGCACCCACGCGCTCTCACAGCCTCCACCCACCCACGCAGGTAGCAGCTCCAGCTACGAAGGCGGATTCCCCACAGGAAATCATGAGCTGTACAGCACCTTCAGCTGGGATGACCAGAAAGTTCGCCGGCTCTTCATCAGAAAGGTGACTGCCTCTCGCACGCTCTGGACTGGGGCGAAGCGGGTGAAGGATTTGGGGCCCTGTGCTGGACTCCTGGAAGGACCTTGACCCAGCCTCTGTCTGTGGGGGATGGGGGAGCTTCCTTTCCCTTTCTCCTCCCATCCCACCCAGCTCATGCTCCTCCTGGCATGTGCTTCTGAGGTTTCACCCAGGGCCCTTGCACCACGCCCCCTGGACTCTGTGGGCTGCTCCACCTGAGGGTCTGGTACCTTTATTGTCCCCTACTTTTCTGAATGCACCCAGTGACCCCTATGAAGGAGGGTGAAAGTGTCCAACAGGTAGGTCTAGATGAGTCCCTGGGGACTGGGGTCTCTCAGAGCCTTGCCGGAGCCCAGGGCTCCCCAAACTGATCACCCCTCCCTTCCTCCCTCAGGTCTATACCATCCTGTTGGTCCAGCTGCTGGTGACCTTGACTGTTGTTGCTCTTTTTACCTTCTGGTGAGTTGGCGATGTGGACTGACACCTTCCAGGAGGACCATGGTCAGGCTCAGGGCAGGGCACTCCATCAAACCTCTCCTGGGATGCCCACCCGGATAGATGGGGGGCAGTGGATACCCTCACGCTGGGGAAGAATGTTGGGTGTACCCCATGTGAGAAATCCCCCCAAATAGTGTCCAGCGGGCTCTCCAGGCCATGGGTATCTGTGAGGTGTCACGTGGCTCTGCTCCCCAGTCACCCAGCCAGGCTCCCCTAGGTCCCAGCCTGGCCATCCAGAGCCCAGTCTTTCCTCCTTTCTCTGAGTCCACGTGGGGCAGGTACAGACGTTGAACACAAACAGACCTGAGGCCGCCTCTGACTCTGCTTGCCTTTTTCTACAGTGATGTTGTTAAGGACTACATTCAGGCCAACCCAGGCTGGTACTGGGCATCCTAGTGAGTATGCCCCACCCCAGACCCCTGCCTAGAAATGCCCACTGTGCTCTGTTGATGGATCCAAACCACAGCCTTCCCACACCCCAGGGGGAGGACCTCAAAGGCCCGTAGCATGGCCAGGGGCAACGTTTGAGTTGTTCAGATCTGACAGGACAACTGGAGGTGGGGGGGCGGGGGGTGACAGCCCCCATACAGGTTGGTAAGAGCCTTGGCTGGAGAGAGCCGGTACCTTGACCCTGCGAGGGAAGGGGCTGGAACACCTTGACCTTCTCTAATGATAATGTTGCTTCTCTTATTAACATTGTTATTAATGCTTATGAAATTATTAATCATAAGAGCCACCACTTAAAGAATGCCTAATTAAGGGCTGGGCATTGTTTTGTGTGCTTGGTGTATAGTATTGCATTTGATTCTCAAATCGACTGGATATGATTACCTCAGAAAACCTTAAGGCTCAGAGAGGTTGGGTAATTTGCCCAAGGTCACACAGCTAGTCAGTGATGGAGCTGGGTTCAAGTTAAGTCTTGTGCTCCTAATCCCTCTGCTTGGCAGTCTCCCTTCCGCCCTCCAGCCACTGGCTTCTATTAGTCCTGCACTCTTTAAGGAGCATGGCGGGCAACTTGCGAGAGGAGGCTGGAGGTTTAGATGACTCAGACCCTCCTTCTTGGTAACTAAGGAATAATTTTGGATACTTCCAGACCAGAACCATCCTAGCCTCAGAAAATTGCTCTCTCCATGGTTCCCGTTGGCATCCAGTATGAGCCAGCCCTGTACTGGGGCTACTGGGCAGGCGGCCTCTGCCTGTAGGGGAAGGTGGTGGCTGGTAGAATGTATGCAAAGGAGCTTGCAGATGAGTTGTCAGAGGTGGGGGGGGGGGATCACAGGGTGGACGGGGCTGTGAGAGAGGAGTGGGTAAGAAAGGATGGGAGCGAGAACACTGAGGTGTGTTCCCTGCATTAGGGGCTAGATTGACCGAGGGACGGAAGGTCATCTCAGAGAGCACTGGGGCCCCTGTGGGCCAAGCATGAAGACAGAGCATGGCAGAGCAGTGTGCACACTGACCGGCCCAGCCTGTTCTTCCGTAGGCACCAAGGGCAGAGCTGAGCTCAGCCCAAGGCCCTCTGAGCCACCGGAGCCTAAGACCACCAGAGTGGTCTCAAAATTGGGCTTAGAATTGGCTCAAGTGGACAGCAGACTAACAGCAAGGAAACTTCCCAGGATTCCAGAGGTGAAGACATCCATGCACAGAGCCTTTCCTAGGGCACAGGACAGAGGGACAGTCAGCATCCCAAGAGGGAGGGCTGAGTCCTGAGGAGTTGGGAGGCACTGTATGTACAGCTAATGAGGCCCCAGGGACTGCCACCTTGGCCAGCCCACACAGCAGGTTGGCATGGCTCCCAGCACGTCAGCGCCATCCGGTAGGCTCAGGCCCTCCCTTGAGACCTTGAAATTGGTGTCCTGGACCCCTCTTCTAGGACAGTCTTTGGGACTCCATGTCCTTTGTGTGTAGTGGCGGGAACAGCTTGGAGTACATTTGCACTCTGCTGAAGAGGAAGTGGGGGGGGGGGAGTGAGCGTCTGGCCTTGGTAAAGTTCATGTGGAAAGCAGTGGTGCCCTGAGGTGGGAGCAGGTGGAGAGAGGTGAGACATGGGCATGGACTGTGCTCTCCTGGGACACAACAAAACACTGCTGTTGCTGTGAGTTCCACCACCAGTATGCCACGGCTTCCTGTAGAAGGGCTGCCCGAGGATCTACCCTACCCTCCACACCCCTCTAGCCTCTCTATCCTGCCCCTTCACCCTATCAGGTCTCACCTCACCTCCAGCGTATCAAATGCTCCCTGAGGGCTCACCTGTTTGTCTCTTCCTGTTGGAACAGCCTTCATAACAGTGAGACTAAAACAGGTCTTTTCTATGCATGAGGCGCCACACCAAGTGTTGCGAGTCTAGTTTTCAACCCTCCTTTTAATAACCCCGCTAAGCAGGTGCTGTTACAATCTCCATTTCACAGATGAGGAAGCTGAGGCAGAGAAGCTGCTTCCTGGGCATCAGAGCCAGGTAGAAAGCTGGAACTGCTTGATGACCACACTCTTGCCCTCTGTGGTCTGCTGGCCCTAGCCCCGAGTGTGAGGGCAAGTCAGCTGGGGAAGGCCAATGGGTTTGGTCTCTGGCCTTCACCCGAGTCTCGGTTCCCATCCTGACACTAAACAGACTGTCCCAGGCCCTGGGGCTAAGGCTTCAACATGAAACCAGACTGTTCTTGCTCACACAACCCCCACCCCCTTCTGCCTCAACGGCTCTGGCTTTCTCAAGGTCCCTGCCATCTCTCTCTCCACTGGGTTCTTGCCTTATTGTCTGATTGCTCCCGCTGAGCGTGGTATCTGTGGCAGAGTAGAAGGATGAGAGAAGAGCAGGCAGAGGAGTGTGAGGCTAGGGCTGGGGTGGGGGTGGCTCGGGGAAGCTGTCAGTCAGCCAGCTTCCAACGACAGTAAGCAGCTCCCATCCACGAGTCCAGCCCGGCGCCAAGCTCGTGCTAAGTGCTGCACCCTCCCACCAGGTCTCCCGGAGCTGGTGAGCAGTCTTCCTGTTCTGCCAAGCAGGGGACTGGGACCATGGCTATTAAATCCTTGTCCGTAGCCACAGACTCGTAGCAGGCATGAGGCAGGACTTCGGTACCAGGCTCCAGAGCTGTGCCATGATCTTGGAATCCTGAGTCTCTCTGCCCTTCCTTCTGATGCCCCTCTTAAGGGTTGAAAAACACAGAGGAAAGGGCCAGAGGCCCTCAGGAAGCTTCCGGTCTGGACAGTGACAGGAGACACACAGCCAAGACTTCTGTTATTGTCATAGTTGTTGAAGTGTTGAACAGTGACTCAAGTGAGACCGTGAGGAGAGGGTACTTTTTACCAGGGATGGATGGGAGGGTTCTGCTGTCCCTCATGGGCAGGGTGGGCACAGCTCCGGCACCTGGCATCCAATTGCAGCAGAGCCTCCGGGCTGTAAGCTTGCATTCCTGCACTGTCTGTTTTGTTACTGTTTTTGTTTGGCTTTTCCATTTCATCCAGAAACATTTGAAGAGTGCCTCCTGGGTGTCAGGCTCCAGGTTAGATGGTAGGAAAAAGAAGTGAGTTGCATGCTGGCCTCCAGGGGAGCAGGGGCCCTGTGAGGGGCTCCAGCGGAGCAGGGGCCCTGTGAGGGGCTCCAGCGGAGCAGGGGCCCTGTGAGCTGAGCTGGCCAAGGCAGGGGTGCGGACTGCAGCCAGAGCTGTGTCTGTGCTCCAGAGGAAGCCGGGTAGAAGAGGGAGTCTCCATCCTGTCAGCGGAGTGGCGGGCATGTTTGAAGGGTGCAGAACAGGTTGTGATGAGAAGCGGGGAGGGGGGACGAGGTATGGTGACAGCAGAGATGAGGAGCCAGTGGCGGGTGGTGCAGGCATTGCCAACTGTCCTGGGAAAATATGTGCTCTGATCGGCCTGTGGTGTGGAGGGTAGAAAAGAGGCTGGGCTGAAGGCTGGAAGGCTACAGTCCCGGCCAGAGAGAGAAGAGGAAGAGGTGACCCAACTTCAAAGGGAGGTGTTGGCGATGGAGGGAAGAGTGAGGTCTGTGTGGGAGGGTGAGCAGATCCAGGTGATTAATTAGGCGTGGTAGGGCGAGCGCCAAGAATGATGCTGAGGCCTCTGGCTGGGTGACTTGACAGTTGCTCGGAGTTCTCAGCAGTGGGGGTTCGGGAGCAGAGAGAACAGCGGAGCTCAGCTCCATGCCCTTGAGTCTGATGCATTTCTGCAAAGCTCCCGGTGGCCGGAACTTCTCTCTGGCTGCCCAGTCTAGTGCTGAGAAGGGAAAATGAACACCCACTCTAAAGGGTGGGTTCATCCTTCTGGTGAGCAAGCCTCGCTAGGGAGAGTGGGACCGAGGAAGAAGAGTCCACCTTGAAGACATCAGCACCTTTAGAGGCTCCATAAGGGAGACTGAGGAGGAGTGGCCAGGAAGGGAGGAGGGGACCGGAAAGTGTGTCATTGTGGAACCAATAGGAGTGACCAGACTTTGAGAAGTCAGGTAATGTAAAGACCAAAGAGTGACAGCTGAACTCAACAAGGTCACCCTGATGTGACTGAGCCAGCTCTCGTGACGTGGGGCTGAGGCCAGATTGTTGGGTGGGTTGAAGAGATGGAGAAGAGGCCCTCTGAGCAGAGGACACAAAGGGTGTAGAGTCGCTGGAGCTAGGGAGGACGCTGAGCGGAGATGAGGCGAGGCCAAGGAGGTGGACGCGGGAGAAGAGGTGACCTCCCCCACCCCGGGGGGCGGGGGGAGTGTTAAAGTAAGCCATCGCTGGGCTTTTGAGAGCCTGGGACCCAAAACCCAGGCTGGGGGGATTGGCCTGGAAAGGGATGAGGGACAGGAAGCCTGGTAGCGCCACGTGAGGTTTTCAGGTGATGGGCCACACCTCATTATCTCAGATCTTTCTGGAACATAACAGAGAGTGAGGCAGCCTGGGAGGTTTGGGGAAGGAGGAGGCTGTTTGGAATTGCTCTTATGGAGGGCGGGTAAGATGCTGAGGAGATGGGGAAAGAGAGAGCTGCTTGGCCATGCTGGAGGCCTGCTGAGGGTGGAGGCCACGCACTGGTAGGCGAGCCATCTTGGGAGCTTATTCTCTATCTACCATCGCCCGGTCTTTGCCCCTCGCTTTCCAGAAACCTCTCAGCGTCAGCCACCCTCCAGCCACTTCCCACTGGACATGGCTACCTGATCCAGAAATTGATTCCACTTCCTGCTCTGCTAGGTGCTGGCAGGCCCGTCCGTGCCGAGTCCGCCGTCTGGTAAGGCAGAGCACTGAAAAAGCGGCTAGCAGGATGGCTGCAGGCAGCGTGTAGCCATGGCTGGTAGGGGCTAGCTCCCGGCAACCGGAGCACCTACCTAGTCCTTCAGCAACAGGACAGCTGCGTGACCTCAGACAAGTCGCCTGACCTCTTCTGTAATGGAGACATAGTCCATAAAGAAAGAAGGATCATGTCAATATTCATTAAACACTGTCAAAACAAACAACATCAAGCCCAGTGCCCCTGGCCTGTGCCTAAGTTCCAGGCCAGTCAGAGGTACACAGTGAGATCTCGTCTCAAAAACTATAAATAAATAATAAATAAAAATCTGCCCAGCACACAAAATATATTCTACGGTAGCTTTTAGTTTGCTTTAGACTTATCCACTGTTTTTGATGCAGGGTCTCACGTGGAGTAGGCTGACCTCAGGCTCCATAAGTAGATCAGGATAACCCTGACTCCCTCACCCTCCCGCCTCTACCTCCTGTGCTAGGGTTGCAACACCAGACGACGATACCTGGCATGAGCTTTTTTTTTTTTTTTTTATGCATGCATATGGGTGTGCACATGTGTGCCCATGGATTGGTGTGGGTGTGCATGCGCACATGTGCACACGGAGGCTGGAAGCCACTTCTGGGTGTCGTCCTCAGGAAAGCCATCCGACTCTTTCCAAACAGAGTGTCTCACCAACGAGGCTGGACTGGCTGGCCACGGAGCTGAGCCCCAGGAAGCCTCCTCTCCTTACCGCTCCAAGTGCGGGGATTCCCGGGGCCCGCCACCATGCCCAGCATTTATTTTCACCTGGGTTCTAGGCACTGAAGGCAGGTGTTCGTGCTTGCTGGCCACTCACGTTTCCCACTGAGCTCCTTCTGCAGCCCCCGTGTATGACTGAGCGATCTACTCAGGTCCTGGGGGGTGAACTTTCCAAGGTTTCCTAGCCAGGTGAGGTGATGCAAGTCTGCAGTATCAGGACACTAAGGGCTAAAGTAGGAGGATCACCGAGAGAGAGAGAGTTCAAGGCTAGCCTGGACTACCTAGGGAGACTCTGCCTCAGGAAACACACAACAGCAAACGTCCCTGAGGCCGCTTGTGTTGAATGATGAGAAGGCCGTAGCTCCCGAGATTGAATATGCTGGAAGTAGGCTTGCCCCACCCGACTACCAATGTCTCTTGGGAATTGGGCTACCATCCTACCCACTGCCCAGTCCTAAGATGGCCATGCCCTTCCCTCTGCTCTTGCCACCCTGCCTGGTGCAGTTTGGGTAGGGTGGCGGAGTAGGAGCAACCGGACTAGGTAGAGGGCCTTGGGAGAGACCCTCCCTCCGATTTGCTCACCTGGCTCTCTTTCTCACAGTGCCGTGTTCTTTGCAACTTACCTGACTCTGGCTTGCTGCTCTGGACCCAGGTATGATCGTGACTTGGGGGGCTACTTGTGGAACTGTTCGTAGGACCTTAAAAATCTGCTCTGAGCCCTGCCTTCCGCCAGGGGGCTGTGCAGCCCGGAAAGGGCCGCATGGGTCTCTGAACTGCAGTCAGATGGGCCAGCCCCTCTGCCCTTCACTTTGGGCCTCTGAGGCAGATATGTGGGCATCAGAGGATTTGAATGAAGAGGTCCCACCGTGTGCAGAGAGTCCCCGCAGGCTCGAGTGGCCTCTGAGGCCTGTGGCTTGCCTTGCAGGAGACACTTCCCTTGGAACCTGATTCTGCTGGCCATCTTTGTAAGTGACTGGCGTGAGCTGGGGACAGACGCTGAGTGGGAACGGAGGAAGAGCAAAGGCAGCATGGGGTTGGAAGGCCGGAGAGTCTAGACTGGGGGTGTCAATGTGAGGTTCCTGGTGGGACAGAAGTGCTGAACCCCTCTTCTACCAGACCATCCCACCCTCCCTTTCTGATGGGATGTAGCCATTTCTGTGCCCAGTCCCTTGTCCTGGGGAGATTGTGTGGGACTTCCAGCCAGAACTGGTGGGGGTTCTCATGGGAAGAACAAGGCTGTCTAAGAGATAAAGGCACAGCTGTCCCGAGCTGCCAGCAACTGGCCAGGGGACCCTGAGAGTGCCCGGCGGAGCCCCCAAGTCCACATGCAGTAGCGTTCCTTCACCCTGCTTTTCTTTCAGACCCTGTCCATGGCCTATCTCACTGGGATGCTGTCCAGGTAAATGGGACAGGGTGTCCTAGGCAGGCATGCAGCCAGGGTCTGGCCATACCTGAAGAGAACACCACCCCATAAATCTCATCTTTCCGGGCAGCCGTTGGGTGGGGGAAGGACTCAAGCAGACAGGCCGCTTTGGCCTGGAGTCGCCTCCTTAGGCACTAACGTTGCCAATGACTCCAAGCCCCGAGCAGGTGAGCGGGGTTGGGGTAAGGGATGGTGGAGAGTGAGATGATACTACCCACGCTGACATAAATGCACCCCACTCTGCCTGTTCTAGACCCTTCGCCCCATTAGTGAGTGTTCAAGGACAGAGAAGCCTGGGAAAGTTGAGAGTGGGAGGTCCTGGGAAGGAGACAGGTTGGGACCGCAGGTCATGAGGTCAGCTTCTGGTAGAGAAGGGTGGTTCTGTGAGGAGGGGTGGGAGAGCGGAATCCCACTGACCCCGTGTCCACCCTCAGTTACTACAACACCACATCTGTGCTGATGTGCCTGGGCATCACGGCCCTTGTCTGCCTCTCAGTGACCATCTTCAGCTTCCAGACCAAGGTCAGCCCTGGGGCCTGTGGGCAGGGGAGGGCACATGGGTCAGGGATCCACGCGGGGCTGAGGAGAGACCGGGGTTTGAGTTGGGTCTAGGGATATCCCCTGGAAGAGGGATATTCTGGGCTGTGGGGATGAGCAAAGAATTCATGGGTCTCAGCCTCTGGCCAGCACATTGCTGAGGCCCGGTGCTGATGGCCCCCTGTGCCCCACAGTTTGACTTCACCTCCTGCCAAGGTGTGCTGTTCGTGATGCTCATGACCCTGTTCTTCAGCGGACTCCTCCTAGCCATCCTCCTGCCCTTCCAATATGTGAGTCTCCAGCCTACAGGCCCGGGAGGAGAGTGGGGACGGCCCGATGCCCAGGGTGCCGTGTTCTCCTACCCCTTCAGGGCAGGCCCGGGGCCAAAGCCCCACAGCCTGCCACCCTGGCCAGCCCTCCTGGCACCTGCCCTAGGTGTGTTGGCAGCATACACAAGCCAACAAGGAGGCTTTTCTTGGCGGCCTGGGCACCTGCCCAGCTCATGAGCCGCATCCGGCTTCACTTTCCCTACCCTCCCCTGCAGACGGAGGGAAGGGGGAGGGAGGCCATAGCTGAGAAAGATACACTGGGGATCCAGGGGCCCACCAGGCTCAGGGGACCTCCTAGGGGACCAGCCAAGCCCAAAGAGGCAGAATCGGGCTGGCCAGGCGCAGGAGAGTAAGGCTATGAGGCAGAGACAGACTCTCCACCCCATCTCACAGACCACCCACCCACCGGCATCTGGCCTGCCTGGCAGAGTGCCTGCTGTGCAGGAGCTGAAGCCACCAAAGCTGGGGGACAGACTGGGGACGTGACAGGTGGTTTGAGTCCTGGGAACACAGGAAAGAAAGAAAGGGTCTATTCGGGGGCTCAGTGGCGGTCTCTCCAGCCACATTCTGTATGCAATCTCCCATCTCCTCTTGTCTGCCAAGCTGGGATGGCGTTCCTCATCCCCTCTAACCTACCTCCATCCCGCCCAGCCCCAGCCTCCGGGTAGTTGGCACCCAGTCGAGGATGTTAAGATTGATTCTGGCATTTCTTTGGCTCTTCCCAGGATCCTGTTGACAAAGGGAGGGGCCGGAGCTGGCCTAGGGGCCTCTATGTATCTAGGATGGGGAGGGGGCTGCAGGAAGGGGCCCCAGAACTTCAAAGAACCCTTTATTGACCCACACTGAACTGATGGGACACCTTTATTTCCAGGAATCTTCTGGAAAGTTTTCCAGAAGCGTTCCACAAAGGGCAGTGCTAACATAGCACCTTATAGTTGCGGGCATGCACAATCCGGGGGTGAGCACACACTGGGAAGGGCATTGTTCTGGCCTCCCGAGGCAGGCCCTTCATGGCCATCTGACAGAGACTCCAGGTGCCTCCACTTCCATACCTATCCCTACCCCCCCACCCCTCCCCCACCCCCAAGTTCAGCTGACTCCTTCCACGTGAGCCCTTGCTCCCAAGGCCGAGACAGAGAGCTCTCTGTGAGAGGGACAGGCAGACCCCAGATAGAGCAGGGATGGATGAGGACAGCTGGGGGAGCCTAGAGCCAGACTCAGGCTGGGAGGATAACAGTCAGATAGGATGAGTCACCCTTGGCCAGCCTGAGCCTGGGGCTGTGTTTTGAAGGAAAAAATATCAGGTCTGTGAGAACTCCCTGCAGGTCTCCCCATGATTATCCTGGGGTCTCTCTGTCCTACACTGTGAGCACCCAGAGAACCACAAGCCCTTCTCAGTCCTGGAGCTGCTTAGAGAGTGTTGGGGAGAATTAGCCCCACTTCTTCCATCCTCTGGACTGAGCCTTCTCCCCAACCCCTGGCCCTTCGGCCCGCTGCCCTTTCCACATGCTAAGCCCACCCTTCCTGTACCCACAGGTCCCCTGGCTCCACGCCGTCTATGCCGTGCTAGGAGCATGCGTGTTTACTTTGGTGAGTTTGGCCCAGCTTCTGGGGCTGCCTTCTCAACTTTATGACTCTTCTACCCTGTGTCTTCCTCACTGTCTCTCTGGAAGCTTTCTGCAGCATCTGAGGGTGGGGCTGGTGCAGTACCACATTCAGGGAATTCCGTCTTGTGTCCAAGACCTGCTCTCTGAGCGGGGTACAGGAATGTGAAGCAGTAAGCTTCAAGCTGCCTACCAGAGCAGGACTAAGAAGAGGGGCAGAGCTCAGGGATGTCCTGCTGTGTGGACCAAGTTAGTATGGTCCTAGGGCAGTCAGGGAAGAGTCACATGCTTCGTGAAAGGCTCCATTAGAGGGACCTTGTTCTTTGCTGTTCTCACCAAATTCACGTAACAGTAATAGCTAATTTATTTATGTATGTATTTATTTACTTATTTGCCTTTTCAAAACAAATTGGCCTCGCTGGGCAGTGGTAGCATACACCTTTAATTCCAGCATTCGGTAGACAGAGGTAGGCAGAGCTCTGTGAGTTCTAGGCCAGCCTGGTCCACAAAGCGAGTTCCAGGACGGCCAGGGTCATTACACAGAGAAACCCTGTCTCGAAAAACCAAAAGACAAGCAAACAAAAACAAACTAGCCTTGACCTTGCCATCCTCCTTCCTCGGCCTCCGGAGCGCTGGGATCATGGGCATGTACCACTGCACCTGGGGTTTAGCTAATACTGAACACTCACTTTCCCCAGCCATCTTTCCCTTGTTCCCAATCCTCACACCACACCTAGCAGATAGGTTCCGCTCTTCTGAGATCACAATGAAGAGGAAGCTCAGTGATGTCAGATAACACGCCAAGATCATCCTGGCATCCTAGGAATGGTAGGACAAGGCTGGACAAGGCTGGGAACTCAGACATCTGGCTCCAGAGGCCCATTGAAAGGCAGAGGCCTGGTGGGAAGTGTCTAGAAGCAGGTGCCCAGACAACATGACCAAAACATATCTGCCCAATGCAGCCCAACATATCCTTTGGTCAGATAGCCCCCAAGCACCTGAATATGTGCCCCACAATCACCCAAGAGACAAGCTGGTGTCCATGACATCTTCATGGGAAGCCATCCGAATAGATGTCTATTGCCAGTGACATAACAGCCAGACTTCCTCCTTCTCCAGTTTGCTCAGCTCTGCTAAGTGGCCAGAGTTCCCAGTTTAGTTACAAATTCCAGACTCATGGATGACAACAATGTCCAGTACATCCCAGGCGGGTCGACAACCTTGATGTCAGAATTGCCTCTTCCCAGGCAGATCTCTGTGAGTTCCAGGACAGGCTGCAACGCCACACAGAAAGCCCTGTCTTGGGTGGCAACACACCTGCAGTCCTAGCGTGCGGGAGGCAAAGGCAGGAGGATCAACGTTTAAAGTCATCCTTGGCTACTTAGAAAATTTGAAGTAGAAAGTCCTGCCAAGCGAAGCCAGGCGTCTTCCGCATCAGAAACCCTAGGGTTGAGTTATCAGTCTCGCTGCAGTAAAGGCCAGATCTGAGACCAAGACTCAGGGGTGCTGCATCTATGTAGTACCAACCCCAGTATCAGCACTGGAGATCCCATCTTGGGAACCCCTAAATCCTAGATAAAGTGGTTACCCTGGGACGCCCACTTCTGGCTCCTGGGGCGTGTTCCTCCTTCCAGGTCATATGTTCTCAAGCGAAGCTCAGTCCCTGAGAAGGAATTGGAAGAAGGCGGAAACAACCAGGGCCACAGACCCAGGCAGCAGCATCAGGAGGCCCCCGAGAGCAGTCATGGCTAGGGACAGGAGAGGCGGAGGGAGGCCGGTGGAGTTGGAGGAGAGCGGGCATCTGTGGAGGGCCAGGGCATGCACTTTGCTCCCTGAGGGGCAGGTGGCAGCAGCAGTAGAAGCTATGCAGGGAGGCTATGCATGCAGGCAGGGCTGGGTGGATGGTACTAAGCCTTTAAGTCTGCTTAATAATCTCTTGTGTTATTAGAATAACAAAAATAATCCCAGCCATCCGTCCCACCCATGGCGTCCTGTAGAACACTTTCACACCTATTGCTCCATTGCGTCTCGACCACAATCCAGGGAAGGAAGCAAGGCTGGTCGTCTAAGAACCGCCTTGCTCACTGAAGGCCCTGAGGGTTAAGTTGTGGTGGGGCTGGCAGAGTCTCGTGGCCAGTAAAAGACAGGTCCAGGCCCAGGACTGAGGTGTCCTGAAACTGGTGTCCAGTGCCTCTGTGGTCACCTTGGGGAGAGGTGTGTCCTCTCCATCACCATCATCATCATCATCATCACCATCATCATCATCATCATCATCATCATCATCACCACCACCATCACCAAGTGTATCGTGTGTTGACTTCTCCTAGACCTTGGTGTCAGCATGGAAACATGCCGTAATTTCTCCCATCTAAAGAAAAGTAAAAACCACAAAATACTCTTAACCCACATCTCGCTAAAGCCCTGGCCCATTCTCTGTTCCTCATATATAGCAAAAGCTCTTTAAGAAGCCGTGCTCATCTCCCACAGTGCCCCACCCCCAGCCTCCCTTCCTCCAGCTGTCAGCTCCCATCCTCTCTTGTGTGCCTTTTCAATGCCAGGGTCTGAAGTTGGGGCTTTGTGCATGCAAAGCATGAGCTCTGCCTCTGAGCTTCCCTAGCCCACTGAGCACTCTGTAGAGTGCTATCATCCGGTAGTTCACCAGCAACCTCCATGCAGCAGCAGCCTCAGCCCTTGGACCTAGCTCAGCAGAATCTGACTCAGTGTTCATTCTCCCAGAAGCATCCTCCAGGCCTCTTGCGTCTGGCTTTTGTTTAGCAGGCCCTGGGTCCCCGAGTCTTCTCTTTCCGTCTCCTTCCCTCAGGAGCCTAGACAGCCTCAGTGCTTTGTATTATGCTTTAGACTGATGACTGTGAATTCTCACCTCCAGCCCTAGTGTTTGAGTTCCCGACTAGAATGTTCAGTTGCCTTGTTGGGATGCCCATTTGCCATCTGACAGACCCTTCAGCCTATAACACATGCAAACAACTTCTTTTTCCTGGGCCCCCAGCCTCTGGGTTCTTCCCCCAGCCTCTCTCATTGTTCCCACTCAGGACAAATCCCTTGGCCCCTCTGCTCCTTTCCTAACACACCAGCCTCAGCAGCGGGTCTCGTGGCTCCAGCCCTTCGCTAGAGCCTAAGCGCTCTGCCAAGCTTCTCGGCCCTTCTTTCCCAGTGTCAGGTGCCATCGCCTCCCACCAGGCTTGTTGCGATGGACCCTGCAGCTTCCCGTGCTGTGCCCACATCTCTGGTCCAGCGAGCAGGCAAGGGTGAGAACACACACACTCCCCTTGGCATCCAGCGGCCCGGTGTTTCCCACAGGTCCCCTTTGACCCCCACCCTGCTGCGTCCACTCGGGTCCCTTGCTGCCTGGGTGTAACAGGCCCCGTCCACACCCAGGGCTCCACACCTGATCTGCTCCTCTGTCCCCTGAGACCCTCCCAGCTTCTACTCCTTCCTTGTTTTGTTTCCTTCACAGCACAGAGCGAGCGCCTCCACACTCGTGCCCTGCTCCTGGATTCTTAACTCTAGATAGCCTATCTCTTTCTCGGACACGTTCTGGGGTTTTCTGATCTGTTTGGTTCTCTGACTCAAGGGGAATTTAAACTCCTTGAGAGTGGGGTTCGCACACCACGCTGGTTTGTTCCTTGATGTAGCCCCAACACCTGGAGCAGCATAGTGCACAGCAGACACCCACAGATGTCTGTGGGGTGAATGGATGCCTGAGGGGTGGGGTGGGGGCAGGGCATGTCTGAGGTGCTGGGATGGCCCAGTTGCGCAGCTGAATGTGCACTGGCCCAGCTGTCTCCTGTGAGTCACAGGGAGGAGAAGAAACTTGGGTGCCCAGTGACCCCCAAAATGTCTCAGTCAATCAACGCATCCAAAAGCCTTGGTTTACATAAAGAGTAGTTGAGAGAGTATGTGGGTGGGCCCTTCTGCTTAGAGAAGGGAAGACCGGCCCTCGGGTGCCATGATGCATGCCTTTCAGCAGCTGCCCCAGGAGGAGATCCCTGTGTCTTCTCATTAACCCCCTGCCTAGTGCTCTGTGCTGGCCCCTGCTGGCCTCTTCCACCGTCACCGGTTTGTGGAATCTGTGCGCCCCCCCCCCCAAACTGGAGCCCAGTGCCTCTTCATCTCCCGCTTAGCCTTTTGTGGCTCAGTGGCACAATGGGACCCTTTCTCTGCTCTGCAGTCAGGCAAGGCAGGGTGGCACACACCACCACCTCCCGGCCTGGTTCCTGCCTAGTCAAGGAAGTATGAGGAAGGGATAAAGAGAAGCGTCAGATGAGGCCCTGAACCCCTGGTGGGGCTTCCCTCCCCGTCCCCACCAGCCTGGGCTTTACCGAGACTGAGAACATCCAATGGGTCTCTCTCCCTGATCCCTCAGCTCCCGCTCTGAGATTCTTCCATCCTTCAGGGTAGGGCCACCTGGCTTGGAAGCCAAGGCCCCACGGGCCTCTGGTCCAGCCTCGAGAAGCAGGCCCCTCCTAGGTCTCTCCCATGTCCAGCTTTGGCGCACTGTCAGGAAGCCTTGACCTTGCATCTCAACCCCGACCCCGACCCCGACCCCTTTCTGGATGCCAGGACAAAATGCCAGTAGAAGTAGACGAGTCAGCTGAAAGGTGTGGGCTGAGTGGCTCCGCCGTCCTCTCCCCGCCAGTGCCTTCTCCTTGGGTGCTTTCTTGAGAGGTGAACTCATGGGCCATAGGGTAATGGGGCAGAGCTGTGGGGCTGGGCAGAAACTGTGCAGGGTGGGTCAAGGGCCTGGCTGCTCTGTCTCTAGTGACAGCTGAGCCTTCAGGGTCCCGTGCCTGGAAAAGCTGCCTTGAACTTGGAGAACCTTCCTGGGGTAGCTGAGTCTTCCCAGCCACCCAAAGCAGGAAGCCAAGTCCCAGAAACCCAGGGAAGAAATCAGACACAGGGCTTCAGAACTCAGGCGCACTAGGAAGAAAGCTTTGCCTCTGACCCAGTGCAGCCTGTTGGAGGACCTGGGGAGCCACTGAGAGTAGACAGGACAAATGGCAGTCCCCACACTTTGGGAAAACCAGCAGATAGCCGAGTGGATAGGCCGGAAGTCGGGGGGGGGGGCAGTAAACACTAGTGCTGTGTCTCCACGTCAGGGAGCGGGTATCGGGAAGGCTGTGTAAGGACCAGATGTTGTGAGGCTTGAGGAGTGAGTGAAGTTTACTGTATGGGGTGCTGACCCCTGAGGCCCAGAGAGAACAGTTGTGTATGTACTCACATACTCTCTCTTTCTCTCTCTCTCTCACACAGGCACACACACACTCACACACACACACACACACTCACACACACGCTCACACATTCATACACACACACCACATATGCACACACACTTGCACATCCTCTCACATACTCATACTCACACATACACACTCACACTCCCATGCATACTCACACATACACATTCAACCACACATACCACACACTCACACTCTCATACACTCACACACCACACTCTCATACACTTGCATACTCACACACTATGGACAATCACATGTGCACACTCACAATCACACACACACACAAAAACACACACACCACATTCACATACCACACAAACTCATGCACTTGTGCATGCTCTCACACATACACGCTCACACGCTCACATGCACACACACACACACACACACACACACACACACACACAGAGGGTATCACAGTCCTCCTGACTCAGCCCTGCCCTTTATAAGGTAGGGAAACAGAAATGGGGGACTATGGACCTAGAGAGGCCCTCTTAGCCTGTCACCCCAGAGGGAGCTTTAGACTGTTCAGTCCACCCAGCCCCACAGAGATTCTGGGCTCTCTGACCACAGTTTAAGCAGCCCTGAGCGTCTCAGAAATTTAAGGGAACTCTCTAGTCTCCCCCTCCCTACTCTGCCCCTCACTTGATCTTCTAGTGAGGGCAATAGTGTGGCCCGGTCTTCCCCAAATCCAGACAACAACGCAAAGTAAAAACCAGCCCCACGGGCCCAAGGTTGTCAAAACTCATTCTCTTGTTCCAAGGGGTTTATAAGCCTCAAAAATATGTGAGGACTTTCCTTCCTGTTACCTTCCTCTGATACAGGAGATGCTATCTCCCCCAAGCTGTGTGAAAGCTGGTGGCTGGCGCAGAGGTAGGGGGAGGGTGTGGTGAGCTGGCTGTCCTGGGGTCTACTTCCTGGTCATCACTACACATCATCACATCATCACCTCCTGAGAGTCTAATCCTCCCGCAGACACCCTCGTCACACCTGAATGGTCACAACTGCCTGCCAGGGGAGGGGAAAGGAACCCCTGTCCCCAAGAGGAGGGGTCAGGGTAGCTAGGATACTGTGCCAAAGCAGACAAGAGACCTCCCTGTAGGGCAGCACACCGAGAGAGGAATCCCAACTCTTGGGTCCACGGCAGAGCCAAGCAGAGACATAAAGGGACGGGCCAATGGGCATGTAGAGAGGAGAAGCCCTTCTGCCCACCGGAAGGAACACCCCCACCAAGCCACATCCAAGGCCTTGCTCATCTTTACCACAGTATGACCTTTGGCAAGCTTTGACCTTGGACCTCTCTGTCTATAAAATGGAGCTGATTTTCTGTACATGCACAAGTCTATTGTGAAGGTCATGTACAATGGGAATAAAAAGAAACTTAGCACTTGGCACATGGCAGCCTTGAGTCGCTCTCACGTTAGGGCAGGGCTTGGGAGCCAGGGCACCGTGTTTGGAGTGCTTCTATGCCGAGTTCCAGCTGTGTGAGCCGCTCCCGTTAGGTAACATCTCTCTGCTTCAGTTTCTCTAAGTGGGGCCGGCGACAGAACCCACCCCTTAGGGTGACTTTAAAATGAGTTGACGATGCATAGGGCTTAGGAGGGGCAGGGCATGTGGCCAGTTATTAAAACCCTCACCTGAGGGGAACAGTGGGCTGCCCAAGGTCAGAGCCATGCTTTGAGATCTCCCAGCCTGTGCTCTCAAGCACGGGGGTCTAGTCTTGCCTTCTCTGCCGTGGTTACTTTCGCACACGTTTAGACAATGCTTCCTGAACCAGACCTGCTGGCTGCAATCCCTGCCAGACCCTGCTCCTCCAGTAGCCTGCCTGGAGGACGAAGGTTGTGTGTGGCCTTTGATACTTCTGATTCCCTAGTCGAGAAGAGACTTTCTTTTGGCATCAGGCAACAAATGGGGCCCAGGCCTCCACTCATAGCCTGTCCTCACTCCCCTGCTGCCCCACATACCTGCAGCCAGCCAGGAGGCACTGAGGTCTTCACAGGCCAGCCTCTTTCTTTTCTATGTGTGTGTTTGTGTGAGTGTGCGCATGTCTGTGTGTGCCCATGAGTGTGGAGCCAGAAGTCAGGGTAGACAACAGTCTTAATTGCTCTCTGTCTCTCATTGAACCTGGAGCTAGCTCACCAGTACCGATTGGCTAGCTCCAGGGATCTGCCCGTCCGTCTCTTCCTTCCCCGCACCTGGGATTCCAAACACATGACGTGCACAGCTTTTATGTTTGTGCTGGGGATCCAAACTCCAACCCTCAAGCTTTCTCTTCACTTTTATTAGCTGAGCCAGACCCACAGCCCCTGGCAGCTGCTTTTCTAATGAATCCAAAGCCCTCCAGGGGTGGCTGTGCACACTTGTAATGCCAGCACTCAGGAGGTAAGAGGCAGGAGAATTGAGATTTGGAGGCCAGCCTGGCCTACATATCAAGATCCTGTCTTAAAGAGAAAGTGGGTAGGGGGAACATCCCAAAGGCCAAAGTCACCCTCTGGTTCTAAAGGAGGGGACAGAGCACCAGAGAGGGGCTCAGTTCTCTGCACCACCCAGCTAGGAAGCCTGTGTTTCTCTGAGCAAAGGTGATGTTTGCATCTCTTCTTATGTCATTCTTATACCATACACACGCGCACATTTGCACACACATGCGCATACACACACCAGCGTGCATGCAGTCCGCATTGCTTCTCTTGGCATTTGGGATCAGCAGACTTGAGCTATCCTCTTGGCTGTGTGATGAGGGCAAGTTGGTTACACTCTCTGTGCTCCAGTCACGTCAACCAGTGGTGAGGACAGTAATGTGGCATTTGTCACAGAGGCTTACATGTTTAAAAACAGTCATGAGCCCATCTCGTGCTATTTTAATCCTTCTGTATATAAGTCATACTTCACAATATATGAGTACAGCTGCTCCTGGGTCTCAATTTTTGAAAACCTTAAATATGGATGAAGCATACATTTTGACCACAGTCCTTACCTTCCCTAGAGGTGACCATGAAGGGCAGTTGCTCTCTTTCTAGACTGTTCTATAGACATGCTTGTTTGTGGGCTTTTGGGTCACACACGTGCTTTTGTGCAGCCATGTGATAAGGACTTTCTGCGGCTTGCTTTCTTCTCCTGGTAGCAGATATCAGACGTTTCCGCCTCGGAACTGCGTCAGTTTCGTTAACTGGCCCCTGTCAACAGACTGGGTGGTTTCCAGTAAAGCTCTGTTACAACCCGTCCTGCAAGGACAGCCCAGGGCTCTCCACTCCTGCCCTGCGCTGCCATTTCTGTAGGACAGACCTGGTCCACGAGTTCCTTTTTATGCTGGTTCAACACATTGCAGCCCCAGCTTTTTTTTATATTCATCCCTTGTCTGCTGATGGCCTCACCATGGTGTGGCCCTCCCAGAGTGCCTCAGGCTCACCTCTGAGCCGTGTTTGAGGGAGGGACAGACAACAGATATAAGCTTAATTCCCAGTGTAGCAAGGTCAGGCCAGCGTCTGTGTAGATCAGTGTTTCTCTTTTTTTTTTTTTTTTTTGGTTTTTCGAGACAGGGTTTTTCTGTGTAGCTTTGCGCCTCTCCTGGAATTCACTTGGTAGCCCAGGCTGGCCTCGAACTCACAGAGATCCGCCTGGCTCTGCCTCCCGAGTGCTGGGATTAAAGGCGTGCGCCACCACCGCCCGGCTAGATCAGTGTTTCTCAATCTGTGGGTCATGACCCCTTTGGGAAGGTTGAACAATCCTTTCACAGGGGCTGCAGATCAGATATTCATATTATGATTCATTAACAGAAATACATTAAGCAAAATTACAGTTATGAAGTAGCAATGAAAATAATTCTATGGTTGAGGGACATCGCAACATGAGGAACTGTATTAAAGGGTCACAGCGTCAGGAAGGTTGAGAACCGCTGGTGTAAATGCAGCCCTGCTGAGTCGGGGACTGGCCCAGGGTCCACACACACAAGCCTACTCGGCCCCAGCTCCACCGGAACAGGGGTGAGGGTCAGGTTCCAGCACTAGAGAAGCGGCCGAGCAAGCCACACTCCTCTCTAAGACCCCTGGCCTCATAGGCTGCAGAGTGACGGTGCCCACTTGCCAGCGCACATGGGGACAGCGAGCTGAGAGAGCGTATTAGCATGCACAAGGCCTGTCACACACTCCACACACATTACTCATATTCTAGCCCTGCACGGCCTCTGACCCCATCCCACGCCCTTCCCGCAGAGTCCTGTGTTCAGCTGGCTTCTAACGTGACTGGAGTTACCTTTCCAGGTGTCAACAGTTGACCTTAGTTTGCAACTAGTATGTTAACTGTAAACAAAGTAACCTGCTGTGGGCTGGGAAGGTTGGCAACGTTTGAGTTACCAGGGAGATGCTAGCCCGTTACCCCCCCCCCCCCCCCCGCCCCGTAATGTGGACTTATAATGGAATTTTAAAAATCATTTTACATTTGTTTGTGTCTGTGCTTGTGCAAGTACATACCACAACGTGTATGTGGAGATTAGGGGACAACTTATAGAAGTCATTCCTCTCCACCGTGTGGGTTCTAGGGATCAAATTCAGGCCACCAGGGCCCGTACCTGCCGAGCCGCCTCGCTGGCCCTTATGATGGAATTCTGACGGTCTTTGTTGCCCTCATTAAAACTGTCAGTTCCTTGAGGACAAGTTCCCTGGAACATAGTAGGTGCTCAGTAAATCTGAGTGAGCACAAATAAGTCAAAAGCTTCCAACTGGCCCTCGGGCACAAGGCTGCAGCGGTGGACGGTAACCCCTTCGGGACAGGCCACCCCAGCTAGCACCGTTGGGATGAGCATGCAGAACCAGGGGCCAAGCACAGGAGCAGCGGTCGGTCATCCTACTGTTCCCTGTAGCCAGCTCCCTGTTCTGGGAGGCCCCTGGGTGGGTGTTCCTTGGAAGGGCGCCCCCAAACCTGATCGGGTCCAAGCCTTCCAGGTTGAAGGATTCTATTTCATGAGCTCACCCAGGGGTGACCAGGCTCCGGGAAATCAACCAAGCGCTGCTGATTGATAAGCCCAGCTCAGCGATTTATTAACTTCTGCTTGGCAGCTGTGCCCTGCCAAACAGCCCGCAGCACTTGAGCTCCCTCACCCCACACCCCCGCTTGCTTGTTCTCTTTGCAGAGGAAATTTCACTTAGGACGCCAGATCTCATTCTGCCAAGTAGAACGGAGTGAAATGATAGCAAAGAATAATGGGGGCGGCCGACGTCTTGGCACAGTCAGGGGGTGGCGTGGCCCTTGTGGCCATCCTGTTTTGTACAATGAAGGTGCAGAGGTCACATGGTTAAGTTGACTCCTGAAACAGGGAGCGAAGGACTCAGACCTCAGCCTTCCAGCTTCAGTCCGTGTCCAGGGGTTGGGGGGGGGGCTGCCCTTAATGCTGCTGCCTGGGGGCCTGATTCTTGCGTGCAGGGTCCCCTCAACCCTTACCGCGGCTCCCATTTTCCCTCTGTTAAAGCTGTGCGGATTCCCCTCGGACTCTGTCTGCCTCCCTGATGTGATGTGGGAGCCACCTGAGTCCCATTAGCTGTGTCTGCCTATTCCTGGGAGGATGCTGCTCCCACAGTCGCAGCAGAAGAGCCCCAGTCACAGCGACCATTCATTAGGTGCCGGCTGTGGGCCAGGTGTCTCACACACAGTATGGTTATCACCGGCTCACAACAGCCTCGTGAGGCAAGCGCCCTCATCTCCCTTCACAGCTAGGGGCTCACAGGCCGAGAAGAGGTTCGGCATCTTGCTCATTCTCCTGACTGAGTGAGTAGCAGGACAGAGTTTCCAAGTCAGGTAGCACTCAAGACTGAGCTCAGAATCACCAGCACCTCGTGTACCATGTACCGCGTGTGCTGGATTTTCTCCCTGTTGGAGTCTCTGGCCCCTGTGGTTTGTGGCGTCAGCCTGGAGGGCAATGCCAGATGTACCTCCCAGGGTTCCCTGTGGCCTACATCTAAAACAACTCCCAAGAGTCTGGGTCCTGGGGGTGGAGGAGTTCTTGGATGGGGTGAAGGAAAGGGGTTGGGACATCCTTCAGCCTCCCTTCGGGCAAGTAGCCGCTTCAAGGTCAGGTAGCAACCCCTCTGCCACTTCCCTTCCACAAGGCTCTCCCATGCACCTAATTCCTCACTGTTCACAGCAGGTCTCCATGTCCCCAGGGCTTCCTAAGGTCTGCCCAGTCTAGCCAATGCCCATGCTTCTTCACACCCCAGGTAATATGTCCCTCCTAGGACACCTTCCTCTTGAACAATCAAGAGCTCTCGCTCCACAGTCCTAATTATAGCGAGGACCCAGCTTTCCGGTAATTATCTGGAAGCTCTCCCCCACCCCATTAAGCAGTGAGTCTCGCCACAGCACACAGATTTGTGTCCCTTACGGTTTCCAACTCTTAGTCCCTGGCGTGCATTTGTTACCCAGTGCGTGTGTGTGTGTGTGTGTGTGTGTGTGTGTGTGTGTGTGTGTGTGTGTGTGTGTGATGGTGTGTGTGTGTGATGGTGTGTGAGGGACACAGGCCTTCCACATACAAATGATAAAGGAGCTAGGCACAGAACATGCGTGAATCTAAAGAAATCTCAATCTGTGTAGGGTTGGTTCTTCCCTTTTAAGACACTGGGAGACTTTGAGGCCTCTGTCCTCCAAAAGATGTCCCTGCCTGCCTGATGTCATAGGCTGCTTGCAAGGGGTTTCTGCCGCCAAGATTGAACCCAGAGGCAAGCTTTGAGGGAGGGGCGGAGTCTCTGTGGACAGTGGGAAGGGTTGGCAGGGGTGGTTGGGGACAGAGGGAGCTGTGGCTAAGGCAATCTGTGTACAATCATCAGTTAGGCCCAGAAGGTTCCCCTGGGAAGGCAGGAGACACATTAATCCTGGGTGCTGTGGAGAGCAACCGAGTGGAATGCTTAGGTGTGTGGGTGCTGGAGTCAGCCTGTTCAAATACCGAGTTCGCCATTTCCCCACATGAGTAAACTTAGATCAATAGTTAACATCTCTGGCCTCAGTTTCCTCTAGTGATAGCAATTCTCCTGGAATGAGTTGATGTCTGTAAAGCAGATAACAAGCTCCCGGACTACCTGAAGTGGGCATTTACGCTCTAACATGGAGCAGGGCCTGGGACAATATGAAGATGTCTGGACTAGAACGCTCCCTGCTTCAGGAAGCCCGCCTAAGCAGCCACGCTCACCCAGGACAGATGACTCCTAGTTAACTCTCAGCACCGCCAGAAAGCACTTTGTATTACTGTGGGGTTACTCTCATCTCACTAAACACACACACACACACACACACACACACACACACACTCCCAGACTTCAGCTTCAGAGGGCAGGGACCCCTAACTCCCTGTTGTACCCTTGCTGGAACAAAATAAGCGCTCAGTAAGTAGGCGCTGGATATAATTAAGGGTGGGAGGTGTTGGGAAAATTCCGAGCTCTGGGCTGTAGCAGGACAGTCACTAAACCACACACACACAGGAAATAAAGGCAGCGGCTTAGCCCCTTAGTGTCCATGCTGATTGAAAATCTGACTTCTCGCTCTTTCTTCTCTTCCAGTTCCTGGCTCTTGACACTCAGCTGCTCATGGGGAACCGCCGCCACTCGCTGAGTCCCGAGGAGTATATTTTTGGCGCCCTCAACATTTATTTAGACATTATCTATATCTTCACCTTCCTTCTGCAGCTTTTTGGCACCAATCGGGAATGAGGAGACCTCCCCATCCCTACCTTCCTCCGGAGAATGTCCCTTCCCTGTCCTGTGACCCTCTCTGTACTCCCGCAAACCCAGACATAAACGCGCTGCAGCCAGCCCCCCACCTTGCCCTCTGCGGCTTGTACATATGCCATCCTCGGGGCCCTACAGATCTGAGGCCCCAGCATCCCCTGCGGTGCCCCTGGCACCCAATTACAGCTTCCAAATGGGACAGTCAAGGCTGAGGGCACCTCTGGATTTGCAGCCCCGGAGAATGAGTGGGAGGAAGCCCCTCAGAGATGGGAAGGAGACCCCAGAAAACCTGGCTGAGGCTGTGACCCCAGTGAGTCTTTTAGGGCTTCACTTTCTCTTTCAGGTTGAGCAACCACAATTTGTAAGGGAAAAGGCTGAGGGACATGGCTGGGACCTGAGGACAGGGCAGTGTGGTGGTGGTGGTGGGCAAAGCTGTCCCACGCTGTTCCTCTCTTGGCTGTTAGGACCAGGAACTTGTTCTAAGGTCCTGGACAATATGAAAGGAGTGGGATGCTCCCATTACTTGCCTCAGTTTACCCTCCTGGGTCATAGGATGGGGGGGTGTGCCTAAGTGTGGGCCTGTCCTGAGCTCCCAGGCAGGGGACAGCAAGTGAGCTGGCTGAGAGGACTGGAGACGGGGCAGTCCATCACACTGCATCCACTGGGAAGGCCTGTGGGAATGCAGGACTAACAACCATCTTTCTTTCCACCCCGTGCTGTTCCCACAGGCCTGAGGGGGAAGTGAGGTGGGGAGGCCTGGTGGAAGCCATTCTAGCTGCTGGACCAGCCCTTACCAGGGGCTGTCCTCTAGTCCAGCCTTCCACACCTATTTCCTAAGCCTTTCCCAGCTTCTGCCACATCCTGTCTTATCTCCAGCCAGGCCTCCTGAGGCCCTAGGAGTTGAGGCACCCATGTCCCTTCCCCCAGCCTCCCTGGCCACTCAGCCCAGAGTCCCTGGACCCTTGCTCCTTATCTCCACATCTCTGTAATTTGGAAGCTGCCCAGCTAATGGTCACAGCCAGGGCCAGTCCCTTGAGCCTGTCCCATGTGCTGAGGCCAGAGCTCCTTATCGGCCTCCAGGCGGCTGGGATCTCAGGCAGAGTGTGCGTCAGCCACCCTGCCCTGGCTGAGTGCCTGCTGGAGAGGGGACCAGGGGGCCACACCTGGGGGAGCATGCAGCCCACATATACACATGGCCAGCTCTAGGCCAGTGGAAAGTTACTGGGTGGATGCTAGGAGGCTCTGTGGCTGTAGGGGGCTCTTCTGTCCCCAGGAAAGGGGACAGGGTAGCTTATCCACTCCTGTCCATGCCCCTCCCCGCCCTTCCTACTTACAGCCTTCAAGAAAGAGTGCAGAGGCACTTGAAATTTTGTTCTATCTTGGATATTTGAGAAGGGAAGTAATCAAGAACCGGAGGGGTGTGGTATGTGCGGGCCAGCTGGGGTGAGTCTTGGTCCAAAGGAGCCCACTGCTGCAGTCCAGAAATGGGGTCCTGCAGCGGTGATCAGCATAGCCCTGTCGCAGAGGCAAAGCCAAGTGGCTCAGAAAGGCTTGGTGATAAATCCATTATCATCTAGTAAGCTGGGGGTCAGCCCACAGCCGCTTCATTCAGGGGTCCCTCCAGTGTGAGTCGGGGCTGGATTGAGAGTTGTGGAGCCCATAGATGTGGGTGGTCAAGCCCTGGCATCTCTAGGGGTTTGTTATCCCCCCACCCCCCATGTCACCCAGCCTGGCACTCCAAGATGCTGAACTGAGGTTTTCACTCCCTGGAAGACAGCTGGGAGGCAGGATTCCTGGCTTCTGATCTGGCCTGGCTGCCCATGGACTTGTGTTTTGTCCCCAACCAGTGCCAGTGTGGGGCAGGGAGAGGCACCAAGACACTTCCACTGATTTCCTTCTCTAGTTCTCCACCTGGAGGGCCTCTCCTAATCTCTGGCTTCAGTACTAGAAAGGTTTAAAGCACCTCCCCCACTGACCTGCCACCCTCACACTGGCCAGTTTCCCAGAATCCACTTGTCCAAGTCCTCCTCTTCTGGGATAATCTATGCAGAGACTGAGGGCTGAGAAATTTTTCCAAGGCTAAGTTCCAAAAAAATTGGGGGGAGGGGCAAGCCCTCAACCATAAATAATGTGACCCGGGCGGGCACCAGCCACAGTGATCGCAAGGATGGCTGTGGAGGTGGGGAGGCCCAGCAGGGTTCGCTTCAGCCTGCCACCCAGCCCGCAGCTGAACGGGCAGTGGGGCCAGAGGAAGCCCTGGTGTCGAGCCCTGGTGTCGACCCCTGATGGAGCAGTGAGGAGACCCAGGAACACCTGGGTGGGTCTTGGCAGGAGGAAGGGCGGGGACAAGAATGCAGGATTATGAGGAATGTGGGATTATAAGAAACCAAAGCTGGGCAGGTGTGGCAAGCCGTGAAGGAGGAAGGACTCCCACTGGCCCCTCACATTTTTAGCTTGGGTGGGGCCGGACCTATGACGGGGTAGGTTGAATTTCCTAAGGTTAGAGGGAGCCAGGAATCTATCTGTGATGAGAGGTACAAGGTCCCCTGAGGTACCGTGGGCAGATACGGAGGTCCCAGGAGGGAGTAGTCACATTAAATCCCTCACTCCCCACACCAATTCCTGGGTCCGTGTACAGCTCTTTTGGTATAGCCCGAGGAAGCCACAAGATTAAGAATCTTGGTTCTTCCATTCCATGCCCTTTCTCCTGTGGGAGTCAGGGTCCCTCAAGCACCCTCATTCCAAAAGGCTGAGAGGGGGTGGCAAGTTGGGAATTTTCCATAAGGACCTTGCTGCCCCCTTCTGGCTGTTAGAGGAAAAGCAGACTCTGGCTTTTCAGATAAAGAATCAATCCCTGGTGATAGTGGTGAGGGGCAGGACTTAGGGCCCCTGTCCTGAGTCGTGTCCGCCCCCCCCCCCCCCAGTGTCAGAGGACAGAGATCTATCTGCCACACACCCAGATACTGCTGCCCTTTTGACCTCAGTTCCCACGGGCTCCCCAGGGTCCCCTGTGTGCCCTTCTTTGACCTCACCTGCTCAGGACGTGTGACTGATCGGAAATGAGAATAAAAGCATTTACTAAGACACCTGAACTGTTTGCTTGTGGCCTCCGCCGGCCTTTGTAGAGCGTGTGAAGTGTCACTCAGCAGTGGGATGTAGCTTTCGTGCAGAAGCTCGCTGTAATTCCCATCTTTGTTTTCGTGGGGGGAAGGTGAGGAGGGGTCCTCGTACTCAGTTACACCCTTTCCTGAGAGCCTTCTGCAGACAGACCCAAACTTGCCTGGTCTGTGAGAGCCTGCCTTTTCCGGGCCCTTCTGGCAGAGGAGCCTTCCTTATTTTGAGCAAAAGTGTTTCCTTTAAGTGGAGTATCCAGGCATCCCCCAAAGCCGCAGCTTTGAACCTGTAAAACTCGAGCTGCGGGCGAGTGGGGTGTGTGTGTGTGTGTGTGTGTGTGTGTGTGTGTGTGTGTGTGTGTGTGCACCCCAGAGCCACACAGCTTACAGCACATGGGCAGAAGCACCGTTTGAGAGCAGGGGGGTAGAGATCTACGCCAACCCTTTTATTTTACATAAGAGGAAATAGAAGCAAAAGTTTCAGTGTCCAGCCCAAGCTTACGAACAAATTACCACCTGGGACGAATCAGTAAATGATTCTGTCCAAAGGTTCCATGAGTGACAGATAGTTTGTTTTTGTTGTGTTGTTTTGTTTTGTTTGTGTTTTTTTGTTTGTTTTTTACTTTTTGGGTTTTTGGGGTTTTGTTTTTTGTTTTTTGTTTTTTTGGTTTTTGGTGTGTTTTTGTTTTTGTTTTTTGTTGGGTTTTTTTTGGTTTTTCGAGACAGGGTTTCTCTGTGTAGTTTTAGTGCCTGTCCTGGATCTCATTCTGTAGACCAGGCTCTGTGTCCCTAGTGCTGGGATTAAAGGTGTGCTCCATCTCTGCCTGGCCAAGTGATGGATAGTTTTATGTCAACTTGACACAAACTAAAGCCAGAGAGGAGGAACCTCAATTGAGAAAAGGCCTCTGTAAGATCGGGCTGTAGGCAAGCCTGTAGGGCAGTTTCTTAATTAATGATTGATGGGGAAGGGCCCAGGCCATTGTGAGTGGTGCCATTCATGCGCTGGTGGTCCTGGGTTCTGGAAAGCAGGCTGAGCAAGCCAGTAAGCAGCACCCTCCACGGCCTCTGCATCAGCTCCTGCCTCCAGGTTCCTGCCCCATTTGAGTCCTGTCCTGACTTCCTTCCATGATGAACAGTGATGTGGAAGTGTAAGCCGAATGAACCCTGGCCTCCACAACTTGCTTTTGGTCATGGTGTTTCCAAGTATGTGGGAGGGGACATGATCACACTGGGGGAGAATATTATCCAATAGAAATTCATCTGGGGGCTGGGCACTCGGGGGGGGGGGGGGGCAGAGCCAGGCAGATCTCTGTGAGTTCGAGGCCAGCCTGGTCTACAGAGCGAGATCCAGGACAGGCACCAAAACTACACAGAGAAACCCTGTCTTGAAAACTATCTGGGGCCAGGAAAGAAGTGGTAGCAGGAGTCAGGGATGGTGGAACATTAGTAGCTTGCATTAGGCAGCCGGTGCGTACAAAGCATGCCAAAGCAGAGGACGCACAACAGCCTCAAGTCCTGAGGAAACACTCCTCCTTCTCTTCCTTCTTCTCTCCTTCCTTCCTTTTTCTTCTTCCCTCCCTCTCTTCCTTCCTTCCTGTTTTTTGATTGTTCTGTTTGAGATAAGAGTCTCAGGTTAAGAGCACCGACTGCTCTTCCAGAGGTCCTGAGTTCAATTCCCAGCATCCACGTGGTGGCTCACAACCATCTGTAATGAGATCTGGCACCTTCTTCTGTATACATAATAAATAAATCTTAAAAAAAAAAAAAAAAAAAAAAGAAAAAATGAGAGGTAAACAAAGAGTCTCACCGTGTAGCCCAGGCTGGCCTCGAACTCACAGTCTTACTGCCCTGAGCTGGGATTATATGCATGTATCACCCTGTCTGGCCTGTACATATTCATTAATGGAACCCTAGAAAGAACCAGTGCTGAGATAGAGTACAGGGGACCTGGGGACCTCTGACTCAGGCCTCTGATGGAGCAGGAATGGTGGGGAGGGAGGGATGGAGCGGTCTAGGTTGGGGAGAGGGAACACTGGACTCCTGGGCTTCTCCCAGCCACCACAGCCTTCAGCCTCCTCCTCTCATCCCCTGACTGTCTCCATCAGTCTCCTGGGGCTGCTGTAACCAACGGTCATGAACTGGGTAGCTTAAGACAACAGAAATGGTCTGTTCCACCCCAGTTGTGGAGGCCTGAGGCATGCTCGTGCCCTTGGGCGGTACTGAGGACTGCTAGTTTTCTTTACCACCGTCTTCCAGACTCTACCTGCTTCATCCCGAGGACTCTCCCCTGCCTCTCCTCCTCCTGCTTGAACCTATAGCCTGCTGCACATCAGGATGATGGGCTCAGGACCAGATCCTCCTTCTAGAAAAAGACCCAGTTTCCACGAGGTCCCATGCACACATATGGGGTTGAGGACTAGGACATATCCAGGTGGACCACTGTCAGCCCACTACACAACCCACTCCCTCTGGAGGCAGCTGCTGACTCCACTCCCTCCCCTATGGCTGAGAGCCTTCATTCCCATTGCCAGTAAGGCTGGACAAATCTCACAGCCTGGCCCAGCTCACATATACCATCCATCTCTACTCAAGTATGTCTTGAGTAGAAAACCTGCTTGCTGACTCCTGGACCATGCCCTCCTACACCCCACAGAGAGTCAAGACACTTTCTTCCCAGCCCACAACCCCAGCCCCCTCCATTCTCTTTTCTGGGAAAAACCCCTTCAAAAGCAGCAGCCTTGCTGCCCCTTACCGTAACACCTCTAGTGCCTTTTGCTGGCTGCTGCCTCTTCTCTCTCGAGCCCTTATATAAGTAGCCCAAGTGCCCTGGGCTACCATGCTGGAGAGACCATGGGCAGGTACTCTCCCAGGAGCGGCAGCTCAGCCTTCCTGCCATGCTCACCAAGGTGGCAGCCACATGAGAAAGAAGCCAATTTGGAAGCGGCCACTCTAACTTCAGCTGCTTCTGGCTCAGGCACTTGAGTCTTCCGGGCTGAGGTCCAGGATGTCATGGCACGTGGATGAATCTGTCCTGTCCAAATTCCTAACCCACAGACCCTATGAGCACAGTTAAATGGCATGGTGTCGGGGTGTATCATGTAGTACAGGTCGGATGAAGAAAGAAGGTGCTCCAAGATGAAATTTTAAGGCCTATGTGGCAGCAGGAAGATCCAGCCTCTTCTGATGGACTGAACCCCAAACAGCCGTACAAATGTATATTTATTGAAAGTTACACAAAGTATTTCCTCATACCAAGGTCCCTAATCTTAATTCACATGTCTTACTGAAGGAGAGCATCACATGCCTCCATGACTCTAGTCCTTTATTATGTATCGTGTGCAACACACAATAATACAAGAGCCTCAGGTGTGTCACAGACCAAAGTCATGGGATGGCTGCAAAGCTCCTTCTGCAAAACAATCACTGTTTTCCACAAGGATTCTTCAAGGTCAAAGCACTTCTGAAAAAAAAAAAAAGTTGTTCATTCTGATATCTACCCCATACAGCATGGTTTTGGGCCACTAAGTCTAAAGTCATTTGCCAGGCAGCAGGTCCCCAAAATCATATGCTGTGTGGGGGTGGCATATGAGGGACTCGAAAATGTGTCTTCCTAGTTCAGACTGAGAGGGATCTTATTCAAACCAACCCGGAGGAGAGCTGATTTAGATGTAATTCTAGACCTCAGGCCTGAGGCTGTGCTGGAATGGGATGGGATCTGGGGAGGTCTTGGTGGGGAGTGAGTGTATTTTTGCTGAGCTGGAGGCTAAACTGGAGCATTTAAAAGAATGGCTCCAAATTCTTTGCTCAGTGGAATGTGCTGGAAGTGATATGTGTGAGTCTCGAGAGTTCTCTGGCCCATCGATTTCAGCAGTAGTTCTAAGCAAACTCTGACCGGCCCTCCATGGTTCACACGCTTTCTCTTAAGCAAGTCACCATGGCGTTGAGGTAGAAGGCGCTGCTCTGATTGGTTGTGAGATATGTATTTGCCCCCAGCAACCACGAAGTGCAGGCCTGAAACACCGGAACTGGGGGTGGAGACAAGGAGACTCTGGGAGCTCACTGGCTGGCCAGCTTAGCAGAAATGGTAAGCTTGCAGTTCAGTGAGAGATCTTGTCTCAAGGTAATAGGGTAGAAAGAGACAGAGCACTGGTTCTCATCCTGTGGGTCACGACCCCTTTGGGAGTCACATAACAGATATCCTGCATATTAGCTATTTATATTATGATTCATAACAGCAGCAAAATCACAGTTATGAAGTAGCAAAGAAAACAATTTTTGTGGTTGGGGCTCACCACATGAGGAACTGTATTAAAGGGTTGCAGAGTTAGGAAGGTTGAGAACCACTGATACAGAGGATGCTATCCAATGTCCTGCTTTGGCCTACATATGTGCATGTTACCTACAAATTTCATGTGCATGCCCCATCTCTCTCTCTCTCTCTCTCTCTCTCTCTCTCTCTCTCTCTCTCTCTCTCTCTCTCTCTCTCTCACACACACACACACACACACACACACACACGGGAATGGCTAGCTGCCTAGTGTAGTTGGAGCACATGGGATATGGAAGCGAGTGGGGAGTGAACTACAGAAGAGACATGTTATGGAGAACCTGCCATGACTGCCAAGGAAGGGAACTCAACTCTGCTGGCAGAAGGCACATGGAAAGTGGCTAAGTAGAGGCATAACGGAGTCAGATCAGTGTTTGAGAAACCACTCTGAAAGACCATTCATTCTCTGACTAGAAATCGTATTTCCAGATGTATAGTTGGAAGTTTCTCTGGTCCTGCCCTGCCCCCCACCCCTGCGTCCCACAGCCACTTGGTCCCAAGTAAAGACACAGAGGCTTATATTATTTACAAACTGTATGGCCTATGGGTCAGCTTATATTAGCTAGCTCTTTCAACTTAATTCAACCCATTCCTATTAATCTATACGCTGTCACGTGACCATGGCGTTACAGGTCTGCTGGCATCTTGTTGCTCCTTCGGCAGCTGCTGGCATCTCCCTCGACTCCACGCTCTCGTCTTTAGCTTGGATGGCACCGCCTAACCTCATCCTGCTCTGCCATAGGCCAATGCAGCTTTATTTATCAACCAATCAGAGTAACACATATTCACAGCATACACAAAGACATCCCACAGCATAGATGTTCATCCTAAATAAATAATTTCCAAGGAGGAACAGGGTTGTTCACAGGAATATTATTCATAGGCGTAAAAGTTGGGGCAAGTAAATATTAAATAATAAAGGCTGCTCAACAAACTGTAGTGTGCATTCCATTAAACATTTATCAGCCACAAAAAATTATGAAACAGGTAAACATTTACACAGTGCTCTATAGTTTGAATATGAAATGCCTCCCACAGGCTCCTGTGTTGGTGCTAATTTTTGGGGTGCTCAGGAGCTTTGAGGTCAGGCCTAGATGCAGGAAGCAGGCACTTAGGGGAACACTGCTAGAATGCAACAGGCAAGGCCTCTCGTCTAATTCCCAACGGAGTTCAAATCTCTCACATCCGTAGTCTTTGCCATCTACACCCCTGTCGGCATTCTAGTCTTCGGGGCTCCCAGGATCACTCCTGGGCCCCATGACAGCGTTCTGAGCCCCAGGACTAGATCTTGCCTCACCTTTTCCATTTTCTCTCCGCTCTCTGCCTTCCACAAAGCTGGCTGCTCTCCAATGTGCTCCCACCATGGCGCTCAGCCTCGACTCAGGCTCACAGAAATGGAAAGAGCTAACCCCAGGGCAAGGCCGCCGAGTCAGTTGGTCAAATACAGCCTTCTCAGCTTGAGCTGTGGTGTCAGATATTTTGCCACAAAAAGCCTAACACTGGCCGGGCGGTGGTGGTGCACACCTTTAATCCTAGCACTCGGGAGGCAGAGGCAGGCGGATCTCTGTGAGTTCGAGGCCAGCCTGGTCTACAGAGTGAGTTTCCCAGGAAAGACGCAAAGCTACACAGAGAAACCCTGTCTCGAAACACACACACAAAAAAAAGCCTAACACTGAAAATCAATAGTGGCAGCAAGACTGTGTCTATGATGGCACAGTCATATGGATCCTAAGCCTTTCTGGTTATTTTGCAGGAGGGATTTGGTAAAGTTTAACCAGGCTAGAAAAAGCTTAGGGTGCTCTACTGGGGCTTACTGAGTGATCCTGGGAGCTCAAAAGACCAGAACGCTGACGAGGATGTAGACAGAAAAGACTATGGACATGAGAAATTAGAACTGTTGGGAATTTAGACCATAGACCATTCCTGTTACATTCTGGCAATGAACCTGTCAATATTTTGTCCATTCCCTAAGACTTTGAGAGAGGCTGAGTTAAAAGGTAATGGTCTAATTAATAAGGTGGGGGAAATTTCAAGGGAACCCAACACTCGGGCTGTGGCATTGATATTACTCGTTGCTTTTAGTCGAGTTTACAGTACTGAGAATTATGACCAAAAAGGAGAGGGAAAAGGTTTTTTAAAACTTGCAGTGTTTCCAGAAAAGAAGTATGTATAGGGGCTGGAGAGAAGGCTCAGTCATTAAGAGAATTTGCTGCTTTTGCAGAGGATCTGAAGGGGCCTGCAGAGAGCAGGAAAGGAAATGTACCTGCACATGTCAGGAAGCAGAGAGGGAAAGGCTGCAGCCTCCGAGAAACCAGCAAAGGAACGTGCCACAGGAGAAGGGAAGCCTGCTGCATTAGCAATTTGAACCTGCTTCATTCCATAAAGAGCAAAGGGAGACAGCAACCCATTTGAACAAAAACCCAATGAAAGAAAAAGAGAGGTGTAAAGTTGGTACCAAAGAAATGTGTGATGGCTGAAGAGGTTGAGGCCTTTAAAAAGAAACTAAGTATTTTTGCATTGGGAAAATAGGAAAGACATCTTGGGCTCATCACAGGAATTGACTGGACCTCACCAACTGCAGTTCAAGGATGGAATGGAGAAGCTTCGCTGAGAGGGTGGAGCCTTCTGCTGAGAGGGCGGGGCCTTCTGCTGAGAGGGCGGGGCCTAAGCTGCCACAGCGCCTCCAGAAAGAGGAAAATGTCAGGAACACGGACGCAGCCAGGAGGCTATAGGTGCAGGGCTAGCCAAGTCCTCTGGCACTTACATCATGCCATTGTGTGCCCTGGAAGCCAGACACGGAACTACAGGCTCGAATGTTTGTCGTGTTGTGTGTCCATCTTGTTTTGCCCTGATTCTTCCTTGCCATTCCTGTTCATCCTTTTTCCAATGGAAATATGCACACTGTGCCACAGATTTTGAAAGTACATATGAAACCTTAGATTCAGAAATATAGGATAGCTAGAATATCTTTAATTTTGCCAAATACAAATAGACTAGACATTGTAACTATAATTCTTGCTTGATAACTGTTTATTACATATAATTTTATTTATATTATTTTATATATTATATTCATTTATTATATTATATTATAAAACTAATAATATATAATAATATTTATATATATTAAAGTTAAAACCTTTCTTTTTGATTAGATAAAATAGGGGAAGTAGTGGGAGTTGTCTTTCTGTACGCTGTGAATATATGTTGCTCCCATTGGTTAATAAATAAAGCTGCTTTGGCCTATGGCAAAGCAGCTTAGAAGCAGGAGGGAAATCCAAGGAGAGAGATAGGAAAGAGAAAGGTGGAGTCTGGAGAGACACCAGCTGCCACCCAAGGAGCAACATGCCAGTAGACCAGTAAAGACACAGAACACATGGCAAAACAGATTAATAGAAATGGGTTAATTTAAGATATAAGAGCTACCTAGCAAGAAGCCTGCCATTGGCCATACAGTTTGTAAATAATATTAAGCCTCTGAGTGATTATTTTATAAGCAGCTGAGGGACTGGGGGGTTGGGCGGGACCGGAGAAAACTTTCAACTACATACATTATTTTCTTTCTGATTCTACAGTGGTGTAGAATTTGCCTTAAGAGAGTTTGCCTTAAGTCTCAAGAGACATAAACCTTGGATTCCTGGAGAGTGATGCAGCTTTCAAGACTATGAGGATCCTTGGAGATGGGCTAATCACATTTTGTACTGTGAGATAGACACAAGCCTTTGTGAGGTCATGAATGGGATACTGCTGTTTAAAGAGATATATTTTGGTGTCAAGTTGACAGGGGATAGACTCATAATGGTTAGCTTCGATTGACAGCTTTGGATAGAGAAGTACCCGGGAGTTTAGTAGACTCATCTGAAGGGGCTGTGAAGTGTTCCAGATGCGATTAACCTCAGGAAACCCACACTGAGTATGGCTGGTGCCATCCCATCATCTGGGGACCTGGACAGAATAAGGAGTGGGGAGGAAGCATCCAGCTAGTGCAGGCATTTTCTCTCTGCTTCCCAGGCTCGTGATGTGAGCTGTACTCTGCCAGCCCTTCCTGAAATGGACCGAAACCACTGAAGCCAGAATAACTCTCTCTCGAGTGCTCGCATCAGGCATTTTGTCAGTGACTAGGACCGAGCACAGACTCACAAAACTGAGTGATGCTCAATTAAAAAGCAAATTACAAGGGGTCGGTGGACCTGGAGAGTTTTCTCTCCGGGTTCCACCAAGCCCCGGCAGTCCGACAGCCCACTTATAAAATAAACACACAGACACTTATATTATTTAAACTGTTTGGCCTAATGGCTCAGGCTTCTTGTTAACTGTTCTTATATCTTAAATTAATCCACTTCCATTAATCTATACCTTGCCACGTGGCTTGTGGCTTACTGGCATCTTCACATGCTTCTTGTCATGGCGGCGGCTGGCAGTGTCTCCTTCCTCTGCCTTCCACTTCCCAGAATTCTCCTCTCTCCTTGTCCCACCTATACTTCCTGCCTGGCTACTGGCCAATCAGTGTTTTATTTATTAACCAATCAGAGCAACACATTTGACATTTGTCGGTAAGTTCAGTGGTTCAGTGGTTAAGAGCACTGGCTGCTCTTCCAGAGGACCCGGGTTCAATTCCCAGCACCCACATGGTGGCTCACAACTGTCTGTAACTCAAATTTCCAGAGTCCTGCCACCCTCTTCTGGCCTCTGTGAGCACCAGGCACCGAAGTGGTGCAGAAGCATACATGAAAGCAAAACATACACATAAAATAAAAGCAATAAAAAAATTACAAAGTAATATGTATAGTCCTATTTTAATGAAAAATATTTTTGCCGGGCGGTGGTGGCGCACGCCTTTAATCCCAGCACTCGGGAGGCAGAGCCAGGCGGATCTCTGTGAGTTCGAGGCCGGCCTGGGCTACCAAGTGAGTTCCAGGAAAGGCGCAAAGCTACACAGAGAAACCCTGTCTCAAAAAACCAAAAAAAAAAAAAAAAAAAAAAAAGAAAAGAAAAGAAAAATATTTTTATAACTCTTCCTTATAATCAAATGCCAACTAATAAAGTTTTTTAAATTTATTTCATGTGCATTGGTGTTTTGTCTGCAGTATGCCTGTGTGAAGGTGTAGGATCCCCTGGGACTGGAGTTACAGACAGTTCTGAGCTGCCATGTGGGTGCTGGGAATTGAACCCGGGTCCTCTGGCAGAGCAGCCGGTGCTCTCAACCACTGACCATCTTCTTGCTCCCTCCAACTAATAACATAAAAGGAAGAAAATAATTATAAAAGTATCACATCGCAAAGATCAAAGTGTGACTGACTGGCCAAGAACCATCAACGGATGTGAAAACTTTTCCATCAGACTTTGACAGAGACTTGTTTCTCTTCCTGTGGTGCTGGGGATAGAGCCAGGGAAGCCAGAGAGCACTCTACTGCAGAAAGGTAGTTCCGGTCTTTGTGTTTTCTTGGTGGGTTTTTTTTTTTCTTTTTTTTTTTTTTTTTTGAGACAGGATCTCATTACCCCGGTTGGCCTCCCACGCATGCTCCTCCCACCTCTGCTCACAGACCTGAGTGCTGGGATCACAGACCTGAACCGCTTCCTTTTGTTTAAGCAGCTTTGTTGGTAAACAGTTCACGAATGGATATTTCACTCTTTTAACATGCTCCGTCAAGTATCCGAAAAGTGACACAACCATCACAACCTAATTGTTGAGAGTCTTTGCTCCTGTTCTCATTACAGTGAGCACCCCGTCCCTCCATCATGCCTCCTCAACCACTGCAGCCAATAATTTATTTCCTGCCTTCAGAGACTTCCTTTCTGCCTTCCCTCCCTCCTTCCTCCTTCCTTCCTTCCCTTCCTCCTTTCTTCCCTTTCTCCTTCCTTCCTTTCTGTCTTTTTTTTAGACAGAGTCTCATTAGCCCAGGCTGTCCGTGAACTCACCAGGTAGCCAAGGATTACCTGCAGGATCCTCCGATGCCCATCTCTTGAGTGCTTGGTTACAGGTGTTGCCAACACATCCAGTCTTATGCAGCACTAAGGACTGACCTGGGGCATCCTGAATGCTCAGAAGAAACTCCACCAAGTGAGCTATTCCCATCTAGAAATTTACTTAGTTTGAATATTTCATAAAATATTCTACCGTATAAATCTACCATGTTTTATAAATCAATTGAGAGACATTTAGGTTATTATTTTTTTCTATATGTAATAATATTGCTATGGATATTCTTGTACTTTTTTTTTTTCTTTTTGGTTTTTCGAGACAGGGTTTCTCTATATAGCTTTGGAGCCTGTCCTGAAACTCACTCTGTAGCCCAGGCTGGCCTCCAACTCACAGAGATTTGCCTGCCTCTGCCTCCTGAGTGGTGGGATTAAAGGAGTGCGCCACCACCACCCGGCTCTTGTACATTTTTTATGTGGGCATACTTTCTTTTCCTTTAGAAACATATTGGGGACAGGGCTAGGGAGATGGCTCAGTCTTAAGAGCACTGGCTGCACTTCCAGAGGACCACGGTTGGAGTCTCAACATCCACATGGTGGTTCACAACCATCTAACTTCAGTTCCAGGGAAATCAATGACATCTTCCAGGCTCGGTGGGTACCAAGCATGTAAGTGGTCACAGACACACATGCAGGCAAAATACCCATACAGGTAAGATAAAAATACAAATAAATAAACCTAGAAATAGACTTTGCTGGGTCAAACGTTGCATCCTTGCATGGTTCCAGAGATGGACCTGACGGGGGCAGCAAGGGAAAGAAGGAATGACAGACACTTACCAGACAGAAAGCTGGAACAGAGTGGACTGGGCTCTTGGATGGAGAAACCTCAGCACCCTGGAAGCTCAGTGTGTTTATTACACAGAGAGATGGCGTTATTGTGTATGGCTGAACAAAGAGCGGGGTTTACGGTAAAAAGCTGGATCAAGGAGGCAGTTAAGTTGATCTCAGTAAGAGGCTGGCAGGAAGCAATCTTCAGGACCTAGACACCAGGAGAAAGCTCCAGAGGACATCCTCTGCACACTCTGTCAATGTCTGCCTTGCTGTTTCCCTCTGAACCTCAGCCCTCAGGTGGGGTGGTGGTGGGGTTGCTAATTTGCCATGGTTCTGAGGCTAGGATTCATGGCATGGCCGGCTCATGTCAACAGCACACATTCACTCAGAACTTCACACTCTCAGGGCTTCCTCTGCTCAGGGTCAAATGTGTCTGTGTTTAACCTTTTGAAGAAATGCTAAGAAATATTACATGCTTCCAAAACGGCAGGACCACTTTAGACTCCTACCAACACGGTGTTCTGATTTCTCCAACACCCAGGCAATTCCTGACTGCCTCAGCCATTGTGGTGAGTGAAGTGTCTCGCTGTGGATTTGCATTCACTAGTAATTAGTATTTATTTGGGGTTCACAAATAAACTCTTTCCACGGATTAATTTTTTATTACAAAATAGAAAATTATAACATGACAGCAACTAGATTCTACCATAATCACGAATCTAAGTTAACATGGCAAATGATGGCACAAGTTGATGCCATGTGCTAGAAAAGACACAAGTCTACTTACAAGATAACTGCTGGGAGTGTGGCATGCACCTCTGAGCCCGTCATTCCAGATGCGCCGGCAGGAGGAGGATCACGAGTTCCAGATGAGCTATGCGATGAGATCTTTCAGAGAATCAAGGCCTGGGAGCATAGCTCAGTGGTGGAGTGCTTGTCTAACACACACACACACACACACACACACACACACACACGTCTCTGGGTTCAATCTCTAGCACTGGAAAAACAAAACTCAATAAAACATCATTCCAAAGCCCGAGTCTCAGCTGCAAGAAACATTAGACATAGTCAGATGAAGGCTATCCTGCCAACTGATTAGCTTATATCCTCAAAGATGTTCTAGAATGTACACCCATATGAAACCCTCGAAATATTCTTTCTTTGGTGCTGTCTTCAAAGGAGAACATTCCCACAGTTGTATTTGAATAACATTAAAGGCTTTATTTGTCTAATGTTTATTGAATATACACACACATTTTATATTTGCTTACAAATAGTGGGGGATCATAGAGGGATATACATTAAAATGTTAATCGTGGGAGCTGGAGAGAGCTCTGTCAGTAAAGTGCTTGCAAGAGGACCTGAACCCACATTAAAAAGATGCTGTGGCTGCAGGCTTGTGAGTCCAGTGCTGAGGAGAAAGAGACACATGGACTCCAAAGATCACTGGAGATCAGTGAGTTCCAGGCCAGTGAGAACCCTTGTCTTAAAAGAAGACAATGGCTGGAGAGATGGCTCTGTGGTTAAGAGCACTGGCTGCTCTTCCAGAGGACCTGGGTTCGATTCTAGCACCCACAGGATGGCTCACAATGGTCTGTAACTCCAGTCCCAGGGGATTAAATACCCTCTATGACTGCCACAGATACAGATACCAGGCATGCATGTGGTACATAGACACACATACAGGTAAAACATCCCTACACATAAACAATTTCAAAAAATATCAGGATAAGCATGTGGAGGCCCACAAAGGTTCCTAGTGAGATCTGAGCTTGCTTTACCAGCAGGGCTGCATAAGAGGATGGTTGGACCATGGACCTGGGTGGACCACGGACCATGGGTTTGGAAGGGTCTACACTTGGTTGTATCTAGCAAGGGGGAGGTCTTTTGCCTCACCACTTGGCATTGTTATAAAAAGCCCT
The DNA here is from genome assembly GCF_949786415.1 of Peromyscus eremicus. NCBI lineage: Eukaryota > Metazoa > Chordata > Mammalia > Rodentia > Cricetidae > Peromyscus > Peromyscus eremicus. Next base: position 4,180,144 of record NC_081436.1, read on the forward strand.
TTTGAATAAAGTTCTGGGCCAGTGGATAAGGATCCAGGCCCTCCCGAGCTATCCTGTGTTTCTGTCTCCCCTCTCCCCTCTATCCTTCTATATAAATATTTCTCACTTCTACCTCCTCAAGAGTACCCTGGGGTAAAAGTGGGAGCAGGTCCCCCATATAGGCAGCACTTGAGAAACAAGAGCTGAGGGTGACTTCTAATCTCCATATGCATGTACACACACCTATGCACACACACACATACATACATACATACATACACACACACACATTTATGGTTATCTGAAGAAAGTAGGTAAGACTAGGTCTTTTCTGCATACTGTCTACTAAATTTTCTATACTGAATTTATAATTTAAAAAAATTTTTACTTATATTTTATGTATGCATGTTCTGCATGTATACCTGTGTGCCAGAAGAGGGCATCAGATCCTATTATAGATGGTTGTGAGCCACCATGTGGTTGCTGAGAATTAAACCCAGGCCCTCTGGAAGGGCAGCCAGTGCTTTTAACCGTTGAGCCATCTCTCCAGCCCCCTGAATTTATAATTTTTACTAAAGGATTTATTAATGTTTCTATACTGAATGATTATATAACTTACATAATAAAATATATTCTAAAAGGAAGTTTAAAAATTACATAAATACAGCTGGGTGTGGTGGCTCATGCCTGTAATTCTAGTAACAGGAAGCTGAAACAGAAAGATCGTGAGTTCAAGGCCAGCCTGGGTGACACAGTAAGTTCCAGGTTAAGCAGGATTACAGAGCAAGCTCCCCCTATACACACACAAGTCAATAAAACAACAAAACAAAACAAAAAAAAACAGAGGAAAAAAAAAGAAAGGAAGGAGAGAGAGGACAGAGAGAGGTGGCCTTACAGCAAGCCTCTCTCCTCGGTACACAACTGTCCTTTCCTGAATATCATGTTCTCTGTCCGCTTTGTAACACTGCAAAAAGTGTGTGCTTGCCTTCTTGAGTGTGTAACTTGTGTGCACTACTTGTGCTCAGGAGTCCATGGAGGCCAAGAGAGGGAACTCTTACTGGAGACACAGGGAGGCTCAAACAACATTCTGAAAAATCCACCGACATTTTCTCTAAGAATCAGAAAGGGGGCTGGAGAGATGCCTCAGAGGTTTAAGAGCACTGCTTGCTCTTCCAAAGGTCCTGAGTTCAATTCCCAGCAACCACATGGTGGCTCACAACCATCTGTAATGAGATCTGGCGCCCTCTTCTGGCCTGCAGGGATACATGCAGACAGAACACTGTATACGTAATAAATAAATAAATCTTTAAAAAAAAAAAAAAAAAAAAAAAAAAAAAAAAAAAAAAGAATCAGAAAGGGAAGCGGAGGGCTCCAGAGACATGGTTCCTAACATTTTCTTTGCCATAGCTTAGGGTGAGCTCCTGGGTTTTTCACTGTAAACTAACACATGTTCATTATTGAAAGCTCAAAATATATTGTATTTGAAGAGAAAAAAAAACACACACACAACAGAGCAGTTATAGGGGATGAGGGGTCGGCTTAGCTAGTAAGACGCTTGCTGCTCAAGCATGAGAAACTGTTCACAGGGTCAAGACTCTAAACTCTGTTCACCACTGAGCTGTGTTGTACACAGTGACTGCTTTGCTTTTCCAGCGCAGTTTTGCAGTTCTGAGTGTTAACTACTGTTGTTAGTTGTTGGCTCACTTTCTGAATTTTCTAAGGCCTCATCAACAGCTCAGCGGGTGGTTCTCCTCTAAGGGGGTAAGCATTCTCTCCGTGTGTCTACATTCATTAGACGTTCCGTTAACTTCGTGTGCTGACGCCCACTGCTCTCCAACGGTCATTTGACTGTTGTGACTGGCACTGGTCACTCTGTAGATCGGACCTAGCTGCTGTCCAGGGCTGCTCCTTCCTCTCCACTCTGTGGCTCTCCTTCACCATTCTCCTCTCTTGGAAACTGCCTTCTAGAGTCTATGAACATCTCTTCTTGGTTTTATAAGTCATAATTCATTTAATTTCTGTATCTTTGTGTGTATGTGTGTGTGTGTGTGTGTGTGTTTGTGCGTGTGCAGGGAGTGTGCGTGCCACAGCACACGTGTGGAGGTCAGAGGACAAGCTGTGGTGTTTACCCTCCATCTTATTTGAGACAAGGTCTGTTGCCCTCCACTGTATGCCCAGGCAAGCTGACTCAAGCTTCTACCTCTGCTCCCGCCTCATCATGGGAGCATTGGGAAGGCAGATGCGTGCTTCACACCCAAACTCAGGTGACTTCTGCGGAGACTCTGGTCCTCATGCTTGCCTCTGGGTCTTCTTCTCTCCAGCGCATTCTCTGAGTCATTTTGGGGGAACACATTCTGCAGCAGCTTCTTAAGAAAGAACTTACAGAAGAAAATGCCTGTGGCTCCTTAAATGTTAGCAGTGTCTTCAATGTGATTTTGCACTTAACTAATCATTTGGCTATATGTAGGATGAAACATTGAAAATCGTTAGATTTTCTGAATTTCTTCTGAATTGTTAGAGCAGGGGTTGGAGAGATGGTCGGAAGTCAAGAGCACTGGTTACTCTTCTAGAGGACTGGAGTTCCATTCCTAGCACCCACACGGCAGCTCAAACTGTCTTAACTCCAGTTTCCAGCGCCCTCTTCTGGTCTCTGTGGGTGCTACACACACAGGGTGCACAGATACACATGCAGACAAAACACCAATGCACATAAAATAAAAGTAAATCTTCTGTTTTGGTTTGGTTTTGATTTTTTGAAACAGGATCTCTCTATGTAGTCCTGGCTATTCTGGAACTCACTATGTAGACCAGGCCGGCTTCGTCCGCATGCCTCTGCCTCTGGAGATTAAAGGCATGTGATTGAAGGCATGTATCACCATACCAGACCCCAAATAAATAAATCTTAAAAAGTTAAAAATAAAATATAATTGTCAGAGCATTGTCCTGCTGCTTCATGCTACCAGCATCTCTGTTTAGAAACCCACTGTTACTATGATTGTGAAGTCTGTTTTGATTCTTGAGTCCGGGTCTTGTGTAGTCCAGGCTGGCCTCAAAAATCACTGTGTAGCCAAGGATGACTCAGAACTTCTGATCCTCCAGCCTCAGCTCCTGAAAACTAGAATTGCAGGCATGTGCCACCACACTTGACTTATGTAGCCCTAGGGATCAATCATAGGACCGTGTGCTTGCTCAGTGAGTAATCTACCGCCTGGGCTGTATTCCCAGCCAAATATCTGCTTTTTAAGTTAATTTTTCATGGCGCTAGATGTATGACTCAGTGGTTAAGAGCACTTTCCTCTCTTGCAAGGACCCCCAGTTCAGTTTCCAACATCCATGTGACCTCTGACAACCCTCTGTAACTCCAGTTCTGGGGATCCAGCGCCCTCTTCTGGCCTCCTCTGGTACCGCATGCACATGGTACACAAATGTACATGCAGACAAACACTCATACACCCAAACAATAAAAATGAATGATTTTATTTGAAGACTCTGTATTCTATTTTCCATCTTTTATCTTTCTTGACCTACTTTGTGGAATACCCAAAAAAAAAGGGCAAGGGAAAGAGACAAAGAGTAGCACCATAGAAAATGCAGCTCCTGTTATAGCAGTGGCGGCGACCACTGCTACTGTTTCTGGGATTACCATTTCATAATTGGTTACTACAGTTAGCACAGTGGAGACCCTGGCAGCAAAAGTAGCTACCACAGTTAGTTAATCTTTCATTCTATTGGGCATAATAAATTTAATTCAGGCCGGGCGGTGGTGGCGCACGCCTTTAATCCCAGCACTCGGGAGGCAGAGCCAGGCGGATCTCTATGAGTTCGAGGCCAGCCTGGGCTACCAAGTGAGTCCCAGGAAAGGCACAAAGCTACACAGAGAAACCCTGTCTCGAAAAACCAAAAAAAAAAAATAAATAAATAAATAAATTTAATTCAATAATTATATACATTTCAATTGGCTTTGAAAATTATAAATATATAAACTCAAGTTCCATTTGCTTTTGGGATACCATCATATAAGGACTCCAGTTTGCAGTAAGGTTCATTAAGGAAGGGAATGGCTCAGTTGCCTTTAGCCTACTGGCGTTGGGTGGGTTAGGACTTCTGTTAGTCTTTTTGTGTCAAACACACAGATTGCAAGCCCAGCGCCACTTTGAGATCTTTGGCAGCAGTTAACTCTGGAGCTCACACATGATTGAGCCTGTATGATAATGAGTATTCAGAGATGGGTAATGCCTGGGGGGCGCTCACCAACCTAAGACAGAGCGCCTGTGTGGCCTGGGCAGGCATCTCCATGACGGTTAAGGTGACCTGCTGACTTCCCACGCAACCTAAGTCAGAAGCTTATTTTTTAGTAAAAGGGGGACCTGTAGGGCCCGCCCCCCCCTCCCCCCGTTTTGGGTAACTGTTGCCTTGCTTGCTGACCTTGATCTTGATACCCTCCCTATGCTAATTCCCTGCCGGGTTCCACCCTCCTGAATGCTTAAGGGAAGTTCCTTGTCTGTGTATCCTGTATATTGGGCATTAATAGCTTAGATGCAAGATTGTAAAACATCGGTAGTGTTTCCCATTGTACTGTAAGCCTGTATTTAAGACCTCCTCCCTCCTTCAATAAATGGCATTCAGCATTAAAAAAAAAAAGAAAAGAAAAGAAAATGCAGCCCCTCTAGGCTCTTATCCTGACAAATCCAAGCCTTAACTAAACCAACAGTTTGTATTAACACCAGACAGAGAATTCAGTCACATTGCCCACATTATCCAGAATGCAAAATACTCAGGCTCAAATGACCTGTTTCTTCAATAAGTAACCTGTAAGTTCTATATTTAGGAGACAGTCTCTCATTATGGTTCTCAGGCTGGTTCCAAGCTCCTGGACCTCAGTGGCCTTCATACCTCAGCTTCCCAAATAGCTGGGTATATGGACCACGGTGCCCCGCTCATGTATGTGTCATTTATGTTTAGCTGTTCTGGTTGACAGATTACTATTTCTAGTATATATGCATATATAACAGTATAATATATGTAATATTATTATATATTAGAAATAGCCAGGCAGTGTTAGTACACACCTTTAATCCCAGTACTTGGGAGGCAGAGACAGGTGGATCTCTGAGTTCAAGGACAGCCTAGTCTACATAGAGAGTTCCAGGATAGTCAGGGCTACACAGAGAAATTCTGTCTCAAAACAAATTAAAATTAAAAAAAAAATAGTAATCTGCCGAGCTAGATATAATGGTGCACACTTAGAATCCCAGCACTCAGGCATCTGAGATAGAATTCCCATGAGTTCAAGCCCAGCCTTTACTATATAGCAAATCTGAGGCCAGCCAGGGTTAGAAAGGAAGACCCTGTTTTGTAAAAACAAAGCAAACAAATTAAAGGAGAATCTGTCAAAATGTTTCTCAGAGTGTCTGTGCCTGTGACATTTTCACCAACAAAGTGTGCCACACTTGGTTTCTCCCCATCCCAACCACTCGAGCATATGTCCCTGTCTTAACTGATGGGGAGGAGTGTTTCATGGAGGTCTTAATTTTATAATTTCCTAAGGAATGGTTATGTCTAAAGCATTTGTATTTATCTGACTTAGTATAGCCCTTCCAGTGAGCTGCCTCCTAATCTTTTGCATATTTTAGTTGATTTTATTAAAGTTTTTTACTTTAGAGTTTTAAAAACTTTACATATTTTAGATGCAAATCCTTTTGAGATATGTGGCTTGCAGGTGTCTTTTCCCTGATTGTAGCTTATCTTTCTATCCACTTAAGGGAGTTTTTCTCAGAGTAAAATTGCTTCATTTTGGTGAATTCCCATTCACTGATTTTTCTTTTCATTTTAGACAGGGCCTCATTCCGTAGACCAGGCTCTCCTGGAACTCACTCTGCAGACCAGGCTGGCCTGGAACTCAGAGATCCACCTGTCTCTGCCTTCCACGCTCTGGGATTAAAAGCATGCACCACCACAGCTGGCCTGATTTTTTACTTTGTGAATCATGTTTGGTTTTACATATTACTCTTATTTTCTTGATTCAAGTAATGGATATATATATATCTGTGTGTGCTCATGTGTATATAGGTGCATGCATGTGGAGGTCAGAGGTCAACTTCGGGTGTTGTTCCTCAGGACCCTAGCTGGCCTGGAACTAGATATAGAGACAGAGCTAGCTTTTAACTCACAATGATCCTCCTGATCCACCTGCCTCCCCAGGCCTGGGATTAAAGGCACAGGCAAAGCCAGGCATGGTGGTGCACAACTTTAATCCCAGCACTTGGGAGGCAGAGGCAGGTGGATCTCTGTGAGTTCGAGGCCAGCCTGGTCTACAAATCAAGTTCCAGTACAGCTAGGATTGTTATACAGAGAAACCCTGTCTCAAAAAAAAAAAAAAAAAAAGGCACAGGCCATCATGCCTACCATCATCTTGTAGCTTGAAACAAGGTCCCTCTCTTGGACCTCCAGATCAGTTATTAGGCTGGACTAGCTGGCCAGCAAGACCCAGGAGCCTTCTGTCTGTGCCTCCCCAGTGCTGGGGTGACAAGCATGTACCATCATCCTTGATTTCAATATTTTCTTAAATCTTGGGATATTCAGGTTGAAATTCTCTGTCTTCACACTCTTCCTCCTCTTGTGTCTATTGATAATCTAAATTATTCCAGCACTATTTCTTGAAAGGATGTGAAAATGGCCCCCATAGTCTCATATATATGAATGCATGATCCCCAGTTGAGGTACTGTTTGGGAAGGACTAGGAGGTGTGTTGTGGCCTTGATGGAGGAGGTGTGGCCTTGTTAGAGAAGATATGTTGCTGGGGGTAGGCGTTGAGGGTTAAAAGGCCCATGCCAGGCCCAGTGTCTCTCTCTGCCTAATGCCTGTGAATCAAGACGTAATGCTCTCAACTACTTCTCCAGCACCATGCCTGCCTGCCTGCCACCATGCTCCCCACTGTGAGGATAATGGACTGAAACTTCACATACATGAGACACCATAGTTCTGTTTCCTATTTGTTTGTTTGTAACAGTTTGTAACAGTTGAGTGCCTCAAACTCACAGCAGTGGTCTTGCCTCAGCCCTCTCTCTGAGTGTTGGGATTATATTTATATAGCACCTCACTTGGCTGAGAATTCTATCATTTATTTATTTTGAGACAGGATCTCACTCTGTAGCCCTGGCTGAACTGGAACTCAGAGATCCTCCTGACTCGTCTCCCTAGTGCTGGGATTAACGGTGTGAGCTACCACACCAGACTGAGAATTCTATTTTAAACTTTTTTTAAAAAAGCACATTTTTATTTATTTGTGTGTGTGTGTGTGTGTGTGTGTGTGTGTGTGTGTGTGTGAAAGTCAGAGGACAACTTGTGGGAGTTAGTGCTCTCTTCCCACACCACCCTGTGGGTCCAGGGGATCAAACCAAGGTCATTGGACGTGGAGGCAAGCACTTAACACCTGCTGAGCCATCTCGTTGGCTGTATTCTTAACTTTTTGAGGAGCCTCCATACTGTCTTTCATCATGGTGGCACTAACTCATATTCCCACCAATAGTGTCAGAACAGCACCTTGTCATTTAAATGATACTCAGTGTCTGTCCTGTGAAGAGCAAAAACAGGCTCCCTGTGGAGCTAGTCGTTTGAGCTCAAGCTTCCAGGCTTTTGTCCCTTGAGAACTCTCCAAGAGTCTAGCGATGGTCCAAAAGCCATTAAGTTTTGCAAGATTTCAAACACTTGGCTATTTCGTTGCAGTTGGCTAAGGCAACTTATTTCCCCTTGCTCACATCTCCCTGCCTTAAATGACACAGCAGTGCCCATGAGCATTTGCGGCATCCAGCGAAGGTAAGCTAAATTGGAAATGTCCCCCCTTTGAGGCTATGTCTACGATGTCTAGTCACAGCCATAGTTACTACTCACTGCACAGTGCAGGAGCATTCTACGGCTGTATCACATCCACCCATCGTGTGAATCACCCAGGGTTGTGCCTGTGTGTACACATCTAGGTCAGATCAGGGCACTAAACGTGTCCGACAGCACCTAGAACTGGAAACCTGTGGGAGTGGAGAAGAGTCAAGGTTTTAACATCCATGAAGCCAGAATCTGGTCTGAGGGAAAAATTTCCAATCATCAGCCATGCAAAATTATTAACAGAGAATTCCATTCCATACTGACACCAGTGAAAACAAGTTTATCCTGTTGGCAATATACTCACTAATACAATATATAATTATAAAAGCACCGTGTGTGTATGTGCATGCGTGCATGCATGCATGCGTGTGTGTGCGGGCGCACACACATGAATGTGTACAAGCTGTGAACTGAACACCCAGAGCCTTGTGCTTGGCATGCTGGGCAAGCATTTTACCCTGAGCTAGATCCCCAGTCCTCATTTTTTTTTTTTTTTTTTTTTAGATAAAGTCTCGTTATATAGCTCAGGCTGACCTCCGAGTTTTAACCTTCCCGCTTCCGTCTCTGAGTTCACCACCACATCCAGTTCATCCTTTTCCTTTTTTATGGGAACCATACAAAACATAATTTATCAAAATTCCTGTGTTTAGACTAGCAAGGGCTTGGTGAGTACAGGAAGTTACTGCCAAGTCTGGACAGAGAAAATCAATTTCCAGAAATTGTCCTCTAGCCTGCCCCTGTGCATCATGACACATACGTGGTTTTTAAAAAAAAAATGTAATAAAAAAAATTAGGGCCTGGAGAGATGGCTAAATGGTTAAGAAAATATCCTGTTCCTACAGAGAACCCAAGTTCAGTTCCCAGTACCCTTGTCAGGCCGCTCATAACCAACTGAGACTCTGGCTTCAGGAGATCCAAAGCCCCTCTTCCTGCCTCCTCTGAAACTACACTTGTGTGCACAAACTGTCCCTACCCCATACACACACTCTAAAAATAAAATCTTTCTTTAAGTCTAAAGAACTCTTATGTTTAAATGTTTGATGACTTGACGTAAAATGCTGCTCTCAGTGCAAACGAAAAGGTTTGTGTGGCGGAGGGGGCTGCAGAGACAGCTTAGCTCCTGCAGAGGACCCGGGTTCAGTTCCCAGCACCCCAGCAGGCAGCTCACAACTGTCTGTCACTCCATGGGTGTCACTCCAAAGCATCCAACACTCTCTCTGGCCTCCTCAGGCACTACATGCTGCACTTACATGTAGGTACATAAAAATAAAATCACAATAAAATATTTCTGTTTTTAAAGAAGTTATGGGCTAAAAGAAAATTTAATCACATTTTTAGAATATGACCATAAACTTCTGATTCCTCTTGCTCCTACCTCTAGGGTGCTAGGATTGCAAGAATTCCTAGTTTTTATGTTGCACTGAGAAAACACTCTATCAACAGAGTTACATTCCTAGTACTAGAAACTTTTAAAAACTCAAACATGAGGAGAAATTTAACCCTTTATGCTAAAATAGAAATGGTCCCATGGGCCCAAAGAAACTGGCACTGTTGGGAGGTGTGTGGTTTTGTTGGAGGAAGTGTGTCACTGGGGGCAGGCTTTGAGGTCTCAGAAGCTCAAGGCAGGCCCAGTGTGTCTCAGTCTCTTCCTGCTGCCTGTGGATCAAGATGTAGGACTCACAGCTCTTTCTCCAGCACCATGTCTGCCTGCATGCCGCCGTGCTTCCCACAATGCTGATAATGAACTAAACCACTGAACTGTAAGCCACCTCAGTTAAATTTTTTCTTTTATAAGAGTTGCCGTGGCCGGGCAGTGGTGGCGCACGCCTTTAATCCCAGCACTCGGGAGGCAGAGCCGGGCGGATCTCTGTGAGTTCGAGGCCAGTCTGGACTACCAAGTGAGTTCCAGGAAAGGCGCAAAGCTACACAGAGAAACCCTGTCTCAAAAAACAAACAAAAAAAAAAAAAAAAAAAAAAGAGTTGCCGTAGTCAGGGTATATCTGCATAGTAATAGAAACCCTAACTAAAACAATGCCTTTAAAAAAAAAAAAAGGTAGATGGGCTGTAGAGACGGCTCAGCACTTAAGAGGACTTGCTACTCTTCCAGAAGACCCAAGTTCTATTTCCAGCACCTATGTTGGGCAGTTCAGAACTGCCCATAACTCCAGTTCCAAGGGATATGATACCCTCTCCAGGCCTCCAAGGGCACCCACACACGTGGCATACACTCACATAGACACACAGTATACTATATAAAAACAAAAATAGCTGGGCAACGGTGGTGCACACCTTTAATTCGGCACTCGGGAGGCAGAGGCAGGCGGTTCTCTGTGAGTTCGAGGCCACCCTGGTCTACAGAGCGAGATCAAGGACAGCCAGGACTGTTTCACAGAGAAACCCTCTCTCAAAAACAAAACAAAACAAAAAAAAACCAAAATCATCATCATCATCATCATCATCATCATCTTAGGAGCTGGAGAGATGGCTCAGCAGTTAAGAACCCTTGCTATTCTTGTAAAGGACCAAGGTTTGGTTCCTAACACCCACATCAGGTAGCTCCTGTCTACCTGTAATTCCTGTTCCAGGAGTTACTGTCCTCTTCTGGCCTCCAAAGGCATTGCATACACATGGTGCACATACATATACTCAGGTATGTACACAGACATATCAAATAAGTAAATGTTTAAAGATAATAATAACAGGCCGGGCGGTGGTGGCGCACGCCTTTAATCCCAGCACTCGGGAGGCAGAGCCAGGCAGATCTCTGTGAGTTCGAGGCCAGCCTGGACTACCAAGTGAGTTCCAGGAAAGGCACAAAGCTGCACAGAGAAACCCTGTCTCGAAAAACCAAAAAAAAAAAAAAAAAAAAAAAAAAAAGATAATAATAACAATCTTTAAAAAATAAGGTATAGAGCACACTAACATCAACCTACACCCCACACACACACAGAGAGGTATCAAATAGCATTCAGCAAAAAATGGGGGTAACATTCTAATGCAACCATTACTCCAACTATTACAGGAATTTTTAATGATGTTTTTGATAAATGCTAATGTTTAAACTATGTAATTATTATAAATGAGTTTTCTCTTCTATAATTTGATGTTTATAACTTGGTGGTTTGTTTTAGTTTTTGTTTTTTCTCACAGAGAAATCTCACATCCTCTGTCATTAGTCCCAACTCCTGACCCAGTGAATGGCCTATGGCATAAATCAGATGCCACAAGACACAGCTGACCACAGTTCAGAACAAGCTCCCAGGAGCTGCTGCAACTGTTTGAGACTGGTTCTTCACACAACAGGACCAGAACCCCAGGCTGATCAGATGCCATACAATGTACACATTAAAAAAGGTAGCAGAATGGGTCACATTAAAATGCTTCTTTATGGGGCACCTCTAAAGCATTTTAGGTAGCCAGTAGCATCATTAGGCCAACACCTGTCTCTGCTTCTGGAAGATCCTATGTGGAATACTTTTTTACACTGTGTGAATATATGTCACTGTGATTGGCTTAATAAAGAAGCTGACTGGCCAATAGCTGAACAGGATAAGGTTAGGCAGGAAAGCCAAACTGAGAATGCTGGGAGAAAGAAGGGCAGAGCTGAGGAGTTGCCAGCAGATGCAGAGGAGAGAAGCAAGACGGGCATGCTGTACTGAGAAAAGGTGCCAAGCCACATGGCAAAGCATAGATAAGAAATATGGGTTAATTTAAATGTAAGAGTTAGCTAGTAAGAAGCCTGAGCTATTGGCTGAGAATGTATAATTAATATTAAGGCTCTGTGTTGGTTATTTGGGAACTGGTGGGCAGGAAAGAAAAGTCCGACTACCACCCTGCCCTTCACCCTCTCGCCTGTTGCCCATTTGTCTCGTGACCGACAGCGTTCTGAGAACACAAAGATGTGCCCACCTCCTAGTGAAATTAAATCCTTACTGACGAAAGCAAAGGACATCTAGCACCTCCACCGAGTGCTCAAAGGTGTTTAGGGAAGGTGACTCAGGAACCTGAAGAACTGAGGGTTAAGTGTTTGTCATAGTGTCCTCTAGTGACAGAGCAGGGTTAACTCAGTTTACCAAAACCTGTCCAGCACAGGATGTCTCCCACAAGTCATTCCTGTACTCAGGAGACTGAGGAAGGGTAGCTCAAAGCTAGAACAGGCATGTAATGAGCTCAGGCCTGACTGGAGGATAGAGTGAGACACTGCCTCAAACAATCTAATGACACTTATCTACGACAGAGAGAAACACTGTTGGTTTTCTCCCTAGACTTTCTGTTTTACTCAATTCCACTGTGACTTTTGGCCGTTACTTTGTGTCTTTGAATCTTATAAGAAGAGAGTGAAATAGGAAATCAGGCAGAGATGAAAATACAAAGTAAAGACCGGCAAGAAATAAGGACCTCAGCTGGACATGGTGGGCCTATTATAATGTGGGAGGCGGAAGCAGGAGGATCAGGAGTTCAAGGTCAGCCTCTGCTACACAGCAAGTTCAAGGCCAACCTAGACTCCAGCATGAGAGTCTGTTAAAAAAAAAAAAATTTAAAACAAAACACACCCAGTCAGGCAGTGGTGGCGCACGCCTTTAATCCCAGCACTTGGGAGGCAGAGGCAGGTGGATCTCTGTGAGTTCAAGGCCAGCCCGGTCTACAGAGAAAGATCCAGGACAACCAGAGCTGTTACACAGAGAAACCCTGTCTCAAAAAAAAAAAAAAAAGAAAAAGAAAAGAAAACACACTCATGCACAGGGGTGAGGTAGGGTGGGGGTGTCCCTAGAGACCTATTTGAACCCTGTTGGGACTTCTATAGAGGTCATGCTGCGATCTCTTATAGGTTTAGCACATCATTGGCCTAATAGAGTGGAAGATATCCATAAGACGGGCTGGTCAGAACACAACTCCACTGGTTGATTCTGTCTGACATGCTGGGCCATCCTCACTTCTAATCTGAACTTGCTTCTTAGGCTTTGCGGTGGTTTGAATAAGAATGACCCCCCCATGCTCATATATTTGGATACCAGGAAGTGGAACTCTTTGAAAGGATTAGAAGGATTAGGTGTGGCCTTGTGGGAGGAAGTGTGTCACTGGGGGTCGGCTTAGAAGTTTCAAAAGCCCATGCCAAGCTCAGAGTCTCTCTCATTGCCTATGCATCAGGATGTAGTTCTCAGCTACTGTTCCAGTGCCTGCTTGCATACCTCCATGCTCCGCACCATGATTGTTAGTTTTTCGGCTGCATTGTGTTCTTACCCTGCAAGGAAATGCCACGAAACACGACAGAATCCGCTAACAAGAGTTTTATTAAAGGTAAAGGGACAGAGAGTGAACAGGCCTGCAGGAAACACGTGTGTGGAGAAGAAGAAGGAACCGGGAACATGGCGCCAGATTTTAAAGGCTGGGCGTGGACAGATCAGCATCACTACTACACGCAAGTGCGTAGATCACATGGCCACGTTGCGCGCCTACGTGGCTAGTGGAAAGTCACGGATCTTGGTCAGGCGAGATGCCCTGACCCGGAAATGGCTATCCTGACCTGGACCTGGCTAGTCGGAAGTGTCCGCCAGGCATATGCGAACACGCCTGACTGTGGGGGCTTGTTGTAAACCTTTCAATGATAATGGACTAAACCTCAGAAACTGTAGCAAGCCTCCAGTTAAATGCTTTTTTTTTTTAATGTAAGAGTTGCCGTGGTCACGTGTCTCTCCTCACCAGCTTCCCCCGTCCCTAATCTCTGGTTTAGACCACATGTAAAACGTCGTAAGTATTACTATTTCTTATGTGCCTGTACATGTGTGTGGAGGCCAGAGATTGGTGTCACGAGTCTTCTACCTCTTGCGACAGAATCTCTCAATAAACCTGGGGTTTACCAGTTCAGCTGGGCTAGCTAGCCAGAAAACCCCAGGGACCCGCTAATTTCGGCTTCCCCAGCCCTGGGATTACAGGCATGCCCCACCACACCCAGTTTATTACGTGGGCGTTAGGGATCCGAACTCGGGTTCACATGCTCACACAGCAGGCTGAATCTACACTGACTGAATCTACAGCCCTCAGCCCACTTTTCGGCTGACTTCATCCCAGCATCTCTCTTCCAATTTAACTTTCTCCGTTCCACTTCGTTTTTCCCCAAATAGATCCGGCGGTGTGGTCACCGATTTGCACCCTGTAGAGTTTTCATCCTACAAATGAAACAGCTGAACATCTCTGATCCCGCGGACCTCTCCCCTAGGCGCACGCGCGCTGGCGCTGCGCTCACCCGCCGCAGGTCCCGGGCTTCCGGTTCCGCCTGGGCCCAGGGACCGAGGCTAATGGCGTCGGCGGCGAAGTCGGCCCCAGAAGAGGCCGTGGAGACTGAGGATCCGGGCGCTCTGCAGCCCGGAGCCGCCCCGTTCGGCAATTTCCCTCATTATTCTCGCTTCCACCCTCCGGAGCAAAGGCTCTGCCTTCTGCCCCCGGAGCTTCTTCGACAGCTCTTCCCTCCCGAGGGTCCCGAGAGGAGGCCGATCCTAGGGCTCGACGTGGGGTGTAACTCCGGGGTGAGTGACGCGGGAGGGATCGGAGCGCCGGGAGCCCAGCAGGTGTCGCCTCCACGTCCCCTGTGGTTCTGGCCTGGGCGCAGCATCAAAACTTGCCCATAGTGGGCTTTTAAAGAATAGCATTGACAGACACGTGCACGTCCCAGCGCCCTCCCCCCCCCCCCCCCCAGTTAGGAATTTTGAGTAATCCACAAATTCATTCCAAATTCCCGCCGGACCCGCGGGGGAGGAGGACCGTCTAATCTCACTTCCGGCATTTGCCTCCTCTACTGCTTTGCTGGCCTCCTGGCTGGGGAACGGGGACCCACATCTGGGAACATTGGTTCCTAGAAGAGAAGAGCCAGGGCAACAGAATCATGTCTGAAACTTAAGGCTGCAAATAGACAGTGCAGGCCAGACCTGGAGCCAGGTGCGTATTTACTTAAACCTTGTGCTAACAGAGTATAGCAGTGAACAGTAGAAAGGATCAAGAAAGAAAATAGATCGTTCTGCTAGAGGAGGGAGGCCGTAACCACCCTGCCCACCGCAAAGTGTTTTTAGGCATGTAATGATTATAAGTCAAACCACATGCAAAATAAGGAAATGCCAATCTCACCTGTTCATAGCCACTGGGATGTCTTAATGGAGCAGGCAGTTTTACCCCATGATTGCAAATGCTTCCAAAGTTAGGGCCAATCCCCATCAGTCCAGAGTGGGAGCTAGAGGGATGTGGAGGGAGAGCTTTACTCTGATGATGGCGGAAGAGACTGGGGTTGCCAGCGTGTAATGCTAGCATTCAAAAGACAAGGGTGGGCATCCCCACAAGTTCGAGGCTAGCCTGAGCTATATGAGACCCTGTTTCCAAAAACTACAGAGAGAGAGAGAGAGAGAGACATTGGTAGATGGCTGAAGACCAAAGCTCCCGTTGAGTGGAGCTTTGGAGCTAAGCAGGTGGGCTTTGTGTCCCTGTGTTCCTATACTGTGGGAAAACAGATAAAAAGATTTCCTGAAAGGAACCTGGAAACCACCGAAGATTTTAAAGTTGAAAGCAGCGTCTATAAAAACACACAGTTTTTATAGAAAAGACACAGTTGCAATTGACCAAGGCAGATGTTCCCAAATATGCATTTTTTTTTTTTTAATTTTACATAGCGTCTCACTGGGTAGCCACACTGCCCTCCATATGTGTAGACCATGCTGGCCTCAAACACAGTTTCAGAAGGAGGAGGGAGGTAAATTTAGCGGTGTGGTGTGGGTTCTTGTGCCTTCCAGTGTGACTTTGAACTACATTGTTAGCATGACTTCACAGTTTATTAGAAATCAGACTCTCAGCCTTTACCCCACATCCACTAAGTCAGCATCTGTATTTTAAGATGACTCCCTGGATGACCTGTATACCGTTGAAGTTAGAAGGGGTGCTAGAGATACAGCTCAAGTCTTCAGAGTGCTCACTGCTCTTCCAGAGGAGCCAAGTTCAGTTCCCAGCACCCTCGTCAGACAGCTCACAACCACTGTAACTCCAGTTCCAGGGGATCAGATGTTCTCTTCTGGCCTCTCTGAGCACCCGCACACATATGGCATATGTAAGCACCAAGACACGTGCACACACATAAATAATAAAAGTAATTTATTTAAAAGATAGGAAAGCCTGGTGTGGAAAAAGGAACTTAATGTAGCCTAAGTCTTACTATGTCATTGGCCATGTGACTCTAGATAAGTAAATAACCTGGATCCATATATATATATATATATATATATATATATATGTATGTATGTATGTATTTATTTATTTATTTTTGGCTTTTCGAGACAGGTTTCTCTGTGTAGCTCTGGCATCTTTCCTGGAACTCACCCTGTAGCCCAGGCTGACCTCAAACTCACAGAGATCCACCTGCCTCTGCCTCCCGAGTGCTGGGATTAAAGGCATGCGCCACCACCGCCCGGCTTGATCCATAATTTTTAAAATGCAGAGTTTTTGGTTAATTATACCCTCATTAAAGCACATAAAACGTAAGTCTGTACTTTATGATTATAAGGCAACACCTTTATAACCACTGTCAGAGTAAAGAAAAAAAAATAAAGCATTGTCTGTACCCCAGAGGGTCTTTATGTGTGCCATTTCCTATTTATAGAAGCCTTCTTCACCCACGGGTGACAGCTAGCCTGTTATCACCTTGCTTTTGTTTATAGCTTACTCCTTCTCTATCCCTGAACAATCTAGTTTAGCTTTCCCACCTGGGTTTTTTTTTTTTTTTTTTTTTATAAAGGAAAACTTACATGTCCATTATGTCAGTACATGTCTGTAATACCAGCATTTGAGAGGCTGAAGCAGGAGAATCACAGAGACCAGCTTGGTCTACATAGTAAGACTTGTTTAAAAACAAACAAACAAAAACAAAACAAAAAAGGAAACTTGCCATATGTTTTCATTGTGACTTGATTTTCTAGTCAGTAGTATGGAGTTGAAAATTCAGTCAGTGGTAGAACTGAAAATACTCTATTTTGGTGCATTAAGCCAAGGTACTCAACTTTATGCTGTCAGTAATATTCTATCTTTTTTTTACCCTCTTTGGATTTTTGAGACAGGGTTTCTCTGTGTAGCCTAGAACTCACTCTATAGACCAGGCTGGCCTGGAACTAACTCAGAGATCACCAGCCTCTGCCTCCCGGACGCTAGGATTAAAGTGTGTGCCACCACAGGCTAATCTTCATCCTAATGACTCTTATTCTTACTTGTCCATGCTACTGTTAATGGACACGTGAGTGGTTCCCACTGTGGACGGTCTTCCCTGCATGAAAAGTTGCAGAGGTAAGAACAGGAAACACCTTGGAAGAAACTATGTAAAACAACGTGTTTGAATTCGCTGTGGTTGCATAACTATGGTTGGTTACGCAGGGATGAGAGGGTGCCGTGTTTGAGAGTCAGGGGCATGCTAAGATGGTAAGAATCGTGTCATTACACATGGCTAGAAAGACTCCCAGCGACTGGAGCTGGTAAAAGGTCAGGCAGTAGAAATGAAGGCTGTGGAGCTGAAGGCTGGATTAGTACTTCTAGAATCCGGACTTTGCCATCTACCTCTGAGAAACAGATTTTTACAAGATGCTGCTTGCTGTATTCACCACCTTCCTGATAAGGGACACCCCTCACGCTTCTGAATTCCTTTCCTTTGGCGATGAGACACCCGGAAAAAGAGAATGAGTTTGCCAGTGTATTGTTTAAGCTGGAAGACACTGCTCTGGGCTCTTTGCTGCCTTCGCCACATCATTTGGGCTGTAACTTCCAAGTGCACAACTCGATCTGTGTCAGTGTCAGGATATAGGTGGCCAGGCATCGTGTGTGCATGTAATCCAGCAGTCAGGAGGCGGAGGCAGGGGGATCAGGAGTTCAAGGCCATCCTCAGCTATATAGTGAGTTTGAGGCCAGCATGAGCCACTTAAGAGTGACTCAAAAAAATAAAAACTATTATGAGGGTGAGGAGAAGCATGAGGGCTTTTGGAGGACGTGAGAAAGGAGAGGAGGTGAACTACTTGCTATTCAGCCTCTCTGAAGAGCCGAATTCCACCTTAACCTTTGAATCTTGAGTTCTTTAGAGGGACAGGTTTAGTTAAGTTCCCTTTGTAGTAGCTTTGCAAGAGTCAGAGCCTGAGGGCACAGATTTCCCCCTGGCTGCGGCCCTTGTGGCCTGACCACTGCTGGTAGTGGCACAGTTGCTGCTGCTGATTCGGACAGCCATGGCTTAAAAGGCAGCAACAATTAAATAAAAGGACAACAGTTGGCACCCCACACTGGGTGCCAAATTGTTTTTCTCTTTTTGGGGGGCTCCCCTGCAACCCAGGTCCCAAATAAATCACTTGTGGAGGCTTCTTCTTAATTATAACTGCCTGGCCTCAGCTTGGCTTGTTTCTTGGCAGCTTTCTTTGAATTGTGCACCTACCTTTTGCCGCTGGGCTTTCCCCGTTCTCTTACTTTGTAAATCTTTTTTTTTTTTTTTTTTTGGTTTTTTCGAGACAGGGTTTCTCTGTGTAGCTTTGTGCCTTTCCTGGAACTCGCTTTGGAGACCAGGCTGGCCTCGAACTCACAGAGATCCACCTGGCTCTGCCTCCCGAGTGCTGGGATCAAAGGCGTGCGCCACCACCGCCCAGCTACTTTGTAAATCTTACTCTCACTCCGTGGCTGGCTGGGTGGCTGGGTGGCTGGGTGGCTGGGTGGCTGACCGCTGGAGTCCTCCTCCTTCTCTGGCTACTTCTTTTTCTTCACTCCTCCATCTCTTTTCTTCTTCTTCCTCCCAGATTTCTACTTCTATTTATCCTCTCTGCCTGCCAGCCACGCCTGTCTTTTCTCCCGCCTTGCTGTTGGCCATTCATTTCTTTTTTCAGACCATCAGGTGTTTTAGACAGGCACAGTAACACAGCTTCACAGAGTTAAACAAATGCAACATAAACAGAAGTAACACACCGTAAAATAATATTCTACAGATTATAGGGTTTAGAGCAGGTGCATTACAGCCTGCAGCCCCTGGAGGGCGCTGAGAGTCTGCTCATGAAAAACTGTGGCCTCTTCAGATTATTATGTTAAGAGCCTCACATCCGGTACAGTCAGAGGTAAGGGGCAGTCTCAAGGATGAGAGATTTCTTTTTTACTGGCTGTTTGGGAGCTGCAGTGACAAGGCTCTTTTGGATTCCTCTAGGACCTGAGTGTGGCTCTGTACAAACATTTCCTTCCCCTGCATGATGGGGAGACCTGCTTAGGTGCCTCCAGAGAATTCCGCCTCCTCTGCTGTGATATAGACCCAGTCCTTGTGGAGCGAGCTGAAAAAGAATGTCCTTTTCCTGATGCTTTGACCTTTATCACCCTGGACATCATGGATCAAAGGAACAGAAAGGTTCCCCTGAGTTCGTTCTTAAGCCAGTTTGGGCGTTCAGTTTTTGACATTGTCTTCTGCATGTCAGTAACCATGTGGATTCATCTGAACCATGGGGACCATGGTCTGTGGGAGTTCCTGGCCCATCTCTCCTCACTCTGCCAATACCTCCTGGTGGAGCCACAGCCCTGGAAATGTTACCGGGCAGCTGCAAGGCGCCTCCGAAAACTGGGACTCCATCATTTTGATCATTTCCGCTCCCTCACCATCCGAGGCGATATGGCCAGCCAGATCGTGCGGATCCTGACGCAGGACCATGCGATGGAATTCGTGCACTGCTTCGGCAATACCAGTTGGGACCGAAGCCTTCTGCTGTTCAGAGCAAAGCACACCATGGAGACTCATGCAACCCCTGAGTCGCCGACAGAGAGACAGAAAGGAACAGATTAGGGTCCTGAGGACAGTAGAAGGACACAGCGGGAAGACAGAAAGACACTGAAACTTTCATACTGAGAACTGCGTTCGCATCCTGGAGCGATCGGCAGCCTCCAGACCTGGCAGGGGCTTTTGGCAAAGTGTCGAAGCAAGCAGCTGAAAAAGAATTGGTGTCTGTGTTCCCTATTGTTTGGATAGGCCCCGAGGGGAATGAATTCATAGAGCAGTGAGCTAGGCAGTCTGGGTAGAGATTGTGGTCCTGGGAAATGAAACTGCTTTTGGAAGTTGTTTTTGTTTGCTGGGGATCAAACTCAGGGTCTTTAATGTGCTAGGCAAATGGTCTACCACCAAGCTACATCTCCGGCTCTAAGGGGTTATTTATAAAAAATAAGACCAGGTTAATCTTAGACTGTGTCATCTTTCTCATTTTTATTTTTATTTTATTTTTATTTTATGTGCATTGGTGTTTTGCCTGCATGTATGTCTGTGTGAGGGTGTCAGATCTTGGAGTTACAAACAGTTGTGACCTGCTATATGGGTGCTGGGAACTGAACCCAGATCTTCTGGAAGAGCAGTCAGTGCTGTTAACCCCTGAGCCATTTCTCAAGCTCCAAACTGTCATTTCTTTGAACTCCTTAAGTCCAATCTGGTGTCTTCAGGCATTTTCTGAACCTGCTAGGCCTGCCTTGAAGCAAAGCCTCACAATGAAATCTGCAATAAGAGGTCCTGGACTGGCTACAGGAAGTGGCCAGTAGGGAAGGCAGCTTACCTTTCTAGAGCAGGCCAAGCCTCGAACAGTAGTTATAGACACTAGAAAGATTCGCCAACCAGCCTTTAAAAAAAAAATACTTAGAAGTACTTAGACACTGGGTGTAGTGGCGGATGCCAGCACTTAACAGACAGGGGCAGGAAGATTGGAGTTCAGGGCCAGCTTCAGCTACATAGTTTGAGGCCAGCCCGGGCTATAAATTAACACCCTGTGTTTAAACAAACAAACAAACAAAACCAAAGCAATGACAGCAGGTGTTTAGGGCTCACAGTAAAGCTCAGTTGCAGAGTGTTTACCAGATACCTGTAAGGTCTGAACCCGAGCCTTCGTCTCATCCCCCATCACCTCCTCAAAAAAATTTAGTTGTGACCCCTGAGGTAGGTGGAGATTTGTGATTTGGTTCTGCAATACAGCTCAGCAATCTTGCTTTTCCTCCCTCTTCCCCCTCTCTCTTTAGTTTTCAAGACTAGGGCTCAAACACAGGACCTTGCACACACTGGTGAGTCTGCCCTTGCACACACTGGTGACTCCATCCCGGCCTGGTTTGGTTTGGTTTTGCTTTTTTTAATTTTTGTTTTGTTTTGTTTTGACACAGACATCTCTATGTAGTCTTGGCTGTCTTGGAGCTTGTTATATTGACCAGGCTGGCCTTGAACTCACTGAGATCCTCCTGCCTCTGCTTTCCAAGAGCTGGGATTAAAGGTTTCCACTGTCATGCCCAGCCTTGTATTCTTTTATTGTAGCAAAATGTATGTGACAAAATTTGTCATGCTAGCCATTTTTATTTACTTTATGTGTATTTTGTTGTTCTGCATGTATATCTGTGCACCATGTGCATGCAGTGCCCAAAGACACCAGAAGAGGGCGTCGGATCCCCTGGAACTGGAGTTAACAGATGGTGTGTGGGCCATGGGTCCTCTGTGAGAGCAGACAGTGCTGTCAGCCACTGAGCCATCTCTCCAGCCCCCGGGCTGGCATTTTTAAGTGTACAGTTGTGTGGCCTTAAGTATGTTCACAATGAAGGTTCTGTGTTTAGCAGGCGCCTTGATTCTGACACAGGTGAAAGAGATACCACTGATGATTTAGGATTCCATCTAGCCTTCTGCATATTTTTCCTGTTACTTTAACTTACCCACACCCCTAATGGCTCTTAAATATCCTGGGAGCTCCGCCCCCAGGGCTACAGACTAATACTTTCCTGTTTTGTAATCATAATCCCCTGAAGTAGTTATTAGGCATCTCAAATTCAAAAGATCCCAAAAGCAAACTAATCCTATTCCAACCTAATCCTGTTGTGGCGTTCATTCATCGCACACGCTCGAGAATCCAGTGGGTTCCTCCTGTCTGCTCCCCACACTGAAATCGGTGCACAGTCCCTCCAATTCGGCAACAGCACGTGCATCCCATTCACTGCATCCGTGTGGCAGCACCTGCCTTCCAATCCGTGCCCTGTCTTCAGCCAGTTTACCTACACACCTGAAATAGTGCCCTCCTCCTTTTCCTGAGCCAGACAAGCCAAAGGATCAGAAGGAATTTTTCAGAATAAAGTATTAAACAAAAATAAGGTGCTGTCGCTTTGTGATGACAGTCTGTCAACATGCTGCGGGCAACAGTTATGCTTGTTAGAGCAAAGGCTTAGAGGGGAAATGGCAAAAAACAGGAGTCTTACTTGTTTTCCAGGAGAAGGAAGTGTTACAATGAGGAGCTCTGATTGAGGGCCACAGAACATTTTAAATGTTGGAGAGCGTGGGAATGGAAGAACAGAAACAGCGCTAGCTTGGGGTGGTCTCAGAATGGTCACAGTTGGAGACAGAGCTAAGTTTCCTCCTCTGTATATCTTTTTTTTTTTTTTTTTCAAGACCAAGTTTTTCTTTGTATAGCCCTGACTGTCCTGGAGCTCACTCTGTAGACCAGGCTGGCCCTAAACTCAAGAGATCCACCTGCCTCTGCCTCCCGAATGCTGGGATTAAAGACGTGCGCCACCACAGCCCGGCTTCTCTGTATATTTTAAGTCTACCATGCAGCTCTGCTGGGTGCTGTCTGTCACCGTCACCAGAAGGGTGCAAAGAATTTAATCCGTCACTGTGTCGGGCTGCACAAGACTCACAGCGTGTCCACATGCCACCCCGGGAGGCTGTGAGTGTTAGTAGAAGGGACTTTACTGTGTGATTAGGGTCCTAAACTAGGGTGGTTAACTGGGATCCCCTAAAAAGAGGGGCAGAGATTTACCCACAGCAGAATGACGGAGGCCACAGGTTGGGAGATAATGAGGAAGGACTACAAACCAGGGGATGCAGGCAGCTTCTGGAAGTTAGAGCAGGCAGGGCATGCATCCTTCCCTGCGTTCTCTAGAAGGCATGCAGCCTGCTGATCCCTTCACCTTCGATTTCTGGCTTCCGGGATTATATGAATGTTTCAAGCCACTAAGCTTGTGATTTGTCACAGCAACAGAACGGCACTAACGCGAGCTTCTCTCTGTGGGACTGACTGAAAGCCTCACACGGAACCTGGCCCAGATAACTTCTGCTCGTTCTTGTCTTTGTAGCCCAGGCTGTCCTAGAACTCTGTAGCCCAGGCTGGCCTCCAACCCACAGAGATCTGCCTACATCTGCCTCCCGAGTGCTGGGATTAAAGGTGTGCACCACCATGCCCAGCTGTCCCAAACCACTTGATGCAGGAAATGGTCTCAGTGACCAAAGGATGTGCAGGAGCTTCATCTCCACAGTTAGAGGGGAGTACTTCGACCATGAAAGCCTTTAGGTCTGAGGCCGACCTGTTCACTAGTGACATGCTACTGAACGAGCAGTTGCTTGATCAGTTAGGAGGAACCGCTGTACTTCATTACGAACTGCATGGCAGCTAGAAGAAAATGTGTAATTAGTGCTCATAAAGATGAGGCCCTGGATCCAAGCAAATAATGACTGCTTAATTGCTTATGAGAGCCGTGAAGACCACGAAAATACCTTTTCTCTGAGAAGAGATCATCTGTATATCAAACCAGTGTGACTAAGGCGCTGGCATCAGTAGGTTGAGCCTTTTCAGGCCTCAGGACAGATATAAACAGAGAAGGAGGCTGGATATACTTTAACGTTTGTAAAAAGACATGAGCTGGGTGTGGGGGCTCCGCCCATAACCTCTGCACTTCGAGGCCGAGTCTGAGGACAGTGTGGAGTATACATTGGAGCTGCAGGCCAACCTACTATGTGACAAGATCCTGTATCCAAAAAAAAAAAAAAAAAAACTTTAGGTATGTAATCGAATATCTCCAAAATGTTTTCATTCAGTTAGCAGCAGAGTGAGACCCACCAACCCCCCCTTACACTGATGATTCCAGGTCTGGCATTTTTTTTTTTTTTTTTTAAAGATTTATTTATTTATTATGTATACAGAAGAGGGTGCCAGCTCTCATTACAGATGGTTGTGAGCCACCATGTGGTTGCTGGGAATTGAACTCAGGACCTCTGGAAGAGCAGTCAGTGCTCTTAACCTCTGAGCCATCTCTCCAGCCCTGGCATTTCAATACAGGTGAGGTTCATCTCCATTTGGATCAGTTGTATTTCAGATGTTCATTGGCGTGTGGCTAGTTCATGTACTTTTATGGCAAATTAGGAGGTTTCCTGTTAGGTCCTTCCATACGCCTGTCAAGCTCTTAGCTGCCCTGGGATAGCTGGCACCCGGGAGCAGATTAAACCCTGTTTAATTCAGCCTGTTCTACAAACTAAAGTTAACAAGGAGAAGCTGATAGCAGCTAATGTGGTCATAAGCTTCAGGAAACGAAGTCCGTCAGCTACAGTGGGCACAGGAGACTGGGCAGGAGAGACAAGCTGTCACTGACAGGATGTGGAATGATGGGCAAGGAGCAGTCCCTGTGAGTCTGAAGAAAGGGACCTTTGGCCAGAGCAAGAACACACAGGATGGGCTGGTGACAGGCAGGTGTTAGAACGGAGCAAGTGTAAATTTTGTAGTACTTCCACATATAACAAAATACTCAGAAGCCACAGGCATTTGACTAAAAGAGGGACAAAATAAAGCTTTATGAGAACCAACTAAGACAATTATTATTATTATTTTGTTTTTGGTTTTTTTGAGACAGGGTTTCTCTGTGTAGCCCTGGCTGTCCTGGAACTCACTCTGTAGACCAGGCTGGCCTTGAACTCACAGAGATCTGCCTACCTCTGTCTCCTGAGTGTCGGGATTAAAGGTGTGTGCCACCACCACCTGGCAGAAAATTACTTTTAATATATCTGACAAAGGACTAATCTCATACACAGCTTGTGATTAACTTGCAGACAAAACACCCACATACACAAAATACATAAATATTAAAAATAAAATAAAAAAAAACAACAGGTTGCAACAACTAGCGGCCCGTGCACTTGGGAGGCGCAGGCTGGTGGATCTCAGTGAGTTCAGCTCCAGCCTGGTCTACAGTTTCAGGCCAGCCAAGGTGACATAGTAAGGTCTTGTTCAAAAACACCAAGGTGAGCGCTACTTAGGAATGACACTCAAGTTTTCATCTAGCCTCCACATTCACACATATTCACACACGCATACGCACACAAACTCGAGCGCATACGCACACATGCACACGTTGAGAAGGAAGGGTCTCCAATATAAGGATGATGTGAATGTAAAGTTCTGCTTTTGGCTGGATGTGATGCACTAATGTAATCTCAGCGCTCAAAAGACTAAAGAGGCTTTCAAGTTTGAGGACTATGGGACAGCCTGGGCTACATAGCCATGCCTATGGCAAAAGAGGAATGAAAGAGAAAAGATCCTGCCTTTGTTTCTTTCTTTCTTTTTTTTTTTTTAATTCGGAGCTGAGGACTGAACCCAGGGCCTTGCGCTTGCTAGGCAAGCGCTCTGCCACTGAACTAAATCCTCAACCCGTGCCTTTGTTTCTTTTTAAAAGAGTAGACAACACAGGATTACCAGTGCACTCGAGGCAGGGCAGTGAGTCCAAGGCTAGCCCGCCGAGCTTGTCAAAAAAACAAACTAGGGCAGACAAGATGGTTCAGCAGGTAAAGGTGCTTGCCACCAAGGCTGACAACATGAGAATCCAGAGCCAACACAAGAGAATGAACTCCTGGAAGCTGTCCCAATAGCCACACGTATACTGTGGCATGTGTCCTCCATGACAATAAACGAAGAAATCTAAGAAAAAATGGAAAAGAATACATACATTCAAGGTAATAAAAAAATCAAAGCACCCTTATGAACAGGTTTAGTCATATCAAAGGACCAAGGAAAGGATAAAATGGCTCATTGCTGGAGATGGAAAACATAACCAAAAAATCGAAAGTGTCTTTGTCTTAGAGTATGTGCACTCATTTTTATTGTGTATGGGGGGGGGCACATGTGCGTGCAACAAGGCCAGAGGTTGGTGTTGGAAGTCCTCTTCAACAGCTTCACCTTATTTTTTTAATGTATTATTATTGCATATAGTATGTGTGTGTGAATGGAGTGTGTGTGTGTGTGTATGAATGAAGTGTGTGTCTATGAATGCAGTGTGTCAGAATGTAGTATGTGTTAATGCAGTGTGTGTGAATGCAGTGTGTGTGTATGTGAATGCAGTGTGTCTATGAATGCAGTGTGTCAGAATGTAGTATGTGTTAATGCAGTGTGTGTGAATGCAGTGTGTGTGTATGTGAATGCAGTGTGTCTATGAATGCAGTGTGTCAGAATGTAGTATGTGTTAACGAAGTGTGTGTGAATGCAGTGTGTGTGTGTGTGAATGCAGTGTGTCTGAATGCAGTGTGTCAGAATGTAGTATGTGTTAACGAAGTGTGTGTGAATGCAGTGTGTGTGAGTGTGTGTGTGTGAATGCAGATGCATGTGTGCCATGTAGATGTCAAAGGCCAACTCAGGAGTTGATCTCTCCTTCCACTGTGGCTCCTGGGATCAAACTCAGGTCACCAGGCCTGCATGACAGTAGTATTTACCTGCTAAGCCATCTTGCTGGCCTTTAATTTTTTTAGATAGGGTTTCTCACTGAGCCTGGATCCCACTGATTAGCTAGACTAGCTGACCAGTAATACCCAGGGATCCTCCTGTGCCTGTCCCTGCCTCTGCTTCCCCAGAACCAGGATCACAGGCACACGCTGCCTCACAGGCAAGGTTTCCTGTGGGTGCTGGAGATCCAAACTCAGGTCTTCAGGCTTGCTCCTCCCCAGCCCCTGTGTACACTGTATGTGGTGTAAGTGTGAGGCACGTGGGGTGTACACACACATACAGTGTGGGTATGTGTGTGTATGCAGGCTTATGGTGGCCAGAGATTGACATCAAGTGTCTTCCTTGATCACTCCATCGTAGTTTTGGAAACAAAGTCTGTCCTTGAACCTGGAACATATTAATTGACTAGGCTGGTCAACAAACTCCAGGGATCCATCACCCCACGCTGCTGCTGTTACAGATGTGCACCACCACACCATGCCTTTCTATGTGGGTGCTAATGGTCTTAACGGAGGTCCTCACGTGTGCCTGGCAGACACCTCCCTGACTGCACCATCTCCCTGGCCCTGATGCACATACTTTTAAAAGATTAAATTTAAATAATTTTCTAAATTAAGCAATGCTTTCCTAAAGCTGACTAAAACAACTCTTATGGATACCCTATTGCCTCATTCCTGTTCACCTATATCTGCCTAGTTTTTTTTTCTAACAGCACAGCCAAGATGTTTGGAAGGTTTAAACACTTCCTGTCTCCATTACTGACTACATATTTCTTTCTCAACCATTCCATATCTGGTTTTGCCGGTCTCCAGTGATGTGTGGCTAAAGTCATAAGAATGTCTGTGCTGACCCCACCTCGGAAGCACTGGAAACTAGTTGGTCTTTGGACATCTGGCTTGGACTCTGGTGATGACATCCCTCTGGTTTCCTTTCTCCTCTGGAGACCCCTGTCTAATGTTGGCATTCCTTGGGGTTCTGTTACAGCACCCCTTCTCCTTCTGCATGAGTTCCTCCACCCTGTAGTGCCCCCAATTTTTTAAAAAAATTTATTTATTTATTATGTATACAGAAGAGGGTGCCAGATCTCATTATAGATGGTTGTGAGCCACCACGTGGGTGCTGGGAATTGAACTCAGGACCTCTAGAAGAGCAGTCGGTGCTCTTAACCTCTGAGCTATCTCTCCAGCCTGGTGCCCCCAATTTTAATAACTCGTAGATTTCTTTAGTTCAAATCCTCTCTTGAGCTTCAAAATTATTTACCAAAAGCCAACGTTATTGCTTCTCATCCTTTATTTTTTATTTTATTTTACCTTTTATGTGTATGAAGGTGTTTTGCCTTCATGTGTATCTGTGCATTACATGTCTGCCTGGTGCCTGCTGGGCCAGAAAAGGGTGACAGATTCCCTGGAACTAGAGTTACAGACAGTTGTGAGCCTTCATGTGGGTGCTGCTGGGAATCAAACCCAAGTCGAAGAGCACCCAGTGCTCTTAACCTCTGAACCAGCTATCCAGCCCAGCCCCCAACTCCCCCCGCCCACTGGTATATATTCATTGTGCATAATATATCATAAAAAACATGTATTTTGACTGTACTCATCCTCCCATACCATCCTTCCCCCCATTTCTGCTGGTCTCCTTTCCCCCAGTCTCTCTTCTGCGTTCATGCCATATATGGACGTGAGTTTTAGCATCCTAATCTTTTCATATCATGGCACACATAGGAAATGATGGGATTTTCTATCTTGGATGATGCAATACAGCATGGACAAGCTTGTCCTAAGGATTGATGTGCAGCATGTCTGTACACATACCCCCCTCCCCACCCCCGGGAAACAGCACTGGTCAGTGTGCAGCATGTCTGTAGCCTCCCCTGGAACAGCACTGGTCAGTGTGCAGCATGTCTGTAGCCTCCCCCGGGGAACAGCAGCAGTTGGGAAGGAAGTACTCACCCTGGACAGGCATTTCCAGCTGGATGTCTTCTGGGCATTTCAGTGTCAACCTGTTTGGAAGTAAGCACGCCATCTCCTAAACCTTCTTTCTCCAGCATCTTTTATTTCAGTGTGTGGTCCTACTATCTGCAAAGTATACAGTTGAAAGGTCTGGCCTCCTCTCCACTTCCTTCCACTTATAATCCCAAGGTCCATTGCCTCTATTGCTATGAATTTCATTTTCTTCCCCCCCCCCCAGATAGGGTTTCTCTGTGTAGTTTTGGTGCCTGTCCTGGATCTCGCTCTGTAGACCAGGCTGGCCTAGAACTCACAGAGATCTGCCTGGCTCTGCATCCCGAGTGCTGGGATTAAAGGCATGCGCCACCACCACCCAGCAGTTTCAGGTTTTTTGAGACATGGTCTATTATTCAGCCCTGGCTGTCCTGAAACTCCATAAGTAGACCAAGCTGGCCTTGAACTCCCAGAGATCCATGTAGCTCTGCTTCCTGAGAGCTGGGATAGAAGTGTGCCACACCAGGCCGAGCCTGCTATGTTTTAAGTCATCTTATACCCATCACTTCTATTATTTTCTACTCCAGACCACATCCCTTCTCCTTTTTCTCCCCAGTTGTTATAAATATTTTCTGTCTGGTGTCCCTGACTTCAGTCTTACCTCTGTCCACATTGTGACCATAGTGGTCTTTCCAAAATATAAATCTGAAGTCAGGTTTAGTGACGTACTTTTGATCCCAGCACTTAGGAGGCAGAAATAGGCAGCTCTCTGAGTTCGAGGCCAGCCAGGTCAACATAGGGAGTTCCAGGCCAGCCAGGACTACACAGTGAGACCCTTTCTCAGAAAAACAAAACACAAAATACAAATCTGATTTTGCATCCCTCCAGCTCTATCCCCAACCCTCACCTAAAACCATGCCAAGGCTCTGCTTTGCTCCTAGGATAAAGTATACCTTTTACACTGCTTACTTTTCCAAAGTCATCCTTGCTACTCAGCCTAATACTGTATGCATAGGGCCTAACATAGAGTAAAGGCTCAGCAAAAATTTGGGGGACTGAACCCAGGACCTCACACATACTAGGCAAGTACTCTACCACTGAGCTGTATCCCCAGCCCTTTTTTTACTTTTTGTTTTGAGATGGAGTCTCATTTAGTTGCCTAAACTGGCCTTTGAAATCACTCTGTAGCCCAGCAAGCCTTGAACTTGTGATCTTCCCAAGTAGTGAGGACTACAGGCCTGAACCATTGGGTCCAACTCAAAAAAGAAGTTCAAGGATGTGAGCAGACCCATCATTATCTTGCAGGTGAGAGATTTCAAAGTATATTGGCAATGACTTACTCCTACTGAGAAAATGAATGAAGCACTAGCCAGCTCCTTTTTTCCTCTTACTAGGTAGTAGTAACGTCTAGATTGTGTCCTGGAGTTGATCCAACTTGAAGACTAGGCAGGTAAGGGTGTTCTGAGAAGCCAGTTAGCAACCTGACCACATCTTAATGCCAGAAGTTCTAAATCTAGGTCATCTTATCAACTGATATAACAACAGTAAAGTGACTATGGTGTCAGCCTCTGAAGATGCCCAACACTGAATGGCTGACCACATGGTATCAAAGCAGAGAATCTGGGGAGATGGCTTTAGTGCTTATGAGTACCTGTTCTTGCAGCGGACCAGAGTTAAGTCTCAACACTCACAAGGTGTCTCACAATCATCCATAATTCAGTTCTGGGGGATCTGATGTCCTCCCCTGACTTCTGTAAGCACTAAGCACTCAATTGGTGCACAGATACCTATGCAGGCAAAACACCACCCATGCGCAAAAATAAATCAATCTTTAAAAACAGTAAGAGTATGCTATTCAAATGCTGGTGTGAGTGTTGAGGGCGTGGCTCTCCAAGGTCATGATTACTATACACATAGTTATGCCATACCATCACACAGGGTTTGTAAACAGCAGCCTGCAGCTCCAGACAAGGAAAGGACATGATTAGTGATGGAGAATAAGAATGGAGAATCAACTTTGGGACTTCCAAGTTTTAATAAACTGATTAAAAACTGAGTCAAAATGTAGTAAGCCTCTTCAAAGAAAATAACCATGGAGCATTGCTACAGTTTCACATCTTGTCTCTGGAGGAAGGTCTGTGAAGCATAAAGTCTGCCAAAATCTGACAGCCAAAATATCCAGTGTGTGAGAGCCTGTACGGAGGGCAAGGACAGGCAGATGTTCTGTCTATGTTTATTAAATAAGGGTAAATGTGAATGGAGAAAAAATCCAGACGTGGTTTGCTTCCAAAAGTTCAGTTACTTGCAAATATTCCAAAGTAGTCAGAAATGCCTGGCAGACTCAAGATTTCCATCCCAAGCACAGGATACAACAGATACATCATTCATATTGGACTTTAAAGCCCTTTGAGGGAAGAACTGTGTCTAATTGTTGTTATACTCCTAGGATTAGCCCATTAATCCCCATTCAATAAATACCGATGACTGGGCAAGGATTAATTAGTCCTGTAGTGTTCCAAAGATGCCATAATCGAGCATCAAGAAATCCGGTGAAAAGGGAATGAAAGGCCATGGACTTGGCCCCATATCGAGTGCTTGCTTGACCTGGGCATGGTGGTACACCTGCAAATCCTAACACCTAGGAGACTGAGACAGAGGAATTACACAGTGAGAACCTTGTTTGTTTGTTTTGTTTTTAAATCCAAAAGACTCCTTTATCCATATGTTCATTCTGTTTTCCATACAAAACTTCCTTCACTAACTCCCACTGGCTTGCTATCCCATGCCGGTAGTTAGCTCTTTACCGCTCTCTTGTCCTGCCTAGATCCTACCAAGTTTTCTGTCTTCAAAATCCCGCTTTAAATGAGATGCCTTCTTCAGAGAGGAACTCTTTAATTAATCCCAGCCAACCTGACCACCCTATGTTCTCTTATGGTTTATGTCCCTTTACTGGACTAATTTCACTTTAAGGCTTATCCTGTACACATACGACAGAAGCCATTTTAATAAAATATACAATGTATACCCATTGGACATCCAGGCCAGTTAGTACAATGCAGGTTGCGAAGGTTAATCTTATCCTCAGAAGGGCAAGTAAGTGTTCAAGGACCAAAACGGTGGCAGAAGCTATAGGATCACAGCAAGTTCGAGGTCAGCCTGGCCTATTTCGTGAGTTCTTGGTTAGCCAGGGTTATATAGGGACCCCGTCTCAACAAACGCCTAACAGCAAATAGACCAACGAGAATGGTCCTGAGCTCTTAGGTTGCTAGGGCCTGCGTGAGTTAATTAGCTTGTTTCCTCTAGCCAGTGGTCTGAACTACACTTCCCTCTTCCCGGATAGGAAGTGGTTAAAAACCAAGGCAGTATCCTATTTCTGCGCTAGAGATCTGCCTGCCTCTGCTTCCCGAGTGCTAGTGTGAGGATTAAAAGTGAGAGCAATCACGCCTGGGTCTGCCTTGCCTCCTAAACCTGTACTGCTTTCTACAAATGGTGCCTGTCCCTCGCCCAGTTTCCAGCTATCTGGGAAGACCCCGACCTAGAGAAGGAAAAGAGAGAGCATTTAAGGCCAAGGAGACACTCGGGCCTCTTCCCATAGATTTACTCCCAACACGTAAGCAGGAATGGCAAATTACAAACACGCTCTCAACCACATACACGTGCACGCCCAGACCCACAGAAGCTGACGCGCATGCCCGTGGCCGCGGGAACCTACTTAGTTTTCTCTGTTCTAAATGCCCCCATTCCCGCCCCGCTCGGCGCGGCCTGGCATCCCCAACCCCGGCACTGGGAAGGTTTTGCCGGTCAGCTCGGGCCTGGCGCAGAGTGTGTCTCCGTCGAGGGGGAGGGGAGGCCCTTCCCACCCGGGCGGAAGCGGCGCGCGCCGACCGGGCAGACTTAGCTCTCGTCCTGGGAACATCTGGACAGAGCTGGGAGGGGCGCGCGCCCAGACTGAGCTTGGATTGGCTGCGCGGGAGGAGGGAGGCGGGGCCTCTCCGAGGGGCGGGGCTCGCTGGCCCCTTTAAAGCCTTGACATCAAGAGGCGGCTCCGGTACCCCCCTTTTTCTGTCCCCCCCCAAGATGCGGCCATGGATCCGGCGGACCAGGCCTGCCGGGCTCAGCACCTGATCTCGGTGAGTTCAGGCCTGTTTAGCCTTTAACGGGCTGTGAGGCGGGGGGCCGTACGCCCTGGGCGGGGGCCGGGGAGTGTGGAGTGAAAGGCTCTCGTGGCAGCTTAGGCTCGAAGGGGCCGCGAGGCTTCCGGCCCACACCTCGCCGCCTGCCAGTCCCTCCCGCCGCACTCTCTCAGGAGGGGGTCCTGCTGTGACTTTGTCCACCCCCCACCCCACCCCCTCCCGCCCCTAAGCGCCATCCTCGCGCACACTCGGTGGCCCCGGAAGGGAAACTTTCGGGAGTGGGGGATGTTCCGGTGGCGGGCCTCCCTCCCTCTTTGAAAGCACTGACCTTGCCCCCACTGCGCCTCCCACCCTACCCGTATCCCGCGGTCCCGGTACTGTTTAGCGGTGCTGGGTTGCCGAGGGAGGGGGCTCTCCCCAAAGCGCAGGCGCACACCGGAGCCTGGGGGCACCCCTTCGTACTCCTTCAGTCCCTGTGGCCCGGGGCTGTAGGGCGTGGGGGAGGCGGGGAAAGGCGGAGTGACCGGGTCTTGGGAACAATCCTACTGAGGCTCTGAGGGGCTGGGGAAGGAGGGAGCTGAATAGAGGCTGAGGGGGCAGAAGGGCTGGGCTGGAGCGTGGACAGGGCAGCCCCGACAGAAAAGGCTTTCTGGGTTTGGGCTGGGGTGCTAAAAAAAAAAAAATGCGGGGAATTTATCTGTGCCTGACAGTCCCTTGGTTTAGCAGGCCCGGGAAAGCGGCGGTTGGGACCCCAACTCTCTCTTTACATCCCGGGCAGAAGGCCCCTCTTGTCTCTCTAGCCCTGGCGCTGTCCCAAGGGCACAGAAGGCCTTCACCTCCCCATAGGTCTGGCTTTCCAGAGGGTTCAGCCAAACCCACCCAGCCTGCCTAGCAGCTGCCTTTTAAAGACCCGCTTCCTCAGGAGCTAGGGGTCTTAATTAGGCTTGAGGGCTTCCTTAGCTTTAAAGGCAATCTGTCATTTTCCTCTCCAGGAACTCTCTTTTGCATTCTCCAGTGGGTCCTCCTGCTTAAACACAATTGTCAGCCAGAGGAAGTGGTAGGAGACAGAGGCCGGGACCAGAACTGGTTTGAGGAACCATGGAGAAAGAGTCTGTCTCACTATTGTGTGCCCAGTCCTTTGAGGGGAAGTGAGCAATTGCTTTGTTGTAGACCCTCTTTTATCTTACAGACACACACACCCCCAATCTGGCCTGAAAGCCTGGCTCACGGATTTTGAACCCCAACCCCAGGGTGAGATGAATGGACTTTCTTGCTCCAGAGAGACCACGAGTATTTTTGTCCAGAGAGGTATTCCCACAGTAATCCTTTGGTTCTGCCTTCAGCGCCTGTGGTCTGTGCCTAAGGTGTCTTTGGCTTCATAGTACCCTCCTCCAGCTCCAGCCTTTGGAGGGAAACCCTAGACAGGGAGACTGCGGTCTCGGGCTGCAGAGAACTTCATCAGCAGGCAGGGAAGGTTTGTGTGTGCGCACTGAGTTGCTGTCAAGATGGCCAGAGTGAGGAGCTTTGGGCCCTGCGCTCCCAGCCTTCTCTGACCTTGAGCAAGATAGTTTGCTTCCACGGGGCTCAATTTCCTTCATCTTCAACACTCAGCAGTAGGAGCAGAAAGATCTAAAAATCCCTCCCACTGGTGGGCGACTGGAGAGGGGTGGAAGGTCCTCCAGCAGGGTGTCTCCATTAAGAGCTAAAATGCTGGGCCACAGTTGGTGAGGATTAGACTTTTGGATTGAGAGAAGAGAACTCTGTTCTGCCTCTGAATAGTCCTTTCTGCTCACCCTGGTGCCTTGGGATATGAACTCCTGCTGGCTCAGACTCGGCCCACCCATCAAGGTGAGACATCATGACTGGGCCAGTCTTTGAGTTGGATCTTTGGGGAGGGGTTGAGAGAGGAGGAGGCAGCCAAGGGCCAGCGGGGTAGGCAATT
Source organism: Peromyscus eremicus (assembly GCF_949786415.1). NCBI lineage: Eukaryota > Metazoa > Chordata > Mammalia > Rodentia > Cricetidae > Peromyscus > Peromyscus eremicus. The sequence goes on from NC_081436.1 coordinate 4,214,540, forward strand.
CCCAGGAGACAGTTTGCATCTCAGCTGTTGGGACTTGTTTTAGGATCTGAGCCAGAGAGCCCAGCACATTCATCCACCCTCTTGTGGGAAGAGGGCAAGGAGGGCCCCACCGCTGTTGCCCATCCTACCTGCTGGCTCCACACACTGCACCTCTGTACTCGCCCCAGCTCCCAAGCAGCGAGGAGGAGACGCTGCCACAGCCCTGTTTTTCCCAGCCCCCTTACCTCTTTGAGGTAGGGCTCTCTCAGGACTCTGGTATTCCAGGTTAGGACTTGCTTTCCAGCCCAAGAGCCAGAAAGCTTCATGGTCTTGTTTATTTTCATCCTTGGTCTCCCAGGTGAAGGGGAGTATTGTCGGAGACTGTGGTAGTTAAAGAGGCCCTGCATTGTCTCTTACTCTGCCAGCTGTCCTAGGCCTGGGGAGCCCGCTAGCCTCAGCCCTGCTACCCTGTGTTAGGAAGCTTCTGCAGGAGGCTTGTAGGTTAAACCCCAAGAAACCTCCCTCACGGCTGTGAAGCCCTTGAAATGGATAATGGAAACTCCCAGGGAGGTCAGTTTCCCAGAAAGCAGTTCCTGGTGGAGTTCCTATCAGAGTGAAGGATGCAGCTGTTGCTAGGCAGACGCGGCAATCCCATCTTGCGGAATGGCTCTGAGGCAGGCCAGCCCGAGGCCCTGTGGAGGAGAAAGGACAGCCCAAGTGAGGGGTGAGGGGCCCCGGCGGTAGACCCAGGTCACCAGACCTCTGTCTCCTAGAACAGGTACTCTTTTTCACTCCTGCTTCCCTCAGCCCCTCCCCCCAGTCCCGTTGCTACTGCCGTCTGTCCGCCTTGACAACCAACCCAACAACCCTCGCCTCCCCTGAACCTGGCAGCCCCTCCAGCCTGTCTGGCTGCACTAATGGAGTGATTGGATTTTCTATACTTGGAGTTTGGAGGTTTTGATTGAACATGCAAATTTATGTAAATCAATCTGAGATCTGCCACCACATCAAAACAATGTCGAGCCTCCACAGGCTGGAAGGAATCCGAGAGAAGAATCTAGTCCAAGGCCTGCCTTCAAGTTAGAAATGGGGAAACTGAGCCGGGTATGGTGGCCCATGTCCTTTAATCCCAGCGCTCAGGAGGCAGAGGCAGGTGGATCTCTGTGGGTTTGAGGACAGCCTGGTCTACAGAGTGAGTTCCAGGACAGCCAGGGCTGCACAGAGAAACCCTGTCTCAACACCCCCACCCCAAACAGGGAAGCTGACAGAAAAGAACGTGGTGGTGAGTGCCCCAAGATGGGATTCAAGCTTCGCGCCTCTGGTTTACGTGGTTTTCTGCCTTAGTCTCTCATTCATGAGAGAACTGGTTGTGTTTAAATCAAAGAATGCTGGTTCTTGAACTGAAGTAGCTATTTAGAGCGTTAGCCTGGGGTTCCCTGGGTGCTTTGGTCAGCTTCTAACTGGCTGAAGAAAAGCTGGAGCAACAGATGAGATCATTGATGGCTTCCTGCCTTGGCTCTTCCGGTTCCCTGGGAGCTGAGGTTTTTGTTTCCAGCATCGGCACAGGACTAGGCACACACAGTAGGCTGTGCTAGGCACACACAGTAGGCTCTGCTAGGCACACACAGTAGGCTCTGCTAGGCACACACAGTAGGCCGTGCTAGGCACACAGTAGGCTGTGCTAGGCACACAGTAGGCCGTGCTAGGCACACAGTAGGCTGTGCGCATAGCTGCAGAATCTTGTTATCCGCGATCCTAGTTTGAGTTCCCGCCGCTTCCCTCCTTGGATACAAACGGGAAAGGCCTACTGCGGGTTTCCACCTGCCCTCTTGGATATGGGGCCAGCAGGGCATCCCCTGCCGAGCCCCACTTGCTGTGGGAAGGATCGCATCATTTGAAGACCATTGCCAAAGGTGGATAGGTGCTATGGTGATAAGCTTGTTCCCAAGAAACAGTTTCACAGTGACATTTTTTTTTTCCTGTGCCGAGGATTGAACCCAGGGCCTTACAAATGCCAGGCCCTGTCCTCACTTCTTGACTTGCTCCACTCCCTGACACTCCATTGCCTCTTGTACTGTGCTGTGACGTGCAGCTGTCCAGAGCCCTCTCTTATCCTGTGGTCCCCTCGTTTAGGGATGATGGTTCAGGCAGCCGTGGGCCTGCTTCTCTGCACTCCAGGAGAGTAGAGCAGGGACTCAAAGACAAAGGCCATCACTCCCTGCCAGGGCTGCCCACTCGGTCCTGCTGCAACCTTGTGAGAAAGCGTGGGACACACATCTGGGGTCTGTCTATGCCTTCCACCCCACCCACATCTGGAGTAAACGCACTTCTCGTGAACATGTTCCTAAAACTGCCGGTGCGGAGCCGACATCTCCAGTTCCCAGCTGCCCCACAACTTTCAGCACCGGTGTCTTAGCTCCAGTGGAGCAAGGGCCTTCTCCCTGGGCCTCAGTTTCCCAGCCAGGGCTCATGAATTAATAACACATCATCATTGGGGTGTGGCACCTGCTCCATAATTACCGTTTTTCTCAGCTCTGGGAGTTACGCAGATGAAAGAGGTCTGAAGGGGGCAGGCTGTTATTAAGGTGAATTATCATTGTTGTTATTACTGATTTCTAAAAACCCAGTAGGTGCTTAGAAGAACCCAGTTAGGTACAGCATCCTGAACCTTGTGCGGGTCCTTGAGCTCTGGGAGCTTAATAGTACTCAACTAAGCTTTTTATTTAAAAAAAAAAAAAAAAAAAAAGAAAGAAAGAAAAGAAAAAGAAAAATTACAGGGCCAGGGATGTAACCTAGTAGTAAAGAGCTTGAAAAGCCCTGGGTTCCATCTCGAACACTGGTTTGTTTGTTTAAACAGCTCTTTTAAAAGGAGGGTCGATCCATGCTGGTGTTTGTATTGTCACCCACAGGGCCTGAGCAGTAGGTCTGCATTTCTCTTCCATCTCAGCCTAGATTTGCTTCTGACCCCAGGGGGAAGCTATGAAGGACCCTAGAACCCCTGGGGGTGTGGTCCTGGGGTTCTCAGGGGCTAAATTTCCAAAGGCTGGTTCACTTTACACCAGCTGGATTGAGGTAGGGGCTGTTATTGGTCTTTTTTGTGCAGGGATGTGTTGAGACATCCCTGTAGAAATTGCCCACAGCAGCCCTGGGCATTTCTAGCAGTCATTTGCCTATCTTATTCCCACCTGACTTAAAAGTCTCCCCTGGATCAACCTCATACCTCTTAGTACCCAAGTTGTATGTGGATTGGAGGGTGGTCTGCTTATCCTGCTGTCTGACTGAGACTTTGCTCCTTCCCAAGGATCTAGATTAGTGGTTCTCAACCTTCCTAATTCTGCGACCCTTTAAAACAGTTCCTCATGTTGTGGTGACGCCCGATCATAAATTATTCTTATTTCTACCCCACAACTGTAATTTTGCTACTGTTATGAACCTTAATGTGAACATCTGATATGACCCCTGTGAAAGGGCCGTTTGACCCCTCCCCCAAAGGGGTCTCGACCCCCCAGGTGAGGACTGCTGGTCTAGATGGCACATAGCTCTCGCCACTTTCTGAGTAGTGCTGCTGTGCCCTCACCACAGACTGGGGACACAGCAGCCTCTCTTACCCCGGAGAAGAAAGGGAGCCAAGACGTTGGTACGCATGGTCAGAGTCCACACACACACACACACACACACACACCTGGCCAGGCTGCCTCACCTGCTCCGGGGATGTTTTCTCTGCTTATTCGTGCAGGACTGTGGCTAGGCACAGCTGGGAGACACTTTAGAACGAACTTGGCTAGCCCATGGTGATGGTACAGGCCTGTGATGCCGGCAAGACTCCCTCAGAATGGCACTTGGTCAAGTAGTTTGTTTGTTTTTTAATTGTTTTTGTTTTTTTGAAAGAAGTGCTTACTCTGTAGCTCAGACTGGCCTCCTGGAACTCACTATGTTACCCAGAATGGCTTCAAATTTGTAGTCATTCTTCAGCCTCCCAAGCAGTGGATTACAAGTGTGAGCCACTCCACTTATATTTATTGTATTTTTGGAGTGTTGGTGACGGGACCCAGGTCTTAAGGACATATCCCAGACAAGGGTTGTACTACCCTTGTACATCCACTGACTCCTTGAGACAGGGTCCCTCTACGTAGCCCTGACTGTCCTGTAACTCTCTGTAGGCGATGCTGGCCTTGAATTTAAGAGATCTTCCTGCCTCTGCCTCCCAGATGCTGAGATTAAAGGCATGTACCCAACCCCAGACTCCTTATATATTTCAAAAGTTATTTTAGCCGGGCAGTGGTGGCGCACGCCTTTAATCCCAGCACTCGGGAGGCAGAGGCAGGCGGATCTTTGTGAGTTCAAGGCCAGCCTGGTCTACAAAGCGAGATCCAGGAAAGGCGCACTACACAGAGAAACCCTGTCTCGAAAAACCAAAAAAAAAAATAAAAATAAATAAATAAATAAATAAAAAGTTATTTTAGCCAGGCATGGTGGTACATGACTTTAATCCCAGCACCCTGTAAGTTTGAGGCCAGCTTGGCCTACGTAATGGGCCTACATAGTGAAACTCTGTCTCAAAAAAAAAAAAAATTGTATTTTAGAGCAAGGTGTTCTGTAGCCCTGTACTGGGGTCACAGCATGAGAGGTGTATGTTATGCTTGAAGCTTAGAATTTTGTTTGGTTGTTTTTTTTTTTTGTTTGGTTGTTCTTTTTTTGGGGGGGGGCGTTGGGGGAAGATGTTGTTTGGTTTTGGTTTTAGTTTTTTGAGACAGGGTTTCTCTGTGTAGCCCTGGCTGTTCTGAAACTCAGTCTGTAGATCAGGCTGGCCTTGAACTCACAGAGATCCCTGAGCCTCTGCCTCCCGAGTGCTGGGATTAAAGGTGTGCACCATCACCACATGTGCAGCCTAGAGTTTAATTCTTCAGTCGATTTTTTTTTTTTTCACAAAGTTGAAAAATCAAACTCGTTTTTAAAAAGGCGTGCAGTGAGAATTCATCCCCCATCTTCATCCCCTTCTCCTGGATAGTGTCTTACTAGTTTCTCACTTAAGCATCCAGCTGTTTTGTCTTTGCTGAGGATCCAACCCAGTACCTGGTGTGTGCTCGGCAAACCCCCTACCACTGAGCTACACCTCTCACTGTGTAGCCCGCCAGCCTGATCTGCAAATAGAAGCCTCCTGCCTCAGCTTTTCCAGTGCTAGGGTTACAGGCGTGTGTCACAGGCGTGCTTGCCCCTGCAGAGTTTCTTTATACAAGAGCAGACAAACACACGCGTGGATTCTCTTTCCCCCTCACCTACCCTGCCCGTCTGGTCTCTTACTGGTTGGCAACCCTGAGTGTTAGAGGGGTTCCCCACAATCTGGCTGCAGGCTGCTTATAGCAAAGTCACAAGAACTTCAGATGTTCTTTCTGACAGCTGTAGAGGCTGAGGGGTACAGGACCAAGCATGTGACAAACACTCAGTGTCTTGCAAAGGACGGATTTCCGGTTCAGAGATAAAGCCTTCTCATTCTATTCTCGTGTGCTAGAAAGCGTCTAGAGGTTCCTCCAGGAGTTAGACAGATGAAAGAGGCCTGAGGAGCCAGGCTGTAATTAAGGCCTCTGTGTTTTGTTTTTGTTCTTGTTCAAAACAGATCTCACTGTATTCCAGGCTGACCTTGAACCTGAACTTTGGTAATCTTTCTCTCAGCCCCCTGAGTATTGAGATTACAGGCATGAGCTACCACTACCAGTGCGTAGCCTCTCTTGTAAGGTCACTGATTTCATCCTCAAGGACACCACCCCTAACCTCGTCACCTCTCGGCGACCCCCACTCCTTTACTCCTTTACTCTCACCCTGAAACTGACAATGTCGTGGGGAGTGGTTTACAGATGTTGCAGCCAGAGCACCCCCCTCAGGTTCCCGCACTTGATTACAAATCACTGTCAGAATTCATCGGCCAAACGCTGATCTTCACTCAGATGCCGGGATTCATGTCCAAACCAGCTGCGGAGGAATTTTTAAGCTGTGCGAGGCCACTCATGAAGCCAGCAGATATTTTAGAACTTCCTATCAAGACAGCCCACATTTATCAAGCGACTAAACAGCTGTAAAATGCAGCTGTGATAAGGGCGCTAGGAAAGGCCGCGTGCAGCCCTGATGTGATTGTCACTTACTGTATACATGTAATTAGGATACCGTGCCCCATAAATCACTACAAATCTGTCGACCTTAAAGAAAAGGCCCGTACTATAAGAGTGAGTACTCGCAGGACCTGCCCCAGCTTGGTGCGCATTCATGTGAGCGGAGGCGCGTGCCGAGCTGTGTGGCTGGGCACTGCTGGAAGCAGGCGGCTGGCCAAGGCTGCAGATCTGCACCACGTGAGCTGGAGTGCTGGCTTTCACAGGCTGGCTCAGTGGTTCTGTTCTCTCCACTTCCCAAGTGTGGGGACGTCGTAGGCCCTTGACTTCTTCTGTCCGAGACGGAGACTCTGCCAGATGGTGCTAATGGTACTCCGTCTTTTCTCCCCAACCCTGGGCCCACAGCCCTGCTAAAGCTAAAACCTGCTCTCCCTCCCTGCTGCTGATGGGAAGTTTGGGGGTGCTCGCTTCTCATTTCCTCTGTAGACAGCACCTCACTTCCTGTGCCCCCTCCCCAGAAGGCGGCCAACACTCTTGCCTCTGCCCTCTACGGTCCCTTTCCTCTCCTCCCCCACTGCTTCCCTGGGAATCCTTCAGGCCTTGAGAACGGCAACATCAAAGCTGGCTGCTAGTTCCCAAAGGCACCATGAGTGACACACAAACCACACCACTATCCTTTGTGGCCGGGAGGTTCTGCCCAACCACAGTCCCTTCCACGATATCATCCTTCTGTACCCAGCTGGCAGAGATGTCAAAGAGGGCTCACTCCCATTTTACAGAGAATAAAATTGAGGTCCAGATGTGTTCATGGCCTTTCTCAGTCTCTTCTGGGGTCAGGCTCTAGCCAGAACCAGAATCCAGAAATCACACTTCCATGTGCAGGCGGATGAGAAAGAGCAGAGAGTGGGAGCCTGTTGGTGAAGTGGACCTACAGTCCCCTCCAGGTCCAAACTGTCAGCTTAGGAGGGGACATCTGGGCTTGACCCACTGGAGCTACCTGAGTGCAGAAGGCTGGCCAGAGCCTGTTTCTGTTTCAAAGAAATCCTGGTACAGAGCTTGGAGGAGCGGGTACTGGGGTTAAACCTGCGGAGCTGGAAGGCTCCCGGACCAGCTTTCTGGGACTGTAGGTGAGCCTGAATCAGCCCAGCAGTCGCCTCCACTGTCCCCTCCTTCACCTCCACTGTCCCCTCCGCAGGCCTCTGTCTCTGGCCTTCCTGAAAGCCCCAGCATGGGTCTCTGATTACACCCAGGATCCCTTCACCCCTTTTAAATGTGTGTTTGGCGCATGCTTGTGTGTGCAGGTGCGTGTTCCTAGGGCAGAAGGTGACACTGGTGTTGTGTTCTGTCACTTTCTGCCTCCTTCCCTTGAGACATGTTCTCTCATGAACCTGAAGCCGGCGGGCTCCTGGGATCCAGCCGTCTCTACTCTCCCAGTGCTGGGGTGACAAGCAGAGGTGGCCATGCCTGGCTTGTATTCGTGTATTGGGGATCCAAACACAGGTCCTCTTGAGGGAACTGCAGCTAACACTCTTGCGGTCTCCCCATCCCGTGTCCTGTATACGGACTCCTACCCAGGGATGAGAGAAGAGTTAGTGTCCACCCTAGATCAGAGCTGAAGAACACTCAGCTCTGGGCACCCTCAGATCCACTGCGCTGAGTTGTTCGGTTCACGCCTGCAGCCCAAGTTCCCTGCGTCCTTTCTTCGTGTGCACACTGCCTCTGCAGAGGGAGCAAATCAACCAGTGAAAAGTACGCACATTTCGGGTGGAAGGCACAACCTTTGTCTTTTGTTTTTCTAGACGGGGCTTCTCTGTGTAGCTCTGGCTGTCCTGTAGACCAGGCTGGCCTCGAACTCACAGAGATCCTCCTGCCTCTGGCTCCCGAGTGCTGGGATTAAAGGCGTGTGTCACCACACCTGGCTCGCAGTGTATTTTTTGTTGTTTGGGTTTTGTTGTTTGTTGTAGTAGTACTGGGGGTTGAACCTAGGGCTTTACCAAGGTACCCAGGCTAGCCATAGCCTCAGTCTACAGCTCAGAATGGCTTTGGACTTCAGATCCTCCTGCCTCAGCCTCCTGAATAGGTGAGATTACAGGTCTGTGCCACCAGGCCCAGCTCAACATGGTAGCTTGGCATGTTTTCAGAGTCACTAAATCAAGCTAATTAGCATATGCATGGTCTCCTATGTAACTGTAGCTTGACCAGTGCTGTCCCATCCTCAAGCCCCAGCCCCTGGGAACTGCCATTTCACTCTGAAACTACACAGTCCACTTTTTCCGATCTCACATATAAAGGAGAGCACGCGGTAGGTACGTTTGTGGACCTGACTTGTTTCATTTAACATAACGTCCTCCAGATTCTTCATGTGGCAAATGACAAGATTTCCTTCATTTTTAAGACTGAATAGTATCCTTTAATCCCAGCACTCGGGAGGCAGAGCCAGGCGGATCTCTATGAGTTCAAGGCCAGCCTGGGCTACCAAGTGAGTTCCAGGAAAGGCGCAAAGCTACAGAGAAACCTTGTCTTGGGAAAAAAAAAAAGACTGAATAGTATTCCGGCGTGTTTGGGTCTCGATTGGTTTGTCGTTCATCTTAGGACTCTGGTTCCGTGTCAGGCTATTGTCATAATGTGCAGTCAACACGGGTGCAGATAGCTTTGCCCGCTGGTTTCATGTCCTTCAGCTGATTGCTGGGGATGGGGTGTTTCTTTGTGGGTGTTTTGAAGGGCCTCTGTACGGCTTCCAGTAAGCACTGTACTAGTTCACACTCCTGCCAGCCACACTCCCTCTTCTCTGGGTCTTGACCAACACGTGCTCTCTTTCACCTTTTGATAAAGCTATTGTAATAAGTAGGAGGTGATATCTCATTGTGTTTTGATTTCTATTTCCCTGATGGTTGGTGATGGCGAGCATTATTTATACATTTATTGGCCATTTGAACATCTTTTGAGAAATACCATTTCAGGTCCTTTGTCCATTTAATTTTTTTTTCTAACATTTATTCATTTGTGTTTTCAGGATTGAGCTCTGGTCATCAGGCTTTGTGGCAAGCACCTTTACCTACTTTTATTTTATTTTATTTATTTATTTTTTTTCCAGAGCTGAGGACCGACCCCAGGGCCTTGCGCTTGCTAAGCAAGCGCTCTACCACTGAGCTAAATCCCCAACCCCTACCTACTTTTAAATTAGGGCATATTTGTTTACTTTGAGTTCTTCATATATCTTTAATGTTTTTATTTTTTTTTATATATTTATGGGTGTTTTGCCTGCATATCTTCTCTGTGTGCCACTGTATACCTACCTGGGGACCAAAGAGGCCAGCCGCCACATCCCCTGGAGTTACAGACGGTTGTGAGCATCCATGTCGGTGCTGGGAATCGAATCCAGGTCCTCTGGAGGAACAGGCCGCCATCCTGAGCACTGAGCCTCCTCTCCAGCACGTACACTTCTGGTATTAACCCTGTCGAGTGTGTGGTTCACAAGCATTCCCCCACTGTAAGTTATCTCCTCACGTTGCTAATCGGCTCATCAGTCAGTTAGCATGCAGCTTTCTGGTTTAATAGGATCCTATTTACCTGATTTTACTTTGGTTTGAGGCACTGTAATCCCCAGACTCCTTGCCCATAGAGTTCTGTGGGGCTTTCACACCATCCTGCTTTGACTGCTGTAGCTTTGGAGGAGAATTTTCAGTTAGGCCTCCGGTTTGGTTCTTTTTGCTCAAGATTGCCTTGTCTACTCAGTCTTTTATGGTTTCACACAGACATTGACCTTTTTTTCTCTGTTTCTGTGAAAATTACCATTGGGGTTTTGATAGGGGTTGCATTGAATTTGTAGATCGCTGACTAGCCTGGAGACTCCAGCAGTGCAGTCCATGGACATACGCTGTCTTTGCGTTTAGTCATCTTTTCTTCAATTTCCTTCATCAGTTTACAGGTTTCTGTGGAGAGGTCTTGTATCTTCTTTGGTTTATTCCGAAGTATTTTACTGTTTCGTGGTTATCATTTTATTTTAATTGTATGGTGTTTGCCCGCCTGTATGTCTGTGTACTACCTGCCCGCCTGTATGTGTCTGTGTACTACCTGCCCGCCTGGTGCCCTCAGAGGGTAGAAGAGGGTGTCAGATCCCCTGGAACTGGAGTTACAGACAGTTGTGAGCTGACATGTGGGTTCTGGGAATTGAACCTGGGTCCTCTGGAAGAGCAGCCAGTGCTCTTAACCACTGAGCCATCTCTCCAGCACCCTTAACTTTTTTTTTAAGATTTAAACTTTTTTTTTTTAATGAGTTTATGAGGTTTGAACCTTTGGGGGGTGAGGGGTTGAGACAGAGTCTCGATGGGTGCCCCTGGCTGGCCTGGAATGCACAGGGATCCACCTCTGCTTACGTAGTTTCCTGGGACTGAGCTCAGGTCGTCAGGTTACTCAGCCAGTGCTGTCTACTCAGCGAGCGTCTCACTGCCCTTATTTTCTGCGCCACATTATAGAATGCTGCTGGCTTTCATACGTGTGTATGTTACACCCTTACTGGACTGCAGAGTCCAAGAAATCCAAGAAGAGCTTGTTTAGCTCTGAGCGAGCGAACTGCCCGAGAGCCCAGCATCGTGTCCGTCCAGGTGACGTGTTGCAGGGTTGGAGAGTGTCACCCAGGCCTGGGCAGGAGCTGAGAGCTTTTTGGTTTTGTTATGTTCTCTTTCACAATGCTGGAAATTGAATCCAGGGCCTGGTGCAGACTAAGTGAGCACCTCAGCCACTCAGCTATGTTCCTAGCCAGAAAGTAAGGACATGCTGGCGGGGCGGGGCATTTCGAAAGGACATGAGAGAAAACCTGAAACTCAGTAGCAAGCTGGAGTCTGAAATAGTGATGTACTACTGGATTATAAAACAAAAAACAAAACTTAATTAATCCCAATAATAGACATATATAATTAAATAAGTGGAGATAGGGGTCAACTTTTCCTTACGGAAGAACTTCCAGTTAATGAGTGTACGAGGAGTGAGGGAAATTGAATCGTAACACTTCCCATAAGCAAGATCGATTGATGAATTCTAGAATCAGTAGGTGGAAATATGAGAAGCAGAATGGTTGTATAATCTTAATGTATTGCTTTCCAGAATATTAATTGCAAAGAGAAAATATAGTTTGTTTTGAGTTTGGATATTTGGTTTTTTGGAGTGTCTCACTATGTAGCCTTGGCTAGCCTGTACTTCCGGTGTAGACCAGGCTGGCTGCAAACTCAAATGTGATTGCCTGCCTCTGACTCAGGATCAAAGGAGTTCAATGCCAGGCTGAACCAAGCGTCGTTGTTATTATTATTATTATTATTATTATCTTGCTAGGGATTACATCCAAGAACAAATGGAAGACCAGTCACTGTGCGTGTGCAGTAGACGCTACAGGTGACTGCCACCTTGCCGAGAGACCCCAGTGAGAGCACCCTCCCTCCTGAAGTGAGCACACGCTGAGAGGCGCTGTCTGCTAGCCCTCTCCCGGCATAGCCAGCTTGATCAGCAAGAGTTAGCATCATGCAAACCCAAGTTAGGAAGATAGTCTGCAAAACGTTCCAGTTCCCTTCCAAAGTATCCAGGTCCTGAAAGGGGGGGCAAGACTTAAAGAGCTGCCGTGACCTGGTGACTGACTGTCGTGTGGGATTCTGGGAGAGCAGTAGGAAAGCTGGTATGATGTGAGTAAATCCTGTGATTTCATATTCTAAAAATTGTTCTGCTAAAGAAAGCCATACAAGTGGTAACATGCTACTATATATTTTAAATATACACACAAACACACGCACAGAATAATATGAGAAGTTGGAAAGCTGAGAAAAGTCCAAGATCAAAACGACCCCCTTAAGGAAATAACTGTTCTCCCACAGAATGGGGTGAAATATTTACAAACCACAGGTCCTAAGGGGTTTCTCTCTAGGACATGTAAACACTGATGTCTAGAAAACCCAGTTTGAAAATGGACAGAGGATCAAATAAACACTTCTCCAAGTAAAACTTTAAAAATGGGGGGGGGGGGGGGGGACACAGAAAGATGGCTCAGCTGTCACTGGCTGCTCTTCCAGAGGACCCAGATTCAGTCACCAGCACCCACATGGTGGCTCACAACCACCTGTAACTCCTATTCCAGAGGATTCAGCTCCTCTGACCTCCCCGGGCATTGCACAATGATATACAGACTTAACATGCAGGGAAAATACCCACATATGTAAAATAAAAAGAAATTAAATCTCAGCGCCGGGGGTGGGTGTAGATGGAGTTTTCCTGCCTGGCCCACAGTCAGGACAAATCTCTGTCACCCGCCAGCCCCACAGTCCCTCAGACCCAACTAAGCAAACACAGAGACTTATATTGCTTACAAACTGTATGGCTGTGGCAGGCTTCTTGCTAACTTTTCTTACAGCTTAAATTAATCCATTTCCATTCATCTATACCTTGTCACATGGCTCGTGGCTTACTGGCATCTTCACATGCTGTTTGTCATGGTGGCGGCTGGCAGTGTCTCTCTGACTCAGCCTTCCACTTCCCAGCTTTATTCTCCTCCTTGTCCCGCCTACACTTCCTGCCTAGCCAATGGCCAATCAGTGTTTTATTTATTGACTAATTAGCAACACATTTGCCATACAGAACATCCCACAGCAGGTGGGGGCTGGCTAAAAAATGGCCAACATTGTAGATCACCTGGGATTTATAAACCAGAACCACAAGAAGAACTGGTATGGTGGAATGCATATTTAGTCCTAGCACTCAGAAGGCAGAGGCAGGAAGATCTGTTGTGAATTCAAAGCCAGGGTCTACATAGCAAGTTCCAGACCAGCCAGAGCTATATAGCTACAAAACAAAACCACAGTGAAATACCAGTTCACACTGTCAAAAGTGACTGGGGTCAGAAAACGAGGTAACAAGCGGTGAGGGTGTGAAGAAACTGCAGGCCTCATCCTTTGGTGCAATGTCAACACTGTGTCTGCTTTGAAAGACAGTCTGGTGTTTCCTGGAACAGCTAGACCTGGGTCCTGGGGCCCAGCATCTCCGTAGATCGCTAAGAGAACTGAAACCGGCCGCCATACACAAACGTGCCCATAGATGATATGGTTCCTACCAGGCAAGAGGCGGAGACAGCCCCAGTGCTCACCTTCAGGTGAGCGGGTAAACAGAACGTGGGCTGTGCACACAGACTCGGCCATAAAGAGTTTACAGCAATAAAGCTTACAACATGGGTGAACTCTGAACACACTGTAAACAGGGTGAAAGGAGCCAGTCACAACAGGCCACTTACTGTGTGACTCCATTCCAGCACAACGCCCAGAATAAAGAGAGCATGGAGACCGGAGACAGACAGTGGTTCCCTAAGGCTAGACTGTGGGAGCTGCTAAGGAGAAAGACAAGAATGTCCTCAAGTGGGTGTGCTTGGCGCCCTTACCCGAGTAAGGGAAACCTGTTGAGTTGTCTGTCCTTTTCTGTGGATGTCCTACTGAGGCAAGGGCCCAAGTATCCCAGGCTGGCCTTCAGCGTGAGATCCTCTCATCTGTGCCGCGCTCATCTGAGCATGCCGAGATGGTGTGCCACCGTGCCCAGCGCGTACACTGTGAGTGGTGGACGGTATGGATGAGTTCTGCTGCCGGGAACTGGAGGAAATGCAGGAGGAAGTGCCCAGAGACGGGAAGGGAAATGCTGGCTGGATGTGCTGTTGTGGTGATGCTGCTACTCAGGACCTGAGTACAGAAGTGAGAGGCACTTCGGATAGTTTTGGTTTTGTTCTTTGTAGTGTTACATTTGGTTTGGTTTTCTTGGTTTTTGTTTTGTTTTATTTTGTTTTTGAGAAACTTGGTGTTGTGTGACAAAACTTTTTCTGGAGAGACACAACACACACATCTACTCACCCCAGATAGGGAACCCACAATGGACCAGAGTATGGATACCACCAAAGCCCAGCTTGGCGAACCATTCAGTTTTATTGGGGTCACTTACAGGAGCAGAAATGACTCACAGACAGCTCTGTCACGGAAACGACTCTAGCATGAGTGACAGCTCCCAAAGCTGGGGACCTGGAGCACACTGCACAGCCTGCGGGCAGCTTGGAAGGTTGGAGAGCGTCCCTTCCAGGTGCCCCAGGGTTTTAACCCTCTCCAGGCAGCTGGGCTGATCTCTGCTTCTTCCTGGCAGCTGCTCTGGTCTCTGAATCTTCTTTGCAGCTTTTCTCCGCTGGGAGTCTTCACTGCAGCTTAGCTCTTTTGGTCCGAGGGACTCAGCTTTTATTGCTTACTCTAGGGGATGAGTAGGTAGGGAGGATTCCTTTTGAGGGTCTTACCATGTAGCCCTCAAGGGCTGGAACTCAGTGTGTAGACCAGGCTAGCCATGAGCTCATAGAGACCAACCCTCCTGCCTCTCTGCCTCTGGAGCTCTGGGATTAAAGATGTGCACCATCATGCCTGGTGAGAAGATTCTTATAGGACTAGAAAAAATGTCCCGGCATGAAATTAGAGGGGACTCCTACTGATGGCTTCTTAACCCTCTGGGGACATGGGATGGGTAGCCAACAGGAGCTTGGCTCTTCAAAACTGGTTCAAGCCTGGACGGCAGTGGCGCACGCCTTTAATCCCAGCACTCAGGAGGCAGAGCCAGGCAGATCTCTGTGAGTTCGAGGCTAGCCTGGTCTACAGAGTGAGACCCAGGACAGGCACCAAAACTACAAAGAGAAACCCTGTCTCAAAACACAAAACAAAACAACAACAAAAAAGCTGTTTCAATCTGGCCCTTGTGAACCCCTGGAATCTCATGACTAGGGAAGTGGGAGAGCAGGAGTTCAGGCCAGCCTCAGCCACCGTAAAATGGTAGGTGGGTGGGTGGGTGGATAGATGGCTAGATAGATAGATGGATATGATCCATATGATGAATGAATAGATTAGATAGATAGATAGATAGATAGATAGATAGATATGATAGATGGATAGATAGATATGATGGATGGAAAAATGATAGATGGGTGATGGATGGATAGATAGATACAGATTATAGTTAGATGATAGATTGGATGGATATGATCCATATGATGAATAGATAGATTAGAGATAGATAATTGATAAATTATAGATGATAGAGAGATAGATATGATAGATGGATAGATAGATGAATAGATACATAGAACTTAATTTCTCAGGTTAGCCATCATTCCCACCTGTAGGTAGTGGTAACATGATAAACTGAACGTTTCCTCTCAATCCTGGGTGGCTCTGTTCTGGAGGTGATGACTGTGCAGTAGCCTGGCCGGCAGAGTGCTCATCCCTGGGTTTGATCTCCAGCACTGCAAAGACAGAATGAGACACAACAGCCAGATGTGCTTCTCAAGCCATTCGGTGTGTGGGCTCTCTGCCTTTTTCTTTAAGGGAAGACTGATTTAGTCTGTAGTTTATGTGCTTCATTCAAACCGTTGCTTTAGACCATGGCAGGATAGAGATGTGGTAGCCAGGAAGCAGCAGGAAAGAACCCACTCTGCCCTCCTGCTGGCCTTCCACTGCTAGGTTAGAACTAAGAGTGTTAAATATTTCATTCACTTAAATATAAGGTGAGTGGGGGCCGGAGAGATGGCTCAGCAGTTAAGAGCACTGGCTGCCCTTCCAGAGGCCTGAGTTCAATTCCCAGCACCTGCATGATGGCTCACAACCATCTACAATGTGATCCAATGCCCTTTTCTGTCATGCACACACACAGAGAGAGAGAGAGAGAGAGAGAGAGAGAGGAGAGAATAATAATAATAATAATAATAATAATAATAATAATAATAATAAAAACCTACCTGCGCTAGGTGGTGCACACCTTTAATCCCAGCACTCGGGAGGCAGAGGCAGGCAGATCTGGTCTACAGAGTGAGTTCCAGGACAGCCACAGCTACACAGAGAAACCCTGTCTCGAGAAACCAAAATAAATAAGTAAATAAAACCTATCTGGGCCCTTAATCCGGGTAATCAAGAAGCAGAAGTAGACAGATCTCTGAGTTCAAGGCCAGCCTGGTCTATATAGCAAGTTCCACCCTGTACCAGGCTTTTTCATTTGGGCCACCAGCCAGCTCCCAAATCACGACACAGAAACTTATTAGTTTTGAATGGTCGGCCTAGCTTAGGCACATTTCTGGCTAGCTCTTTTAACTTAAATGAACCTGTTTCTCTACTTGTTGTCTTGGGCTTATTACCTTTCTGACTTCTGTCTGTCTTACTTTCACTGCTTCTCAGTGGCTGGCCGGCGGCTCCCTTGTTCTCTTCTCCTCTCATTCTTCCTTCTCCTGAGCCTCAAGAGCCTAGCTGTCTCCTCCTATTTATTCTCTCTGCCTGACAGCCCCGCCTATCCCTCTCCTGCCTAGCTATTGGCCATTGAGCTTTTTATCAGCCCAATCAGGTGCCTTAGGCAGGCAAGGTGGAACAGATGCAACACATCTTCTCATAATTAAACAAATGCAACATAAACAAAAGTAACACACCTTTACACAGTTAACGTAATATTCTGCAACATAAACAAATGTAACACATATTTGCCTAGTTAAACTAATATTCCACAACACCACCCAGCCAAGGCTATATAGTGAGAGCTGTCTCAAAAAATAAATAAATAAATAAATAAATAAATAAATAAATAAATAAATAAATAAATAAATAAAAAAAAAAAAAGTAAAATAAAAATTTAAGAAATAATAAAAGTGATAACATATTTTATGAAAATAGTTATATATTCTGTAACAAAAGAGGGGATGTCAGTGTTGTCAATTTTTGCAAATCTGGCATCTGATTTGGTAGAAAGCCGAGAGATATCACATCTGCTTCCATGTCAGTGTGTCGTCATCATCATCATCGTCATCATTGTCCTCATCGTCGTCGCATAGTCTTTGGGAAATGCCACTAGAGACAGGAGAGGAGGCGAGTAATTAAGGTAGACAGTGTCTTCTTATTATGAAAATAGTTTTTACCTTGTGGACTACTTGACAGGGCTTCAGGGTCCCCAGGCCACTCTTGGAGAGTTACTGTTCTAGAACAGTCTCCACGTAGTGGGAAAGGGCTTGTTCCTGAGAGATTGAATGGCCTTAAGTCACACAGCAGCTAAACTGTGGAGCTGGGCCGGACTATGCCCCCCCTGCCTTCTGGTCTGAGGTTTTTCGCATCCCCTTAGCTGGGCCGGGCTGGCTCTTGGCTGGCCTTTTGGGAGTGGGGCCTAGGCTGCCTGGCTGCTGGGCCCCTGGTGTGTGGTCCTGTAAACAAACCTCTCCCCTCTCCCCACCCCCAGCAGCTGCTGTTTTTGTTGTTGGGTTATGCCTTGGACAGGGAACAGCAGAGCTCTGAGAGCCGAGGTGAGGAGTGTTGAAATCTAGAAGACTTAGGGGGCTAATAACATGCCGCCCTGCCTAGGAGGGTAGGCCTGGTCCTGCTAGGAATCGGGTTTGGAAGAACTTGCACCTCTGTGGTAGGATCTTAGAGTGCCCCGAAAGGAGTTGGAGGGAGGATGCGGCAGGCGTTACTGCAGAAGGACCACTGCGTCTCTGGACCAGTTGTCTGACAGGACACACACACACACACACACACACACACACACACACGCACGCACGCACGCACGCACACACGCACGCACCACTCTTGTCTGCCTCCTTTCCCAATTCTGGTCAGAATCCGTAGGTACTTTGGGCTAGAGATGCAGTGGACTCTCAGGTCTTCCCCTGCTCACACCCTCTGCAGCCCAAGGCTGCTCCTAGCATGCTGTGTGCCTGCTGTGGGTGTGAAGGTTACTGTTTGCAAGTGGAGTCCTGGGTGTGACAGACTGGGATTCCAGAAAGCAGCTGGCAGAGGAGCTGAGCTGGTTGGTTTCCCAGAGGATTCTTTTATTTAAGTGAGTCTCTGCCTCCCTGCAGCTGCCCACCCCACCCCACCGCCTGCCCCTGGCTTTTCTCCCAGGAGGACTGTTGGGGGAACAGCTGGGAAGTGAGAGGCTCCTCAGGGCCAGAAGGTCTTGGCTGATGGCCCAGGTGAGGAGACACACACACACACACACACACACACACACACGCACACGCACACGCACGCGCACACACACACACACACGCACACTGACTAAATGCCAGTATTGCAAGATCTCTTGAGGTGCAGGAACTTCTGCCTTTCCTAACCATCTAGATTTAAGGGGGAGGGGGGAGGCAAAGGCCCTGAGCTTTGTATGCACCAGACCTGGTGTTGGGATTGGGAGATAAGAGTGGTTTCATGACTGATTAGAGGTAACCATGACTCAATTCATTGAGAAAAGTCTCCAGGTTACCCAGGCATTTCTTTATCTGTTTGTGGCCAGGTTTCCTGTAGCCCAGGATGGCCGGATTCCTTTACCTCTCCCTTCTAAGGCCTGGATTACAGGCATGAGCCACTGAATCTTTGGGCTTAAAGTTTTTACTTCATTTATTTATTTTTGGTTTTCATTCATCTTGCTTTTAAGACAGGGTCTCACTCTAATCCAGGCTGGTGTGGTATATCTTACTACATGTCCCAGACTCCCTCAACTCCCAGCTGTCCTCCTGCCTCAGTGTCAAGACGACAGGTGTGAGCCACACACCTGGCCAACCAGACACATGTAACCCACAGTTCCCCCTTCCCTGTCTGCTGCCGCCTCAGCTCTCTGCTTGCTCTTCCTCCCTCCCTCCCACTGAGGTCACTTTCCTGAGAATCAGGCCCTTGTGAGAGGAGGGGCCTCTTGTTTGCAATTCTGGCAGAAGCTTCCAGTTCAAGTTAGAGTTTCCAAACCCAGCTGCCTCGTCCCTACCCAGCCTGGTTGGCATGGAGTGCTCCAATCCAGCCTTTCTGATGTACTAGGAAACCATGTGGAGGATGTCTGCAATCCTGGGATACAAGCCTGGGTTTTCCCCAGCAACTGGTGTGACCAAGCACAGGACCTTGGGGCCCCCAGGGAGGAGGAGAGTGCTTGGCCTCAGAGGCACAGTGACATCCCACAGTACAGCCTCTGGAGAGACAACTGATGCTGGCTTTAATGTGACCCGTCATCAGGAGGGTTCCTGTTGGGTTGGGCTTGGAGCTGGAGGTGATCATGTCACTCATGCGTTCTGGTATCCCCAGAGGGCCACAGGAAGTTTCTTTGAAAAATCTTTAAAATTTTTCAAGAATAAATGGCTCTCACTATGTAGCCCAGGCTGGCTTTGAATTCATAATACATCTACCTAAACTCCTAAGTGTTCCAAATTTGTGCCGGCACACTAGCTTCTTTTATAAATCTTCAGCTCCAGCACCTTCAAGGCAGCTCAGGATATAAAGTCATTTCCCAGCAAGCCTGCCAACCTAGGCCCACATGATAGGAGGAGGGAACCAACTCCCACGAGTTACCCACTGCTCGCTCTCTCTCTCTCTCTCTCTCTCTCTCTCTCTCTCTCTCTCTCTCTCTCTCTCTCTCTCTCACACACACACACACACACACACACACACACACACACACACACACGAATGTAATAAATATAAAAAAGTGTTCTGCTCACACCCTGGCCCCACATATAGGCAGAGACGCAGGTACAGATCTGCTTCTCCTCAGCACCGAGTTTAAGTACAGGACTTGTCCTGTGACCCATCCCCAGCATGGCTGACAGCTTCTTGCTCCCTGCTTTGGAAGCCTGCAGACTCCGTCCTGAGTTGGCCAAGGCCTCTGGTGAAGGGGACAACGCCGTTTCTCCCTCAGTGGGAATGACTCAGTCGTCCTTGTGGCAACCCTTGCAGAGAGCTGCAGGAGAGACTGTCACTCTGGGTGGCTTAGAAACATTAAGTCGGGGCTGGAGAGGTGGCTCAGAGGTTAAGAGGTCCTGAGTTCAATTCCCAGCCACCGCATGGGATCACAACCATTTATAATGAGATCTGGTGCCCTCTTCTGGTGTTCAGGTATACATGCAGGCAGAACGCTGTATAGATAATAAATACATAATCATAAAGGGGAAAAAAAAGAAAGAAATGTCAGGTCATCCAGTACATCCCCGCGGAACTCAACACCTGCCTCTGCATCTGTAGGGTTCAGATTTGGAGAGGGTGGTGCTTCTCTTTGGGATGTGTTGGGTCTCCACCTACTTCAGCACCTAAAACTCCAGTGACCAAGTTCTGGCCCTCACTCCTGACTGCGTTGCTTTCTTATCATTTATGAAATTACCTCTGTCCTCTTTGGGTTCTATTTCATGTCGGGCTTCCCCTAGCTTCAGCTTTATCATTTCTGGACCCTGCCCTATTTATCCCATTCGTCTCCTCCACCTTCCCAGGGCACAGATGTGTGCACATGTGCCAGCTGCTCTTTCCTGGGCCTGCTATGGAGAAAACAGTGCAAGCTAGAGGGAAATCTGGTGGCCACTGGGCATCAGGAGCCACAGACTGGAGCTGGGGGACGACATGGAGATCCCAGAGTTGAGGGTGAGGGCAGAACTGTTGAAGGGTGAATGTAACCTGGGGCCTTCTGAGTCTTAACCCTTATATGTGTGTGGGAAGGGAAATACTTCTCAAGATTGTTCTCATTTTTCCCAGGCCCCCATTTCTAAATATATCAAATGAGATAATGTCGGCAGCAAATCAAGTTATACTCAGCTCATTTGACAATGTTAACATAACAAAGGGCTTTATTTCTTCAAAGGCTTATGTGTGTGAGTGTTTTGCCTGCACTGTGTAAGTGCGCCACATGTGTGCACTTGGAGGTCAGGAGAAGGTGATGAATCCCCCGGAACTAGACTTACAGGTGCTTGTGAGCTGCCATGTGGGTGCTGGGAACTGAACCCTGTTCCACAAGAGCAGCCAGTGCTCCTAACCACCGAGGCATCTCTCCAACTGCCAGGACTGTACCTTTTTGTAGAGTGTTTAAAAATAAGTATTACATAGTTCTTCCTTTCCTGCCCACTACGGAACGCATGCACACAACAAGGAAGGAAGACTTCCTGGGCCTGGGGTTGGAGCTCAGTGGCAGAAGCTTGCCTGGCATGCCCCATGGCCTCTGGCCCTGCCCTCTGCCCCCGTCCAAAAACAATCAGAAAGGCTTCTCTCCTTTGCCTGTTATCTCTGGCCTCGAAACTGCGCCCTGACTCTAGTGTAAAGGCAGAGAGCGCCCTATGAAGCCTGCGCCTGCCCTGTGCTGACAGGCCAGGGGACTCACAGGGAAGGTCCTCAGAGGACAGAGCAGTCCAGGCGAGGCAGCGCCGAAGACCTAAGACCCTTAGCCCTGCAGCTAAGACCCGAGTGTGGAGGGCCTGGAACTCAGGCTTACTGTGTATGAGCCCAAGGTCCCAGCAGGCTTTGCTGCCTGATCAGCACGTGGTGCTAGCAGAAGTGTCCAGTGGGTTCACGCTGGACACCGTATCCATTATCTCATTGTGTCCTGCATCTGCCCTCTGTACTGAGTAGCCTTATCCCCATTTCCTAAGCCAGGAAAGTAATTCTCTGGAGTCAGTATCTCAGCTTGAGTCCGTCGAGCCGTGGCGCTCCAGGAGTCCACGCAGCAGGCTCTAGCCACTGCTAGAGCCCCAGGAAAGCTTGAATGTGTTCAGCTGAGACCACAAAGGAGGGGTATCCATGCCTGTCCAGTGTGAACCGGTCACGTGATTGTGGCAGCTCCTTTACCCTGAGAAAGCTGATAACCCCGGCCAGGGTTGTTAGAGAGACTGGATGCAAGGATACAGAAGAGTTCTGGCGCTGTGTGCACACAGGGTAGATTCAGTGTATGCTAGGGCAGCTGTTCCTCGGGTTGCTCCAAAAGACAAGCATTGGGAATAGAATTCATCTCCTCCTCTGATTGCAAAGATTAAAAAAGACAGTGTGGGCTTCAGAGGGTCACATGGGACAGTTGGTCTGACCTGTGAGGCGAATGACTTCTGGCTGAAAGCTGGGGACCTTGGCACTGGCCCTTTCCTCTGCCGAGTACCTTTCCCATCCTGGGGTCTCATCTAGACCTCATGCAGGCCCCTGCCTGTTGTCAGACCCAGGTGTTGTCTCGTGCCAGTTGGTCTGACCTGTGAGGCGAATGACTTCTGGCTGAAAGCTGGGGACCTTGGCACTGGCCCTTTCCTCTGCCGAGTACCTTTCCCATCCTGGGGTCTCATCTAGACCTCATGCAGGCCCCTGCCTGTTGTCAGACCCAGGTGTTGTCTCGTGCCTCACGGCGTCCGCTAAGGAGAAACTTTGAGAGCAGAACGGCAGGGCTCTCAGCTTGCACTTAGGCCCTGCACCTGGCACAAAGCCACAGGCCACAGGTACCGAGAGAGTGCCTCACTGACATCATCTCCCTGTTTCTTTACAGGTGAGGTGACCGATCTGGCTGCCAGAGTGAACGTGCCAGCCTGGGTGAGGGGCAGAGACCGGTGAGCAGCCTGCCCATGCTGGGGAGAGGAAGTGAGGAGAGGCCTGGGGGCCAGAGAGGCAGCGCTGTGCCTCAGTGTGGAGGACTGAGGTTTGGGCGCCGAGAGCCTCCCTTCTCCCGGATCCAAAATTTCCAGTTCCCTTTCATGGGGCCTTTAATCAGGCGAGGAGGAGGCAACGGAGCCCGTCCCACCAAGGTCCCCGTTTACAGTGTATTTATTCATGGCTTTGTGTCGCTGTGCCCAAAGTGCCTGACAGAAACACCTGAATGGGAGAGGCGTTTGGGGTTTTGGCGAAAAAGACGTTGCAGAGTGGCTTCGTTGGGTGGCAAAAGTGTGAGCTGAAAACCGTTCACAACCTACTGACCAGGAAGCTGGGAGGGTGGGCGTAGGGACTGGGCTATGTCCTCCAAAGGTCCTAAAGACCGCAGAGCCTCTCAGAATACTGCCACCAGACAGGGACTGTGTGCTCAGGACGAGCCCATGGGGGCATCTCATAGTCAAGCCATAACATGGTGGGACGCAGATGAAAGATGGAGCCTTGGCATTTAAAGCTAACAGCAATGGCAGGAGCCTCGTTGACAGGAGGAATAAATAGCACACTGCCAGCCAGAGCTCCGCTGTGCCTGTGTGGCCTGGGTAGACTGGTCTCTCGTGTTCAGTCTGTCTCCTGCATGCTCTGGAGTCCCAGGAGAGGGCCCCCTGACTGCATCCTGGGTCTATTTCACGAGGACAGTGTGAGTTTGGGCAGGGAAGTGAGTGTTGTACTCATGTGCTCAGAAGCTGGCAGTCTCGGTCAGGGAACCAGGACAGAAGCACAAACTGGGCTTGAGAGCCCAGGCGACAGTGGGAAGACCTGGCTGAGCGGAAGACAGGCAGCATCAAGGGGTGTCTGCAGAGAGGTCAGCACCGCACAGCTGCCCAAGCACGGGGACCAGTGGCGGCTTTAAGCTCTCAGGGTACCCGGGTCATTTGGAGCCAGGAGGGAGAGTGTCGGAGGCACGCAGGATACTTCCCGCTGTGCCAAGGAGGTGAGCTACTGTGTTGGTGCTGGGAACTGAACCTGGGTCCTCTGGAAGAGCAGCCAGCTCTCCAAACAGCTGAGCCATGTCTCCAGCCCACCTTACCTTTTCAGATCACCTTGGCAGACTTAATTTTTATGTGTTAACAGCGAGTAAGATCGGTTGAAGTTGGTGTTATTTTGTAAACAGGGACATCGCTTCACAGGGCAGCTGATTGATTTGCCAGTTTGTGGTGGATCCTAGCAGAGAATTGGGGGTCTAGGCCCCTAAGCAGGGTGTGGGGAAGAGCTGGGGTCGCCCAGCCTGACCTGAGTTGTTACATCACCCCAAGTGTGACGGGTCACCCAAGAGTTTGTCATCCTCCTTCTCATTTCTCCTCTTGCCTGTGAGTACCCTGCCAGGGCTTCGCTCTCTTGTTCCCAGGGCCTGACACCCAAGGCCATGGAGCCGCCCGCGGGGGGCACTGGAAGCCTGAGGCCAGCGGCTGGTGATGATTGCAGCGTGGAGCTGGGCACCTGCCACGAGCTTCTGCACCGACTTCGGGAGCTGGAGGTGTGTGGTGGCAGACGGGGTGGGGCAGCAGTGCCGGCCAGGACCCTGGAGTCAGGGCTGCCCACCCAGGTCAGTGTGGAGAAGGCTCGCCAGGCTGGAGGAGGCCGGGGGCTTGGTGAAGTTCCCCTGAAAAGCGCTTCCTTCCTCTTCACTCGCCAGCTCGGCTGGCAGCCTGGAAACAAGACACATGCACAGTGGGGAGCTAGCGTACCCCAAGTGTCTTCCCTACACTTAGGACTCTGCCGGCTCCAGGGAAAGTGGTGGTCACAGAGACTGCTGAGTAGGGCCCAGGAGTTGACAGACAAGGCAGAGCTCATCCGTCCCTTTCCGCAGTGGTAAGAATGAGCCGCCAAACTTCCCCTTTCCACCTCACCCCTGTAGGCAGAGAACTCGGCACTCGCCCAGGCCAATGAGAACCAGCGGGAGACTTACGAGCGCTGTCTGGATGAGGTCTGTGGGGTGTGCCAAAGGACAGTGCTGGGGATGGGATGGGTGGACACGGCACCAGCTCAGCT
Organism: Peromyscus eremicus; assembly: GCF_949786415.1. Taxonomy (NCBI): domain Eukaryota; kingdom Metazoa; phylum Chordata; class Mammalia; order Rodentia; family Cricetidae; genus Peromyscus; species Peromyscus eremicus. The sequence goes on from NC_081436.1 coordinate 4,239,045, forward strand.
CCGCGGCTTTCTGTCCCCAGGTGGCCAACCACGTGGTGCAGGCACTACTGAACCAGAAGGTGAGCGGATCCAGGAAGCTCTCATGCTGCCACCCAACCGCCCCAGATAGACCAGGATGTAGTCGGGGCCATCCTGGGACTCCAGAGGCCTGCTCGGTTAAGCCTTCACTAGGGACCAAGAGGAATCTAGGAGGAGCCTGCCTTTGGCCCTCCCTCCTCTCCCCTACCCCCACTGTCTCTGAGGCCCATTTTTCTCTACCGGGAGGGAGGCAAGGGGGTTAGGTAAGGCCAGATCCCGTCTCTGAACTGTGGGAACTCTGGACTCAGCGCCTTCCCTTCCCCTGAGCCCAGCTGATTTCTCTAGGTTGTGATAGCCTCCAAAGCAGTACTGACGTACGAGGCTCAGTGGCCTTGACATGTCTCCTGAGGATTGCTGTGACGTGAGCCACTTGACTTTGGGGTCTCCCGTGTCTTAGGTGGCCTTTTTTTGACATGATTTCTAGAGGGAGGAAGTTAGCTTCGGAATGGTGACAGTGACAGACACTGGCCTTTCCAGCCCATTAGTAGTAAGCCTAGAGCACACGTCCCGGGGCTGTCGCCGTGGATGCAGCTGGCTGGGGGTGGTCTGCTCATTTCACTGTCCCCTCCTGCCTCCCCACCTCTGCTTCCTGTACCTCCTGGGCGGACAGGACCTGCGAGAGGAGTGTATCAAGCTGAAGAAGAGGGTGTTTGACCTGGAGCGACAGAACCAGATGCTGAGCGTACTCCTGCAGCAGAAACTGCAGCTCACAGCCAACTCCCTCCCTCAGGTGGGCAGGATGCTTCCCCTTTCTCCTCGGGGTCCGCTTCTGCGGCCCTCCCTCAGGTGGGCAGGATGCTTCCCCTTTCTCCCCGGGGTCCGCTTCTGCGGCCCTGCTGGCACCAGCACTCTGTTCTGTTCACCTCAGAGGAGCAGGGTGTGAGGTGTCCTCAACGCAGGGCTGTGGACATGCAGGGAAGACCTACCAGACCGGCAGGCCCGGACCTTAGCTGAGGGAAAACTCACTGAGTCCCCCCTCAGACTTAGCTGTCACCTCATTTCCAGGTTCTCCCCCACAGCTGGACAGCATCTTTGTTGTTGTTGGACAGGGTCTCACTCTGTAGCCCTGGCTGACCTTAAACTTGAGGCAATTCTCCTGCCTCAGCTACCCAAATCCTGAGATGATAAGTATGGCCCTCCCTCCCAGTGTACCCTTCTTATTGACAGAGAAAATTCGAATTTGCTCCAGCTCTGTGTGGGGAGTTGGGTGGAGGTTACCAATGCAGTTATTTCCAGCTCCCGGAGGCCCCTGTGGCCACTGACGTGGCCTCCTTCCTAGCCAGGGACAGGGCAGGGCTAAGCATAAGCAACCCTTAGCTTCATGTCACAGAGAGGACAAGAAAGGCTCGTCACCATGGTAACTGGATGCACACGGCTGCACATACTGGCCTCTGGCTCACACCTTCACTGGCACTGGTTTCTGCTGCAGCCTGGACCCTGCTGCCCTGGGAACAGTGGGAGGCTCTGGGGATGGGTCCCAGGTTCAGCTGTCACTGGTGCCACTCCGTCAGGAACCCTAAGGATGGGGTGAGACACAGAGAGAAGGTCAAGAATGGTCTAGAAGTCGAGGGGAGCAGCAGGTTGCTTCTGAGGGGCAGCCAGCCCCTTCCCGCATCCTGACAAGAAAAGGAGTCCTTTAGCAGGGAGGAGCAGAGCCGTGTCTGTCTGAACTTGTGTCTCTCTGAATAATGCAGCCTGGCATCCGATCCCGAGCTGGTCCCCAGTCCACAGGGCAGAGTGCAGTCATTACTGCCCTGCTGGTGTGCCCTCAGCAGGCTCCCCCAGTTTCAGTGACTGGTAACGGAGCAGAGAGCACTGGGGCCGCTGAGGGTTTGTCCAGTAGTAGATCCCTCTAGTCTGGGTTACCATGGTGCAATGGAAAATTACAGACCTTGGCCTCAAAGAAACTGGGGTTGAGTTTCTAACTGAACTGCTTCTTAGCTAAGTGTGACCTCGGGCAAAATATCAAACTGTGTAAACTATAGGTTTTCCCCTTATAAATGGGCATAAAAATGCTTACATTATGTGTTGTTGCAAGGATTAAATGAGATAATATAGAGTGCTTAGTTCACAGAAAATCAGTAAATGGCAGCAGTTTAGTGTTATTAATGTAGTTCCCAGGGTGCGCTTCGCCAGGTTGAAAGCTCCGTCGAGCAAACACTAATTAAGCTTCTCTTGTGAGCCATGCCTTTGCCAAAGCCCGAGGAACTGAACTGAATCTCAAGGTCCTGTGGGTATTAGATCCTGTGCAGGTTGGGTGTGGCCCTGGAAGGCCGAGACCACTAAGAGGCATGTCCATGCACAGCCATGCTAGAGTTAAGTGTGGCAGTGCTACTCATCCCAGGATGGGGACAGTTGGCCCTCAGAGCAGGACTAGGGGCCTGGGGAGATGACTTATTCAGTGGTATTAGTATATGTTAGGGCTGTGTTTAATCCCCAGCACCCCGTGTAAAAAGCCGGACATGATGCTGTGCACTTACAGTCCGTCTTTGTCTTCTGTGGGCTGGAATTACAGGCTCTCGTGCCCACCTGGCATTTATATGAATGCTGGGGAGCTGAATCCTGCACCTCATGGTTGCGTAGCACGCTGCCCACTGAGCCATCCTACCAGTCCTGCCTTGGTTCTCTTCAGCCCTTCCATCTCTGTGTACTCAGACCCTAGGTGGTCAGAACAGGAAGGGACCTTCATGGTAGTTTCCTTTGTAAGTGGAAGCAAAGTTGTGTTGGAGCCGAGAGGCACACTGGGTTAGATCTGCGGCAGTCCTCTGGGCCCAGGACATCCCTCCCAACCCAAATCCAGTGTGCCCGGCTACTTCCATTTCACCTGGACCCGTCCTCTCTTCGGTGCTCCTGCTTTAGGCCTACCTCACTGCAGAAGAGCCGTATAGTGGTCAGCCACATGGCTGGGGGGCAGTGGGTCGGAATGCCTGGCTCTGTGAGGGTCGGTGACAGCCGTGACTCTCTGCAGATCCCGTTCACCCCGCTCCAGACACCATCCGAACCACCAGCCTCCCCGTCCCTGAACGCTGCTGAGGAACCAGCCGCCTCGCTGCCCTTAGGACACAGTGCTGGGCAAAGAGAGGTAGGAGCGGGGCTGAGCTTCCTGTCTGACTGCCTAGAGGCTCCGCTGCTGACTCTTAACAAGTCTGAGGGGAAGGGCTGTTTCCTGTGCACAGACTCCTGTCCAGGCTGGAAGTGTCAAGAAAAACAGGCCCGCCCCTCCCCCAGCCATGGCCCGCAAGCAGATGAAGTCATGCGGCAGGAGTCAGAGCTCACACTTGCAGACTCATTCTGTGCCGGGTACCAACTCTGCAGGACGCCTTGGGGCTCTTTTCTTTTATGGGCTAAGCGTAATTACTATCTCATTTCACAACTGACACCCCAAAACTTAGGGGTCAGATGACTTGCTGAAGGTCGTGTAAATGAGGTGGACCTGGCCTTGATCCACTCTGACTCCAGAATACGTGTAGTTAACCACTGTACCAGAACAAGAAAGGACTGGGTCCCAGAGAAGGCTCTGCATGGAGTCCTCACAGGTCCCTTCTGCTGGCCCTCCTGCCTGCTGGTCGGCTGACTGGGAAAGGCCCAGGCTTGCCTGTCTGAGTGACTTAGGTCCTGGCTATGATACACCCTCCTCCTGAACATCTCTTCTTTCTGGAGCCAGAAAATCAGGCAGGCCTCCCTCCATCCTGGAACAAACAGAGCTCAGAGCAGTAGCTGGTGAGGCCTGGCGATGTAAGGAGCAGTGGGGACAGAGGCAGGACATGGGGTAACCAGTCTGCTCCGAGTGTGAGGTACAACAGCCATGATGTAAGGAGCAGTGGGGACGGAGGCAGGACATGGGGTAGCCAGTCTGCTCCGAGTGTGAGGTACAACAGCCATGCTAAGCAGGGCTCAGCCATCCTTGAGGAAACTGAGCCATTGTATCCCAAGAGCTGAGTATCCCTTCACGGGACAGACGGAGCCAGACAAGGTTGTCCCCAGGATACTCTCTTATGTTTGTCTTAAGGTCTGGGCCTTACAGGCCAGCTACACAGTCTCTTCCTCACGCCTTCTCTCCCCTCAGGTGTGTTGGGAACAGCAGTTGCGGCCAGGAGGCCCAGGCCCCCCAGCCACTCCACCTCCAGTGCTGGATGCCCTGTCCCCATTTCTGCGGAAGAAAGCTCAGATTTTAGAGGTGCTTCGAGCCTTGGAGGAGACTGACCCTTTGCTCCTGTGCTCACCCGCCGCCCCCTGGCGGCCCCCAGGCCAGGGCCCCAGCTCCCCAGAGCCCATCAATGGCGAGCTCTGTGGCCCACCCCAGCCTGAGCCCTCACCCTGGGCACCCTATCTGCTGCTCGGCCCTGGGAGCCTCGGGGCACCGCTGCACTGGGAGCGACTCTTGGGGGGCTCCGGGGAAGAAGGAGGCATCCGGCAACCCTGGGCTCCCAGCAGGGCGCCCCCACCAGCCCAAGGCCCCAGCTCTGGCCCACACTGCGCCCCAGGCAGTAGCTCCTCCTCCTCTTCTGACGAAGCAGGGGACCCCAATGAGGCACCCAGCCCTGACAGCCTACTAGGTGCCCTGGCCCACAGGCAGGTGAACCTGGGCCAACTCCTGGAAGACACGGAGACTTACCTCCAGGCTTTCCTGGCTGGGGCTGCAGGCCCTCTCAATGGTGACCACCCAGGTGCTGGGAAGCCATCCTCACCAGATCCAGGACCCCCACAGCTGTCCAAGTCCAAAGGCCTCCCAAAGTCAGCTTGGGGTGGGGGTACCCCAGAGGCCAACAGGCTGGGATTTGGTGCTACCTCAGAGGGCCAGGGGCCCCTTCCCTTCCTCAGCATGTTCATGGGTGCAGGGGATGCCCCACTGGGCTCCCGGCCTGGCCACCCCCATTCTTCATCTCAGGTGAAAAGCAAGCTCCAAATTGGGCCCCCTTCTCCCGGGGAAGCCCAGGGACCCCTTCTTCCCTCTCCAGCCAGAGGTCTCAAGTTTCTCAAGCTGCCTCCAGCCTCAGAGAAGGTCCCCAGCCCAGGAGGCCCCCAGCTCAGCCCCCAGCTCCCCCGGAGTTCTCGCATCCCCTGTCGCAGCAGTGGCTCCGACGGCAGCCCCTCCCCACTGCTGGCCCGCAGGGGTCTGGGTGGAGGAGAGCTGTCCCCAGATGGACAGATGGACAGGCTGCCCAGCAGCCCTTCACCCTGCTCTGCAGTCCCAGACTCTGCGCAGCTCAGACCCTCCCCCTCAGCTGTGTCCACTACGCTGTCCCCAGGACCAGCAGCGTCTCCCTGCTTTGACAACATCCTGGACCTTTCCCGGAGCACCTTCAGAGGGTCGTCCCCAGAGCCACCTCCATCCCCGCTGCAGGTGACCCCCTACTCACAACTGACTCTGGAGGTACCCCAGGCCCCTGAGGTCCTCAGGAGCCCTGGGGCCCCTAGCCCTGGCATCTCAGAATCCTGCCCCTATGGAAGCCCCCAGGAGAAGAGTCTAGACAAGGCAGGCCCTGAGTCTCCCCATCCCAGCCGCAGGACTCCAGGTAGCTCATCCAGGAAGCCTGGCCAGGGATCAGGGCGGCGACCTGGTGACCCTGGCCACACACCTCTGCGGGACAGATTGGCAGCCCTTGGAAAGCTGAAGACAGGCCCCGAGGGGCCTCTAGGTCCGGAAAAGAATGGAGTGCCAGCCCGGCCTGGCACTGAGAAGGCCAGGGGGCTAGGGCGGTCGGGAGACAGTACTGGAGACATGCCTCCCGCCACGAGGCCTCTTGAACAGCCAGAAGCCAAGGGCGTCCTGAGAGGAGCCGTGGCCTTAGGCACAAGCAGCCTGAAGCAGCAGGACCTGGGACTGACGGACCCTGGGGCCCGAGTCTACTCGTCCCACTCCATGGGGGCTCGAGTGGACCTGGAACCCATCTCACCAAGGAGCTGCCTCACCAAAGTGGAGCTGGCCAAGAGCCGGCTGGCCGGGGCTCTGTGTCCCCAGATGCCCCGCACGCCTGTAAAAGTGCCAACCCCAGCCCCCAGCCTGAGCAAGCCCAAGAGCCCTCACAGCAGCCCCACAAAGCTGCCCTCCAAGTCACCCACCAAGGTGGTACCCCGGCCCGTAGCGCCCCTGGGCACCAAGGAGCCCTCCAAGCCTGACAAAGGGAAGGGCCCACCTTGGGCAGATTGTGGCGGCACCGCTGGCCAGCCCGCATCCCCAGTGCACGGCCCCGCCGCCGATCCAAGCCAGGGCTCCGAGGGGCCGGCCCCACACTCGGCCATTGAGGAGAAGGTGATGAAGGGCATCGAGGAGAACGTCTTGCGACTCCAAGGTCAGGAACGGACACCAGGCTCCGAAGCCAAGCACCGCAACACCAGCAGCATCGCCAGCTGGTTTGGCCTTAAAAAGAGCAAGCTGCCGGCTCTGAACCGCCGCGCAGAGGCTACCAAGAACAAGGAAGGGGCCGGCGGAGGCTCCCCGCTCCGGAAAGAAGTCAAGACGGACGCCCGGAAGCTGGAGGCTGAGAGCCTCAACATCTCCAAGCTGATGGCGAAGGCCGAAGACCTGCGCCGGGCTCTGGAGGAGGAGAAGGCCTACCTGAGCAGCAGGGCCCGCCCACGGCCGGGGGGTCCAGCCACAGTGCCCAGCTCAGGTCTGGGGCAGGTGCAAGGCCAGCTAGCCGGCATGTACCAGGGCGCAGACACCTTCATGCAACAGCTACTGAACAGGTGAGGGCCTGGGCCCCGTCGGTAGATACTCGGTGGGCGAGGGCTACCCTGGCAGTTTGGGCTTCCCAGACGTCCAGGGGCATACAGTGCCACAGAAGCCTCTGAGCTGGTGACCTGACCAAGAAGGAGGGTTAGGATTGAGAAGAATGGGGTTCACACCCCTGTCCTCGCTGGCTGATGTCGGACACAGAAAGACTAGCTCTCTTTTGACATGCTACCTCCCTGATTCCTGCCCCCCCCCCCCGCAGCCCCTCAGGTGCCTGCATACACTAATTAAGTGTAATTAATTAAATGTTCTTCCTAACCAGATTGATGGAAGTCTACCTCAGGGAGCGGGTAAGAAAGATCCCTTTGCCTCCTGCCACTAAGGAAATTGTGGTTTAGGGAAGGGGACCCACTTACAATGTTTACTCTGTCTAGGCCAGTTGGGTAAAGGGGCTGAAGAACTCAGGCCCTGTGAAGGGCATTCATTTTGGGCTACCATGTTCTCAGAAATCCCAGGGCAGCAGGCCGGACTGTGGTATGTAGCCCCGTGTGTGAACTGGTCTGCCAGTGAGCTAGAACACCATGACTCGGGGAGGATTTGAAGGTGGGCTGCCATCTACCGCTTTTTCCCGCCCCCACTGGCTTCTCTGCTTCCCCCTGCCCATCATAAGCTTCGGGAGGCGGGGTCATCCATATGTCCCTCTCCACAGGATGGCCAGCGGGGAGTACCTCTGTAGGGCCAGTACCGTTGAAGGGTCCGAGGCTGGTCTGTTAGTCCCTTTTGAATCACTAATTAGATGTGTGTCCAAGACAAACTACTTTTATAAAGAGTTTCATTTTGGACCATGATTCTATAGATCCATGGATCATATCTGGTGATTACCTTCTGCTTCCAGAATCCTGTTATCCCAAAGTGTCATGGGATGAGATAGTGTGCATGCATGGCTCTGTTGGTATCTCTCCCTCTGAAAGCTACCGGTCACGGGGGCTGAACCCTAATGACGATGCCTAATCCTAGGACTTCCTGAAAGGTCCTACCTCTGGAAGCAGTTTCATCTTTTGTTTCTTTGTTTGAAACAAGGTCTCAATATATAGGCTGTCCTCAAACTCCCTGTGTAGACCAGGCTGGCCTCAAATCCACAGCTCCACCCGCCTCTGCCTAGTGCTAGAATTAAAGGCATGTACCACCATGCCCCACAGCATTTCCATCTTTTTTTGGGGGGCGGATTTGAAACATGGTTTCTCTGTGTAGCCCTGGCTATCCTGTCGCTCTGTAGATCAGGCTGGCCTCGAACTCACAGAAATCCACCTGCCTATTAAACACATGTGCCGCCACCTGGCCAGGGTTTCCATCTTAATACCTCAGTAGGAGCGATACATTTTAACACCTAAAGCCTTGGGAGACTCTGGCTAACTGGACCTTGGCACGTGCTAGGCACCCAACTCCCCTCACATCCCCTGTTGTCCCTAGGGTGGATGGCAAGGAGCTGCCCCCCAAGAGCTGGCCCAAGCCTGAGTATGGGGATTTCCAGCCAGTGTCCACTGACCCCAAGAGTTCCTGGCCTGCCTGTGGGCCCCGGAACGGCCTGGTAGGCCCTCTTCAGGGCTGCGGAAAACCTTCTGGAAAGGTGAGTTCTTGGGCAGGGGCTGCGTTGAGGGCCTGGCTCTATCCTTTCCAGGCACCCGCATAGTGCCTACCACCCAGCCTCCCGTACCCCCAGAGCCATTGTGGGGGCTTTAGGGAGTCACTGACTGGACACTCAGATCTCCTGTACCCACACAGCCCGGCAGTGAGCCAGGTAGGCGGGAAGAGATGCCCTCAGAGGACAGCCTGGCCGAGCCGGTTTCCACCGCACACTTTACAGGTCAGCAGGGTCCTCTTCCCCACTTCACTCCATCAGGGCCAGTGCCAGATCCTGAGTGGCATCTTGGTGCCCAGCCCTGACTCTTGGGCATGAAGATCTCAGTGGCTGCCCTTCGGGGCACCTCTGTCAAACTGAGAGAGAGTTTCAGGGGTGGGGGTGAGTTCTGTGAGACGAGCCTTTTAAGCCAGGAAGTGGGGTGGCCTGAAGCTGGGAGAGAGCACAGGACTGAGCCTCCTCCTTCTGTGTGCCCTCTCCACAGCCTGTGGCTCCTTGACTCGGACCTTGGACAGTGGCATTGGGACCTTCCCACCCCCAGATCACGGCAGCAGTGGAACCCCCAGCAAGAATCTCCCCAAGACCAAGTCAATGCGCCTGGAGCCCCCTCCAGGGGCACCCCCAGCTCGGCCTCCAGCCCTCACCAAAGTCCCTCGACGTGCCCACACGCTGGAGCGGGAGGTGCCAGGCATTGAAGAGCTGCTGGTGAGTGGGCGGCACCCCAGCATGCCAGCCTTTCCTGGACTGCTCACTGCTCCTTCCGGCCACCGAAGCCATCAGACCTGTCCTGATGGTGAGTGTCCCAGCAGGCAGGAGGACATCCCAAGAGGATCCTTCGAGCTGGACAGATGCATCCACTTTCCCTCTCTCCTGGGCAGATCCCTGTGAAGACCCAGGCCCTCCCCCACCTGTCCAACTGGCCAAGAACTGGACCTTCCCCAACACCAGAGCAGCTGGAAGCTCCAGTGACCCCTTCCTGTGCCCACCCCGACAGCTGGAGGGACTGCCTAGGACCCCCATGGTAAGCTTACAGAAGGGAGAAAAAGAGGTCTGGCTGTCGGGAGGGAGTGACGTGGAGACAGATGTCCCTGGTAAGGTGTGCTTACAGCCCGCACAGCCAGAAGGAGGCGAGGGTAGGCCTGCCCACCGGCCCACTTTAGGAGAGGGCCTCCATTCCTCCCCAGAACCTTGGAAGGGCTGTGCATACTAAGAACACCAGTCTGCCTCTGTGGACCCTCCAGCAGGCCAGGTGCATAGGAGGCGTCTCTCAGAAGTCCTTCTTCTCTAGGCCCTGCCCGTGGACCGGAAGCAGAGCCTGGAGCCCAGCTGCACATCTACGCCTCAGGGCCCAGCGTTTGGGGGCAGTCGTACCCCCAGCACATCGGACATGGGCGAGGAAGGCAGAGTGGCCAGTGGAGGAGCCCCCGGGCTGGAGACCTCAGAGTCTCTAAGTGACTCACTCTATGACTCACTGTCATCCTGTGGGAGTCAGGGCTGAGGGGCCGCACCCACTACAGTCCCTTCGGAGCTAGGGACCCCAGACTGGGCCTGCTTTCATGCTTCATCCCTCGGAGCCAGTGAGGCTCAATCTGAAGGGACCAAGGAGAAGGTGGATAAGAAGGTGACAGGGGTCCCTGGCATACCCCACTGCTGCTGTGGATGAGACAACCATGCTCAGCTCAGGGAGAGACCTCACCCCTGGTCCCTTGACTCGCCCAGAGTCAGGCTCTTCTCTAAGGGACTGGGGGCCCCAGGCTGCTTTGTCCCAGCTCCCACTTCAGGCGGAGCCATCTGTGGTGCTGGGCTTCCTGCCCGCCATCTCTGCCCAACCTGGCTGCAACCCTGCCCCAGAGCCCCCGGGGGGCCAATTTTGGAAGCCCCAGGCTTGTGGAGTTTGGGGGTGAGGGGGACAAGTTGCCTTCTTTTCTGCCCTGGTCCTCCCTGCTATCTGAATGGTGCTGCTTCCCTTCCCCACGTCTTTGGGGTCTGTTTGTCTGTCTTCATCTTCGTTTATATATATATATATATATATATATACACGTATACATATACATACATATATATATATATATATATATATATATATACACGTATACATATACATACATATATATATATATATATATATATATATATATATATATATATATATATATATATATATATATAAGCGTCTGGCCAGCCCCCATGCCCGACCCGCACAGCGGTTAATTTATCTGTTGTTAAAAAGCAGCTGCTCTGCTTCCAGCCTCTGCTATGATATCCCTAATAAAACGTGGAGGCCTCTCTCTCCCCACCGTGGATGCTGTGTGCCAGCGTCTGCCTCTGTGTTAGCTTCTATATAAATAACCCCCTGAGGTGGACGGGTGGGTAGGAAGAGCACCCCAGATGCTCTTAGGAGGCTGTGTGCCTGCCCTTCCCCTAGAGGCCTGGCTAGTCCTCTAGGAGGTGACTTGTGGGTTGGTGAAAGAGGCCCTGTGTAGATCTGAGCTTGGAGGCTGCCCCTGACGGGGCCTGGTGGGGCACAAGGCTGGGCAGCCTTGGAGAGAGATAGGGAAGAGGACTGTGATCACGCATCCAAGCCTCTCTGTGTGCCGGGTGGGGACAGGCGAGGTCAAGAGCGGCCTCACTGGCTTTGCATGCAGAGGGAGCAGTCACTGACCACCTGGGCAGAGATGGGAGGAGCCTGGTGGGAATTCTCTCACACTCCACACACCATGCTCTCTTCCCATCCATCCCTCTATGGCTGCGGAGCACTAGACCAGAAGCCAAGGGTCTTTATCACTAAAATTGCTATTTTAAAAACGGAATCACTACACACCTCGGCTTTCCCATCTGTGTATGAGATTGTGCTAGGCCAGGTGGTCCCATCGGCTGCTTCCCCGTAACGTTGGCAGTCCGTCAGTCCACATCTGGCCTCAACCTTCTTCCCCTAGTTGATGTCATCATTGAAGAAATGATAACAGTTTGCCAGCCTTCATGTCCCCGCCTCTTCCTAGGTGAGCTGAAGGAAGTCTGCAGCCTCCGGGCATGCCTCTTGGCCCGTTATTGGCTTAAGCCTGATGTATTACATCATTTCCTGTTAGAACTGCCCTGGCCTTCAAGAGGCCATCCCTTTCTGGAAAGGAGTTTGGTATGGTGGGTTGAGTCTTATCTCTTTCCCTGCAAAGCTAAGACAGAAGGGTCCGTCCATGTTCTCACCAGGGCCTGGTCGGTGTTCTCCTAGGCTCTGTTCTTGGGAATCTGAAAATACCAGGTGCCACTGGGGTCCCTGGGCCAGTGTGAGTTAACTGGAGAAATGTCCCAGGGCAAGACAGGCTGCATGAGCCATGACAGTTCCTGAAGGCAGCCTTGCCCGCCATGGTTCTCCTGCGTGATCCTCTGTCGGCTGTTGTAACAGCCGCAGCCCACAGCCATACTGTACCCACCCCCCCAGCAGAACCCAGTTCCGACTGAAACAGTTTGGGGGAGGAGTATGTTTGTTGATACTCCAGGGAACCCAGTTCAAGGAAGGCCTTGGCTAAAAACCTTCGTCCTGGCTGGGGCAGAACACTTGGAATCTCAGTGTGTGAAGCTGCTTGTAAAGTTGCTGTGACCTCACCCCTAACTCAAGAACAAAGGGCGAATGTCCGCCTTCCCAAAGTGCAAGACCTTGCCTGGCGTCCCGAACACAGGGAGCCCAGATGCCAGACACGTGCCCTTCCCCAGCCGGCAGGGCATTAGCGAAGGCCTGAGAGCAGATTCCACTCACTGCTGCTTTTCCTTCTGCCGGACGGCCAGAAATGTTAACTGAGCTTTTTGTCAGGAATGCCAGTGGTTTGTTTTCTGTCCCTGTTTCTAGTCCCCCCACACACACACACACAAATAGTATGCTTTGTTTCCTTTACCAAAAAAAAGGTTTAAAAAATTTAAAAAAACAAAAAAGCATGCTCAGGAGCAAACTCTACACACCCTCCCTCCTTCCCCTACACACCCTCCCTCCCTCCTTCCTCTACACACCCCCCTCCTTCCTCTACACACCCTCCCTCCTTCCCCTACACACCCTCCCTCCTTCCCCTACACACCCTCCCTCCTTCCTCTACACACCCTCCTTCTTCTCTGAAGTACTTCAAGTGTATAATCTCTCTGTCTCTTGTCTCTTCTCTCTTTTTTTAGTTTTTTGAGAATGAGTTTTTCTGTGTGGCCCTGGCTGTCCTGGAACTCACTCTGTAGACCAGGCTGGCCTCAAACTCACAGAGATCCGCCTGCCTTTGCCTCCCGAGTGCTGGCATTAAAGGCATTGGCCACCACCACCTGGCTATAAGTGTATAATCTCTTAAAGACACAAGTTCATGGTATGTATTTGTGGGCAAGTCTATGATTTTAGGAGCCAAACTTTCTTTAGACTTTCTAATTATTAAAGACATGCAAATTTTGGCTGGTTAATAACCATCTCTAGCCAGGCGGTGGTGGAGCACGCCTTTAATCCCAGCACTCGTGAGGCAGAGGCAGGTGGATCTCTGTGAGTTTGAGGCCAGAGCGAGATCCAGGACAGGCACCAAAACTACACAGAGAAACTCTGTCTCAAAAAAATAAATAAATAAAAATAACCATCTCTAACCCAAGTTCTTGCTGTGTGAACATGAGGACCTAGTCCAGATGTATAGCACCTACATAAAAGCCAGTAGTGAAAGTGTCTACCTGTAACCTCAGCGCTGGTGTGGGGCAAAACCAGGCAGGTCTCAGGGCTTGATAAGTAGCCAGTCTATTCAGATGGTGAGCTGTAGTTTCAATAAGAGACCATCTCAATAAATAAGAAAGCAAGGCTGGGCAGTGGTCATGGTGCCTTTAACCCCAGCACTTGGGAGGCAGAGCCAGGTGGATCCCTGAGTCCGAGGCCAGCCTGGTCTGGATCGAGTTCCAGGACAGCCAGAGTTTCACAGAGAAACCCTGTCTCAAAAAATAAATAAATAAACAAAACATGGCAAGTACCTTTAAAAGTGCAGTCTGTGGATGTGGCTCGGTTGGTGGAATGCTTTCCTAGCATGCAGGAGGCCCTGATTTCAATCCCCACCATGACAGAAACTCACTGAGGCAGCTGGAGAGATGGCTCAGCAGTTAAGAGCACTGGCTGCTCTTCCAGAGAACCTGGGTTCAATTCCAGCACCCGTACAGTGGTTCACAACCATCTGTAATTCCAGTTCCAGGGGACCCGACACCCCCTTCTGACCACCATCAGCTCCAGGTATGAACATGGTACATGCACATGCATGCAGGCAAACACACATACACATAAAATTTTAAATTGTAGAAGCAGGAGAGATGGCTCAGTGGTTAGATCCCCAGCGGCCACATGGCCTCTCACACCTGTTGAACTCTAGTCCCAGGGGTTCCTGTGCCTTCTTCTGCCCCCGAGTGCACTGTACAAATGTAGGGCGCAGACATACATGCAGACCAAACACCCATGTACACAGAATTTCCAAAGAGCAGTGAAAGCTTTGAGAATTGTGAGATTGAGGAGACAGCCACAGAAGAACGGGATTCAGGGGAAGAGAAAGTCAGGATGAGGCTTTCGCTGGATGTGGAGGCGCACATCTTCAATCCCAGCACTCAGGAGGCAGAGGCAGAGCGATCTCTGAATTTGAGGCCAGCCTGGTCTACAGAGTGAGTTCCAAGACAGCCAGGACTGCTACACAGAGAAAACCTGTCTCAAAAGAGGAAAGAAATGTGGTCTTAATGTTTTTAAGACTTTTGCTTGTATATTTGTTTGTGTTTTGAAACAGAGTCTTGCTACATAGCCCAGGCTTGCCTCAAACTTGAAATCCTCCTGCCTCTGCCTCACCAGTGTGAGGCTGACAGTTCAGTGTGTATCGTTATTACGCCGTGTTTCTGAAGCACTGGCATGTATGTTTCAATGTGGTGCAGAGGACTTTTCTCTCCTAGACTCCTTGCGAAAGGGTCACCAGCTTGTCGCTCCACCGTCTGAATGCACTGTGCTTATTTCCTATGAACAAGGACACTTTGTTAAATATTCCAAGACACCATGAAAATCAGGAGTTACTATTGAACAACCCCCTAGGCCTGGCTTGGGGCATGTACCATAGTACTAGCTAGTTCGGAGGCTAAAGCAGGAAGACATTGGAACCTAGAAGTTTGAAGCCAGCCTGTGCAACATACTAGACCAATGTCCTGAATAAACAATACGCCTGCAAGATGGCTCACCGGGTAAAGGCACTGGCCACCAAGCCTCAGGACCTGAGTTCAATCCCTGGAACCCACATGGTAGGAGGAGACTGTTGGCTGCAAATTGTCTCTGACCTCTAAACAACAACGTAACTAGGTTAGCTAATTAAGTTATTAGTGTAATAATAAGATATCGTGGAAGATCTTCAACTAAACGGAGTGATGGAGAGAGAGGTGTTCCTAGTTGGAGAAGAGGGGACGATGGGAGTAATCATCTAGTTTAAAAACACAACTGGAGCCGGGCGGTGGTGCACACCTTTGATCCCAGCACTCGGGAGGGGGAGGCAGGCAGATCTCTGTGAGTTTGAGGCCAGCCTGGTCTACAGAGTGAGTTCCAGGACAGGCACCAAAACTACACAGAGAAACCCTGCCTCGGAAAAAAAAAAAGAAAAAAGAAATTAAATTTCGGTCCTTGCCTAGTGGAAGTCAAGCAGGTAGCATGAGAGTGTCAGGGAGGGGTGTTTCTCTAAGGTAGGAGAGCTCCTTGGACTAAATTTTATTTTATCTTTCTTTTTTTTTGAAGACAAGGTCTCATTATGTAGCCTAGGCTGGCCATGAATTCATAACAATGTTCTTGCCCGTGCTGTGGCCCCTCCAGGCCTGAAAGTGTAGGGCCACTATACCACGCTTCCGTTCTCTAAGCAACAATAAAAAATCCTTTCTTAGCAATTGAGAAAACGTTGCCAGTAGATGGTGCAAGGGAGGCAGCTTCGTGGTTTGCGGGGCTGCACTGCCACCGTGCGGTGAAAAGCGGAACTACAGTGCGTTCTCCGACTCGGGGACAAAGCACGGAGAACCTGCATGGAAAGCCGTCCCTGTCCATCTTCACAGGGCTGGAGCTCTCCTTGCCAGTTCCCTCCACCAGCCTTGCGTCACCGGAGACACATTTCCTACAGCCAGTCTCAGTGTAGCTGGGGCTGGCAAGGCAATCCCTTGTGAGGTTGGGACCCTGCAGGTGAACTTCCACACCACACCTGTCCTTTCGTCCCTTTTTTTATCCAGTCCCGTTGCGTCTGTAACAGACACTCCCTGGGCACCCAGCAGGTGGGAAGCCCTGGGCGGTGGACACTGAATGTTTGCGGCACTGTGGACCGGCGTGTGGCGGAGGGCACCAACACAGCCGCCAAGTTAGTCTCGGGGAGGGCTCTGAGAGGACTTTCTAGACAGGCTTCAGATGCTTAGTACACTCTAAGTGGTGGGATTCCTGAGACTCTGTCCCGCTGCCTTCCCCTCCACTCACGTCCTCAGCTTTCTGGAGACGGTAGGATGCCTTCCGATGCGTCTGTTGTTGCATCTGCCATGATTAATGTCCATACCGAGGATGTAAGGTTTGTTTATTCAGTCAAAAATGGAAGAGTAGCCGGGCGGTGGTGGCGCACGCCTTTAATCCCAGCCTGGTCTACAGAGCAAGATCCAGGACAGGCTCCAAAACTACACAGAGAAAAACAAAACAAAACAAAAAAAGAAGAATAACTGAATTGTTGCCAGTTTTAGGTTATTAGAACTAAAACTGGAGATGGGGATATAGTTCATTTGATAGAAAGCTTGCCTAAAGTGCACAAAGCCTGACCTGGGTTCAGTTCCCAGCTCTGCATAAAACAAGATGCAGTGGCAAGGACCTGTAATTCTAGAACTTGGGAAACAGGCAGGAAGGTTAGAAGTTCAAAGTCATCCTTAACTACATAGGGAGTTTCAGGCTAGCCTGGACCATGTGAGACCTCGTCTCAAAAATGAAAATAAGTAGGGACGGTTCAGCAGTTAAAAGAACACACTGTTCTCGCAGAGGATTTTGATTTCCAGCATCCACATCAGGCAGCTCACAGTTGCCTGTAACTCCAGCTCCACCGGATGTGACAACTGTGGCCTACACACACACACACACACACACACACACACACACACACACACACAGGTACGGGGTACAGCTTTTGTGAGAACGTAGTTTCTTTTTCTCTAGGATACCCAGCATTGCAATTGCTGGGTTGAACGGTTAATGTAAGCACCCTAAAAAAAAAAAAAAAAAAAAGTCCCCCTGTAGCTGGGTTGTGAGCGGCTGGGTTGTGAGCGGCATGGCCTAGGTGCTGGGAGCAGAACTCAGGTCCTCTGCAAGAGCAATACAAGCTCCTAACCACTTCTCTCGAGCCTTCTAAGTGGCCTCTTAGCATATTAGACAATACACCAATCAGCCTCATAGTATAGAGGGGCTGAGTTTGAGGTCTAATTTATGTTTGATTTTATAAGAGGCTGCACCCCCCTCCCATCCCCAGTGATTCAGAGGGGGCCGGCTGCTCCACACTTTGAACAGCACTCAGTGTTATCAATACCTACATATATGTACACATACATTCACACACATATATACATACATATTAGCCATATTTCATGCCTGCTTTAGTTTATATCCCCCTCATGCTTGATGAGCTAATTTCCCATGACATCTGGATTAGCCTTGCTCCTGATCTCTGGCTTCCCTCCACCTCCCAAGTGCTGGACTTACAGCTCAGGCTAGCCTAGAACTTACTGTGTAGCTCAGGATGGCCCCTAGCCCCTGGCAGTCCTCCTGAATTAGCCTCTTGAATACTTTGATTACAGGCATGAGTCACTACATCTGGCTAAAATTTTCTTTTTTTTAATTCAAGATTGGACTCAGGGCATCACACATGCTAGGCACCCTAAAATTAATTTTAATTGACAAATTATATAATGATGTCTATATACATTGTAGAACAAAATCACAAACCTCTGGCCTCATCCTAGGCATTACCAGACAAGAGCTCTGCCACCAAACTACATGCCCAATGGCCCCATTTTTTTCCTAGTTTACCACTTAGTGTTTTTTAATTGAAATTTTAATTATTTTCTTATTTTTAATTATGTGTATTTGTGTACATCCATGTGTGGGTATGTGCTCATGAGTGCAGTGCTCACAGAGGCCTGAAGAGGGCATCAGATCTATGGGCCCTGGAGCTACATTGTGAGCCACTGGACATAGGTATTAGGAGCTTAGTTACTCTGGAAGAGCAGGAAATGGTAGTAACTGCTGAGTCCTCTCTCCAGCAGCACCCCCCCCCCCACTCCCATTACTGGTTTTTACTCATCACATCTGGGTGGTGGTACTTAATGTTCCTGTAATGTCTTTCCTGTAAATAGTATCTAGATCTAGAACTTCTTAGGATTTAGATTTAATTGTCATTAAAAAAAAAAAAAACCTTATTGGTAGTGCGGTCTCCTTCTGCCTGGAGTAATAATGTCACATTGCCTCTGTTAACATGACCCTGGTGAAGGCCACCATCATCTGCCTTCTTACATCACAGGTTTTCAAATTAGGGATACATTAACACTGTAATTCCTTCATCCCTTATTGGAATATTTCTGCGTGGAAATGCTTGCTCATGTTTCTAGAAATAAAGTTAGGAAGGCTAAAATGCTGTTCCCCTTTCCAAATATTTAGAGTGGCTAGTTGCTAGGTGCCTCCAAAGATGACTGATAAGATAGTTTAAGAATATAGTGAAATGGGGCTGGAGAGATGGCTCAGAGGTTAAGAGCACTGGCTGTTCTTCCAGAGGTCCTGAGTTCAATTCCCAGCAACCACATGGTGGCACACAACCATCTGTAATGAGACCTGGTGCCCTCTTCTGGCCTGCAGGGATAACATGCAGGCAGAACATTGTATACCTAATAAATAAATAAATAAATCTTAAAAAAAAAAAAAAAAAAAAAAAAAAAAAAAAAGAATATAGTGAAATGGGGCTGTGAAATGGCTTAGCTGGTGACTACCAGGACCGCAGAGATGCATATGGTAGAGATGTGAGAGCTGGTCCTCTCACTTCCACACATGGCTAGTGTTGATCAACTGAGCTACACCCCAAACTTTAAAATTATTTTTAAATTGACAGACATACTCAAACACACACACACACACACACACACACACACACACACACACAAAAATAACAATTAAAAGTTACACACACACACACACACACACACACACACACACACACACACACCGCTGTAGCTGAGGATGTAGTTCAGTCGGCAGAGTGCTTTCTCAGCACACACAAAGCTCCAGGTTCACACCCCACCACCAAATAAAACCAGATATGGTGGTGGCAGATGCTAGCAACTGCACCACTTGGGAGGTGGAGGCAGGAGGATCACAAGTTCAAGGCCATCCTAGGCAAGTTGGAGACCAGCTCGGGGTGACATGAGTCCCTGTTTCAAAAGTGAAAAAATAAACACATACTTAGATTAAAAAAAACAAAACAAAACAGGGGGCTGGAGAGATGGTTAACGGTTTAGAGCACTTGTTCTTAGAGAGGACTCAGGTTTGATTCCCAGCATCCACATGGTGGCTCACAACCATCTGTAACTCCAGTTCGTGTGCCCAATGTCCTCTACTGACCTCCACTGGCACCAGGTATGCATAGGGCACACACACACGCACGCACGCACGCACGCACGCACGCACGCAAAACATTCATACCATAAACTAAACCTAAGCAAAAATTCAAAGGAAAAACAGGCATGATGTCATCATTCCAGCACTTGTGAGGCTGATGCAGGGAGATAATTAGGTCAAGGTCAGCCCGGGCTACATAGTAAAACTGTCTTAAAAAACCAAAAGGAGGGGCTGGAGAGATGGCTCAGCGGTTAAGAGCACTGACTGCCCTTCCAGAGGACCTGGGTTCAATTCTCAGCACCCATGTGCTAGCTCACAACTGTCTGAAACTCCAGTTCCTGGGGACCCGACACCCTCACACAGACCTACAGGCAGGCAAAACACCAGTGCACATAAAAATAGGGGGAAAAAACTTTTAAAAACAAAAGAATTTTCTAGTTGTTTCCACTGTAGTTCTTACGGATGCTTGTATCGTTCCATGTTGAGCGAGCAGCATTTTCCTTGGGTCTGCCTCGGAGTCTGGTGCTAGCCATCATAGAGTTCACTATGTAGCCTAGGCTGGCCCCTAACCCTAGACCAGGTGGTGGGGCTCAGCTAAGCTTGCTTTGGACGGAGCATCCCAGGCTCACTTCTTGATGTAGACCTCTCAGCACCAACAGGCAATCTGGTTGACTCCAGCTGGAAACAGGGACTGAGTCTGGAAAAGGCCTTTTGCCTGCTAATCTCTGGTCGGCAGGGTGTAAAAATCAGGCTTTTGGGTTTCCCAGTGTTCTCTGTTGCCCTCGGGGCAGCCAACTCCTTACTGCCTCCTACTGGAGTCCTTGGTAACTGCCTAATTCCCATTCCCAGTTATTCTCCTTAACCCACACAACCTGTGCCTCCTCTCGCCGCCCCTTAGCCTGAAGCTTCCATTCCTCCAGCCTTCCCCAATCTCCCTTCACCGCACCTCACTTCGACTCAGCCTCCAGGATTTAGCCTTAGCTCGTATCATCTCCAAAGAGCATCCCAGACCCACCAGGACTGTCGCAAGCCCACAGTGGTCACCTGTTCAAACATGCAAATGTTTGTGTGTACGTGGAGGCCTGAAGTCACATGTCTTCCTCAATTGCTCTTCGCTTCATGAAGCAAATCCACAGCTTGACCTTCCAGTCAGGCAACTTCTTGTCCTGGCGACTCCACCTCCGCCTCCCAGGCTGTCCATGCCAACCCTACTTTTACAAGAGTTCCGGGGACCGGAACTCAGCCAACTTGTACTGCGAGTGTTGATCCCCTGAGCCTCCTAAACAGGAGGTATTTACAGGTAGCTCTCCTGTGCTAGAGGACAGTGACTGTCCACACTGGGAGAAAAGACACCCCTAATACAAACAATGGGGACTGTCTTAGTTAGGGTTTCTATTGCTATGAAGAGACACCATGACCATGGCAACTTTTTTTTTTTAAGATTTACTTGGGGTTGGGGATTTAGCTCAGTGGTAGAGCGCTTGCCTAGCAAGTGCAAGGCCCTAGGTTCCGTCCTCAGCTCCGACAAAACAAAAAACAAAACCAAAAAAAAAAAGGATTTACTTATTATGTATACAGTGTTCTGCATGTATCCCTGCAGGCCAGAAGAGATTACAGATGGTTGTGAGCCACCATGTGGATGCGGTGAATTGAACTCAGCACCTTTGGAAGAGCAGCCAGTGTTCTTAACCTCTGAGCCATCTTTCCAGCCCTGACGATAGCAGGTCTTACAAAGGAAAACATTTAATTGGGGTGGCTAGCTTACAGTTTAGAGGTTCAGTCCAGTATCATCATGGTGGGACATGGAGTAGCAGTCTCTTACATCTTGCAGGCAACAGGAAGTGGTCTGAGACACTGGGTGGTATCCTGAGCATAGGAAACCTCAAAGCCCACCCCCACAGTGACACACTTCCTCCAACAAGGCCACACCTCCTAATAGTGCCACTCTCTGGTTACGGGGGGCCAATTACATTCAGACCACCACAGGGAGGCTCCTCGTCCAGTGCAGAAGCATCCACTGCTGCAGCCCATGTCTTCCTCACTCTGGTTCTGGCCGGGAGAAGCTCCCGTTGTCACCCTGGGATTAACGTTGCTGAGGGAGGCTGAAACGAGGTTCACTCCTGCAGTTCATATTGGTTGCAAAGATTCGGGGAATTGATGCACTTTCCCTCACCCAAAGGACAGAAGGCTGGCAACGCCCCGGAACTCTCCTCAGCACACAGGAAGAGATTAGGACTCTGGCATCGACGGCTCCTTGTTTTGTTTTTCTGGGCAGACAATTACTGCTACCTTGGTGTGACCTTGAAGTTAACTGATCCGATGTAGTTAATGCATCACCTTCTCTGGCTAGTAAGACAACAGGGTTGAGATGAAGTGGTGGTGGAGACCCAAGGCCAAACCCCGAACCCATACAAGGGGGAGAACCCACTCCACAGTTGTCCTTTGACCTCCAAACATGTGCCAAAACCCACCCCCAACAATAAACTAACAATCCTGAAGACCACCTCACAGGTGCACTTACATGTCACTTTGCATGGTGCCTGATGTTTAAGAGTCAAATGTGGTGTGCTGAGCTGGAGAGGACCCTGCAGTTAAAGTACACACTGTTCTCACAGAGGACTCTAGTTCAACTCCCAAACCCACAAGCAGTTTCAGCATCCTGTAATTTCAGCTCCAGGGGCTCCTATATTTTGAAGTAAAAAATCTAGTGCTTGTGCCTCCCTTCCACACAAGGATAAAACTAGGTTTTAAAGTCCTTAGGATGAGCCTTTTTTCAGTGGAGGTTCAAGAGGAATTTTCTCAAGGTGAGAACGTGTCTGTGTTTAGCTGGGACAGGGTATGGTGGTTTGATGTCCCCGTAAGAACTACTGACCACTTGGTCCTCAGTTGGTAGAACTGTTGGGAAGTGTGGTCCTGTTGTCACTGGAGGTAGGCTTTGCCCGTTAGAAGATTCTTACCATTTCCACTAACTAATCTCAAATAAACCCTTCCTTCTCCATGTTGCCCTGGCCACGGTGTTTTATCACAGCACAGAAAAGATACTACAGATGGTGGTGGTTTACGGGGTCCAAACAGACCACCTGGAAGCAACCTGGATGGCTAAGAGCAACCAAATCCTACAGTCTAGCTGAATAGAAGAGTTCAGCTAAACAGGGCGAGAACGGACCAAGCTCGTCTTACACACTTACAAGGATTTTATTCACTGGTGCAGAGTCAACTCAAGTACTTGCAGGGCGAGTGATCTGCACTCCCCAATTTGGAAGCCGGTGCAGATCCTAACTAACTCTACTAGCCACTACCACCATCGAAGGTTGAGGGGAGAGGTGCAGGCCGTGGCATGCTGGGGTTCCAGGGCGGGAGGCCTAAGTGTGCTCCTTGCTTCTGCTTCTATGAGAACATGGTGAGTCTAGTTAACTCCCAGCTCCCACCAGCAATATCCCAAACCGTACCCCAACCCCCACCCAGCCTGCCCTTAGAGTCAACACACTTAGACATCAGGAAAGGTTAAGGAATTTTCTTTATTTTTTACAAATTAAGACTATGTAGATATATTTTTTAATCAAAACACCTTTGTCTTCACAGTATGAGTTAGAGAATGCAGCCTGAGCTGGAAACTGAAGAACTAGGAAGTAAAAACGGCAACGACCCCTGTATTAAAAACCCGTTAGGCGTTTTCTTTAAAAGTAGTTTTATATCTTCTCATTCTTGGCACTGTTTCTAAAGAAAAACTCCTTTATCCCAAGCAAACAAGCACAAGAGGTGGGGCTACGTCAGATCCTCGGGCCTTGCAAACAAGCCTTTTCCTGCAGAGCTGCTGATGTCCCTTAGGTCAAGGCCAAGCCAGGGCGGAGACAGCAGGCCTACAGGGCAGTACCCGTGGCACTGAGCCCGTCCGGGGCACACCACTGCACAGGCAGTGTCCCGGACAGTAGACAGGAGCCACCGTGTTCAACTGCCCTGGCTGTGAGCAGGAAGGCGAAGGCCATCCCGCTGGTAACGGGCTCTCAGTGGCTGGGTTCCGTGAACTGAAACCACAAACAGCCAGGGCCACGGCAACTCCCGGTGCCGCTCTGTGCAGACTGGGCCCCCGGTTTGGCCACCTGGCTTCTGCCTAGACCACAAATTTCTAGAAACAGGTGAACAAACCAAACTAAAGTGCATCTGTAAGTGAACCTCCTGCCTCAGATCTCTGGCCTGAGGCTCCACTAGGGTCCAGGCAGACAGACAAAAATGCACTGAAGAGCCGTGGAGTGCCACCTTCAAGTCATCACAGTCAAGACTCCCGCAAGGCAGTGCTCGGCTGGTGGAGACTTGTCCCTTGCTGCAGTCCTTACAGAGGCTTTTCTGGGAGGATTCAGTACAATCAGCCTTGAGGCTCAACCATCCCCCTTTCCTATCCTTCCCCCAAGACTTAACCATAGCCACCCAGTGGAGGCCAATCAGTAACAAAGGTGATCATTTTAAAAAACCAACAACAACAAAATACAATAGGGAAACTTGAGAGCGGCCATATCTACCTTGCCATACATACAGAGCCCTTCACGATGCCCAGCAACAGCTGTTCTGCCCTTTGTACACAGGCCTGCCCACCCCACAGATGGAAAGTAGGTGAGTCCCTGAGGGCCCCTCAGGGGTGGGAAAGGGAACACCCACAAATCCACATTCCCTCCATCATGGCAAGGGAGAAAGGCGTTTGCCAGACCAATTCAGGCAGCGGAGGAGGAAGAGCACCCACCAGAGTCGCTCTCTGGCAGGCCAACAACTCAGGGCAGGTGAGCTCCTTCCCAGGGCAAACACACTGCCCAGTCTCACTGGACTGTGAAAACCAAACACAAGGCCCTAAGAGGCTCCAGCAACAGTCCAGAGGGTCCATCTGCAGAGGCGTGGCAGGAAGGCGGACATCTGCTCCTCACTCCTCATCTGGGTGGACTGGCTGCCTGAACAATGCAAGCATGGGCTGACAGAAAGGGAGCGTGGAGAACCTCAGGAATATGAAGCCAAACTCCAAACTATATCCACTAATCAGTTTTTTGATCAAAAGATTCAAAATAGAGAAAACCACAAAGTACAAAAGCTTTTCTGATGCTTTTCATTATCATAGAACACGACACCTGTAATGTGTGCAGAGGAATGAGGGGCAGGAGGAGTCAAGCTGGGGAGGCCGACAACCAAGTCACTTCTTCTCTTTCTTCTTGTCCTACAAATGAAAAAGAAAATCTACCTAAGTGTTTTTTCCCCCGACAGGCAAATCCAAATGAGCACAGGCAAAGGCCGTGAGGGATCTGGACAAAGAGGATGAGAAACGCTTGCAGGAACTCAGTCTCCCAACCTCAGGTGCAAGCCCAGACAGGAAAGAACCGAGTTCAGCAGCTGAGAGGACAGCGTTATCTCCACGGTGTCCCGTCCAAACCGCGGCCAGCCCAAACAGACCCCAACCCACCTGTCCCTGCCTTCAGCCGACTGCACTCACTACCTCGTACTCCTGAGCCAGGCTTAGAAAGGACAGCTCACGGGCTCACTGGTTTCTCTACAGTGGGACTAGACTGACTAGTAAACTGCTGTTTGGGGAAAAATTATTATTATTAACGAAGGGATGGGACTGGAGAGCCAATCCAGCAGTCGCGAGCCCTGGCTGCCCTTGCGCAGGACTTGGGTTTGATTGCCAGCACCCACACAGTGGCTCAGAATTGTCTGTTGAGGTCCTAACTGTCTCTAACTCCAGTTCCAGGGAATCCAATGCATGCAGTATACATGGATACATGCAGTCACTCATACAGATTCATAAGAAACTTAAAACACAATTGAAAGAGATTAACAAGTGGATAAACTGATCTACTTCTGACAAAGGACAGCTGTCATTACACAATGTTTTCTACAATACCTTTTTTCTGAGTCTTAACTATCTTTGTAACCTTAAATTCTTCGTAAGGGCAGGGCAGTGGTGGTGCATGCCTTTAATCCCAGCACTTGAGAGGCAGAGCCAGGCAGATCGCTGAGTTCGAGGCCAGCCTGGTCTACAGAGCAAATTCCAGGACAGGTTCCAAAGCTACAGAGAAACCCTGTCTTTTTTTTGGGGAGGGGTGGGGGTGGGGGTGGGGGGTGGTTTCAAGACAGGGTTTCTCTGTGTAGCTTTGCACCTTTCCTGGATCTCACTCTGTAGACCAGGCTGGCCTCGAACTCACAGAGATCCACCTGCCTCTGCCTCCCGAGTACTGGGATTAAAGGCGTGCGTCACTACTGCCCGGCAAGAAACCTTGTCTTGAAAACCAAAGAAGAAAAAAAAATTCTTCCTAAGGTACACTGCTTTCACAGCCACCAAAGCTGTCTGCCATTTGAAACTCATCCCTGGGATTAGTTAAGATTTAAGGAAACTGTTTTCACTTGGTCTTTTTTCTTTGTTAGTGAAGACTGGGTTCACCCCCATGGTGAATACCAACTGTCCCCACCTCACACGCACACAGGTGTGCACAGCTGCACTAACCTTCAGCTCACACGCACACAGGCGTGCACAGCTTCACTAACCTTCTCACACGCACACAGGCGTGTACAGCCGCACTAACCTTCTCCTCACACGCACACAGGTGTGCACAGCCGCACTAACCTTCACCTCACATGCACACAGGTGTGTACAGCCGCACTAACCTTCACCTCACACAGGCATGCACAGCCACACTAACCTTCACCTCACACAAGCGTGCACAGCCGCACTAACCTTCTCCTCACACACACACAGGCGTGCACAGCCACACTAACCTTCTCCTCACACGCACACAGGCGTGCACAGCCACACTAACCTTCTCCTCACACGCACACAGGCGTGCACAGCCACACTAACCTTCTCATTTAAAGCCAGGACCAGCATGAGCTTCCTGAAGAGTGTGACAAAGTCTAAGAAGAGGTCCACGCAGTGCCTGAAAGACAAGAGTTAGCTCACTCACAGCACTTCCCACACCTCCACCCGGAAGCCCCCACAGTGCCAGGCAGAATGCCCATCTGGGAGTCACTCCCTCCAACACTCCAACCCCCTGTCCCCCAGGAAACAATAGTCTGCTATCCTTTTCAACTCAACAAATCCACGAGGCATCATGAGACCAGGCTTTGTACTGAACAGAGACCAAGTCTGAACCTGGAACTCCCAAGAACCAATGACCAGTGAAGAGCCCCCAAAGGACTGTTCTACTTAAATTATGCACACCCTCTCATCGTTCCCACTGAAAACAAAAGGGAAAGTCCTTTACTCCTGGATGCTGGGGCGGAGGCTCTTCAAACTGTGCCGTGCTGGGGTCCTAACCCGGCTCCAGTGCCACAGCTTGTCTGGACTGTTTGCCCAGCACGGTGAAGCCCTGTATCTAATCCCCAGCATAAACCACTGGCACATGCCTGTCTGTAATCCCAGCACTCAGAAGTAGAGGATCAGAAGTTCAAGGTCATCCTCAGTTACACTGTGAGTTCAAGGCCAGCCTGGACTACATGAGACCTTGCCTCTTTAAAAAAAAAAAAAAAAAATCAAAAAAAAATCAACAAAATTTCACATGCGTGTATAGCTATGGAATGGAACAGTTTGTGTCAACCTTTATTCAATGCAGACCAATTCTTCTCACACTTACCAGATGTAATCCTTATCTCCATTTTCAGCCTTCTCAATAATGAGCTGAGTATCAAAAAGGACAAAGCCGCACATGACCAGCAGCCCCATATACAGATTTGCCTAACAAGAGAGACAGAGAGAGTTACATGTGGTAGACGTAGTAGTGGGGAACCACATCACATGCTAACCCACAAGACAGCCAAGTCTGAATCCCTTCTCAAGACACAATTCTGTTTTCACCCCCTCAGGTCACTATTCTGGACTGAGGGGAACAGTCTCTGAGCAAGTGATTCTCCTCAGCTGCGCCCAACATGGCAGAAGGAAATGTCTCTGGAAGTGCTGAAGGTCTGTCGGGCACTGCCCTAAGAAAGGGAGGGCTCTAGAGAAGTCACCTCTTTTTCTTTTTTAAAGGTTTATTTATCATGTACAGTGCTCTGCCTGCATGTATGCCTGCGCATACCAGAGGAGGGCACCAGATCTCATTATAGATGGCTGTGAGCCACCATGTGGGTGCTGGGAATTGAACCCAGGACCTCTGGAAGAGCAGCCAGTGCTCTTAACCTCTGAGGCATCTCTTTAGCCCGAGGAGTCACCTCTTTGACTTAGAATTAGGTGAGAAAAATGTATGGGGCAAATGGCTGCTGGAAATTCTATATAAAACCTCACCTGGAATAGCCAAATGGATCCAAAGAAAAGGTTCCCCAGCGAGGACAAGAACATGAGGCTCATGGCTGACATCAAGATGCCTAGTAAGACAAGGCAAGAGTCGTCACGAGAAAAGCCAAAGCAGGGCAGAGACAATCTCATCAAGGCCATTTCTAACCGTCTCCCCAAATGAAGGCTTTTAATGCTAACCCGAGTCACGGGAGACCAGAGGTAGAAAAGGGGGCCACTGACAACTCTACCAGAGCAGAGCCCAGAGCTTGTTTTATGGTCCATACCTCCCAAGAAGAGGTAGCTCCGGCGCCTGGCGTAGAGTGCACTCAAGCTGAAGCAGGTGAAGATCATGGCCGTGCCCATGAAGGCAGTGGGGAGGATGCTGGGAAAGAAGAGGCCTGAGTTGAGAGCTGCAACTGTGTTTAGAAGGCATATTCACAAAGGTACAGAACACAATCCAACCAGTTACCTGGGATTGATAGCAATGCACAACTCCAAAGCAGGGCCCAGGCCAACTCCTAGAAAAAAAAAACCCCAGAACACAAAATTACCATCGATTCTGATCACAGGCATTCATTCTCATTAAAAACAAAAACAAAAACCATACAACTAACATATGAACCAAAGCAATTCTTTTACTCTACCCTTTCCTCATTTCAAGAGGATAGATAACTGAGTTAATTCATCGATCTCTCTCTCCCGTTAGCTCAAAGCCATGGATGTTCTCAGGAAGGACAGAAATTAGAAACAACGAACAAGCAGAAATGTCAAGTGCCATGTATCCCTGAGACTGTAATGTGGGCCAGATCAGTAAGAGGATGGAAACAGCCTGGCAGCCAGTGACCCCGCAGGATCAAGACCCCTGCAGTGAAGAGCGGCCAGACCAGTTTTCCAGGGGATCACATGACCACAGGAGAGCAACCTGCTGCAGCCCAGCATTTCTCCTACTCTGGCTATTTCCTCCCTGATAACCCTCCACACCTCCAACAACTAGTGTTCCCTGAGCCTAGTCTTCAATCTCTTCCTTTCTAAAATATCCTGAACACTGCACAGACTAGCAGAACCCGGTGCATTTGAAGTCCTTTATTCTATAGCTCCAATCATGTTTCCCTCACTGAGAATTCTAAAATCTACCTCCAACAAGGACGCAGTACAAAGCCCAAACAAAGTAAACACTCAAATCCAAGTGTGACTGACTGGAGGCTACAGATTAAGGAGACCAAGGGGCTGGAGAGATGGCTCAGGGGTTAAGAGCACTGACTGCTCTTCCAGAGGTCCCGAGTTCAATTCCCAGCAACCACATGGTGGCTCACAACCATCTGTAATGACATCTGGTGCCCTCCTCTGGCCTGCAGGGATACATGCAGGCAGAACACTGTATACGTAATAAATAAATCTTAAAAAAAAAAAAAAAAAAAAGAAAGAAACCACAGCGGTGTGATGGAATTTGGGGAACCGCTACAGAGAGAACTGTTCAGACAAACAAACCTATGTTACCAGGATAAGTCAGAGTTAAACAGGTTTTTAACACCTCTTGTGGCCCCAGTAGACAACCTCTTCACCTACCTGTGAGGAAAGCAAAGCCAGCGAGAAGTCCCAGTCTCTTCTGCTCAGTTTCATGGCTATGAGGTGTTGCCATCAGCCAAATCATCAAGCCCAAGGAGCCCAAGGCAGAGAGCAGGCCAGCCTGTAGAGCCAGTCAACACACAAAAATTCAGTTTCCTGTTTCCTAGGTTCAAATACTCATCTGAAATTTCTAACATTTGCTTCTTTTTCTAGCGGCAGAGGAAAAGGTAGTACGTTCTCAGAGAGAATGGAGGGAGAGAAACCAGGCTAAGACCACGATCGATGGATGCCAAAGGCCCTCTGAGGTCCTTACAGAACTACTCAGGTCGAGCCATACAGAAAAATTCGAGAAGCACACTGCATCTGTAGGACAGCAGCAATGACCCCTTCATGTTCACTTAAGAAGAAGGAAAAACGAACAATAAAAACACCAGCTGACCTGCGTTATTTAATCCCTAGGACCCAAATGGTTAAAGGAAGAAACTCGTCCCTGTGGCGCAGCCAGGTTCACACACACCCAGGCTCTCACACTCCTGGCTGACAGGATTAGGGAAAGTCTGGGGGAGGCTTGAACTCGGGATCCCGCAGCCTCTGCTCTGCTGGCATTACAGATGCACACAGATGTCTGGCTTCTGGAGGGTTAAAATCGCCCAGCTATTTCTGAATTTCCTACAGTAACATTACTTTTACAACAAAAATAACATTTTTAAAGGGAAACCCAGCCATGGGTATTAGGAGGAAACCACTGAGGATAATCATGGGCACTGCAGTTCCTGCCCTTAAAGAAAGGCACAGTTTCATCGCGGTCACTGTGTGAGAGGTTATACAGTTATGAAGTGGATGCTGAATGAGTGTAACTGAGTGTCCTGGGAATATACAGAGGTTTCTACAACGCTTCGGTCAGATTCTCACAAAATGATTAACACAGAGCCTTGCTGTATGTGTTTCTTTTTCTTCTTCTTTTTTTGTTTATTTATTTATTATGTATACAGAAGAGGGCACCAGATCTCATTACAGATGGTTATGAGCCACCATGTAGGTGCTGGGAATTGAACTCAGGACTTCTGGAAGAGCAGTTGGTGCTCTTAACCTCTGAGCCATCTCTCCAGCCCCAATATGTGTTTCTATTCATTCACAGAGCTGCTAAGGGTGTCTTCTCCCTGAAGTAAATCAACCATTGTATGAAGACAGCACTTTAGTACCATGTTGTTTCTGGCAAACTCAGGAAAGCAAAGGCAGGTCAGGTCATGGCAGTGTACACTTTTAAGTGCAATGCAGTACTTGGGGCAGGGCAGAAGCAAGCAGAACATCCAGCCAGAACTACATAAGAGCCGATCTAAAGTCTAAACCAGGCTGGTGTGCAGCTCAGCGCTAAGAGGTGTGTATGAAGGCCTGGTTCAATCTGGCACACACAAAAGAGCAGAAAGGTGGCATTGGGCCTGTAAAAGCAACACGTGTGAGTGAAGCATGATCCTGGAGTAGCTGAAATCCCAAATGCAAAGTCAGTCTGTATTGAGAACCGAGTGCATTTTACATTACTTCAAACAAACAACAAAAATACACAACAACCAGAAAGCAGAAAGACCTAGAACTTGCTTTGAACTCAAGGATCAAAGCCTTGTCCTTTTGAGTGCCTGGAGCAATTTTTCATATAACCCTTGGCAGGTGATTCCTGAACAAAAGGACAGCTCATTACAGTGGCAAATGTCAACACAGATATACCTCAGTATTTACGCTACAAACAGGCACTCTAAAGTCGGGCTACTAGGGAAACTTCAAACTTTTTGGTTATTCTTTAAATAAAAATAAAAGTGTGCCTCTGCTTCTGCGGGTCAAACCCACACTTCCCTCCCAGGACTACGAGCTGCTGGAGGTTTCTCCCAAGCATGAACATAATTCAATGGCCCAGTCCATACAAGTCCCAACCTTGCCCATTCTGACAGTGAATTATGTAACTGGTGTTTTGTTCCAAGCATTCCACAGTCACTGAGGCAACAAAGAAGAAAAGGTGGACGGGCACCGTGCCAAGGAGTGCCGGCACCTGGTTCACGTCTGAGGATGGGGTCTCGTGCGTCAGCCAACATCAGCTGCACACCTTTAGGGCCAAATACCCAGTGAAGAGATTTCTGTGTTCAGTTTCTAAGAGAGAAACAGTTGCCAGAACTGAAAACTTAAACAGTTTAATAGTGTCCTGAATTACTAGCTGGCTGAGTTCTGATATCAAACTACTGATAAAGATATTAAGGAGGGGCATAGGAATCACTACCCCCTTAAGCTGTTTTTTCCTAATGGAGTCTGTTGCCGCCCCCAGAGAGAAATGTGCTCTTACCTGAATGAAGTGTGTGACCACATGGACATAGGCCCCTGCCGCCGCCACAAACATACAGAGCGCAAAGCTGGCATAGACCTTCTTTAGGTGCTGCTGTGTCGAGGGAGTTCTAGGAAAGAGTGTTTATAACACATCATGTCTGGACTCATCTCTAATCTACAAATCGTTTCTCTGTAAGTGAAAGTTCTATTATGAACAGTTAGAGATACTTTGGGAAGATATTATAATAAAAAGAATGTTTGGAAAACGGGTTAACAGAATCTGCTAAAGAGCCCAACCCCAAATGCACGAGCATCAGTGCCAACCAGAACAGGTGACTTGTACAGAGAAGCCCCTAGAACCTGGCTTCTCCGCAATCTAGCCGGCGATTTGTTTACTGACATCTATAAAGTTACCCAACCAGGGAAAGAAACGAGGTATGACAAGAAATGCAGCAAGGGACCACAGTCAAGGTTAAACCACTTACATGTGGGAAAATTTTAAGAGGGCGTCAAAGTTGATCTTCCGATCAAATACGTTCATGGTTCCGAAGTCTGCTCTGCACACCTGCTGAAAAGAAGAAAAAGATTTTATAGGCACCGGGACATTTAAAAGCACAGGCACATTAAAAAAAAAAAAAAGCTTTTTTTGCAAGCTTTGAAAAATTAAAAGGCCCCATCAACTCCTTTAAAGAGGACAAAGGCATGAAATCATCTTCTCCCTAAAACTATTTTACCATCATGTGATTTCCATTATTTCAGAAGGTAATTACAATTCTTAAAGGACAACCATTTTTACCATTTTTAAAGGACAACTTCTGAGAGTTAGTTCTCACTGTCCACAGATGGACTAAGTGTTAGGGACTGAACTCAAGGTTCTCACAGCAAGGGCTTTGCCAGCCTTAGAATAATTACATCACTGTCTCCAGATACTAGAGAACTGTCTCAGGAAAGTACCTCAAAGATGTAAAAAAGAAAAAAAAGAAAAGAAAAAGAAAAAGTTGTAAGACCATTTATTTATTCCTTTCAGACGTGGTCCCACTATGTGAGCCCTAGCCAATACATAGACTAGGCTAGTCTGCAACAGAAACCCGTCTGCCCCCACCTCTGGAGTGCTGGGATTAAATGAGTGTGCCACCACAAAGGAATGAAGTCAACTCTTGTGCTAGGGCTTGCATTCTAGCTATATACATGCAGGCAGGCAATTTCCACTAACACACTTTAAACATGTCACGGAAGTCACAATTTTTAAAATTTCTGTATCTCCATGGAAGATACACAAGGTGGTGGTGCACACCTTTAATCCCAACACTCAGGAGGCAGAGGCAGGAGGATCTCTGTGAGTTCAAGGTCAGCCAGGTCTACAGGGTGAGTTCCAGGAAAGGCTCCAAAGCTACACAGAGAAACCCGGTCTCGAAAAACCAAACAAGTACACAAGGAAGAAATTTCTGTTTTGTCTATTTTTATAGTATTAGAACCTTTAAAAAATGTCACTGTTTTACTTTATGGGTATGTGTGTCAGCTGATGTGGGTGCTGGGAGCCAAATGGACCCTTGTGAACAGCTGCAAGTGCTCTTAAATGCTGAGTCACCTCCAGTTCCTGCCTAGTCATCTGTCTAAGACTCGGCCTTACTAGAGGCTCAGACTAGACTGGATCTCACTACACAGACCAGGCTGGCCTGGAACTCAGACATCTGCCTGTCTCTGCCTCCCAAGTGCTGGGATTAAAGGCGTGTGCCATCATGCCTGATTTCCTTGGAACCTTTCTTACAGAAAGATTGTTAATTGTATAAATATTCCCTCTATTTTCTTTTTAAAATCTTTGTTGTGCCAGGCAGTGGTGGCGCACACCTTTAATTCCAGCACTTGGGAGGCAGAGGCAGGCGGATCTCTGTGAGTTCGAGGCTAGCCTGGGCTACAGAGTGAGTTCTAGGAAAGGCACAAAGCTACACAGAGAAACCCTGTCTCAAAAAACAAACAAACAAAAAAAAAAAAAACAAAAAAAAACCCAAAAAACTTTGGTGTGTGTGTGTGTGTGTGTGTGTGTGTGTTCTCTCAATGGTGATGTATGCCACTGTGGACATGTGCTTGCCACAGCATGCATGTTGAGGTCAGAGGATGCTGAGCTTGGGTCTTGGTCCTCACTTCTTCCACTTTAGACAGTCATCTGTTGTTCACTACTGGAAGCTCCAGGCTAGCTGGCCTGTGAGATGCTAGGGATTCTATTGTCTCCGCCTCCTCTCTCCCTGTAGGAGCACTGGGGTCAAATATGGGAGCTACCTCGCCTGGCTTTTACATGGGCTCTGAGGACTCCCATTTAGGGCTTTAACATTTTCATGGGAAGCACATTACCCACTGAGCCACCTCATCAACCCACCTGATATTCTCCTCTTAGATTTCCTAAATATTAAAATTTGGCTTTGCCCTCCTCCACATTTAACAATATTTAATATAAATACTTAAAATATTTTTCTTAAACTGTGTAGACAACGCTCTAATAAATGCGTGTATCCAGAAAACACTCATCAAAACCAGAAAATAATGATGCAATGATCACCTGATTTACAGACCTTATTCAGATTTTCCCAACAGTTCCAGTAATTCAGACTGCATTTTAAAACCGAAGCAGGGCCTCTACCCACCTCTTTCCACTGTGACCTTGTGAGCCAAACATGGGCAGTGCAATACCCCACACCCATTTAAAAGCAAAAACTAAAACCCAACCAAACCATATCCAGTTACATCACACCAAGACCATTAAGCCGGATTAAGTTTTGCTCCTTCTATCTCACATGCAATCCCAAATAAACGCATTCAGTCTAAGAACTAAGATCTGATCGAGAGCTTTCATCTTTCCTAAACACACACACATACACACACACACACACACACACACACACACACACACACACACACACCAGTTCTTACTAAACACACAATGCCTACTCTATTCCCAATCCACCGAAGAAAAGGGCAGGGGGAAGGAAAAGAACCATTAGCCTGCAATCAGTTACAACCCTAAAGTCAACTTCTGAGGACTCATGGCCGCAGAAAGATGCAGTTTGGAAAGGTCGCCGCCGCCGCCCCAGGGGTTTCCTGAGGCTCTCTTCCCTCCAAAGAAGCAATCACAAAGGTACAGACTGGCTTTCTCAGACGGCCTCCTTTCTCATTACCACCCTACTTACCCTGGCTCTTGTTAATTCAGGGTAAGAACGGATCTGGTGAGAAGCCGCAGACCTCACCAAGCTGCTGCTCTCCTCTCCAGTCACCGGCCTCTCTCTGCGCCCTCTTGGTCTACATGGTGCAATGATTGCAGACTGTTGCATGGCCAAGCAGTCTTCCACACCCTGAAGAGTGCACTCTCCAGAGAGCACACTTACAGGATGGCACAATCCAGCAACTGGAAAGTGTCTTAAGGCTTCCATTAACACTCCTAATGGCATCCCCAGAGAGAACCTGCAACCTCCACAGCCAGGTTTCTCAGTACTCCCAGTACAAGTGCTACAGCACCTCTTGCTTCCAATTTCAATCAGCAATAGGGGGAGGGGGCCTGAATACCCAGGGGATGTTAGTCAGAAAGGGGCAATACTCATGTAACCAGACCCTCTGAGGAAAAGCTCTGAGAGAACACAATGGCAAAAACTCTTCTTTCCCAGTTTGCTCTTTGACATGTTCCAGAAAGTACTGACTGCCTCTTTCTGGGGCTTTCAGTTGATTAAAAAAAAAGTAAGAGAGAGGCTGGAGAGGGCTCAGCAGCTAAGAGCACCTGCTACTCTTTCACAGGATCAGATTCAATCCTACCATCCACATGTCAGTTTACAGCTGTAACTCCAGCTACAGGGGCCGCAACTCCCTCTTTGGAACTCTGAAGGCACCAGGCACACACATGGGGCACAGACATATTTGCATGCAAAACACTCAGTCTTTAAAAAAAAAAAAAAAAAAAAAAAAAAAAAGCCGGGCAGTGGTGGTGCACGCCTTTAATCCCAGCACTCGGGAGGCAGAACCAGGCGGATCTCTGTGAGTTCGAGGCCAGCCTGGTCTACAAAGCGAGTTCCAGGAAAGGCACAAAGCCACACAGAGAAACCCTGTCTCAAAAAACAAAAACAAAAACAAACAAACAAACAAAAAAAACCAAAGGTAAAGCAAAGTCTGTGTAAGAATGAGGATTAAAGGCCTGCACCGCCATGCCCAGTCTATTTCAAACATTAGGTGAAATATGCTAACTACAGCAATTTACTACTGTTAGTGCAGAGGGGTGGGAGGGTAATGAAAGGTCCAAGGGGCAGCTCATATAAAATAAAAGCACTTGCTTTGCAGGCCTAATGCCTGAGATCCATTCCCAGCAAAACAGTGCTGACTCTCACAAGTTATCTTCCAGCCTCCACACAAATGCTGTGTCACGTACACACCCATGGTCACATACACATCACATACACACAGTGATAAAACTTCTGAACTTATTTTTAAAGTAGTAATGTACTTACTTAATGTATATGCCATGTTTCATTTTGGAAATGTTGAAATGTAAGGGGAAAAGCAGGTCTCAGAAGGCAGGAAATGTAACTGTGCTCTAGAGTTGTTCCAAATTGAGCAGAATAAAGGTGTAACTGGAGATAAAATATTCCCTCGAGGTTTTTTTCCCCCTTTCCTCTTTTCTTTTTTGAGACAGGGTCTCACCATATAGCCCTGGCTGGCCTGGAATTCACAAAAGAAATCCACCTGCTTTTGACTCCCAAGTGGTAGCATTAAAGGTATATGCCACAATGCCTGGCCCTGACCTATACATTAAAAAAAAAAAAAAAAAAAAAAAAAAAATCTAAATTAGGATGTTTTGTACAGCCAGACCCTCTTCTGTATTGGGCCATGTGTTGGATTTTCCTTTTTTTTTTTTTTTTTTTTTTTTTTTTTTTTTTGGTTTTTCGAGACAGGGTTTCTCTGTGTAGCTTTGCGCCTTTCCTGGAACTCGCTTTGGAGACCAGACTGGCCTCGAACTCACAAAGATCCACCTGCCTCTGCCTCCCAAGTGCTGGGATTAAAGGCTTGTGCCACCACCGCCCGGCGGATTTTCCTATTTTTAAAGAGGCAATGCTTTATGTTTTTGTCAAGGGAAAAAAGAAATACTGGACTGAAGGAATAGCTCAGTGGTAGAACACCTGCCTAGCACAAGTGAGGCCCTAGGCTCAGTCTCAGATACTACAAAAATACACATCATTCCAGTGTATATGGGGGTCCAAATTGCTCCAAAATTCACTGTAGTATTTCTGACATACAACTAAAATTATTACAAAAATCAACAAGCCAGGTATGGTGGTACACCTCTGTAATCTCAGTACTTGGGAGACAGAGGCAGGATAAATTTAACATTGAGGGTAGCCTGGGCTATATAATGAAGCTTAGTTTTAAAAAGAAAATCAGCCGGGCAGTGGTGGCACAAGCCTTTAATCCCAGCACTTGGGAGGCAGAGGCAGGCAGATCTTTGTGAGTTCAAGGCCAGCCTGGTCTACAGAGTGAGATCTACGAAAGGCACAAAGCTACACAGAGAAACCCTGTCTCGATAAAACAAACAAACAAAAAAAAGGAAAATCACTGGTCTATCTCATCATAAACTATAATTCATACAGAAACCTAGAAAGAGATCCCTAGTTCTAGAAATACTAAACTCTGAAATAGTATGAGGGATTATTTACACAAAATTAAATGACAGTGCCTTCTGGGGCATTGGGAATTTGTTTATACTGCATGTATAAAGGAAAAAGAAATGCTCAGATGTTTTAGTTACAACCAAAATTCTTTGACTCTGCACCTCATTTTATGGCTGTATCTTTAAGGCAGCATAACTCCAAATATTAACAGAGCCTATCAAAATTTGTTATGCACATATTGCTAGAGTTTTGTTGAAGTGTCACCAAAACTGTGGTGACAGGGGCAGCCTCCTCTGCTAGAGCCAGCCCAAATCACAGAACAAAAAGCAAGAGCTGGGAGGAACATAACGAATCCAGCATGGAAGGTTGGACAGGGCAGGGGTTCAGCAGTGCCCTGGGTTTTATAGTTGAGACCTACTAAAAACAAGACCACCCCAGCCTGAGGGCACAGGGCTCAGAAACAGAGCACTTGCTGAATATGACCAAGGCCCTACATTCAATCCTCAGGACTCACGAACACACAAGCACATGCATGCACAACAAAAACTCCCGGCCCTACATCAATCCTCAGTACTCACAAACACACAAGCACACGCACGCACAACGAAAACTCCCAAGCTTACTGCACAGTTTTACCGTGACCTCCTTTGCTTGGCAGGATAAAGCCCAGCCTGTCTTGTCAAATCCCGTTTCTGTCCCAGGGACCTTTCTTACCCTTGTCCTAAAACAAAAGATTATTATCTAATAGTGGTCATGCCTTCAAAGCCTGACTGAATACGCACACACAAACCCTGTAAGCACTGGGGACAGCTCAGTGACAGAGTGCTTTCACAGCATGTAAAAGGCCCTACCACCCATCACTGAAGAAAAAACAAAACAAAACAAGTCATTTTGTTTCAACACATATACTAAATACAGTACAAATGAAATATGCAGAAGCCTCTAAACCTACTGCAAACAGAAAGCATCACAGTTGAAAACTACAGGAGTTATTGCCTCAATGTACACAATCTAACATTAATAAGTCCAAGAGACACATTTAGATATAGATGCTAGATTGTGAATTACTATTTTGTTTTACCCTCCCACTATGTAACTTCAATTTCAACTATCTTTTTGTTGTTGTTGTTGTTGTTGTTGCTTTTTGAGACAGGGTTTCTCTGTGTAGCCATGGCTGTCCTGGAACTCACAAAGATCCACCTGCCTCTGCCTCCCGAGTGCTGGGATTGAAGGTGTGCACCACCACTGCCTAGCTACTTCAACCATCTTGACTGCTCTCCTGCACCTCTATAAGGGACCAAATTGGTAAGTAAAGAAAAATCCCAGGGCTGATGACTGATTAAATGTGTTCACCACCAAACCAGACACACAGAGTTTTTGATCCCCTGGCTCCACACGTAAGAGAAAACCAACCCCTGACTGCTGTACTCTACTCTGACCTCTATACACAGGCTCCCCCCCCCCCCAGGAAATGGAATCTTAAAGGGAGGGACTAGTTTCCGCCTCCGTATACCCACATCCGGCCTTTGAACATCCGGTGGCACTGCAGATGGAGCGCTCATCAGTCCCGAGCACCAAACAAAACCAGACCCTTCACTTAGAAGCTTCCACAGCAAGCTTCCGGTACTGAACTTCACTGTGCTCCAGTGCCCTCATTTACAAACCTGTAACATACAACACTCTACTTCATGTGAGATGGTACAACTAAGAGCATAGAGTATCACACTGTGCATAGGACAAGCTCACCAAAAAGTCTGGGTTTAGTAGACTTCTATTTAAGCCTGACTTACATAGATCATGAAAACTATTTAAAAATATGTAACTCTCAGCGGGTACATCATGAAGGCTTAATACTTCTTTATCAAGAAAGTGAAGCAAATAGGTAAGGAGGAAGTCCAACAAACAAATTTGAAGGGTCCTAATAAATCCCATTCCTAGTTAAAACTACTTCTGTTTAAATGGCATACCTTTCCTCTAACACATTTACTGGACCTCCTGCCCCAGAGGGCCACTAGGTGCTTTGATAGGTGGCCATGGCAGTTTGTTCAAGTTAACTTAGTTACCAGCTTGATGCTTTTGCTACTCTAGGAGGTAGTCGGCTCCGTTTCCAGATCATCCAAGGTACCCTGTTTCTGCGAGGGCTGGGCCTACATCATAAGGAGACCCGAACCCTAGAGCTCTCTCTTAACTTGACCCCAAATCCCTGCATTTCTCTCTGGAGAGGGCTACCCCAGAACCAGTCATTACTGAAGGGATGCCTTCCACTTTCAATTCTTCTGAGACAGGGTCTCTCTATGTATCCCTGGCCATTCTGAAACTCTACGAACAACCAAGCTGGCCTTGACCTCACAGAGGTCTGACGGCCCCTGCCTCCTGAGTGCTAAGATTAAATGCGTGCACTGCTACACTTGGCTCAAATTTATTTTTTTGAACCAAGTCTGAAACTACTGAATCTCCCTCTCTAAAACCACAGCTCGGAGAGAGAAGTGAAACATTAGAAGGTTTCAACGTCCTAAATACATAATCTTCCATTAGAAACCAGTAATCTCTCCCCAGCTAATACCTTGTTTATCCCCCCCAAAAGAACAAGCATAGGGGCTGGAGAGACGGCTTAGTGGTCAAGAGCATTGGCTGTTCTCCCAGAGGACCCGGGTTCAATTCCCAGCACCCACATGGCGGCTCACAACTATAGTTAACACCCTCACACAGGCATACAATCAGACAAAACATCAATGCACACCAAATAAAAATAAGTTATTTAAAAAAAAACAAGCATAAATTAGGAACAAAAGAGTCCTAGAACTTCAACATTCCTTAGCTGGCCCACTCATAGTGGAACCCACGCAAATGCAACGCAGTCTCTACAGCCTTTCTCTCTGGTCTTGAATACTGTATTTGGAGAATATGTACTTCCATGAAATTTGGTTAGAAACTTTAGAGGAACAAAACTGGAAGAGACAGAAGACATTTGTACCAGATCCTATAGCCAAGTCAAAATAGCAAAAAAAACCTCAGACATGAGAACATCATGAGTGGTTTTCCCAAAGGGGACTAATACCTTTGGGTAGTTTATGAAACAAAGTGAAACTCTTCAAGTCAGTACATTATCTCCAATGACAGTATCAATTTGATCCCTTCTGGATGTGCAGGGACAGAGTTCAAGATGGGAGAATTAACACAGCAGGAGGACAGAAAACAGGCAACTCACAATCTAGTATTTAAATGTGCGAAAGTGTTTCACTTGTACCTTAGTTGTTAAATTGCACACACTGAAACACAACCCCTATTATCTTCACAATTAGTCCATGAAAAAAAGCAGGAAACAGTCCCACATTAAAGTTTATTTTAGTAACAGTGTAATAGTGGCAAGAGAACCAGACCTAGAGTTACATATCCTGCCTTTTCTACCACATAACCTTGAGAAAATAATTTTAATTTAACCTCCTCTTCAATTTTAATATACACACAATTAATACCGGTTCTACCAACTCTCAATAAGAAAAATATGTATACCAGGCAGTGGTGGCTCATGCCTTTAATCCCAGTAGCACTCAGGAGGCAGGGGCAGGCAGGTCTCTGGGTTCGAAGCCAGCCTGGTCTACAGAGGGAGTTACAGGACAGCCAGGGTCATACAGAGAAACCCTGTCTCAAACAAACAAACAAACAAAACAAACCAAAAAAAAGGTGTATGATTTCTTTGTAAGGCGCTAAACTGACATTAGTACTGACTTGACCAACATAGGAAAGTTTTTGGTTTTGTTTTTGTTTTCGAGACAGGGTTTCTGTGTAGTTTTGGTGCCTGTCCTGGATCTTGCTCTGTAGACCAGGCTGACCTCGAATTCACAGATATCCGCCTGGCTCTGCCTCCTGAGTGCTGGGATTAAAGGCATGCACCACCACCGCCCAAGCCAACATCAGAAAGTTAAAACAGGTGAGTCAGAACCAGATTTAGGTCTCCTGATCTTTACAATACACTGCATTTCACCCACAATAGAAAAGTAAACTTTGATTAAGGCAATTTCATAACTCTCCAAAACATGTTGATCCCTACCACACTGGTGTGTTTTTTTAGCACTTCTACAAAGAACATTAACTATATCTGTAATGAGGAAAAACTGGAAATGCTAAGTATTCAAATTAATTTTTCCTTTTCCTAGTCATTAGGAAAGGCAGTCTTCGTTCAGAACAACAGAGAGAGGAGAACAAGGTTGTGAAACCGTATTTCCACATAATGAATAATGGAAAATCCAAGTTACAGACTGTATTTCTCAAGGACTCAAACCATTCTCTACTGGAGGAAAACCGAAGAGACTCTAAATGTCAACTTACTCTCCAAGCTAGAACAGAAACAGTATTAGACAATAAAGAAACGCCAAAGAAAATAAACGTAACAATTACAGACTTGAGTGTAATTCAGAAGCCATGAAAACGTGATTATGCAATCCAGAGAAATCTTTCTTGAACCGTCTCTCTTAAACTACCCCTAGAGCCCCAAGGTAAATTGTACATAAATATCAATAAGTAACTAGATATTCTGCCATTGACCTTTAACCTTAAGTGCCTTGTCTGTGTTTCCGGCAGTCAGCTCTTCTAAAGTGTTACACATTCACAAGTGTTTGTGTAACTGGAGAGTCTCAAGTTCAAAGTGTTTTGTTGTGGTTTGGTCAACGGCAGCCTGATTGGACAGGAAATGCAACCTGGCCTAGCACGAGACAGCTTGCTCTTGTTGTTGGTAAGAAGAAAAAGGAGGAAAGAGAAACGACAAAGCCTACTTATCACAGGGTTAGTTAAGTCGCTCCGAGGGAAAGAACCGCCCATCGCCACCCTTCCGGAGCAGACTTTGAGACTCCCACGGGGTTCAGGGCCAAGCGATCAAGGCCACCTCACCTGTCCAGAGATAATCTATCAGATCAGAGGGGGGCTGCTCCTTGGGGCTGGGAAGCCGGGCCAGCCCCGGATCTTCTCACCTCCGGCCTCTACCGTTGGCTTCCAGGTAACCAAGGGACCCCGCGTGTCACAGAGAAGTGTGACATCACCCGG
This sequence comes from Peromyscus eremicus, assembly GCF_949786415.1. NCBI lineage: Eukaryota > Metazoa > Chordata > Mammalia > Rodentia > Cricetidae > Peromyscus > Peromyscus eremicus. The sequence goes on from NC_081436.1 coordinate 4,280,865, forward strand.
CCCGCCGTGACAGGGCAGTCTGCCTAACCAGGCCTACCTCGAGTCCCCGACCCCGGCGGCTCACCAGGCCGGGCGGAGGGAACCCGAGAAGGCGCCGCGGGGCGGCGACCGCGGGGTGGCGACCGCGGGGTGGGGCGGGAGCGCGCACACACAACACAGCTTTCCCTTTCGTTTTCCTCCAAGCCAGGAGCGGGGGGGAAACCTGCCTCGAATTCAAGCCCTGAGCACAGCTGAGGTGGAAGACGGTGGGAACCGGAAGGGAGCCTGCAGCAAGCGAGGGTCGCTCCGAGGCCTCGGCCACAAAAACCAGGCCCACACGCCCGGGAGACGCCGCAGACTCGCCCCCGCCCCGCCCCCGCCCGCGCCGCTGCGCATGCGCCGCACCCGTTCCTCCGCGTCCCTCGCGGCCCAGCTCCGATCTCGACGCAGAGCCGGCCGGGTTCCGAGGGAACTGAGCTGTCCGAACACGGAAGCTAACTGCCCACTCCCGCTCTTGCTCCCCCGGCTTCCCTCGCTCCGGGCTCGCCTAGGCCTAGCTCCGCACGTACCTTCGCAGCCCGCCGCTCAGGAGCTTCCCAGCTCTGCTAAAACCGGATGCGCTCTGAGTCTCCCGGAGCTGGCTCTGGGGCTCTACCCACGCCCGCCCCCCATGGAAGCCCCGCCCCCGACCCGCCCAGGAGAGTTCTCATTGGTCCTCGGCGGCACGGCTGCCTTTCCGTTGGCTGTACGTTCATAAACAGCAGCTGCTGACGTCAGGGCCATCCGCTTATGCCCTTGTCAATCAAGACTATGGCCACCAACCGGCACCGTAGCCCTAGGCCTCCGCCTTCTTCCCTGTCGGAAGGAGGATGTCTGTCGGTCGCCCCATCGAGTAGAGATAGTGAAGTGGGGTGTGTCAGTCCCCAGACCGCTGCCAAGTGAGATCCCATGACACTATCGACCATAGCGCTAAAAAGTCCCAAGATGCTGGTTTAGGCCTCTGGTGGAATAGTAAAGAGGGGAAACGAAGGCAGCCCAGCCGACCTCCTCCCTGGGACCTTCTAACAGGGGATATAGTGGAGCTCAAGCTTCGTTGCACCTTTGAAGGTCCAAGGTCCCCAGGCTGGAGGTCACTGTCTAAGGCCACATGGTGGTCCTGGAGCCCCAAGCGAACGACCGCCTTCCTATTCACCTGCAGGGAAGTGGGTGGTTCTTCATAGTTACCAAGTCAGGTGTGAACAGGGCAGCCAAGACTGGTCTTGCAGTCCTAACCAGCTCTTTGGAGACCTGGCCAAGGGAGGTCAAAGAGCAGGCGTTTTCTTTAAGGCGTGTCCCTAGCCAGAACACAACCGGTTCTTGGCCAGCATTGATTACACAGCAGAATGTTCCCTCTTGGGAAAGATTAATTTATCAAAATGAACAAAAATATTTAAAATTAAGCTATTATGGCTAAAGAAGCTCCATTTTATGCTAGGCATCCATCTTGGTAACCACTGGACCAGTCCCTGAAACATAATTTCCTAATAATGTGTGTGACTCAGTGAGTGCCCCCCACCCAAAAATGTACAGCTGTGACTATCTACTTGTTATGACTAACTGCTTCTTTTGCTTCTGTAACTTGCTTACACAGACACCCAAAGATTGTTTTGAGTTGCCTTAATCACTTAAAGGGCAGAACAGAACAGTTTTTATTGACTTGCATAGTGAAGCCCTTCTCCATGCCCCTCCTTCACAGCAATCTCAAATTTAGCCCACAGATTGTTCTTCCTGCTAGCGGTTCATCTTTATTTATTTATAACTGGATTGAGTCTATGGTCTTTTCCTAGGACTTCCAAACTCCATAACAAAACAAGAAAGAAAAACTAACAAAACTTTGATTTTTTTTTTTTTTTAAGGATACGGAGTCTAACTCAGGCTAGCCACAAATTCAGTGAGTATTACACTTTTCAGGCCAGGCATGATGGCACAGGCCTTTAATCCCAGCACTCAGGAGGCAGAGGCAGGCAGATCTCTGTGAGTTCAAGGCCAGCCTGGTCTACAAAGTGAGTTCCAAGACAGTCAGGGCTACACAAAGACATTCTTGTCTTAAAAAAACAAACAAGGAAGCAAACAAACAAACAAACAAAAAACCCCAGGCGAATAGACAAACAGAAAGTAGTATAGCCATACAATGAAATATTACTTAGCCATAAAAAAGATTGAAGGCTAAAGTGTGGTAGTAATCCCAAACGTTGGCTACATAGTGAGTTCAAGGTTAGCTTAGTGTCTTAGTCACTGTTGGATTGCTGTGAAGAGACACTATGACTAAGGCAACTCTTATAAAAGGAAGCATTTAATTGGGACTTGCTTACGTTTTAGAGGGTTAGTCCATGATCATCATAGCAGGAAGCAGACAGGCATGGCACTGGAGCAGTAGTGGAGAGCTTTACATTCTGATCCACAGGCTGCAGGCAGAGTCTTCCTATGCCAGCAGCTGCTCTCAAATAACAATTCAGAGTCTTAATATTAATTACAAATGCTCAGCCAATAGCTTGGGCTTGTTACTAGCTAACTCTTACATTTAAATTAACCCGTATTTCTTTTCTATGCTTTGCCACGTGGCTTGGTACCTTGTCTCAATTCAGCATGCCCATCTTGCTTCTCTCTGTGTCTCCTCACAACTCCTCTGACTCCACCCTTCTTCTTCCCATCATTCTCAGTTTGGCTTTCCCACTTAATTTTGTCCTGTTCAGCTATTGGCCAGTCAGCTTGTTTATTAAACCAAACATAGCAATATATATTCAAACAGTGTAAAGGAATATTCCTCAACAGGCAGCAGGCAGAGAAACAGGGGAGGGGGGTTGGCTGGGCTCCCCACATCAATCATCAATCAAGAAAATGCCCCACAGGCTTGCCCACAGGCCAATGTAGTGAGAGTATTTTCTCAATAGGAATTCCCTCTTCCAAAATTACTCTAGCTTGTGTCAAGCTGACTTAAAAGTAGTCAACACACTGCCGGGCGGTGGCTGCGCATGCCTTTAATCCCAGCACTCGGGAGGCAGAGCCAGGTGAATTTCTGTGAGTTCAAGGCCAGCCTGGGCTACCAAGTGAGTTCCAGGAAAGGCGCAAAGCTTCACAGAGAAACCCTATCTTGGAAAAAAAAAATAGTCAACACAACAGTATACTAAAAAACCACTAATATATGTCTTTGTTTTGTTCTGCTGGAATTAAAGGTGTGTGCCATCATACCCCACATTTATTTACCTGTTGACCAGCCTTTGGGTACTTTCTACTTCCTATTATGAACAATGCTGCCACAATGCTGCTGTAGAAAACTATCACCAGATGTGAGCCCTTGAACAGCTATGCACTAAATAAACATCTTTTCCTCATAAAGTTATACAGCCTTGAGTATTTTGCTATAGTATCACAAAAAGGACTAAGCCAATTGAAAGTTCAATTGTTAGGTCATATTGTAACTTTATTATTTACACGTATTTATTTGAGAGAGAGAGAGAGAGAGAGAGAGAGAGAGAGAGAGAGAGAGAGAACCACTTTACTTTCTCATCAGCAGTACATGAACGTTCTAATTTCTCTATACTGGTAGTTTAAAAGTAATTGGCCCCATTATCTCATAGGGAGTAGTGCTATTAAGAGGTTGCCTTTGTTGGAGTGAGTATGGCCTTGGTTGGTGAAAGTGTGTCACTGTGGGGGTGAGTTTTGAGGTTCCCTATGCTCAGGATACCACCCAGTGTCTCATTTGACTTCCTGTTGCCTGCAAGATGTAGGACTCTCAGCTACTACTCCAGCATCATATCTGCTTGCAGGCCACCATGCTCCCTGTCATGATGATAATGGACTGAACCTTTGAACTGTAAGTGAGCCACCTCAATTAAATGTTTTCTTTATAAGAGTTGCCATGGTCATGGTGTCACTTCACAGCAATAAAAACCCTAACTAAGACAATTACTGTTCCAAAACATAGTGAAGGGAGCATAGTAAAGAAATACTGGACCAAAGCAAGACTGAAAACCAGCTGGCAAACTCCAAACTCTGCATCTCCATGTCTGATGTTAACACACTCTTCAGATCTCCAACTCCATTCAGTTTTGTGGACTGCAACACACTTCTTTCTCTTGGGCTGGTTCCATTCCCTGTTAGCACCTTTCCTCGACAGGTATCCCACGGCTCTGGCATCTCTAACATCTTGAGTTCTCCAAAGCAATCCAGGCTTCAACTTCACAGCTTCATGCAATGGCCTCTCTACTAGGCCTTCATTCAGGGACACTCCTGACACATGCCTGGTCTCAGCGGCTTTCTTTAGGCACAGAGCAAATTCCATAACTCCTTTCTTCTATCCTTAACTCTAAAGCCACATGGCCAAAGCTGCCAAGTTCTGTTGTTTACTAGGGTTGGAACATGACTCCCTAGTTCAAGCACATCTTTACCAGCTTTCTATCCTTCACTGCCTAAGCTTGGCTGTCCTGAAACTGGATCTCTAGACCAGGCTGTCATCAAACTCAGAGATTGCCAGCCTCTGACTTCCCAGTGCTAGGATTAAAGGTGCCCACCACACCTGGCTCTAAGCTTTTCTTTAGTTTCTTTTCACAAATTGGAAACTTAGCTGAGTGGGATCTTGCCCTGAGGTCACCGTGCCCTATATTCCATTTCCTAATCCGTTTATCTCCTTAATCATAGGATTTAGCTCCATTCCACTTCCTGGTGCTCTTTTTCTCCTCAAAATTTACAGTTTGTAATTTACCCTGCTCAGCTTGCTCCTTTTCATTAATAATATTTATTAAGCATGAACACTAGTAACCATACGATAGTCTACAACTAGGCTGTTTTGAGATTTCTTCTGTCAATGGAATTAATCCAAAACTCTTCACTTTAAGCCTCAGGCAGACTCTTCTGACAAGAGCAAAAGGCAGCCACTTTCTTCACCAAAATATGACCAGGGTGTCATCAAACTCGGAGGTTGCCAGCCTCTGCCTCCCCATTGCTGGGTTTAAAGGAGTGTGCCACCACCATCTGGCTTGTGAACTAATATCTTACTATGGCTTATTTTGCTAATGATCAATTATGTTGATTATCTCTTTGTGTATTCTTACTGCCCATTGAATATCTTATTGGGATAAATGCCTATTCAAATCCCTTTTCCATTTTTAATAGTAGCTCATTTACCCCTTTTATGATTGAGTTGAAAATAGTCTTTGTGTGAGATAGGCTTTCATGTATCCCAGGCTGGCTCTGAAATTACTGTGTTGGAGAACGGATCTGAACATTTGCCTCCTAAGTGCTGGAATGATGTAGAGCTGGGGAATCACACCCAGGGCCTCGAGCATGCTAGGCAACACTCTGTCCACCGAAGCACATCCCAAGTCCTGTAAATGTTCCTTATATAGTCTGGGTACTTGTTAGATATATGATTTGCTAATATTTTCTCCAACTTTATGAGTTGTTTTTCTTGTTGATGGTTCATCGAAGCAAAAACAGTTTACTTTTGATATAATCTATTTTTCTTTGGTTGTTTTATGTGACATTATAAGAATGCAATACATTTTAATTAAAAATGTTTATATAGATTGGATCCACAAATCATTTTCCTGAAGCCTCTCGTACCTTAAACAAAACCCTGTTTGGGAGGCTGGGGAGATGGCTCTGGTTGAAAGACTCTCTGCTAATCCAGAAGACCCTGGTTTTATTCCCCACACCCACTTGGTAGCTACAACGGGCTGTAACTCCAGTTCCAAAGGATCCAATGCCCTCTTCTAGTCCTGGTAGGCAGTAGATGCATGTAATGTACACACATACGTGTAGGCAAAACATCTGTACATGTAGCTGGAAGTTTCGCTGGTCCTGCTTGACCTGAGGTCGGGAAAAATCTCTCCCATCCACATCCTGCAGCCACTTGGTCCCAAGTAAACACACAGAGACTTATATTAATTACCAACTGTATGGCCTTTGGCAGGCTTCTTGCTAGCTAGTTCTTTCATCTTAAATTAACCCATTTTTATTAATCTATGTTTCGCTGCATGTTCCGTGGCTTTACCTGAGTCCCATTACATGTTGCTCCTTGGGCGGTGGCTGCCGTCTCCCCTTACTCTCCTTTCACTATCTCTCCTGGATTTTCCCACCTGGCTCCATCCTGCCATGCCATAGGCCAATGCAGCTTTATTTATCAACCAATCAGAGCAACACATATTCACAGCCTACAGAAAGACATCTCACAGCATATACACATACACCTAAGTAAAAATAAATACAAAACCTAACCTTGGTTCCACAAGTGAGGAGTGGGGAATTACATCATGCCTTTTAAAGGCTGGTGTTACGGTTTTACCGAAAAATGTTCCCCAAAGGTTCATGTTTGAACACTCGGTCCCAAGCTGGTGATGCTGTTTGGGTAAGTTATCGAACTTTGAGGAGGTGGGACCTAGATACAGGAAGTGGGTTTCTGGAAAGTGGGTCTTAGGTGCTGTAACTAGACCCTCCTTCTAGCTCTCCCTCCTTCTCTCCCGCTTCTCGCTACCCCAGTCCTGATTCCCTAGCATCTTGAGGAAGTGAGGAATCTTAGCCACATACCCCTGTGGGGCCACCCTACCACTATGCCTGCCCCCCTGTAACAGGGCCCCAGATCTTAGCACAACTGACTCCATGACTGAGGTACCTTCTTCTAGGCCATAATCAGCATGTAAACAGCATGTAAACCTGCCAAAATGAGAACAAAGACCTAATCCATCAAAGTCCACAGTTTTGGGAAAGTCTCTGAATGTACTTTCATCTAAATGTACTTCATTTATCCCTGACTGGGTGGACAAGAAGAGAACACACCAAGAACATGCCAGTCCACCAAGGGCTCAGCCAGCAGTGCACCAGAGAATGAACCAGTTTCAGAGTAATTATGAAGCCTTTGTCCGGCTTCTTCCACAGCTCTGTAAAAACCCTAGACAAGGAGGTTCAGCAGCTTTTCCTCCCTTGGAAACCCCTCCCAGGAGTTTCTCTCACTTTAACATCTCAATTTTCCTTAATTTGCCACTTTCCCTTAAATATCTCTTAAATGTATTAATACTACTATTATTATTAGTGTGCGTGTGTGTGTGTGTGTGTGTGTGTGTGTGTGTGTGTGTGTATGGGTGTTTTGCCTGCATGTATGTCTGTGAACCACTTGCATGCAGTGCCCTCAGAGGCCAGAAGAACATTTCAGGTCCCCTGGAACTGGAGTTACAGATGGTAGTGAGCTGCCATGTGGGTGCTGGGAATCGAACCTGGTTCCTCTGGAAGAGCAGCCAGTGATCTCAACCACTGAGCCATCTCTCCAGCCCCTCCTTAATATCTCTTAATATATCTTGCATTCCACTTTGCTTCCAAAAGAGTCTGCATCTTTAACTTCATTGGTGTGAGACAATGAACCCAAAGCCCCTGTCCCAGACAGACCTTTGGCTGCTGTGAGTATTTGGCACCTTAGGTCCTTGGGTTAAAAATAACTTGACCAAGAAAGGTCCAGGTGCACTCAAAACTCAGGTTGTTGTAGGCCCTTGTCTGTTTTGTTTTGTTCTGTTTTTTGTTTTGTTTTTTAATTAATTTATTTATTATGTATACAGTGTTCTGCCTGCATGTGCCCCTGCAGGCCAGAAGAGGGCACCATTACAAGTGGTTGTGAGCCACCATGTGGTTACTGGGATTTGAACTCAGGACCTCTGGAAGAGCAGTTGGTGTTCTTAACCACTGAGCCATCTCTCCAGCCCCCTGTTCTGGTTTTCAATACAGGGTTTCTCTGTGTAATCCTGGCTGCTGTGGAACTCACTCTGTAGACCAGGCTGGCCTCGAACTCACAGAGATCTGCCTGCCTCTGTCTCCCCTGAGACTAAAGGTGTGCACCACCACCGCCCAGCATTGTAGGCCTTCTTACCTGAGAAATGGGGGCTTTTTTTTTTTTTTTTTTTTGCAGGAAGCAGTTTATTGTGACCCAGCACCGTCTTTCTATGGCAGTGGTTATCAACCTGTGGGTGGCAACCCCTTGGGGTAGAATGACCTTTTCACAGGGGTCGCATATCGGATATCCTGCATATCAGATATTTACATTACAATTCACAACAGTAGCAAAATTACAGTTATGCAGTAGCGACGAAGTAATGATATGGTTGGAGGTCCCCGCAGCTGTATTAGAGGGTCACAGCATCAGGAAGGCTGAGGACCATGGCTCTGTGGGAATGTTCATCAAAGCCTGAGACAAAATTTCCAGAACAGATTTTTATAGGTTTCTGGTTTGTCTCCGTTATAGGGTGATTTACATTCTGATTTGATACATTCAACTACTGGGCAGTGAGGCTAAAGACTCATAATGGACAGAGATAGGAAGGAAGGGGCTTTCAGGAGATATGTGGTAAAGTTGCATGTACAGTCAAGGGCAGTGTGACCCCTTCCTGTGTGGCCCTGTCTTAGTCAGTGTTCTAGTGCTGTGAAGAGACACCACGACCACAGCAACTCTTATAAAGGAAAGCATTGAACTGGGGCTGGCTCACAGTTCAGAGGTTTAGTCCATTATCGTTGTGGTGGGAAGCATGGCAGCATGCAGGCAGACACGGTGCTGAGCGGTAGCTGAGGGTATTACAACTGGATCTGCAGGCAGTAGGAAGAGAGAGCCGCTGCCAGGCTTGGGCTTCTGAAACTTCAAAGCTCAGCCCCAGTGACAGACTTCTCTAACAAGGCCACACCTATGAGCCTCACTCAAACCAACACAGGCTCTTTCCTGTTTTCTTCCCCTTGGCTCACAGGGGCAGTGTCAAAAGGAAATGTTTCTCTCAGGTTCAGACAGTCAAGTACTCCAAAACCGCGGCAGCTGTGGTAAAAGGAGATCAAGCTACTCTGGGGGTTGGTGGAGGGATGGGGTGGGGAATGAGTTGGGGGGCAGTTGGGAGGACAGCAGAACTTGGCATCAGCTACAGGGCATTAGTTCTGTAGGCATGCAAGATGGCAGAGGGTTGTGTAGCAATTTCCTCCAAATTGAAAGTCATTCCTGGAGAGGCTCAGGAAACTCGGGAAGTAAACAACCTTAAGTCTGGAAAAGCAGAAACACAGAGTTTACAAGGCTCCTCCTCAAGGTTGTAAAAGCAGTAAACAAGTGCTGGGCAACAGAGACTCTTCCCCAGGTCCAGTGGCTTGCCGGAGAGTTTCCAATCTGCCAAGCGCCTGCTGCGCATTGTGTGGGGAGCTCCAGGGACGGAGCTCTTAAGTTTTCACTCGTGCTGGTGACTTAACTTCCTCCATCACCCATGCTCCTGTAAGTAACCCCTGACCGGTATTCCTGTAAGTGACCCCAATAAACTCATTGGTTTGCCAAGTTGGACTTGGATGGAATAATTTCTTTGGTCTTGCTATCTGGATATGTAGACATCGATTTATTCATGTTTCCGCAGGAAAAGTCACGAAACAAAGAGTGAGAGGCCCACGGAGGTTTACAGCAGGGTTCCAGAAAGCCACTGAGACCAGTGGAAAACTAGGGTTTTGTTAATACATTCCAAAAGTGTGTGTGTGTTGGGGGGGGGGTGTTATTTGTTTTTTTATCTGTTAGGTCAGGCTTAGGAAGGTGGGGCAAAGAATGCCTAGTTGTAGGATAAACACACCAAAGATAAATTGTAATTAGGCCCTGAAACATTCCATGCTCCTCATACCACTGAAGTTCTGGTCAGTCTTTGAAGGCCTAGCTTCTCCCTAGGATAGGGGAGGGGAATGGTGCCCGTGACTATGTGTGCATGTATAAATGGAGGCCTGAGAACCTCTGATGTCATCTTCACAAATGTGGCCTATCAGCATTAAGCCAGGGTCTCACATTAGCCTGGACAGAGTGGCCAGCTAGCCCCCGGGATCTTCCCATCTCCACCTCCTTGCCTTGTGATTACAAGTACAGGCCACCATGCTCCACACTTTCAGGGGATCAAAGTCAAATCTGTATGTTTGTGAGGCGAGCACTTTATTGAGTGGGTTATCACCCTGCCTCTAGACCCCCTTTTCTTATAAGTACTCAAATTTAGGTACTTCATTATAGTAACAAAAATAAACTAATAGACTGAGTCTATGGCCTCACTCCTTGGATCTCCACACGTTTCTAGCAGTTTCAAGCAATAGGTTACAGAATAGTGATGCTGTGTGACTTCTAAGGCACACAAAAAGCTACACACCCTAATCCTAGATCTCTCTGCTTTCGGTGTATGCTTCTGGCTTGTGAGCTTGAGAGTCTTTAAGGGAACACATGTGGGTGCTTTGGCCAACAGTCCCAGGTGAGCCCAGTTTGGTAACGGAGCCCCCAGATGATCTCCTGTGCCTGGACCAAGTTCCTATCACAGCATCCATAGGCCAAGTGAAATAGTGGTTGTTTCATGTGACTAAGTTTGAGGTGTTAATGGCACACTGCACATTCTGTAAATTAATAAGAACAAAACCAACACAAAACAGGCAGATGTCATCATCTGGGTAATTAACAGCCATTGCAATCAGGGATGCATGTGGTGCAGTCATACATGCAACCAAAACACCTATATACATTAAAATTTTTTTAACTAAAAAAGTTATTAAAACAACATTTGTGAATTGTAAGCAACAGGTACAGGAATACTTATTATTCTCTGCATTTTCTCTATTCCTCCCACACTTTTCATATACATATAAGTCAACTTGGTAGCACTCTAGCTTTAACTTATAAAGAGTTTATTCTGGCTGGTATTGGTAGATGTCTCAGTCTGAGAACCAGTGACCTCATTTTTTCGGGCCTCTTGTGTGGGTAGCACACCATGTTGGGAATGAATATTGGGGCCAACCACTTTTATCATGAGCCAGGAAGAAAAACCATTTTAAGGAACCAACAGGGGTCCTGCAATCCCCTTCATGGACATGCCCCCAATGATGTAATGATCACACATGGCTTTACCTCCTAAAAGTCCTACTGACTCTTAAGAACCTAGGGACCAAGCCTTTAATGCATGAACTTTGGGGGAGACACCATCATTCAGATCACAGCAATATATAAATGACTTTTTTTTTTAAAGGTTTATTTATTTATTATGTATACAGTGTTCTGCCTGCATGTGTCCTTGCAGGCCAGAAGAGGGCACCAGATCTAATTGCAAGTGGTTGTGAGCCACCATGTGGTTGCTGGGAATTGAACTCAGGACCTCTGGAAGAGCAGCCAGTGCTCTTAACCACTGAGCCATCTCTCCAGCCCGACTTTTTTTTTTTTTTTTTTTGAGACAGTATCTTGCTAGGTAGCCCAGGCTGGCCTTGTATTCACAGTCCTACGGTGCTAGGATTACCACAGGAAGTAACCACAGCAAGCTAACCAAAATTTAAATTAAAGGACCCCTATTTGCTCCAGGTGTGTACTATATGCATCAATTTTGAGTTTGTGTTGATGACATCAGTTTAAGAAGACAGAACAGGGATGGACGAGACAGACACGTAACAGACGTTATCTGCTTTACCCGTTCATATTGTCCTCCAAGCTTAGAAGGTATTAGAATTTGCCTGGCCCAGAAATCACATGTATCCATGCACTCTGAATTCTAAAGACCTCTCTCTCCTGTGCTGTCCCAGACCAGAGGCAGGGATCTCTTAACTGTCTTTTGGTCAGGCAGTGGTGCACACCTTTAATCTTAGCACTTGGGAGGCAGAGGCAGGTGGATGTCTCCGAGTTTGAAGCCGACCTGGTCTGTAGAGTGAGTTCCAGGACAGTCAGGGCTGCACAGAGAAACCCTGTCTCCAAAATAACAACTAAGAAAACACTGTCTTCTGTTTCCATCTAAGGCACAGTCTTGCCCTTCAATACGCTGCCAATGATGCAGACTGTTTGGCACGCGATATTTGGTCCCGAAGCTTGCTTTTCTTGCCATATTTTTCTCCTGAGGCACTAAATAGAAAGGCAGCTAACTGTTTGATAGGGAATTAAGAAGAGATGGAACAAGGGCAAATACCCTTTTTTAAAATTTCTGTTTTGCTACTTTATGTGTTTGGGTGTTTTGCTTGCATGTATATCTGTGTGCTAGATGTGTGCTTTGCACCTGTCGGGTCCAGAAAAGGGTCTCAGATCTCTTGGAACCGGAGTTATGGACAGTCGTGAGCCACCATGTGGGTGCTGGGAATCAAACCTAAGTCCTTTGGAAGAGTACCCAGCGCTCTTAATGGATGAACCATCTCTCAGCTTAAGGCAAGTATTTTTTTTTTAAAGATTTATTTATTTATTATGTATACAGAAGAGGACACCAGATCTCATTACAGATGGTTGTGAGCCACCATGTGGTTGCTGGGAATTGAACTCAGGATCTCTGGAAGAACAGTCAGTGCTCTTAACCTCTGAGCCATCTCTCCAGCCCTTAAGGCAAGTATTTTAAAATGTCATCTAAGGTATTCAACTACTGCTAACGTAGGCGCTGTATTCTAGATCCTTCTATAATTTTGCCTTGTCAGCAAGATAGCTTAGTGGGTAAAGGTGCTTGTCACCGAGCAACACAACCTGGCTTAGTCCTTGGAACCCAAATGGTGGAAGGAGAGAACTGACTCCTGCAGCTTGTCCTATGACCTCTACTCTTGAACCATGACATATAAGGGCGCCTGAGTGCAACATGCGCACACGTGTACACACACACACACACACACACACACACACACACACACACGTGTACACACACACGCACACGTACACATGCATGCACACACAAAATAAATATAATAAAAATTAAAACCTCAAAAGATTCCTAAATCTCCCTTATTTTTCCATTCCATTGCCTGTTTTTAGGTTCCTAGTCTAGCTGCTAATATCAAGCTAAGTTATGTATATCATTCCCCACCAGAGCCAGGAAGTTGTTTTTCAGAAATCATAAAAACATGCTTAGGAAATGGTCCAAGGAAACTCTGTGGCTCTATAGGAGAAGTGTCCAGGGAATGTCTATCACCCAGACTGCTCTGAAAATTCTCCATGTGCAGATGTCTAGGATCCACTTGTAGATCCACATGTAATCAACCATCCATTTGCCAAAACTCATTTCTAGAAATTGGGACAGGCAGATTACAATAGCTGGTCTTGTTGGTTGTTTTTGCTCTTTTGGGGGGCCTGCCACCCACCCCCCAAATAATCACACACAGAGGCTTATTCTTAATTATGAATGCCTGGCCTTAGCTTGGCTTGTTTCTATCCAGCTTTTCTTAAATTATCCTGTCTATCTTTTGCCTCTGGCTTTTATCTTTCTCTATTCCTGTACACCTTTTCTTCTTACTCCGTGTCTGGCTGTGTAGCTGTGTGGCTGGGTGGCTGGGTGGCACTGGGTGGCTGAGTGGCGCTGTGTGGCTGGCCCCTGAAGTCCTCCTCCTTCCTCTCTTGTTCCTTGATCTTTCTTCTTTTTTTCTTGCTCCTCCCAGATTTCTCCTATTTATTCTCTCTGCCTGCCAGCCCCACCTATTTCTCTCTCCCGCCTCTCTATTGACCATTCAGCTCTTTATTAGACCATCAGGTGTTTAAGACAGACAAAGTAACACAGCTTCACAGAGTTAAACAAATGCAACATAAAAGACTGCAACACATCTTTGCATCATTAAACAAATGTTCCACAGCATAAACAAATGTAGCACATCTTAAAATAATATTCTACAGCAAGTTGGTCACCCTAAACTCAGGGTGGAGTTGGGCGCAGAGGTTGGCGGGAAGGTAGCAGGAGAGGCAAAAGCTGGCAAGCTTCTCCCACATAATGAATTTGGAGGAAAATCTGCTGAGTTTGTAATCATTTCAGAGAGCACAGATATGAATTACGGGGAGCAAAAATGAAAGGCTTTGGAAAGGCCCTTAAGCTTTGTAACTTCCTCATATTTGTAGTCTGAGACCCTTATCGGTTTCCTGTTAGTGAGCAAATTACAGCCTTGTGATTGCAGGTTGTTTGAATTTTCTCCTTAAGTCAGGAATGGTGCTCTGTGCCTGCAGTCCCAGCTACTCAGGATGCTGAGGCAGAGGGTTACTTGGATTCACAAGATCAGGCCTGTGCAGCTGCAGCATAGAGAGGTCCTCTATCTCAACTCTCCTTTGACCAGCTTTGGCTGGTCTGGAACTCGCTATGTAGAATAGGCAGGCCTCAAACTCACAGAGATCTGCCTGTCTCTACCTCTTGAGTGCTGAGATTAAAGGCATCTATTACCACACCTGACAGTTCTTTTCCTTTTTAAAAAATATTTTTTGTGTAGGGGGGCTGGAGAAATGGGGGGCTGGAGAGATAGGAGGCTGGAGAGATGGGGGGCTGGAGAGATGGGGGGCTGGAGAGATAGTGCACTTGTTACTTTTGCCTAGGACCTGGCTTGAGTCCCAGCACCCACATGGTGAGTCCCAACCATCTATAACTCCAGTTCTAAGTGATCTGATGCCCTCTTCTCACCTCTATGGATATCAGACTTATACACATATGTATATTCAGCAAACACTCATACACAAAAATAATCTAAAAAATTAAATGTATTTTTGGTTTTATTTATTTTTTGAAGTGCTAGAGCTCAAACCTAGGGCCGTGTGCATGCCACTCTACCACTGAGCCAATCCATTTTTTTTCTTTTTTGGGATTTTGCTTTTTATAATAGCACTGACTAACAACTGTTGTGTACATTATCCAGTGTATTCATGATGGTTTCTATGTAAAACATTCAGTCCTTGCGATCACCCTGCAAGGTAGGAACAATGATTACATTACAGATTAGAAAAGGTTCCAAAAGTTTGCTCAGTGTCAGGACCTGAACTTGAGCTCTGGGCATACCACTCTGGAGCCAGGCTGTTAATCATTACACACATTAGTTACACTTCTCACAGCACAACATTGTTAATGTAACTATAACATTCTATGAATTTTTAAAAACAAAACCTTGGTAAGAAAATGGTAGTTCTACTTAACTTTACCAGGGGAAGAGAGAGCAGGAGGGTATGTAAGAAGAGAGAAGCAGATTCTATTTTTATTTATTTATTTTTAAATTTATGAGTGTTTGCCTGCCTGTATATACACCAAATGTGTTCCTGGTGCCCACAGAGGTCAAGAACTGGAGTTGTAGACAATTGTTGGGCTGCCATGCTGAGAACTGAACCCTAGCCTCGGCAGGAGTGCCCTTAACCACTGAGCCATCTCTCCAACCCTAGGTTCTGCATTTCTGAAGCTAGGGATCTGGGTGTGCTAAACAGAAGACACAAAGCAGGTTGAAGCCTCAGTGTAGGGCCAGGATGGAAAAGATAAAGTGAGGACACTGGGAATGACTGAGGTCTTAGTCTAATTTTAACCTTAGTGAAGGTAGGGTGGCTCCTCCAATAAGTGAGGATAACATGGCTCCCCTAAAGTCATTTCTTTTTCTTGGACCTGTCCTTATCTACTTTTTTCAATTTTCAGATTTGTTTTATGTGTATGGGTATTTTGCCTGCATGTGTGCCTGTACACCACCTACATGTCTGGTGCCCAGGGAAGTCAGAACAGGACATCTTGGATCCCTTGCAACTGGAGTTATTCTTTTTTTTTTTTTTTTTTTTGGTTTTTCGAGACAGGGTTTCTCTATGTAGCTTTGCGCCTTTTCCTGGAACTCACTTGGTAGCCCAGGCTGGCCTCGAACTCACAGAGATCCGCCTGCCTCTGCCTCCCGAGTGCTGGGATTAAAGGCGTGCGCCACCACCGCCCGGCAGAACTGGAGTTATAGATGGTTATGACCCACTACACAGTTGCTGAGACTCAAACCCGGGCCCTCTGCAAGAGCAAGTGCTTCTTAATCATTTAGCCATCTCTCCAGCTTTGTCACCATTTTCCCACCCCAAACAGATTGCCAACCCCCTTTACTTCCTCTGGTCTCCTCCAGCATGTTCAGCAGGTAGACCAGATGGTGGATTGCCAACCCCCTCTACTTCCTCTGGTCTGCTTCCAGCATGTTCAGCAGGTAGACCAGATGGTGCATGTGTGTAGCCATTGCTCTACACTAACCCCTGTAGCATCAGTCACAATTGATCTTCTAAATCTTTGCTGCATTCTTAAGGTTTCAATGTACTCTCTACTCCTTGTCTCTACGTAATAGCTTTAAAACAGCTTCACAAGTTGAAACTCCTCCCTTTGAGAGAGGAACTCTAACTCTCGTCATTTAACTATTGGCTAGATTTAGTGACTTGGTTCTTTCTTTTCCTTTTATTCCTTCCTTTTTTTATTTTTTTGAGACAGGGTCTCTCTACAACTCCAGCTGTCCTAGTATTCACTGTGTAAGCAAGATTGGCCTCACACTCACAGAGGTCTGTCTGTCTCTGTCTTCTGAGTGCTGGGATTAAAGGTGTGCTCCCCCAGGCCCAGCTAGTGACTTGTATCTGACAAACAGTGGAAGTGATGGGGTGTGACTTTGGAGACTAGATTGTGAAAGGTCCTGTGGCTTTCTCTTTTCTCTTCTTTCCCTTGGATCATTTGTGGACATCTGTTGTGTCAGGGAGACATTCCAGCAGCCTTGTGGAAAGGTCAGGGTGTTAAGCAACCACATGTTGGTCAACAGCTTGCAAGGAACTGGAGCATCTTATTGACAACCATCTGACAGTGTGTGCGTGCGTGTGTGTGTGTGTGTGTGTGTGTGTGTGTGTGTGTGTGTCTATGGATTAAAGCATTCTACCACTGGTCTATAGTATAAGTCCAAGTGAGACATCTAAGGGTGGTCAAGAAAGAGCTGGAGAGATGGCTTGGCAGTTAAGGACACTTGTTTTTGCAGAGGACCTGAGTTTGGTTCCTAGCACCCATGGTAGGCATTTTACAATAGCCTGTAACCCCAGCTTCACAGGATCTGATGTCCTCTTATGACCTTCACAGACATCTGCCTCAGGTGCACATACATGCACACATGCATACACATGAACAAATAATCTTTTAAAAAGACTTCAGATTGCATCAGCCAATGCCTTTATTGCTGCCTTCCAGGAAACCCTCAACCAGAAGCTCCTAGCCTAAGCCTTTTGCAGATTCCTGACTCAGAAAGGTGTTTGTTTCAAGTCTCCAAGAAACAGAATTCATATTCTTACTCAGCTTCCTTTGTAATGTAAGAAGACTTGATAATGTAACAAAGCTTGAACACATCAGAGGTGCCACCCCTTCGAGTGAAGAGAACAAAATGACACGCGTTAGCATGGAAGGAAGTGAGTTGGTGACTACGTATCACCGACCGGAAACAGCTCAAGTGGGGGAAAGGCTAATTTATGCTCATGGTTACAGAAAGATTTTGGTCTGGCTCAGCAAGGAATGCACAGCCAAGTTCAGGGCAGCAGAAGCTACGTGGGTGTGGTGGATAGAGCCTCTTCCATTATGTCCCCCCAGGAAGCAGAGAACACAGGCTGGAAGCAGAAGCAGGCAAAACCTTCTGAAAGCCCACTCCCAGGGGCTGCTTCTGCCAGCCTGGCTGCGCCCACGAAAGGCTGCACAGCATTCTAAACAGTGGCAAACAGTGAAACAAGTGTCGAAATGTGAACCTGTGGTGATCATTCCAGATTCTAAGCCTAACATGAGGCCTGTGCCTGGAATGGCTTTGAAACGGCCATTCGAGCTAATCTGTGGCAAATGGGAACAAGCGTGGTACCCAGAGAGGGGAGTTCAGCTATTGGAACGGAGAAAGCTGGCTTGGGTGAGGCTGGCAAATGGCGAAGGGGGAGCCAGGAGAATGGACGTTGTATGTGGGGAATAAACAACCTGGATTTTGTTGGAATTTCATTTTATTTTTATTGTTTTCAGTCGCCAGTGCTTCTGACTGCTAAATCCAAAAACCGAACGGCTGTTTCTAAGCTTCCTCTAACGTGCGACTACGTCTTTCTCCGGCTCCTCACGCTGACTCTTTCAGGCAGTTGCCCGGGTTGCTTACCAGCAACGCATTCTCCCTTTCCTCCAAGGTCAAACTGGAGTTGTTCCCAGCTCTCTTCTCTTCAACAAATATTTGCCCCGTCTCTCTTGTGAGCCAGATGCTGAACTAAATATTAGACATGGCCTTGTGCAAATAGGCATGGTCCTAAATCTTCTGAAGTTTTCACTTTAGTGGGGAAGACAGATGTCCAACAAATAATCGTATAAATTAAGTAAATACAGCCAAAGCCTAGGTTTTTCCCCCAGTTCAAATGTCTGCTTCCTTTTTTTTTTTTTTTTTTGTTGTTGTTGTTGTTGTCCAAGACAGGGTTTCTCTGTGTAACAGCCCTAGCTGTCCTGGAACTGGCTTTGCAGACCAGGTTGGCCTTTGCCTTTTGAGCGCTGGGATTAAAGGTATGTGTTGCCACCGTCTGGCTTCTGTCTGCCTTCCTTTTAAAATAGTTTAATTTAGGCATAATGGACATATAGCAAATGGTAAAAATATATGTAAACTTCAATTTTGTGAGTTATTTATTTGTTTTTTTGAGACAGGGTTTCTCTGTGTAGCTCTGGAGCCTGTCCTGGAACTCACTCTGTAGACCAGGCTGGCCTCGAACTCACAGAGATCTGCCTGGCTCTGCCTCCCGCGTGCTGGGATTAAAGGCGTGCCCCACCACAACCCGGCTTCAGTTTTGTGAGTTTTGACAGGAAATCATGATCATAGCCGTATACCCGCCCCCTGCCCCCATCTCCTCAAGCCTCTTTGTAATCACTCCTACCTTCGTCATCTTCTATCCCCAAACAATCACTGGTCTGCTATCATCATGATAGATTAATTTGGATCTTTTCAAATTTTACAGAAATGGAAACATTGGTTTGACCTCTTTCACTCGGATGTACTATTTTCAGATTTGGCTATATTATAGTATACTAGCCCATTACTTTTAATTCCTGAGAAGTATTCTACTATATAGATTACTATAAGGTATTTATCTATTCACCTGTTGATGGACTTGTGGATCATTCCCAGATGTTGCTTTGTTTGTTTTGAGACAGAGTCTGACCATGGAGTTCTGGCTGGCCTGAACTGATTCTGGAGAGCAGGCTAAGAGATCTACCTGCTGCTGTGTCCAACTATTGGAATTCAGATTATTTCCCATTACACACCTTTGGGTAAATGGCAAACAAAACAAAAACAAATGACTGCTATCACATGAAAGATATATGCTTAGCTTTTTAAAATACTTATTTTTACTTTCCTTTTTTTTAAATTTTTATTTAGTTTTATTTTATGTGCATTGGTGTTTTGTCTGCAGGTCAGATCTTTGAGTTACAGACAGTTGTTAGCTGCCATGTGGGTACTGGGATTTGAACCTGGGTCCTTTGGGAGAGCAGTCAGTGCCCTTAACCTCTGAGCCATCTTCCAGCTCCTTATTTTTACTTTCGTGTGTGGGTGTCTCACCTGCATGTGTGTCCCATGTCCTTGAGGAGGCTAGAAGAAGGTTTTAGATCCTTTGGAACTGGAATTTGATGTTTTTGAGCCAATGTGGTGGTTTGAAGGAGAACGTCCCCATAGGCTAAGATTTCTGGATACTTAGTTTCCAGTGGTGGTGCTGTTTGGGGTAGGTTTAGGAGGTGTGGCGGTGCCGGAGGAAGTGTATCACTGGAGGTGGGCTTTGAGGTTTCAAATCCAGGAGCCTGTTCACATCACTCCGCTTAATGCTGATGGCTGGAGATGTAAGCTCTCGGCTTCCTTCTAGCTGTGCCACCATGCCCCCACTCTGCTATCATGATCCCTTAACCCCAAATAAACTCTTTCTATCAGTTGCTTTGGTCACGGTGTTTTATCACAGCAATAGAAAAGTAACTAATAAAGTCACTGTGTGGGTGCTGGGAACTGAACCTGTGGCCTCTGCAAGAGCAAAGAAAGCTCTTAACCTCTGGGCCATATTTCCAGCCCCTATTTTAAGATGTTAAAAGATTATGTGTCTGAGTGTTTTGCCCGAGTGTACATATGTGCATACAGTTCCCGTGGAGGCCAGAAGAGGGCATAGGATCCCCTGAAGCTGGAATGACAAACTATGATGAGCCACTGTGTGGCCTGAGAACAAAGCTCTGTCTTCTGCAGGAGTGACGCTGGCCCTGACGTCTGAGCCATCTCTCCAGCCCCATATATGTCTAGATAACTGCCAAACACTTTCCCCAGCGTGGCTGTATCATTTCATACTTGTACACAAGCCGGCCCCGGAAGTTTAATTTCTCTCTGTATACTCACCAGTAGTATAGTCAGACTTTCAATTTTTAGATATGCAGCATTAGCTCATTGTAAATTGACTAAATAAGTCTTTAATTTTTTTATGGTGCTGGGATTCAAACCCAGGGCGTTGTGTATGTTTTAGGCAAGGGGCAAGGACTCAACCACTGAGTTACATCCCTTGCCTTTCCCTGTAATTTCAATTTGTACCTTTGTAATGACAATGATGTTAGATTTTTTGGGGGGAGGGTACTCAGATAAACTAGGGCCTGAGCTGGGGCCTTGCAGGTGCTACCACTGAGCTACACTCCCAACTCTAGTCACTGGTTTTAGTTCTTGAAACAGTGCCTTTCAAAGAGTCTTAGTAAGTCACACAGGGTGGCTCATGAATGTAATCTTTACATTCATAAATTCAAGGTCATCTGCAGCTACAGAGTGAGGTCCAGGCCAGCCTGGGCTAGATCTTGTTCCAAAAAACAAATAGTTTTAGTTTTGCTAGGTATGGTGCCTCATGCCACTTGGGAGACTGAGGCAGGAGTCTTGAAAATTATTATGGTCCAGCCTTAATCATCTTCTTCCCAGGGGCCCAGAAAAGAAGCTACAAATGGTGTGAATTATTTTTGGGAAAAGAATCTAAGTACATCAAGCTCTTAGTCCACTTACTTCATTCCTCTGGGATAAAGTTCTATCTACACAGATTCTATTCTGCTCTCATGTCTAGCTCCTTTCTTGCCTGATTTCTCTACCTTTATCTGCTGTCCCCTCTAAGTTCTACCTTAATTCTCTCATCTTAGTTCTGCCCCATCTTGGTCTTTCTCATCTGGCTCTTCCCCATTTGGCTCTTTCTTATCTTCCATCTCATTTTTCTAGTTCTCCAGTCAAAATCCTCTCTCAGTCTCTGAGGTTTACAGTTATAAACCCATGCAATAGCTATGCTCTAGCTAAAGCAAGGTCACCAGGCTTGAATTCCTACAGGGTTATGAAGGCAGACAAGAATTTTCCTCGGGCAGTGACTGTTAGGCTTTCTTTTACAACCCAAAAGGGGAGTGGTAGGAGGAGGTGGTCAACTAAAAGCTAAAATCTGTTACTATATCAGAAAAAGGGCATTTATGTGCTCCAACTACATTCCTAGAAGTGATTAGGTAAAAATGTTAGGAGTCTATAATGTTAGTATAAATACCACTAAGGCTGTGTAAGAAAGGAGGGTCTGAGCTTAATTTACCTTAATTTGGAGATCATTTGGCCTTGGATGCTTGATAGGAATTTCAGATAAAATACAGTTATGAGTTCTTGGAAGCATACATAGCATACAAGAAAAACATTGCAGGAATCCGCTAATGTGTATACAAAAGCTAAAATATCACCAAGACTTCTTAAGCCATGGCTTGACCTTTGGAAAAGTTCTTGACCTTTCTTAGTAGTAGCTTTGTGATTGTAGCTGAATTCCATTACGTTTTCCTGTGGCTAGCAGCGCCGGAGGATTGACGTAGGTTCAAGGACAGCCTGAGGAACAGAGTGAGACCTTGTCTTTATAATAAAAGAATTTTTAAAAAGAACCATGACCCATACAAGATCCTATACCTTTAATACATTTGAGGTCTCTGTGTTGAATTCCTAGAGGGAAAAAAGCACTTTTGTTTTTGTTTTTCGTTTTGAGAGAGTGTCACTTTTGTAACCTTGGCTGGCTTCTAGGATTATAGGCAGGAGCCAGTCTCATGGACGTGGGTCACATTCAGAAGGGACACAAAGGACAGTTGGCCAGTGCACCAGGCGTTTTCTTTTGGGCCACCAGCCAGCCAGCTCCCAAATCATGGCGCCGAGACTTAATATTAGTCATGAATGCTCAGCCTAGCTTAGGCTTGTTTCTGGCTAGCTGTTTTAACTTAATCTATTTCTCTTTATTTGCCTTTTGCCTTGGGGCTTTTCACCTTTTCTTTCTGTATGTCCTACTTTTCCTGCTTCTTCCATGGCTGGCTGGCTGGCCCCAGGCATCTCTCTCTCTCTCCCTCCCTTGCTCTCTTCTCTTCTCTTTTTCTTTCAAACCTAGATTTCTATTTATTCTCTCTGCCTGCCAGCTCCACCAATCCCTCACCAATCCCTCTCCTGCCTAGCTATTGGCCATTCAGCTTTTTATTAGACCAATCAGGTGCCTTAGGCAGGCAAGGTGAAACATATGCAACACATCTTTTCATAATTAAACAGATGCAGCATAAACAAATGTAACACACTACTACACAGGTAAACACAGGTAAAGTAATATGCCACAGCATAAACAACTGTAACACATCTTAGTATAGTTAAATATTCCACAACAGCCTAGGTTTTGTTTGTTTTGAGACAGGGTTTCTTTGTGTAGCCCTGGCTATCCTAGAACTCACTCTGTAGATCATGCTGACCTTGAACTTACAGAGATCCACCTGCCTCTTCTTCCTGAGTGCTGAGATTAAAGAGGTGCACCACCACTGCCTAGTGCTTACCTAGTTTTTAATTCTGGTGAATACCAATATATTTATTCTTTTATAGATTGCACATTTAGAATCATAGCTAAAATATTTTGCCAAACCTAGGAAATAGAAAGGGTCATATTGTACCCTGAAAGGCAGACCTTAGGCCAGCACCAGACACTAAAGCAGCCACTGGGTGAACACTGGGCAAGGGATGTAGGTGCAGAGGAAAAGACCCAGTTTCAGACAATAAAACAAGGAGTGAACTTGCAGAGAAGCTGTGTCATAGCTACGGTGGTGAGCATTTTCCATCCATCCCCACAAGCCAGTGTACTTCCACCACAGTGGCTAGAGGGCTAAGACTGTTTCTCAGACTGAGTTGCAGCCAGCATCATGGACTTGGGTCAGATTCAGAAGTGACACAAAGAACATCATCCTGCCGGGCGGTGGTGGCGCACGCCTTTAATCCCAGCACTCGGGAGGCAGAGCCAGGTGGATCTCTATGAGTTCGAGGCCCAGCCTGGTCTACAGAGCGAGATCGAGGACAGCCAGGCCTACACATAGAAATCCTGTCTCGAAAAACCAAAAACAAAAAAAAGGACATCATCCTGATCCTGACCCTTTGAATATTTCACAAGCAGGGTTGCGGAAGGTTCCTTTCTGCAGCAGCGATTCTGTGATAATCGTAGCCTTGCAAACATTGAGAACTGGTTGCATCAGCATCAGCTCTGCCAGCATCCTGATGTAACTGCAGGATCCCTGGATTGCAGCTGCAGCCCGTGCTCCTAAACCCAGCCATCAATGGAGATCTCCAGGGGCCTTTCCGCTCCTGACGGGCAGGAGCAATTTCTCTAGTATAGCCTTTCTATCATCATCTAGAAGTCATTTCTGGAGTTCCAGATCACCTACTTCCTGTAGTTCCACTATTCTGGACTTTCCAAAGGATTTTTAAAGTACTTACAGTGTGTGTGTGTTGTGGGAGGCTAGCTCTCCCTTTTTTTTTTTTTTTTTTTGCTTTTGTTTTTGTTTTTGTTTTTTGAGACAGGGTTTCTCTGTGTAGTTTTGATGCTTGTCCTGGATCTTGCTCTGTAGACTAGGCTGGCCTCGAACTCACAGAGATCCACCTGGCTCTGCCTCCTAAGTGCTGGGATTAAAGCATGTGCCACCAGTGCCCCACAGAGGGAGTGTTTCTAAGCACCCAAGAAAGGAGGTAGGAATAATAGAGAGGCTTTCTAGATGCAGGGTGAAGGGTGGTGTTGGGGGTCTGTGGAAGGCAAGAATGGGGTGGAGAGAGAGGCAAGAGTCAGTACCAACAGTTGGCTTAAGGGAGAGTCTGAGGGACCAGAGAGATGGCTTGGTGGTTGAGATTGTGAACTGTTCTTGCAGACAATGTGAGTTCAGTTTCTAGAACCTGCTTTCGACAGCATGTAACTCCAGCTCCAGGGGATCTGATGCCTCAGGTCTCTATGGATATCTGTACTCTGCACACACACACACACACACACACACACACACACACACACACACACACTTTTCCCTTAAAGAGAAAAGCCAGGTGTAGTGGGCACCCCTTTAATCCCAGTACTCAGGAGGCAGAAGTAGGTGTATTCTATGAATTGGAGGCCAGCCTTGTTCCATAACAAGTTCTAGGACAGCCAAGCCTACATAGAGCGACCCTGTCTTAAAAAAACTGGAAAGAGAGAGAGAGAGAGAGAGAGAGAGAGAGAGAGAGAGAGAGAGAGAGAGAGAGCGCATTCTGGGCTTCCTAAGAGACTAAGGTTGTGTGTTCTTCACTTGATCTTAGCCAAAAGGCCGAGACGCAGTCAGGTTGTGTATTCCTAAACTAGCCTCAACTCTTCAATCTTCATTATTCTCTCACTTCCTAGGAGAAAATTAGAATGATATGAAAATTTGAAACTAAAGCCTAGGGTTGGAGCCAGGCTAACCGATGACTTGCTAGATGGCCTTTTAGACTGTTTACTCGCTGACAAAATTAGGATAACATCTCTGGCTCATGTTGTAACGATCAAATCAGACGATAGACAACATTTCAAATTATAGCATGTACCAGAGATGGCTCCGTGATAAGGAGCTTGCTGCCAAGGCTGATGACTTGAACTTAATCCCCAGAACTCACATTCTAGAAGAACGTAAGCTGCCCTCTGACTTCACGAATATCACATGGCATATGCACACACACACTTACACAATTAATTTAAAGGCTGCCCAACATGGGTGCTAGGAACTGAACTCCAGTCTTCTCCAAGAGCAATTATGCACTCTTAACCACTCAGCTACCTCTTCAGCTGCAAATACATTTTCTTTCTCTCTCTCTCTCTGTCTTTCTTCCTCTGTCTCTGTCTCTGTCTCTCTCTCTCTCTCTTTCACAATATAGCCTGGCAAGACTGTTTGGGCTAGTGACCTGGGTTCCAGCCCCAGAACCCACATAGATGGGTGGGGAGAACCAACTCCACAAAGTTGCCCTCTGACTTTTGCACGTGTGTCATGTCGTGCATGTGTGCACGCGCATGTGTGTACACACAGACACACATCCTCTATAAATAATAATAAATTTACATTAAAAATTATAAGACATGCCTTACCATTATTTATCTCATAGTTAATAACTCTGGTTGATTTAGTTACGACTGTTCTCAATTCTTCTCCTTCCCTGATTGGGTTCAGCTCTTCTCTATTCTCCTCCATACTGTTTCTGTAGACCTTTCTGGATTCTGAAATGCTCTTACGGAAATCTTCCCAGAGAGTGTACTTGAAAGCTGTCCAAAAACTGAGTGTAGTGGCAAACACTTGTGATCCCAGAACTTGGGAACCTAAGGCAGGAGAATCATTAGTTCAAGGATGGCCTGGGTCATGTAGGGAGACTTTACCTCAAACAACCAACCCTAACTTGGACACAGAGCTATCTCTAGAGCCCTGTACAAGATTCTCCTTCAATCGGCTCCAGCCTGCCTTCTATTCTCTCTTTATACACTCTGTGCGTTGGCCTAATTAAATCTTACTATTGCTCAGCCTCCCACATTCTTTATCGTCCATTTCCTCCACTCCCACAAGGCCTTGCTCCATTCCTGGTCAACATTCCTTCTTTCTCCTAGGCTTTGTCTTGGGTTTTCTCAGTAGCACTTTGTATGCATTCCTGTCGCAACATTTATCATACTGTTTGGTAAACATTAGTTTGGGAGTCTACTAGACTCCAAACTTGGAGCCCCTGGAAGAAAGACACCTGTTTATCACTGGTTATTCCTTACTGTTGGGACAAATGGACATTTCTGGCTGAAGAAAAGCATTTATTTGAAGGACTGGAGGTAGTAGGTAAGATAGGAAAAGTGGGATAAAGAGGCATTAAGGCTTGAAGATCATTATATAGATCTTTTAATACCAGGAGGGAAAAAAAACCATTGGCTATGAGTAAGCAGGGAGTTTACAGTGAAAGCAGTCCTCTAGTGAGCCCCAGAAGATCCCCAGAGTATGTAAGTCTGGTAGTTAAGCATGAGCAACCAAAAGCAAAATGCTGATGACTAAGAGACCACACAGGGACCAAGCATGCTGTCGGGCATCCTGTCAAGTTTTTTTTTTTTCTTCTGCTGCATGTTACTTGAGTATCCATGAGTATGATGAATTAATAGTGATTTATTTTCCCCCTTTGGAGTCTCAACTTTTGTTTAGTCCGAGTCTACAGTTTTATCATGACGTGTCTGCTCTGGAAGTGTCTGTAAAAGGAGTCGGGAAGGGGGCTGGAGAGGTCGCTCAGCAGTTACGAGCATTTACTGCTTTTCCAGAGCGAATGAATCCAGTTCCCAGCACCCACGTCAGGTGGCTCACAACCACCTGTAACCCCAGCTCCAGGGAGTCTAACACTTTCTTTCTCAGGTACCCTTGTGCACATGCAGACACCAAGACATAAATAAAAACAAAACAAAATTTTACAAAAAGTCCGGTAAGTGTATGTTTAGGGTAGTGGGGAGGGAAAAGAGAGAAAGATAGAGTTTGGCTGATTTGCCCAACGTTAGAAGAGGACCACATCGGGAAGAAGGCATGCTGTTGGGCATGCTCCCAAGTTCCTGGTACGTATTACTTGAGTATCCATGATAAATGAGTGTGCCTTTTTGCTCACAGATGCATCTTCAATGCTCAGAACAGTATGGGACATAAATAATCTTTTCAACAAGTACTTGTCGAACCAATGACTAAGACATTTGGGTGATAACTTGGGGGAGGTTAGATCCAGTTTCTCAGTATGCCATTTGAATTCTGCCTGGACCGCTCCGCTGTTCTCGGCACAGGGGCTCCGTTCTCAGGCGGGTTTGGGGGTGATGAGCAAAGGCAAGGTAAGCAAGAATAACTGCAGGTTTGCATTGTAATGATTCAGAAAGCCCAAGTGACAGAGCCTCTTCCCTGACTCTTCCTTAAAAGCCTCGAATAGTCCCACACACAGCTGGGCTTAGGTCAATTTACAGTCTCCAAACTCGGGCAGTCCTGGGTCAAGTCCTGCTCCTTGAGTAGAGGAGCAAAGTCCAGTTCCACTTCAGCTGAAAACAGGAACTAGTGGTTCCCTAAAAGAAAATGGGGTTCTGTCACCAGAAGAAGGGGGACAAAGGCTGACAGAGATGACAGGTGTCCATCGCCCTGTACATAAATCTTTCCTTCCTCTCTGTTTTCATACCAGCCCAGTGAACCTGTGCTCGTTGATAAGATCTTATTCTAAATGCCACCCTCCCATCTCTGCCTGTCTGCAAGAGGCCTTCCTCATCCCCGGATGCCTGGTTCAAATACATCTCCCTCATGAGTCTCCTTTTGAACGGGGTCCCATCCTTCTTAATACCAAATTCAGGGCCAGGGAAGGGCATACAGACTCTGCTGCATGGCATACACTGAATCTCCTGACCTGTCCGGAAAGCAGGCATTACCACATTCACAGTGTCCATGAGAGCACCAGGGTCCAGAGGTCTGTCTTCAGTTCCAGCAGAGCTGAGGGCCCGTGGGCAGTGGAAGGACCACACCAATCTCTTTCTACCAAGCCTAGCCATTTCCATAATCCACCCTTCATTCTCCAGCCATGCTGTCTGTGTGTCCTGTTTGCATTGTACCGGAACTTGAGACCCGGAGAAGAAATAGTTTACTTAAGGCTCCAGGTGCGTTAAGGAAGGTTTGCAGAAGACAGATACCATTGTTGGATAATAAAATCCTTCCGTGAGCCAGGTCTGAAACAGACATTAGGGCACAGTAATCATTTTTTTTTTTGAAATGTGCATTAGTGTTTTGCTTACATGTATGTCTGTGTGAGGGTGCCAGATCCCCTGGAAATGGAGTTATAGACAGTTGTGAGCAGCCATGTGGTTGCTGGGAATTGAACCCGTGTCCTCTAGGAGAGCAGCCAGTGCTCTTAACAGCTGAGCCATCTATCTCTCCAGCCCTCATAGTAATCATTTTAACCATCCTTTCAAATGGATGTTTCCCCCCTCCATTCGATCAAGGCTGGGAAAGTGGTGTTTGTAACTTCTCTGGGGTTACATACACTGCTCTCACGATTACTTATTATTTTCTGAGACAGTCTGGCTGTGTAGTCACAGATGGTGGTCTCGCTCCTGAGCGCCCGCGTGTTAACTCTGCAGTCTCCGCGCGCCCTATGCCAGCCTCCTGCAGCAAGCGCGGTGATTGGGTGCCCCGCGAGGGCCACCAGGGCGCGCTCGCAGCTAGGCGCGAGGCCGCCGAGGGCGGGAGGCTCTGTGATTGGGAGGCGCGGCTGTCAGTTAGCCGCGGGCGGGGCGGGGGGCGGGGGGCGTGGCCTGCATGAATAAGGCGCGCTTCAGCGCGTCGAGCGCTTCGCCGCCGCCGCCGCCGCCGCCGCCGCCGCCGCCCGCCGGACGACGAGGCGCCCCCTGAGGGGCGGAGGAATCGGGCCTGGGGAGCGGGCGCTGAGGGAGGAGCCAGGTCGGAGCTGCAGAGGGCCCTGGCGAGGAGGTGGAGGGCTGAGGCCCGGAGGAGGCCCCCGCCGCGATGGGCAACCTGGAGAGCACCGAGGGCGGTCCGGGCGAGCCGCCCTCCGTCCCGCTGCTGCTGCCGCCCGGCAAGACGCCGATGCCCGAGCCGTGCGAGCTGGAAGAGAGATTCGCCCTAGTGCTGGTGAGACCCGCGCGGCTTGCTGCCTTCCCGCCGCCCCCCCAAACCCCCGCCGGGGCCCGCCCACCCCCCGCTGCCCGGTCAACCCCTGACCCTGCCAGCAGCGCCGGCTCGGGCGGGGGCTCGCACGGAGCAGCCCGTCGGGGGTCGGGGAGGAGGGGTCCCCAAGCCCCGGACCTGCCCGCCGTCCAGACTCCTCCCCACTTCCCTCGGACTTCCCGGTCCGCGGCCGGAATTCCATTCCCGGGACCTCGCTGGCGGGGCGATTTCGGAAGCTGTTGGGTCCCCAGCCCAAATCAGGCTTTTCCTCCCGCGTGAGAGTGGTTCTCGCGGCCCGACGAAGATGTTTCGGGGCGGGGGGTGGCGGGTGGGGGCGGAAAGGGAACGGAGAAGGGGCTGGCTGTTCTTGGGGGGTGGGGTGGATGGAGTACGGAGTGATGCCATTCTTATTCAGAACCGCATCCTGCTAAGTTAGAGTGCCTTTGCCTGGGTTGAACATGTGGATAAGCCATTTGACTAGGCAATTTTTTCCCCCCCAATTGAAACAATACACAAACCATTCCGCCTGATTTTCCCCCCCCTCGTTTCTTGTTAAGCCTTGGTGACTGGTTTGTGTTCCTTTGCCTGTGGTTCTTTGTAGTCCTTCTGTGGTTTCAAAAGGGATGGTCTATAAAGATGCACTTTCAGAGCCGACTTTGGGATTCTCCTTTGCTCTGGGACTTGGACACTGATGTGAATGGCTTTGTGACTAGGGAGATAGTATAGCAGGTACCACTGAGATGAAGCTGGACCATGTGTTGAAGCTAAACGTGAAGCTTTAGAGAAACTTGAACATCTGCTAAGAGAGAAATCTAGAAAACTCGGGGAAATAGCTTTAGTTCCCCCAGAGAACTCTTAGTAATAATTCTGGTGCATTGTTGGTATAGCCCGAAGGGCTGCCTCTGCCGGTGAGGAGGGATAAGTTGTAGACTTAGCAGCCTTCTTGGATTTCATCTGCCTTGGAAGAGGGAGATTGCATCTGTTGGCAGCGGTGGAGCTGTCTAGAGATCCTGCCTCTGCAATGTGGAGAGCCTGACATCAGCTCACTGGCACCAGCTCGGACTCAGAGAGTCCAGGATGTTCCAAAGAGTTGTTCCAAGGGCAGCAAGCAAGGATCCCAGCTTTGGCACTTGTTTCACATCAGGGGACACCTAGAGGGGACCACTCAGGAACTTCAGCTGCCCCTGGGAAGAAGCAAGATCAGTATGCTCGCACACCTGTGGTGTATCTGTACCGCATAGACGGACGCCTTGGTATAAGGCACTGGCTTGGATTAGGACTCCTGGGATCAGTGTCCTGAGCAAATCACCTCAGGCCGCAAGCTCTCCAATCTCTGCTGACCCGTCTATGTGGGTCAGATTATGTGTCTCCACCAGAAAGCCAGGCGTCTGTGGTCTTGACTCAGCACTGATACAACTTCCCCAGCCAGAGTGTTTTTTAGGGGGGTTTCCGTAAATGCAGTGGGGTTTGTGAAGCCCTCCTCCGACAAGAGCAGGCATATCCTGTGACTGGGTATGTAGCACAGAGTAGCTACCTTCCAGCGCTTTCTGAACCTCAAACTCCTTCGGGGGAATACAAGTGATCTCAGATCTGAGTCACTGTTGAGATCAACTTCAAAGTTGACATTACTGAGCACATAGTGCATGGCAGACTTCCACTTTCATTCAGTCTACACAACAGCCCCATGTGGTAAGTGCTGTTATTACCCACATTGTAGAGGAAAGTGGGACTCAAAGGGATTCAGTAGTAACTTAATGTTAACTACCTGACCAGAGACTGAAGAAAACTGTTTGAGTTAATTCTGACTTGAAAGTCCATGTCCTAAACCAGGATTCCAGGATGTCACTCTTCACCTATCAAATAGCTTTTCCATAAACCCAATCTGTTGCTTCGAAGCTGACAGATTGGGAAAGAAGGTGACAAAGGAGCAGCTTGTCTGTTTTATATCATCAAGAAAAGAAAGTAGCCTACACTGAGCACCTACTCAGTGTTGATACGTTACACTGTCTAGTTCTCAGTCCTACCAGTTCTGCCGGGACCAAATCATCAGCTGCAGCTCCTGTTTGCCATCATGAGTAATACTGCGGCGAATACTTGCCGTGTATAACTTTCCTTAGGATAGAAACTTTGAATTGAACTTGATGAATTATAGGGCTATAAATTGTTTTTTATTTTCTAAAAAGTTTATTTATTACTATCATGTGTGACTCCACAGATGCAGGTGTTATGGCTTGAATGTAGAAGTCAGGGGACAACTTTTGGGAACCCTTCCAACGTGGGTTCTGGGACTCAGGTGGTCAGGCATTTTTACCTGCTGAGCCATCTTGCCACCCCTGTAAATTGCTTTTAAGGTCCTTAGTGTAGGTATTTGCAAATTGTCTTTCAAAAACAACAGTGTGGTTTGGTATGGTAGCCATGCCTGTAGTCCCCCGTGAGGCCAAGGGAGTAGAGTCGTGACATAGTGAGTTACATCGTGAGCCACTGTCTCCAGAAAAAAATGAGTGTTCCTCAGGTGAGGGAAGAGGATTGGGGATGGCTTTTTCCCTCTTGATTATAAAGTAATATATTTTAATTAAGCAGATTTGGAAATTACGGAAAGAGATGACAATCATCTGTATTAGTAATTTTTTCCTAGTAATATTTTGACAAACTTAAATATATTTTAACAATTAGGATGATACACCAGGTTGTATTTTAAACTGAGTTTTTCTTTACAATTTTAAGCATTTTGTAATTTTTTTGGTTTTGTTTTCCAAGAGAGGGTTTTTTTTTTTTGTTTGTTTGTTTGTTTTGTTTTTGTCTGTGTAGCCTTGGCTGTCCTGGAACTCTCTCTGTAGACCAGGCTGGCCTCGAACTCACAGAGATCCGTCTGCGTCTGCCTCCCGAGTGCTGGGATTAAAGTGGTGGGCCACCACCGCCCAGCACCTATTTTGTAATTTTTAAAGTGTTCTTAGTATCATGGCTGTATGACTACATAGTACTCCACAGTAGAGTATTTTATTACTACCTTATCTTGTAAATTTCTTTTATCTCTATTTTGTTTTGTGATGAATTTCCTATGCACAAATATTTGTCATCATCTCTGATTGTCTTAGATAAATTTCTAGAAATGATGTTATTGGGCCAAAGGATAAATGCTTTTTTGAGGCCATAGAGACCTATGCTTTTTTAGGTTTTCGAGACAGGGTTTCTCTGTGTAGTTCTGATGCCTGTCCTGGATCTCGGCTCTGTAGACCAGGCTGGCCTTGAAGTCACAGAGATTCACCTGCCTCTGCTGCCCGAGTGCTGGGATTAAAGGTGTGTGCCACCACCACCCGGCAACCTATGCACTTTTTAAACATTTATTTTATGTGTGTGACCATGTTTGTGCCGTGGTGTGTGTGTGTGTGTGTGTGTGTGTGTGTGTGTGTGTGTGTAAGTCAGAGAGCAATTTTCAAGAGTTGGTTTTCTCATTCCGCTGTGTGGGCTCCCAATATGGAACTCTGGTCATTAGACTCTGAAGCAAGTGCCCCCACTCACTGAGCTATCTGGATCCCCAAGACCTAACTATACCTTCTGTTAATTCTATCAGTGACATTTTCTGTCCACCCTAGTAACAGTATTTTCTGTCTACCCTAGTAACTTAGTATTTTCTGTCCACCCTAGTAACTTAGTATTTTCTGTCCACCCTAGTAACTTAGTATTTTCTGTCCACCCTAGTAACTTAGTATTTTCTGTCCACTCTAGTAACTTAGTATTTTCTGTCCACTCTAATAACCTAGTATTTTCTGTATACTCTAGTAACTTAGTATTTTCTGTATACTTTAGTAACTTAGTATTTTCTGTATACTTTAGTAACTTAGTATTTTCTGTATACTCTAATAACTTAGTATTTTCTGTATACTCTAGTAACTTAGTATTTTCTGTATACTCTAGTAACTTAGTATTTTCTGTCCACTCTAGTAACTTAGTATCTCATCCTCCCTCCCTTTCCTCCTTCCTTACTTTCTTCCCCCTTCCTCTTCCCCCACAGTGCTTGGGCTCTAACCCAAAACTTCCTTCATTCTAGACAAGTGCTCTATTTATTTGTTAGTTTGTTTTCTGAGACAGGGTTTCTCTACATATCCCCAACAGTCCTGGATCTCACTCTATAGACCAGGCTGGTCTTGAACTCACAGAGATCTGCCTGCCTCTACCTCCTGAGTGCTGGGATCGAAGGTGTGTGCCACAGTGCCCTCGTTTTCTTTATAAGCTACTTCTGGATGGTTTAGATTTTAGGAACTTTTGTTTCTTTGATTATTACAAAATGCTATGTTGTTTTACTTTGCGTTTTTCTGAATGTTTTGTCGTAAGTGTTGTCTTTTGTTCTTTGTTGGGGGTTTATTCTGTATCCGTGTGTCTATGTAATAAACGTATGTTTTGTACAGTTTCACATTATGAATCTTTTTCACACATGAAAGAGCATAAGTAACTGTCCTGTAAGGATAAAGTATGTGGAGTTCTTGGAATTGCTCCCTGCCCCTTATGCTTTTCACCTTCCCTGGAACGAGAAGCCTCTAGTGCTGGGCTTCTTGAGTCTGTGTGTCCCACAGCTGGGGCAGTCCAGGTGGCAGGCACACACTCTGCCACAGTTGGTGAGAACAGTGGAAATAACTAGTCTTCAGTGAAGTGAAAAGAGAAGCCGAGGTGGAGAGGAAATGAAACCGCAGATCTTCCCCCGAGGCTTCTTGGGAAGGCTAGGCAGAGTCAAGGGCTACCCTGTGGTCAAGACCAAGGTATTTGCCCCAGAGCTGACTCTGGTGACCCCATAGGACACCAGTGCTGTCAGCCTGCAGTCAGCATGTGGCCTGCTCTGCCGGGCATCTGGCCTCCATTTTGGGGAGACGTTTCTCCTGCGTTGGAGCTGAGCTGCTGTAGTGGCAGGGAAGGCCGGGGTTCATTCCAGTTTTGGAATACTTTTTTTTTTTTCTCGAAATACTTTTGAAAAAGAGAAAGTATCTTTTGAAGACGGGGAAGGTGCTGGG
Organism: Peromyscus eremicus; assembly: GCF_949786415.1. Classification (NCBI taxonomy): domain Eukaryota; kingdom Metazoa; phylum Chordata; class Mammalia; order Rodentia; family Cricetidae; genus Peromyscus; species Peromyscus eremicus. The sequence goes on from NC_081436.1 coordinate 4,314,553, forward strand.
GTCACTTAGCCTCCCTTCCCTTGTCCCCTCTGGACAAGAGACTTCAGGACTCACTCTGTGAATAGCTGTAGAGGGAACAGGGTCTTAAGGTTCTCTGTCTGTGGGAAAGTGGGGTGGATAGGAAAGTCTAGAATGGAGCTGAACTGGGTAGCTCCAATCCCTGAGTTTTCTCTGCTTTCCTTCCACCCGGGACAGAGAATCTCCTAAGAAAGGTGTGGAGGCCTCCCGCTGACATAGTCCTGCTGGTGCGTCTGTCTGTCTCTGGAGTTTACCTCTTTCTGCCCTCTCTCCTCCTGTCTCTGTTCTCTTCTGTCTCCTCATGGCACAGGTGTGGCCTGGGAGTTTGTGTGGTGGGTAGGGAAGGACCTAGAGAAGATTTGGCATGTGTGGGAGCTGCGTCTCTTCAATCGTGAACTTTACTAATCTCCGTAGGCTCAGTCTGTCAAGTTCTTTGAAAAGTACTGTAAATGACTTCAAGTATCCTAAGGGACTGGCTGAGTTCTTGGCATGGCAGGATTTAGGCTGTGCTATACCAGTGGAGTTTAATTCTTGTGTGCCTCTCCTCCTCTGTTTTTTAAATCACCTCTGATACTCCTCCAGGGCTGGAGTTGCAGCCTGTTGGTTTTGCCACTGGGTGCCTAGTGCAGTAACAGGAAAGATATGTGCTTCCCGTCCCCTTTTCCTCTGTGTCAGCTCGGAATGGGGACTGTCACATCCTTCGGTTACCCAGCCCTTTTCTAAGTGAGAGCTGGGCTTGTGCCTGGGGTTTGGTTATTTTAAGAGATGGTTATTCTGTTTTAAGAACTGCTTAGACTTCAGAGTTTAGCTGTTTTTATCCATTTCCTTGCAGGGAACTGGAGACCCAGTCACTCTGTATAGTCCCTATTTCCCATGAAACCATTAAAAAAGTGTCCCTCACCTCTCCAGTCCCTCCCTTCCCACAGAGGAAATAGCTGGTTGGAGATTTGCTGGCTCAGACTTGGTTTTAAAGAAAGGCTGTTAGTTTTATAATCAGGAGACTTAGGTTCTGGTCCAGTTTTGTAGTCTCTTTTTCATCTGAAAGTCTGTGGACAAATCTTATAACTTAAACTTTTTTTTTTTTTTTTTTTTTTTGGTTTTTTTCAAGACAGGGTTTCTCTGTGTAGCTTTGCGCCTCTCCTGGAACTCACTTGGTAGCCCAGGCTGGCCTCGAACTCACAGAGATCCGCCTGGCTCTGCCTCCCAAGTGCTGGGATTAAAGGCGTGCGCCACCACCGCCCGGCTAACTTAAACTTTTTTTAATTTAATTATATTTCAAGTCATTTATTTTGTGTTTGTGTATGTATGTGGACACATGTCTCTTCTCTCCTATCCTGTGGGTCCCAGGGATTGAACTCAGGTTGTCAGGCTTGGTGGGAAGCGTCCTTACCTGCTCACCGTCTCACCATCCCACATCCTTAGCCACTTTTGTTCTTTATGACATGAATGAGGATAACTTCTTACTCACAGCGTTTTAAGGGTACTCCTGGATCCTAACGTGATTTTCAGCTGAGGGAAGGGTTGGCCTATGTTGGAGTCTTGGGGAACAAGCAAGGATGTTTAGGTTATTACACTAACTGCTGTTGTGTTTGGTAGACAAGTCCAGGGATGTTAAACATCCAAAGTGAATGGATATGGCCCCACAGTTGCTTGTAATCCCAACCCTTGGGAGGCTAGCCTGGGCTACAAAGGGAGATTTTGAAAACTTCTATTGTAAAGGAATAAAAGTAAAGATAGAGCCATAGCTTATGAACTTATACCTTAGGAAAGAAGTAGACCTTTTTATTACCCTTGTCTACGGGTAGTGCTCGGTTCTTCTGATACAGTAGGTGCTATCCTAAAACCTGTCAAAGACTTTGGCATAAGCATGCTACCCCTTCCCTCTTGTCAGCCCATTAGACCAGTGTAAAATCAAAGGTTTTTAGTTGGGAATGTTTTATCAAGAAACACTTTTGTATGGCTAGGATAGAGTTAAGACAGGATCTTTTGTAGCTCAGGTTAGCCTAGAACTCCTGATTCTGGCTTCTACCTCCCAAGTGCCAGTATTACAAGCATGTGGTACCATGCCTAGCTGAATTTGCAAGTGAATTTGATAACTGTTTTGACAATTTGATAATTGTTTTTTGAATAACAGATCCCTTTGAAAGTCTGTTCAAACCCATGGCCTCCCTCATGCTCATGTTGCATGTATGTGGTGTTTTGAGGGCTTCGGGGCCTGTTCTCGGATCTGCCAGGAAAGTCCTGGCTTTGCTTGTCAGAGAGGGGAAAAGGATAGAGGGTGAGGAGACGCTAATCCAACAGTGATCTGAGTGTGTGGTAGGAGGGAACCCTAGTTAATCACTCCGATAGAACGATGCCTCTGCTAGTGGTAACGACAAAGGCATCTTGTTGAAGTTTGCCTGGTCCCCATTCAGAGTGAGGCGTTCAGACTCCTGGACACTGATTTGACTTTGATTAAGGATCTTTTGTAGTGGGGATCTGGTCTACTCTTTTGAGGTAGAGGTCCAGTTCTAAAATTCTGGGAATATCCAGGTGGGAGTAATTACATTACTTTTGAGAAGTCGTGGGGAACAAGTAACCTCTCTTGTAGGGGACAAAGTTTAAGTCGTCCTGTGACTGGAGGCACTGCCTGTGAGGAACAGCAGCTCCTTTCCTCTGGGCAGTGTTCTCCCAAAGTGTCCAGATAGAAGGTAGAGTTGGCTCCCAGCACGTGCTTAAGAGGACGGGAAAGATCTGTCTTCAGCAGTTGCTTCTCTGATTAGATCTTGTCCATGTAATGACAACAGTCTGACCTGCACCTCCCCCACCCCCCACCCCCCAGACAGGGTTTCTCTGTGTAGCTTTGGGCCTGTCCTGGATCTCGCTCTGTAGACCAGGCTGGCCTCAAACTCACAGAGATCCGCCTGGCTCTGCCTCCCGAGTGCTGGGATTAAAGGCGTGCGCCACCACCGCCCGGCTTTTTTTTCTTTTTAGAGACAGGGTTTCTCTGTGTAACCCTGGCTGTCCTAGAACTCGCTTTGTAGACCAGGCTGGACTCACCACTGCCCGGCTAAATTGTACCGTTCTTGACTGCTTAGAATATTTTAAAATAGGGTTGCAGAGATGGCTCAGCTGATAAAGACTAGGCTCACAACCAAAAATAGAAGAATATTTAAAATATTTGTAAAATGTTTTTTGAACAAAATTTGACATCTTTGTGGGATTTATATTGAAAAAATACTTTGTTCAGAAATGATGGCACATACCTTCAATCCTAGCATTTGGGAGGCAGAGGCAGGTAGATCTCTTAATTTGAGGCCAGCCTAATCTACATAGTGAGACCGTTTAAAACAAAACAAAGCAAAAGAAAAAAGAAAAAAATTTTTTCAAAACAGTGCTGACTTGTTTTATTTCTGAGTAGGGTCCCCCATCTCCTTTCAGAAATGTCTGTAGGGTTTGGACTTAGCTTGTAGAAGTTGTTTTATCTGTTGGGTATATGGCGTATGCTGTTCCATGGGTGAGTTCATCTAACTCGACAAGAACTCTGTGAGGCAGTTATTTTACTTGTGCTTTACGGGGGATGAAGGCAAGGCTTTGCGTGCTACCCAGGGAAGGCGTCCATTTAAATGTCACGTAGGAAGGCCTTCCTAAGACATGTTTCAGTTGGGCTTCTGTTGGTGCCGAAAGGACTCCTAGAAAAACCACTTCCAAAATGATGCTTAGTCTTTGTTTTTCTTTATAGATTTCAAATCTGCAGAAAATTCTTGACGAGAATCTGAATAAAACCCCAGGCATGGTAGCATCTGCACCTGTGATCCCAGGTCTGGGATTCTGAACCGTGCTCTTACCCACTGAGCTGTCTCTCTCTCAGTATATGTTATTCTCATCATTTTCTTTTTCTCTGCTGCCACTGTTTCCATACAAGTCGGTATCAGTAGCTTGTATTCCAGCCAGGCAACCTTCTTCTCTTGTCTCTCTCCATTCTTCCATCTGTTTCCACAAAGCAGCCTAATTTAAAGTACTAGCCTTTCATCCAGAACATCCTTTCTACATTAGGGCCTTTGTACAAGCTCTACCTGCCTAGGGCGCCTTTTGCCTGAATCTTTCAATGACTCATTTTAGTTTATAACTTAGGGCTTCAGCTTTTGAATCACCACCTATGGCTCAAAAGCCAGCCTTGCTTATTATTTTCTATCTTAGAATCCTGCTCATTCCATTGTGTTATTTTTCATTTTGAAATTATTTAATTGCATATTTATCTTCCTACATTACTGACTCCCTGAGGGTGGGGACATTATATCTGCTTATCATTGTACAGCCAAATACCTGGTATAGGTAAACATCATTTAATTTTTGTGGCTGATGGAAATCTCCAAGATAGGAGTGTGTGTGTGTGTGTGTGTGTGTGTGTACAAAAATAATAATCTAACGAGGTAGTTCACACCTTAATGCTTTATAATAGACTACATGCTTGTGTGTAAATATGTAGAAAAAAGGCCTAGAAGACTCACTACCTAATTGTGTTGACCCCTGGAGGGGAATGAGTAAGCTGGGATTGAATAAGACTGTAAACATCAGGGTAGATTGAATTACTCAAAGAACATACACTTTTCTGTTATGTATCCTTCTTTTAAGGGAAATGGAAGAATAAAAATGGAGTTGGATGGGGGAACCTCAACTTTGAATGATAATATTAAAAAGTTTCTCTTACTTTACAGTGAGCCAAAAGATGAACAGGAGAAAGAAAGGACACCAATGAGATTGGTAGCTAGGTCCTGCCCGTGACATGCCCTGTGGGGACCTGTGCATCACGTTAGAGAGAGGCCCTTCTGCCCTGAGGCTGCATTTTAGATTGTTGAGTGGAGGTATCCTGGTTACTCAGACACAGGCAGATTGTATATTTTCAGTCTCTTGCATTTCAAGTCCAGTTAAATGTTCACCTCTCGCCTTGGCAGAGGTGTGGTGATGTCAGCCAAGGAAATAAGCTCCGTACTTCACTGAACTGAGCTCTTCAGGGTTGGCTCAGCAGCTCTGACCCCTGTGGAAGTGATTTTCTCTAGATTCTTGTCTCTTAGGAAAAGGACAACTAATAGTGTTTTTAAATAATGACAAACAGGAAAAGAAGATATAGTGAATGTGGCCACATTGGGAAGAGGGACAAATGACATCTGGTGACCTTCCACCGAGGGAATCTTGCAAATAATTCTTGATAACTTTTATTGGGTGGTAATGGAATGCCAGCACCAAGCCATCACTCTGGCAGAAACATCTCATTTCTTCACCATGATAGTATAAAGCAGGACTTGTTAAAGCTGAATGAAGGGTCTCAAGCATGCTGTACACATGCTCTACTACTAAGCTACGTCCCCAGCCTGAAGCAGTTATTTCTATTTTGTAGATGGGAGAACTGAGGTCCAGGAAGGTTAAATGGTCCAGGATTAACAAGTAATAAGTAGTCAGGATTGGAATCCAAGCATTCTGACTCCAAAGCCATTGTTGTAGTTCAGTTTGTTTTGAAACGTGATCTCACACTGCAGTGCCAGACTAGCCTGGAATTCACTAGCCCACACAGGTGTGTAACTTGTGCCTCAGCCTCCTGAGTGCTGGAATTACAGCCTCATACCACCACCCTGCCTCCAAAGCCCACATTCTTAACTCCATGCTCCTCTGCCCAGAGTTGACCTCTCCTTGCTTGCAGTTGGACATGGTGACGCACACCTGTGATTTGAGCTCTTGGGAGATGGAGGCAAGAAGATCAGTAGTTCAAGGTCAGCCTCATCTATATAACATGTTTGAGGACAACCTGGGATAATAAGAACCTGTCAAAAAAATGTAATTACAAGATAGGAGCCAGCCCCAGTGTGATGGCGCATACACTTGGGTGGCTTTGAGGCAGGAGGATCAGGTCAGGGTCATCCTGGGATTCATAGTGAGTTTGATACCAGCTTGGGCTATATAATGAGTTTCGGGGCAGGCTTGGATACATAGCAAAGTCTTGTCTCACAAAACCAAATGAAAATAGAGATAGGATTATGTCTTTGGGAGGCAAAGGATAGACGAAGCGTGAAGCAAAGGCCTCATTTAGGTCAGGAGTCTTAGATCCTCACTTTCCTTTCTGTATGCACGGCACTCTCCTAAGTGCCCTGGAGTATACCAAAGACGTAGACGGTGCTACCTGAGTTGGAGAGACAAAATGGGTATTGAGGACTGTAGTTTGAACTGGAGCATTAAGCCAAAACGTCTTCTCAGGTCATCTGTGGAGCCTGTTGTAGGAAGTCAGACACTGCTTGACATCTTGTCTTAAAAGTGACTAGGGTAGGTCAGCAGAGAGACAAGAGCAGGATGGGAGGAGACTGAAGAGGAAGAATGAGCCAGCTGTTGAGAAGAGCAGCCAGAAGCCTGCCTTTTGTAATAGAGGAGCCTATTTACAGAGACATGAGCTTGGATCAGGTTGGACCACCAGTCCACAGAGAGTTCGGCCTGAAGATTTACTGATGCTAGAAAAGGTTCTTTGGAGGCCCTGCTGCCCAGCCTTTCATCGGGGAATGCGATTTGAGATGAGTTGGTAAGTGGCCCCTGGCCATTCATGAGTTTACTCATTAAAAGTTGGATGGTTGAAATACATGAGAAATAAACATTTGATCCTCAGAGGTTAGAGAAGCAGAATATTTTTAAAAAACTAGATTGGAAAGGGTCCCACACGTTACACTTGAACCTTATGTAGATGCTTCCATTTTTAGTAACCAAACTTTAAACTCATTTTCTTTTTCTAAATCTGTCTTTCCTTTTTTAAAGGTGGAAGGGCATCTTGTCCTAAGCAATTTCTGTTATTAACAGTGCTTAGGGGTGGGGAGATGGTTCAGTTGGTAAAGTGCTTAGGGCCTGAGTTTGATCTATAGCACCCATGTAAAACGTTGGGCAAGGTGTTCATAGGCCAGTAGTCCCAGTGCTGGGATATAAGAGGATCTCTGGGCCTTGCTGGTAAGTCAGTTTTGCAGAACCTGTGAGCTCCAGGTTCAGTGAGAGATCCTGTCTCAAAAAGTTAGATGGCAAGCCATTGAGGAACACACCCAGTGTCAGCTCTGGCCTCTGCAGACATGTTCACACATGTGCGTAGATACACATGGTACATACAAATACACAGAATGCTTTGCTTGTGGTAGATTCTCAACAGATGTACTTCACTGCATCATGACAGTGATTAGTGTTACTCTCCGACTGCTGCTAGTGGTGTGCATGCTGTGTGTTGGGAGGTGAGGGTGAGAGAGTCCCTTTGCTAGCTAATTATGCAGGCTAGGTGTCTGGGGTCCTTCTGGACTGCTGCTCTGTCCACCTTCCCTCTACGACTGCCACTCTTAGTTGGCCTGTTTAATGAACTTGGTGGTTTCCCTGTTTGAGTCGTGCAGGACCTAACTCTGTTCTCCATCCATCGTCACAGCTATATGCTAACTTCTGAGGTGTGTTGGAGGGAGTGTTCTTGGAGTAATGAAATTTCAGGAGACGGGAAACAATTGCACATTCAGGGAACTGAGAGGCCAGATTGGTTAATGAGGATCTTAAAGAGGTCTGAGAAGCCATCAATGGTGAGCAGGACCCAGACCATGTGGGGGTTTGCCAGTCTTAGAAGTTTGAGAACAGTTACGGAGATGCTTTTCAGGCATGGTAAAGCTCTACCCTGCTCTGTAGTGTTGGGAGAGTCCTGGAATCTCTCCTGCTCTGGTCAGCAGCCTGCCTGAGGGCCGGGATCCTCTCTAGGCTCTGCGGAGAGGGGTGGCCCTCTTGATCATTTCAGGTTTGACTGGTGCTCAGCCCTCAACTGCTGTACTAACTAACCCTCAGGCCAAAAAGGGCCGTGTCTCTGCTGGGCTGTCCCAGGCTTGGCGTGCCTATCCGTGGCCGGGGCCTATAATTTGGTGGGTTGGCTGGTTACAAAAATAAAAAGTGCGACCTATAACTAAAGCTGAGTGGATTCAGTGAAGAGGGAGCTTTTAATTTGCCTGGGCTGTACTTACCAGAGAAGTAAGGCGTAGTTCCAGGTTCTGCTTTAGTACCTGCTGTAGGGCCCACTAAGGGCTTGTGCCTGGTGCTGAGATGTGGGGACTCTAGGGGAGGGATTTTGAGGGGGTGTTGGGGTTCAACCATAGGCTTGATACGGTTCCCTAAGAAGTAAACGTTATTCAGTCTTGTCTCTCACATGTGTTTCTCCTGTTTGATTGCATTAACATCCATCCATCCATCCATCCATCTTTGTTCAACAGTATTGAGTGCTTTTTGTATTTTAGGCATTAGTGATATCACGGTGATCAAGAGGGACAAAGACGCTGGCCTCAGAATCCACATTGTTGTTGAAAAGAACAATAAATCAATGTACAAGCATATAAAATAATATTCAGTGCCACATAGGAGGAGGGAGACGGGGAGTAATGGGGATGATGTTTTAGTTGAGATGGTCATGTATTTTCTGTGGTCGCTGAGGTATAGGGAAAGGGTGAAAAAGCAATAGGCTACGTGTGTAGAGCCTGGATCCCAGCACCTGGAAGTGTCTCGGAGGAAGAGGCTCCTGTGGCAGTGCAGTCAGCCTGGGTGGAGATGAGAGGCAGTGCCCCTCTGGGGCCCAGCTTGTTCCTAGTCCAGGTGGACCCAGTCAGAGCCTGTGGTTGTTTCTTCCGGGCTCCAGATGTCAAAACTGTCTGCAGGGCCGGCAGGGTGCTGATTAACTGTAAATAGATGCCTGTCTTCTCAGGACTTCTCAAGGCTGATTCCTGGGGTTTCCTGAAGGGACTGTTCTGGACAGAGGAGGAATGTGAAACCGGCCTGGGGAACAGCTGCAGGGGTGATGGGTTCCTCCTGACTTTATCTGGGTGCATTTTTGTAAGAGCTGAGGTGAGGGGGTTTGGATTTGAGTCTTTTTGTTGTTGGTTGGTTGTTTTTCGAGACAGGGTTTCCTGTGTAACAGCTCTGGCTATCCTGGATCTTGCTCTGTAGACCAGGCTGGCCTTGAACTCACAAGACATCTGCCTGCCACTGCCTCCCGAGTGCTGGGATTAAAGGTGTGTGCCACCACCGCCCGGCTAAGATTTTTTTTTTTTTTTGAGTCAGAGTTCCTATGTCCCAGACTGATCTCAAACTCCCTAAGTAGGCAAGAATGAACTTGAGTTTATGATTTTTCTGCTTCCACCTTCTGAATACTGAGATTACAGGCATGCTCCACCAAGACCAAGTGCAGTGCTCAGGATCAAACCCAGGACCTCATGCATGCTAGGCAGGCACTCTACCAACCAATTCACATCCCTAACTTAAGAAGAAATATTCTAAAAGCATTAACCTTTTGAATCGGGGGTCTTGTATTAGGAAGCCAAATGAAAATGCTCAAGAAATGAATTATTGGGACTGGGTAGATGACTTAGCACTTAAGAGCATTTGTTGCTCTTGCAGAGGACCTGGGTTCAATTCCCACCACTCATATAGTGAGTGACTCATGAACATCTGTAACTCCGGTTCCAGGGCTGACCTCTGTGGACACTGGGCACTCGTGTGGTACGTATACATATGTACAGACAAAACTTCATACACATAAAAACAGAGAGAAAATAGAGAAGAAGTATGAATTACCATTCATGGGTGGAGACTGTTTTCTGTATCTCTAAGTTGCAGAATCACTGAACTGCCCACCACATTTGTCACTTGGCTTTGCCATCTGATGTTAGCCTAACCGTGACTTGTCCATAGGCTTTAGAGACTGTCAGGGACAAGGGTGACCCTGGATTCCTGTCTGTCTGCCCTTTAGTGCATTTTGTTTCTGGTGCAGCCATGGAAGGTTCTGATTTTTAGAGCATTCCGAACTTCGGTGCATATATTAAGGCCAAGACAGCCATCACAGGCCTGCTGAGGCTGAGGATTGTGTCTGTACTGTATTGAACTCTGGGTTGTTGTTACATGGATTCATTTTGTGGGCTGGAGATTCCACATCCCTTTCTCCTCAGTGCAAACTTTGGGGATGATACTCTAGAATGGATGGACCAGAGGATACACAACTAGGAAAGCCTCCCTGTACTGTGGACAGACTTCTTGTTTGTGGTTATTTTGTTTTCACTTGCTACTCAGGAGGATGAGCCTCACACAGCACACATGGGCAGGTCCTTGGAGGCAGGACTTTGTGAATCCTGCTCTGAGAAGAGCTCACATCTATCTGCTGGCTTTATTTGGGCACATCTGGTATGAGTTCTAGATTAATAGTCCAATAGCAGCTCTTAATTGCTTCCTTTGGGCTTTTTAATTACTGCTAGCATGGTGGGTGACTAAGGAATTAAGAATCTCTTGAACATTTATAGACCAACAGGTTCTGGTATGTTCCCAAAGCATTTATCTGTCATTTCCCCAAAATATCCATGTTTAAAGTTGTGAACATAACCTTTGGACTTGAGGGGTGGCCAGCTGAAGAATATCAGGAGGCCTTTGCCTCTCCGTTTACTCCTTCCAAGAATTGTAAAGAAACTGTCTAGTACTTTCTGCTCCAGATACTTAGGGAGATGTCACGACAAAGGCATAACAGCCTTGGTGTTGCCAGCTGCTCCTGATACCTTAGTGGCATGGAGCTTACTCCTCCCACCTTTTTTCTGAAGCAAGGCTGGTGAAGGTTCCCTTCGGTTTCCTGCAGGGACTCTGAAGCAGTGAGCTGGAGATGGCCAGTGTCATCTACCCTGCCTAGAGACAGGGACAGGGACAGTGTTTCGGCCATCAAAGGCTCAGCAGGTCTAGTGTAGCACTCATTCACTCGGCAGGCATTTATTGAGGGCTTAGGACTGTGTTAATTGCCAGAGAGCTAAAGATGACTAAGACGGTGTCTACCCCCAGGAGTTCAGGCTGGAGGGGGAGCCAGATTCACTGAACATATAATTACATTATGTAGTTGGTTAGGTTCTGGTATAGATGGGCAGGAAGCATAGGTATAGGCCTGGGAGCACTGCCTGCAGGAGGAAATCCCTGCTGGCCAATGGGATGATAGGATTTGGACAGAGCAGGAGAGAGAATGCACTCCAGATAGAGAGAACAGCATGGTCATAGACTTGTGAGGGAGACAGAGCGTGATGTGCTCCAAGAATCTTTTCAGAGCAGCCCACTGCTCTTGTGTAGTGCAGCTGAGAGCAGTGGGAAATGAAGCCAAGTTGGCCAGGAGGCCTTGGATGCCACATAGAAGGAACTGTACTTCATGCCTTTTCCAAGAGAGTGTTGTGGTCACATTCTGAGTTGTGTGTAGGTCAGTTCGATGCCCCATAGGGAGGAATCAGCAGGGAGGAGTACTTGAGTAGTATATGACGGTGGAAGGCACACTGGAGACCGTAGGACAGATTGAAGTTTCAAGACTGATTAGGTTGACATTGGGAGGATGGCATCTGAGACTTCTAGCTTTCTGGATTAGTTAAATGGAAGTTCCACCAGCTGAGGGAACACAGGAGAACGACCTGAGAATGGAAAAGATGAGGCCAGTCTTGAGACATGTGAAGTCACAGTACCAATGGGAATCTGGGAATACCCCCTCCTGGGAAGCTGGAGATTTATCGGGGGAGCTCGAAAGAGATTTTGGAGACTGAATGTTGTAACTGGTCAAATAAAGCCTGAGGCCTTTGTATTCCCCCATTTCAGCCCTCTAGGAACAGGAAGGGACACTGAGAGGACTTACATAGTGTCCCTGGGAACAAAGCAGAATTGTTGAGATAGTGAGGAGGCTGAAGAGAGTGATTTATGCTCGAATGAGTCTGCAGGTTTGCAGACCACACGTTGAGCCAGAGGAAGTCAGAGGCGGCTGGGAAAGTGAGGGATTAGAGGTAAACCAAGAATGCTAGAAATAATCTGCTAACATCTTCCCCTAATCTCTACAGATAGGCAAGCTGTGGCCTCAGAGTTTCGTGAATTGTCCCAGATTCCCCCAGCTGTTCTGATAGCGGGGCAGCTTAGTCAGTGCTTCTGGTCTGTTTCCTGAGCTCTGGTCCTGCCTGTGCTAAATCCCTGGATAGCATGTATACAACTGCTCTAACCCGCAGAGCGCTTGGCTTGTGTCCTGTATTAGCTGTTCAACTGCGTGTGCATATGCTTTAAAGCATCTTGATGAAGAGGTTGTCGTCTTCTTATTTTACGGATGGGAAAATTGAGGCTTTGATAACTTTTCTAGGATCTCATGACAAATATTTTAAAACAATATGACCCAGATTCATGATCTTAGTCAAGGTCTCCTGACCAAGATTCAAATCTGAGTCAGCTCTTGCTTCCAAAGCCTAAGCTATTTTTTTCTTGTTCAATTTTTTTTTTTTTTTTCTTCAGACAAGGTCTCACAGTGAGTTCTTGGCTGGCTTGGAACTCACTGTATAGACCAGGCTGGCCTGGAGCTCATTAAAACTCTGCTTGCTTCTACCTCTCAAGGCTAGGATTAAAGGTACATGCCACCACATCTGTCACAGCCTAAGCTGTTGTTACTGCAGTATTTTGTACAATTTAGGATGTTACTCGGCTCTAAGACCATGTGTCTAGGAGGACAGTTTCTTGTCTCTGGTTGTGCAAGGTAACTCTTACTGAGAAACTTTAAACTTCAGGTGCACTTACGCATGCCGTCAGCTGCTTTCACTCAGTCCTGCTAGGCAAGGAAGCATCGTTTAATGATCAAAGCTGCCAAACAAATCTAGTTGGACCTTCTTGAATTAGAAATGGAGTTTCCCACCCTCCTTCATAAAAGCTGATGGCAGGACATGGTAGAAAAGCATGTAAATCTGGGTTCTGGTACTTTTTTTTTCTCCCAGTTTTTTTGTTTGTTTGTTTTTGTTTTTTCTTTTTTTTTTTTTTCCAGTTTTTTCGAGACAAGGTTTCTCGGTGTAGCTCTGGCTGTCTAGGAACTCTCTTTGTAGACCATATTGGCCTTGAATTCATAGAGATCCACCTGGCTCTGCCTCTGCATCCACTTCCAGAGTGCTGGAATTAAGGCCTGCACCACATTGCCCACTGGGCTGGTTCTGGTACTTTCTGTATGACCTTGAACCAATTGGTCTCTAGTTCTTCCCTTACTGGGTTAACAGGTGAAGGAGCATTCACCTCCAGGGGTTGCTAAGGGCAGTAGATTGGAAACAAGTGCCTAGCGTATGAAATGCTCAGTAATGTTTCCTTCTAATCTTTGATCCTGAGTAAAAGGTCTCACTCTGTAGCCCTGGTTGGCCAGGAACTTGCTATGTATACCAGGCCTCAAACTTACAACAACAGATCCACCTACCTCTGCCCCACTAGTACTGGGATTAAAGGTGTATGCCTCCGCACATGGCCAAGAGCTATCAGGATCTCTTTAATTTTTAAAATGCCACATATACATGTTTTTGTTTTTGTTTTTTTAATTTTATGTGTGTGGCTGTCCATATGTCTGTGCACCATGTGCTTGCCTGGTGCCTGCAGAGGCCAGATGAGGGAACTGGATTGTTGGAAACTGGAGTTACAGATGGTTGTAAGTCTCCATGTAGGTGCTGGGAATTGAACCTGTGTCCTCTGGCAGAGCAGTCCTTGCTCTTAACTGCCGAACTACCTCACCAGGCCCTCGAGGTCTCTTTAGATCATAGGAGAGGAATTCTTAGTGGTCCAATTACAACAGGGAGGTATTCTCATCTAAGTGGATAGTCCAGTGCAATATAAAAAGGCTGGAACAACTGAATACGATGACATTGAGATGTGGGTAGCTGTCACCTCTGTCAAGCTGTGGCCTTGAAGGCATGAGGGGTGACAGCTTTGGAAGACTGAGATTAAGAGTGGACTGAGTTCACTGTAGTTCCTCCTAAAGAGGATAGAAGCCAGGAGCACTGTAGACATGCTCCATTTAAGAGCCGTTCAGAAAGCAAGGAGGACAGAGGGCTTGGAATGCCTCTTCTCAGCTGATGTGATATGTGACAGATATGTGATATGTGCCTGGGCTGGGCCTCATCTTACCCTTCTATAAAACAGGAATCCTGCCCCTCCCGCATGTGTTTAGAAGTAGGAAGGGATTCATTAAGTTTTATGGTTGGATAATAAGCTCCTAGATTTATTATGAGACTCCTGGAAAGTCAGAGCCGGGCCAAGGCAAGTGCACTGGGTGCTGGCTGGAGTGCTGCCTCCCGTCAGCCTCCTGTCTCCTTGGACAGCCCACAGTTTCTACTACATTTCTTCTGCTTGTGCCTCATACCCTTGCCTAGGAGCACGTGTGTTTCTGGGCCAAGTCCATACCCTCATGGAGTGGGCAGTCTAGTTCAGGAAATCATGCAAAAGGTGAACAATGAACAACTGAGGAAAAAAGTGTTTTTTCTATGAAACCGTGTAATTAAAGGGCTGAGCAGAGTGCCTGGCCCAGAGCAGATGTTTATAAACTGCAGCTTCCCCTCGCTGTAAATACACAAGAGTTTTTGTAAGGCAAAACAGATTTTCTGGTGAGATGGCTCTGTGGGTAAATGACCTACCTATGTTTGATCCCTAGAACACACATAGTAGAAGGAGAGAACTGACTCTGACTTACACACACACACACACACACACACACACACACACACACACTCTAAAACAAGAACAGGTCCCCCTCTCCCCCGGCACAGTGTGGATGTAGAAGACACTTAACAGCTGTTAAAAGAAAGTCTGAGGTTCTGCAGATGCTGTCACCTGGCTTCTTGCTGTCATCTGTGTTCAACTCTACAGTATTTCTTGACGTCGCTGTAGATGGCAAGGCCTTGGGCAGTGTCTGCTTTGGGTTGTGTGCTGACAAAGTTCCAAGGACAGGAGAAAACTGCAATTTTCTGAGCACAGAATACAAAGGACTTGGTTACAAAGTTTCTCTTTTCACAGAATTATTCCAAGATTCATGTGCCAGGGTGGTGACCTCATACCCTATAGTATCACTGGCTTCAAGTCTGTCTACAGGGAGAAATTTGAGGTTGAGAACTTTATTCTGAAGCATCCAGGCCCTGGCATATTGTTCATGGAAAATGCTGGACCAATGCTAATAGTTCCCAGTTTTCACCCCACCCTCCCACCCCTCCACCCCCGCCAAGACTGAGTAGTTGAACAGCAAAGCCTGTGGTCTTTTGGAAGGTGAAGGAAGCCGTGTAGCACTTTGTTTGGGTCCATGGACTGCAAGACCAGCAAGAGGATAATTATTGCTGACATGGACCACTCTGTACTATTGACTTGTATGCATCTTAACCAGCAGATCGTTCCTTTTCATAGCCCTGGAGAGAAACCCTCCACCTTATCTGCTCCAAATATCTTCTGATGCTTTTTGTTCTTACTGTAGTATTTTTGTTTTGTGTGTAGTTTTGTTTTGTGTATATAGTTTTGTTTTGTTTGTTGTTTTCTTGACACAGGGTCTATATTTTGTAGCCCTGGCTGTCCGGAGCTCCCTTATAGAACAGGCTGGCCTCAAACTCACAGAGATCCACCTGCCTCTGCCTCCCGAGTGCTGGGATTAAAGGCGTGCGCCACCACCACCCGGCCTCGCTGCAGTTCTTTAGGCTCCACATTTTTTTTAGTCCTCTCTAAGTAGCTGAATTGTAAAGTTCATGATTATGAATGAAAACTAAGCAAGAAAAAAATGTTTGCCTATAATTGCTAACAGGGAAGTGAGCCCTTCAGAAACTCAGAGGAATAAATAGTATACAGAGGTCTGGGTTGTTGGTGAGGGGAGGGTTCAGGAGGACAATTATAGTTATCCAGCTGAGCCCTGAAGGGCATACAGGTTAGAAAGGCAGCTGAGAGGGCTAAGGCACTTCCTGGACCCAGAGTAGGTGCTATGTAGGAGTAAAGTTCAGGATTGGGGTTAGATCTAGATCCAGTTCCAGCCCTCTCCCATACTCTGTGTGACCCCAGGCAAGTTCCACAGCCTTACCTGTAAAACAAAGAAGTTTGTTGTTGTTGTTGTTGTTGTTGTTGTTGTTGTTGTTAGGATTATGTGTGGTGACCCACAGAGTGCTGATGACGGTTTTCTCAGTAAATGTTAGCTTTGCTCATCATTACTATTATAATTTAAGTAGTATAGTACCATCCTACTCACTCCTGCTTGCTTACCTCGGGGTTCATAAGCCCCTTTGTTATTGGACTGTTTTCTGCCCATAATAATTTCCTAAGTGCACACTATTACGCAGATCACTTGTAGACTCCTGGCCTTGTTATGATGTTTTTGTGCTTGCAGACATCTGCGATACATGTTCTGATCTAGAGTATCACCATCTTTTCCATTGCTTTGCCTGACCCTCTCCTGCTTGATGTTCAGAACAGAATCCTGAAGCTTTTCTTCCAGTAATCCCTGCTTGCTTCCTCATCTAATCAGATGCTATCTCCCAGGGACCCCTTGGGCAACCTCTGCCTCTTCCTCAGCAGAGCCAACCACAGCTCACCCTAGCTTTCTGGTCGACCTTGCCTCAGGATATAAGCTGTCCAAAGATAGTAATCACTCCTTGTTTGTTTCCTAGTCCCAGATTCTAGTTTAGTGTTTGATGTGTAGTTTCATAGCTAAGTGTTGGAATAAAAAGCCCGAGCAAAGTTTGCATTATGTGTAACATTTTCTATGTGGGTTCTGATGTAGATGTTTACATACACTAACTTAACTTCCCCAGTCTCCATAGCAACTTTGCTAGGTAGGCACTATTCCTATCCCCATTTCACACATGAGGAGATTGGGTCTCACAGACATGAACTCCTTTCCCAAGGGTACAGTAGTAACAAGTGATGGAGCCAGGACTCCATCCCAGACACTGTGCCTCTACAGTCCTTGTTCTCACCACTCCATTCTGTTCCCAGGAGTGTCACTGAGAGCCATCGAAAGGATGTTTATTGAAGGTCCAAGATAGGGTGAAGGAACATTAGTCATAAGTCACAACTCTATGGCCACATTTAAAAAGAATTAATAAATGTGTGGAGACTGTTGGAGCAACTCTCACTTAGGGGAGATTTGTTAGAAGAGGCAGGATCTCACCTGCTGTGAGCTGGAGGAGGGGTGAGGCTAGGTGTCGTGGAGAAGGAGACAGATGGCAGGAGGAAGAGGAGTGTCTGCATGGAGAACGAGGTTTGCTCAATCTCTAGTGAGTTGGTGGTGACTCTGTACTCAGAAGCCATCGCCTAGCAGGCTCTAGAAGGGTGACTGTGGTTAAGGAGAAGAAAGGGAGAGAATAGGCTTCGATGGCGACCTGAACTGAGACTTGGAGTGAGCGCAGGAGTTCACTGAGGGAAAAGCAGCCTAAAGAACACAAAAGGTAGAGTATAGGTGAGTGCCCGGAAGTTCCAAGGACGGTGGTGAGATGTCAAGAGAGTTCTCTCTGTTCTCGAATAACAGGAATGGAGCAGGACCAGAACAAGGGACCCAAGGGACCCAAGGGACCTGGTGGAAGGCTGGGCATCAGTCATTTACTAAGCACCATCATTATTCGGAACAGAAGCCTGACCTTTGCTTTGAGGGATTCCTGTTGTAGTTGTGCCTGGATGAGCAGAGAACAAACAGGAAGGCACATCATATGGAATGTATTCGGACTGCACTGATGGTCCACGGCTATGGTCACAAGGAGCACGTCTTCCTGTCCTCCCCCCAGCCCATCCCTGTCTTCCTTCTTGGAGATAGTCTTGCTCAATTGCCCTGGCTGGCCTTGAATTCACAATCCTCCTGCCTCATCCTTCCAAGGAGCTGGGATTACAAGTGGGTACCACCGTGCCTAGTGGCAGTCACCATAGCAACCGCTGCTTTTAGTTTTTCTCTCTTCAGTCCTAGGTTTGTCCCTAGAGCCTTGTGCACGCCAGGCAAGTGCTCTACCACAGCATCACATCCCCAGACCCAGGGAGTTTGGTTTACTATATAGGAGGCTTCAGTTCCAAAGCCACCTCTCTTGGTTCAAAATAACTGCCAGAGTCCAGCCATTGTGTCTGTGTTCTGCCCAGCTGCAGACAGAACTGAGAAAGGAGCGTCGGCTTCACCCCTTTAAGACTCCTTTTCAGAGACCGCACACTCTGTTTACATTCCACGTGGTCACACAGCCAAACTGAAGTGAAAGAGAAAGCCATGGAGGAAAGGAAAGCTAAACACTGCTGAGGAAGAGGAGAAGCTGGGGGAGAGCAAGTGGGCCTGGCTGTGTCGTTTGGACATGCCATTATTTGAGAGTGTGATTTGTGACAGCTGTTGGGTTTTGATACAGGTAATAATGGGTAGGAGGGATCTAGAAGGCCAAGGAAGCGTTGGTCACAGGCAAATCGTGGGGCCAAGAAATAGCAAGAGGGCTGGTTCCGTGAGAGCCCAAATGGTAAGCTGTTCCGAGATGCTGAGGCCAGTCTGGAGAGAAGCTCAGCTCCCAAGCACGTTCTGGTAAGATGTGAGGAGCAACCAGCCAAGGACTTCTTTTTTGTAAATGATAAGGAACCAGAGTTGTTTTTTTTTTTTTTTTTTTTTTTTTTTTTGGTTTTTTGAGACAGGGTTTCTCTGTGTAGCTTTGGAGCCTATCCTGGATCTTGCTCTGTAGACCAGGCTGGCCTTGAAATCACAGAGATCTGCCTGGCTCTGCCTCCCGAGTGCTGGGATTAAAGGCGTGCGCAGGGTATTTCTTTCTTTTTTTTTTTTTTTCTTTTTTTTTTTTTGGTTTTTCGAGACAGGGTTTCTCTGTGTAGCTTTGCGCCTTTCCTGGAACTCACTTGGTAGCCCAGGCCGGCCTCGAACTTACAGAGATCCGCCTGGCTCTGCCTCCCGAGTGCTGGGATTAAAGGCGTGCGCCACCACCGCCCGGCCATGCGCAGGGTATTTCTGAATCAAGAAAAACTGCGGGGGCTGGAGAGATGGCTCAGAGGTTAAGAGCACTGGCTGTTCTTCCAGAGGTCCTGAGTTCAATTCCCAGCAACCACATGGCGGCTCACAACCATCTGTAATAAGATCTGGCTCCTTCTTCTGGCCTGCAGGGATACATGCAGGCAGAACACTGTATACATAATAAATAAATAAATCTTAAAGAAAAACTGCGATTCACCTTATGTGCCTGGGTGTTTGGAAGCCATCCTCATTCCTGGGGAAGAGGGAAAGAAGTGCTGGAAGTCGATTCGCAGTAGAAGGTCAGGTGCCCCTGAGCGCTGAAGTGAATACTAAGAACATCGGTGTAGTGACGGTGGGACAGGAAGGGAAGGCTAGGTCAGAGGCCTTGTAAGGGAGACTCACTGTGTCCCAGTGAGAGAGCTGCTGTGGTGTGAGGAGAGAGGGATGTGACCCCAGAAATCCTCTCGGGACTCCCAAGGAGTTCCAGGGAAAGAGGGAGAACCCTGGTCGGCTAAAGGAGAGTGGCAAGCTGTGCCCAAGACTCCTTGGCTTTGGAAAACCTGTCACCCCCCCCCCCCCTCGGAATAGTTTCCATTCTGCGTAACTGGGGAGTGTGTGGGTCTGGCTAACCACGAGGAGGGGCTGAGGAACCAGTGGCTGGATCAAGTTGCTGTGGTGGTAGTTTCATTGGGCCAATGGTTCAACTGGAAAATGACATCAGCAGTTTTGTCTGAAATGGGGTACTCCTCAACTGGTAGGCAGAAGGGTGTCCTCAACCAGGAGCTGGGCCCAAGCCATCTGTAGAAGTTACCTGATGCTCGGTGTAAGCGCAGTAGTGTGGTGGAGGGTAGAGAGGGCTTTCCTGGTACTGGGGACACTGTCATTTTCTTTTGCCTTCTCAGCATCCAGTAGAGGAATCCTCCAAGGTGACAGAGAGGCCTCAGGGGTATGATTGCTAGAAAAAGTCATCTCTGTCTGAGTTGTGCCGGCCTTCAAGGACCCTTCCTTCATCTGATTTGTCTGGCGTGAATTGCAGAGCTCAACTGGAGACATCTGCTGAATCCATTTCTTTTTCCTCCAGGCTGCTTAGAGACTTGGCCCATAACTGTTCAGCAAGTCATTTCTGGTTGTAGAGTCATCAGTGACCACAGGAGCACGTTCTCCAGACATAGTTCTGTGCTGGCAGCTTGTTCCCAAAATGATGGCTTCAATTAAAACAAATCCAGAAAGGCAGACTTAAGCCACTGCAGACACTTAAGTCAAAGAAAATCACACCCACTTTTCTGATGCCGTAAGGAGGAGCCCCAGCAACTTTGCTTTATGTCTCCTAGTAGCTCAGGCCTCGAGAAAACTGTTTGGCAGAGCTGTGCACTCTATGGACTCCTGTGCATAGGGTCCCTTTCCAAGGAGTGGGGGAGTGGCATGGGGTTGGGTCCCTGCACTGTGAGCCTATGGAGAACAGGCTGGAGTCTCAGGGTCCGGGGAGGTGGCTGTTGCCCTCCCTGCCTCCTGTTTTAGAATACTGCTGGGCAGGGGGGCTGGCTGCATTGTTTGCCCGCTCGCTCCTCAGTCTGTGCTTTGAGTGCCCTTCCTATGATTCTCTTTCTGGAGCAGAACAGCTCTTGTCCAGAATCTTTTGTCCCCGACTCAGACTCATTCTCCAGATCCCTGCTCTGGAAAGGATAGAGGAAGTGGGCAAGAGGAGCAGTCTTGAGCTTTGTTTCCCAGGCTTGGCAGTGAAGACTGGATTCTGGGTCGGCGAGGGCTGCAGGGAAGTCTGCCTGTCCATGGGTTTCATCTCCACTCCTGCACTACCCCAGCCAGTCATGGGCCTGGGGAAAAGTGTGGGTGTTTGAAGGGGCTGCTGCGTTTCCTCTGTCTGGATGTTCTAATGTTAGCTCCCGGACCTTTGATTGGGCTCTGATTTGTCTGTTTCCCTTTGACAGGACTGCAGTGTTGGGGTGTCGGGAGGGGCGGTGCTGAGACAGTGAGATAAACAGTGATGCAGAGGTGGCAGCAGCATGGGGCGGGTGGGGCTGGCCGGGCAGCCCGCTGTCTGGGCGGGCTGGGTGGAGGAGGACTCCTGCCCGGCACACTGGCCAGCTGGCTTGTGTTAAAGCACTGGCTGAAAATAGCTCTCATTGTCTGGGAGCTGCTACTGCAGCAGGGCCAAGGTAGGAGGGCCTGATGCCTCTTGAGCGCTCCCCCTTTGGTCGCAGTGCCCAGCCGGCCACAGCTGTGCCCGTTACCTACCGGTGGAGACCTGCGGAAGGCTGGCTGGGCTGTTCCAAGCCTGTCCTCCTGATGTCTGGTCACGGCCCTTGTGCCTTGTGTTGCCATCTTTGTCACTGGCTTTGGGGCAGACTTGTGGGTTGGTGAAGGGGATCCCATTAGGAGCTCAGGCTGGCAACAGTGCTAACTCTCCTCCTACAGCAGCCTCCTCAACTTCCAGGCTTTTACTTCCTGCCCGTTTCCTACCTCTGCTCCTCTGTCCACTAGGTCCATCGACAGATGCCAGGGAGGCTTTGGTGGCAGCTGTATCTGGGGCACAGCAGCATGCTGAGAAGCATGTGGTACCCAGGAAAGCACTTTCTGTTCGCTGTGGGGAGGCTCTAGATTCAGCTCTCCAGGATTCTCCATCCCATGGCCCGAGCACAGGGCCTGGAGCATCTATGCTCGGAGACAGGCCCAGCTTAGGAAACTTGTTGGGAGGTGGTTCTGCAAGAGAAAATATTAAAAAGAATCACCAACTCTTCCTGGTTTTGCTGAAAGTAAATACCATTTGTGGCTGTCCCTAAAGTCCTCACAGCCCTTTTCCCAGGGATGTTCCAATGTTTCTAGCCTGTCTATAGGTGCTACGCCATTTTCGTGTCTGTTCCTAGATTTGTCATGATCAGCTGGGGCTAGAAGTAATGGAGCAGGGAGTTTTGGGTGCTTCCTATTTCTGTATGTTGGGTTTTCCCCAGGCTTGGCCCAAGAAGACTGGCAGAGCAGGGGTGAGTCCCAGAGTAGGCGTGTAGCTTTTAAGGAAACTCCAAAACGCCAGTATTTCCCCTTCCTCGGAAAGAAAGGAGGAGGGGCTGAGTGGACTTGGGGTGCCAGGCAGGCAGGAGAAGGGAACCTCTGAGAGCAGACCCCGCCCTTCCTCCTCCTTAGCTTTCCTGGGGCAGACAGGGATCAGGTTGGGGGACGTAAGGAGACATGGTAGAGGAATAGGACCCCTTATTTATACAGGCCCCCAAGTAAGAAGCAAGCCCAAGCAGCCTTGCTGGAGAAGCATCAGATCCACAGCTTTCAGCTTCTTCCATCATGGGCCTCTAGTGAGGCGTCTTCTTGTTACCTCTGACAGAGACCAGGACCCAGACTTGCTTTCAGTTTGAGTTCAGCTCCCTTCTCCCGTCTCCTACTGTGACTGTTTTGGCTGTGATGTGTCTCTCTTCCTCCCTTCCTGGGTGGGGTGTGTCTCCCCCTTCCCCAAAGATGGGGTGTTTAGATTGACTCTAGTCTTAGAGGAAATCAAAGAGGGATTTAAAAAGGGCTCAAAGAATTACACTTCTTTCAGTGTTGAGAAGTGGTTGCCGAAGGACAAATGAGAACAGACAACCCAGAAGCAAGAGGGCAGCTGTGTGGATGCCAAATACCACACTGGCTTTCCAGAACGAAAGGAGTCTTTGCCAGTATCCACCATATTCCAGATGTGTGCAGGTGTAAAATAGTCATCATCTGATGCTCAGAAACCCCCGCAGGATAGTGAGATGTGCTGGATGGATGAGTCCAGTGAACTTGGTAGCTCTGAAATGCCCAAAGTGGATCTGGGGCAATCTGGCTCCACAGCTGGTGCCCTCTGCCTTCTTTCTTTCTGTCCAGCAAGACTTGCATTGAGGACTTAGCAAGAACTGAGCTTCTGTCTCTGAGAGCCCACTGTCCAAGGAACCACGGAAACAGGCTTCTGACTGAGGCTGGAGCCGTGTCTCTGGAAGCCAGGAAGTTGGCTTCCTCTGGACATTGGACCCTGCCAGATTTATGCACATTATCAGGTGGAGGCAAGAGCCATCATGCTCTTGTCTAGCAGCAAAGGAACTGCCTGGCCAGTGGCTCCCGCCATAGTCAATGCTTTGCTCTGTGAGAATGCTAGAGGTTGCGGGTTTTTCCTTCCCATCCCCTTCCTGTTGCACTCTCAGCCCTGACAAAAAGGAGGCTGGGGCCGCTGTCATCCAGAAAGCCGTGGAAGCTCTAGACAGGAGGGGGTGGGCCTGCTGTGAGGGCTGTTGGGTACTTTGCCACCTATTTCCACACTGCAGGGGTCTATCTTCTTTGAGGATTTAAATTTTGACCAGGTCCTTGATGGGTCACTGTGGTTTTAAGACAGGTGTCCCAGAGGGGGTTATTTTGTTCAGTCTTGGAGCCTGGAGAGAGTCAAGCATTTCCTCAGCAGCACACCTGGCAGGGAGATGGAAAGCCGCAGCTGCCCACAATGGTTGGCCGAAAGAGGAAGTTGGTGTAGACAGGATGTGATGTCTGCCACAGTAGCAGTAGACTATTCATGCTCTGTACCAGGGTCTGAGGTTTCTACTGCTAATGAAACAGCTGATGACCAAAACACAGCGTGAGGAGGAAAAGACCTCTCCACTTCCAATCACAGTACGTCATCAAAGGAAGCCAGGGCCGGGCCGTGGAGGAGGAGCTGGGGGCCGTGGAGAAACGTTGCTTGTGGTTTGCTCCCTCGCTGAGCCTGCTTCCTTCCGGGACCCAGGACCATCTGTGCAAGGGTGGCATACCTCAGTGAGGGGAGACCCACCTGCATCAGTCATTAAGAAAAATGCCCCACAGGCTTGCCTGCAGGACAGTCTGGGACATTTTCTCAAGAGAGGTTCTCTTCCCAAATGACTCTAGCGAATGTGAAGTTGACAAAACAAATAAATAAAAACAAAAAGGCCAGCACAACCAGCGTTTTTTTCTTCTGCAGGAAAAAATAGGAAGTTATTTTCCTGGCTCAGACGTGATAGCAGTATCATTGGATGATGGTGCTATGCCCAGGGTGTGTAGAGCCAGGATTAGTCCTGGGGACTCTTTCTGCCTAGTTTTCTCTTCCTGTTAGCCTGTCCCCCAGCTGGCTGGCCTGCCTTGGACCTTTGTGTCTGTTTGTTAAAGCGCCCCCTCCTGTGTGTCACCCACACACAGACAGTTGACATCGGCCATCAGCAAAGCAGTTCCTGAAGGCGGGCTGTGTCTGCGCATCCTACCGTCAGTTCAGTATCAGCTGGGGAGATGCAGGCCGCCTCTGTCGTGTAGTTCAGGCAGAGACCAGGGAAGAGTTGTGAGGACATTGTCTCTGTCTCGTCTCTCTAGTCCTCCGTTCTTCCATTTGTAACTAACTGGACTCCTCCACCGGCCTCCTGTTTTGAACCCTAACGGTCCTGTTTTCAGCCAGGATGTGAGCCCACTGTTCCTGGGGCCTGATAGCCATGGACCCACCATCAACTTAGGTCTCTGTAAAATGTGCTGAGAGGAGGAGACTGAATGTAGATTGCATCCTTGGGATAAGATGAGTGCACAGATGGCGTAATAGTATGTGTGAGATAAGTACATGATGGATTATGTGACAGAAGTAAATAATATTTAAGGGTTTTCCTGTTGGTCCCTTAAGTAGAATACCTGCCCCCTGGAGATCCTGAATACACCATTCATTTAAGGATGAGGATGGGGTTAGATAGGAGTGAAGCCAGTGGTCAGGCTTGGGTTACCAGGGAGTGAGAGCCGGGCTTACAGTAACAGGGAGAGGTGAGAGGGAGGTCTTCCGGGAGGTCAGGTGGGTCAGACAGCTGTGGCACCTCAGATGGGCATCTTGTTTGAGTCCTAAGTGGGGTGTGCAGGTGCTGTGATCTGATTAAAGTGTCAGACTGCTATTAGAGGCAAAGCTTGTGACCTAGAACAAAGCCAGTCATGACTTAGGGGACATCTGACTGAAGAGAGGGGGCCAGTCATGTCTGCAGGGGACACAGGGGAGATCTACACCACGTACAGGCAGACTTTAGACCTTCCTTGCACTGCACCGACTGTTCATTTAGTACATAGTAATGAGCAAAATAAAATAACTCATGGTCTATCCTTCAGTATTTTATATTAGGATGTCTTTTTTTTTTTTAATTTATATATTTATTATGTATACAGCATGTGTGACTACAGGCCAGAAGAGGGCACCAGATCTCATTACAGATGGTTGTGAGCCACCATGTGGTTGCTGGGAATTGAACTCAGGACCTCTGGAAGATCAGTCAGTGCTCTTAACCTCTGAGCCATCTCTCCAGCCCCTATATTAGGATGTCTTAACGGGGGTCTGGACAGTGCCCTGTATTGGCTAATCGGGAGGGTAATCATTTGTAATTAATAACAAGTAAATTGCTACTGCTTTTTTTTGTTTTGTTTTGTTTTTTTTGTTTGTTTGTTTTGTTTGAGTCAAGGTTTCTCTATGTAGTCCTGGCTGTCCTGGAACTAGCTCTGTAGACCAGACTAGACTCGAACTCACAGAGATCCGCCTGCCTCTGCCTCCTGAGTGCTGGGATTAAAGGCATGCGCCACCACTGCCCGGCTTGTAAATGTTTTTCTAAAAGTGTGTAAATGGTTCTCTTTGGATAAATGACCTCATTCACTTGCATCTGATTCATGATATTTGGCTCTCAGGTCATGGCAGAGAAGCAAATTGAAAGTGGCTTTCAGAGTTCGGTCTGTCTTATGCTAAGAAGTATCTTTTGGTACTGGAGAAATGGATGGTTCAGGGGTTCAAAGTAGGTACTGCTCTTACAGACAACCCAAGCATCCATGTCAGACAGCTCATAGCTACCTGTCGTTCCAGCTCCAGAGGATCTGATACCCTCCCTCTTCTGGACTCCTAGGGCACATATACACACACACACACACACACACACACACTTTAAAATTAGTAAAAAATCTTTTTAAAAACATCTTTTTTACAGTATGGCCTTTCCCAGTTTGACTTACCTCATATTACATGAAGTATCTTTTACAGTATGATTTATGTGTATATGACATATATGTGGAATGTCAAAGAAGGCTTCATAAAACATTTATACTTCCTACTTGCAATGAATCTTGGTGTCTTCTATTTAAATCTTATTTGCATTTGTAAGTATTTTGTGTGTATACTTTGCATAGGTGTGTGGGAGCAAGTGTGCCGTGATGTACTCAGGGGAGTCAGAAGACAGCTTAGAGGAGTCGGTTCTTGACTTCTGCGTGGCTCTGCTCTGGAGATTAAACTCAGGACAGACTTGGGGGCAAGCACCTTTACATAATTTTGCATTCCAAATAAAGTTAATTTTGACTCATTAGATTGATTCTCTGACCTTTAGTTTGGAAAATATTGTTCAACCAAACTTGACTGTTCTGGTGGGGAGACAGGAAGTGTCCCCCTTCTATGCTGCCTTAGCAGCAGTAAGAGGGGAAGGGGAGTTCGTGCCTTCCTGCCCTCCAGGTGAGTATGTGGTGGGAGCTTCAGCTTGCTGACTTGGGTTCTCTCCTCAGAGTTCCATGAACCTGCCTCCTGACAAGGCCCGGCTCCTGCGACAGTACGACAACGAGAAGAAGTGGGATCTCATCTGTGACCAGGTATGAGGTGGGGTCTGTGTGACCAGGTGTGAGGTGGGGTCTGTGTGACCAGGTGTGAGGTGGGGTCTGTGTGACCAGGTGTGAGGTGGGGTCTGTGTGACCAGGTGTGAGGTGGGGTCTGTGTGATCAGGTGTGAGGTGGGGTCTGTGTGATCAGGTGTGAGGTGGGGTCTGTGTGATCAGGTGTGAGGTGGGGTCTGTGTGACCAGGTGTGAGGTGGGGTCTGTGTGACCAGGTGTGAGGTGGGGTCTGTTTGATCAGGTGTGAGGTGGGGTCTGTGTGATCAGGTGTGAGGTGGCAGTCTGTGTGATCAGGTGTCAGGTGGGGTCTGTGTGATCAGGTGTGAGGTGGCAGTCTGTGTGATCAGGTGTGAGGTGGGGTCTGTGTGATCAGGTGTGAGGTGGCAGTCTATGTGATCAGGTGTGAGGTTGGCAAGGTCAGGGAGTTGACAGTCTGTGTGATCAGGTGTGAGGTGGCAGTCTGTGTGATCAGGTATGAGGTTGGCAGTCTGTGTGATCAGGTATGAGGTTGGCAGTCTGTGTGATCAGGTGTGAGGTTGGCAAGGTCAGGGAGGTAGCAGTCTGTGACACCTGGAGAAGACAGTTAAAGCCAAAGCGTGTTGGCAGGAGCCAGCCTTGATACGGGGTAGGTAAGCTGACTTTGTTCAGGGGCTGCCTAGTGTACAGTGATGCAGTGGCCTGTGCAGGGTCATCTGTGGATCAGGTGGGCAGTTCCTCCAGAAGACTGTGTTCAGTGTAGGACTGTGGCTGTACCTGCAGGCTATGCTCAGGGACTCTGTTACTCTGGCCCAGACAGGACAGATAGTGGGGTGCTTCTCCTGTCAGCCACAGACTTCTAGGAGGGAGATGCCCTTGTCCCCTTGTGTAGTCAAGGACCACAGCTGTCCTTGCATGGATAGTGTCTAGAGCTGAGTAAGAAGAGAAAGCATTACTTTGCTGATAACCAGGGTATTATAACACTCACTGCCTAGGCTCTTTCTCCTGCACATTTGTCTTTGAATGCAAAGCTCAGCATGGTGGAGACCTGGCACAGTGTGGGCATTATGTTTACATAGCACTTAGACGCTGAGCTTTGTCATGAACAAATCTGTGGGTTTTTTTTCTTTTCAGGCTCTGAAAAAAACATAATAGCTAATGTTTGAGAGCTGATTATCTGTCAGGAATGCCACATATAGTAAAATATTTCATTTAACCTCACAAAATCCTCTGATAGTCCTCTTTCAGTCAGAGAACCCAGAGCCAGATTGGTCCAAGACATACAGGTGCCAGGTCTTTGCTGGCTGTTCTCTTCTGTCGTGTCCTGTGCTTGCCACGAGCTGGCATTATGATTCTGAGGTCCACATCCAAGCTCTCGCCAGGGAAGGGTTTGGAGGACAGCAGTGCTGAAGTTACTTCCTTGATAAGCCCTCTCCTTTTGTTTGGTTTTTTGGAAACAGGGTTTCTCTGTTTAGTCATGACTGTCCTGGAACTTGCTCTGTAGACCAGGCTGGCCTAAACGCAAAGAGATCCTCCTGCCTCCGCCTCCCTAGTGCTGGGATTAAAGGTGTGCACCACCACTGCCAGGCAAATTCTTTTTTTAGGTTACATAATTGCAGTTTTTCTTGGAGTCTTGTTTGTTTTCAGGTCCTGTTTCCTAACATTATGTCATTCTCCTGGATCCTGTATGCATCTCTTCCCCTGAGCTCTTCAGATAGCTTCTTTGTGGAAGGCTGTATAGGACCAGAATGCTGAGGGGTTTGTTGAGTCTCCTCTTGGGTGGACCCGAATAGAGAGGCCATAGTCCTGTGATCTGTGGAAGGGTATTGAGAGAGAACCCAGCTGAGAACAGCTTTCAGCATTGGCTTGCTGGGGTCCAGTTCCTAGGCAAAGCACAGACAATGTACCTCCCTAAGACTAGGAACACAGCAAAGCTAGCTGAGCTCCAACTGCAGAGTTTAGAACTACAAAAGCTAGATTCTTCGGGGCAAAGCTCCCCTCACTGTGGCTTCATACCTGCCTGCCAGTTGGCCAGTTCTGTATTCACTTTAGGTACTAGTCACAGCTGGGGTCTCTGCCTCTTAGCAGGCAGTAGACTAAAACAGTCCCTGGCATAGAAAAGCATTGTAGATGCTAGGGAGCATTGCCTGAAGAGGAGCCTGCCCGCAGCCACAGGTGGGAATGTGCCCAGGGATTGGTCAGGGAAGGGAACCTAGGGTTTCGATGATGCTAAGGGGCAGGTGACATCTGGAGGCTGAGTCCCTCAAACAGCTCTGTAGGCATTCTCCGTCCTTAGACCTCCATGGACTTTGTGTTTCTGTGTGCACACACATGTGTGTTTTTTCTTACAGGAACGATTCCAGGTGAAGAATCCTCCCCACACCTATATCCAGAAACTTCAGAGCTTCTTGGACCCCAATGTAACACGGAAGGTGATGTATAGGACGGAAAGGCCCTGTCTTGCTGCCCTTCATCGTCCTGGGGGGTTGAGGCACAAACCTTTTGACTTGGAGCTAAGTCTTTTGACACTGATTTTTGAATATTGGCAGTTAAATATCTGGGCTTTGAGGCCTAAGTGACTATCCAGTACCGGAGGGAAGGTGCGTAATTGCACATTGTCATCCCCATGTTTTCTTTTCTGCCTCTTTTACTTGTAATATAAAGATGCATAGCGTATGCCTGTGATCCCAGTACTTAGGTGACTGAGGCAAGAGGATTGTGAGTTCCAGGCCAACTTGGGCTACATAGCAAGATGCTGCACACCCCCTTCCCAGACAGACAGACAGACAAGGTTGATGGAGGAAGGGAGGTTAGAGAGATGACTCAGCAGTTAAGGGAACTTGCTGTTTTTCCAGAGGACCCAGGTTTAGTTCCCAACACCCACATGGTGGCTTACAACTCCTGTAACTCCACTTCCAGGAAATCCAACATCCTCTTCCGGCCGCTATAGGCAGTGTATGCATATGTACACAGACATACATGCAGGCAAAACACTCATACACAGAAACATAAATAAATAAAATCTTAAAGAAAAGTAGTTGACAGGGAATGTCTGTCAAGTGACAAAAGATTCCATGTTTACAGAAGTTCAGGAGGAGAGTACAGGAGTCAACCAAGGTCCTGCGGGAGCTGGAGATCTCACTTCGCACCAACCACATTGGGTAAGTCAGGCCCAGCCATCCTGGCCTCGCTCCCTGGCACCAAACACTGTCAACCACACAGCTTTTGGTGCCCTTTGTTGGTTTATCCTTCCTGCCATGAAGCAAGGCTGTCCCTTGAATAGAATTTGGCTCTACAGAGCTCTAGATAAGCCCTTTCTAGCTTTTCTACCCTTCAATTCTGCCAGCTGCTGACCAGTTACTTCTGGCAAGCTTGGGGCCTCTCTTGGGGTCCTGTGGCTTTGAGTAGAAGACATTCCCATAGCAGCTAAGACTGGAGTCTGCCTGTGGTCTGGTCCTGGGCCAGGAGAGGCCCAGCAAAGGTTGGGATGTGAGAATATATTATATTGATAGATGAAACCTAGTGCCTAATTGGTGACTAGTTAGACTTTTTGGTGCACAGATTATTTGTTTGAGAAAAGAAGAAGAAGAAAAAAAAACAGTATATAAGCAGAAGAGGCTTCCTGAAGCACCAAAGAAAGATGTGAGACAGAGAGGCCTGGGCACTGGGCGTCTCCTGTCCTCATAGGTCCTGTTGCTGTCAACACATTGAGATCTGTGGGGGTCTTTCAGACCGAGTGGGGTACCAGGTGGTGCTGAGGGAGCTGAGGGCTGATGCGGCGAGGGTCGGAGGGACAGTGCCTCAGTCCCGTGACGCCGTTTCAGCAAGAGTGAGAAAGAGATGAGAAGAGGCCGACAGAGGTGTGTGCACACCTGTGCAGAAAGGGTAGTGAGGTGGGACTCCAGCACCTCAGGTAGGGGGCCTCAGTGGGTGAGCAGCAAAAGGTGAGGTGGGGTTTCTGGGCAGATGCCAGCCTAAGTCCCTAAGCTTCCTGAGAGTAAGGTGGACAGAGCCAAATGACCTCATCAGCTTTTCCTCTCTGTCAGAGCAGCAGCCCGTGTGTCTCCCTCCAGGCCAGACCTGCCTGGAGCTGTTAGGGAGAGGATATCTGTCTGTAGCCAGCTGCAGCAGCAGTCAGAAGGGAAGCGGCGCAGGAGAGGACAGGAAAGGGGACAGTTCCTGAGGTTGGGAGCTGGGCTGTGCTAGCAAAGCCTGGCTTCCACACCAGGCATCTGTGACCCAGACATGGAAAGCCATGGAGAAAGGTGTGGCCAAGCCCTCCTATCCCTCTACTTCCAAAAATCTCACAGAAGGAAAACTAGGAAAGTTCATCAGTCAGGCTGTGTGTTTGGTTAAGAGTGACACTGTGGCCGTCCTGGGCACCATCTGGTACCTGCACCAGTCCTCAGGGCCCTTCTCAGGTCTTGCAGTCTTCTGTGAGGGTGGGGGTCTGCTCTCCTTAGGAAAGGGCCACAAAGTACCAGTCCCTGTGATTGGCATAGTTCCTAGGCCCCAGGGCTTCTTGGCAGTTGCCTCACAAGTTGGAAGTCTAGAACCAGCCCCTGGCTCCCAGGGAAGAGCTTAGTTGTGACATTTTAGAAGCCCCTGCCGTCCAATCTGAGGCTTCTCTGGTTGGCTCTATGAAGAAGACAGACTCTTTCTCTTTAGGAAGTTTGTCTGGCTAGTGAGGGGTTATGGGGGGTTTCGCAGGACTGAGCCCACTGGCAGTGGATGGGGGTTCATGCTGCAGGGTGACGCTGCCCCAGCGCAGGATTCCAGAGCTCTCTAGCTCTTCTGGTTTGTATTGGTTTTTCTGCCTTGTCAAAATGCCCTTTAACCTCTCCTTCAAAGTGTCAGGATCCCTAAAATAGCAGTGTAGACTCAGACAGGAAATGAGAAGGGGGTGGGGAGCTGGAGAGCAGACAGACAGGAAATGGGAGGCCTGTCGGCCCCCAGAGAGGAAGCTCACTTCAGGCGGCTCCAGTGTCAGCTTCAGCTGAAGCTTGCTGCCAAATCAGCCAAGCCTGGTGCTCCAGGTCCAGCCTCTCTCAGCTCCGGGTGTGGCTGCCCAGCATGGAGCTGGTATCCAGCTGTGGGGTAAAAGCCCTGCAGGGCAGATGGAGACAGCTGCTTTATGTGGTCCCATGGAGATTCCAGAGTGAATAGAGCGCTCAGGGGAACAGTGGGTACAGTGGACCGAACTTGTCATACAACAATCCCACCAACTCTGAGGGAATTGGCTCTTCACTTTTATTCCAGAGATGGCATGGTCCAAAAGGAAAGCAAAAATGCCCCAGGTCATTGTCCTTCTGTCCGCCCACCTGCTGCCTTCCTTCCCACATTCTCATGTGACTGTGGGAGTCATGACATACTGGAGTTTGAGTTCCTAAGTGTCCTCGACCTTTTTCGGTTTGCCAGACTCACTCCAGTTGAACACAGAACTCACACAACAATCTTTGCTCATTGCTTCTCAAGACTGAACTCAGTGGACAGCCCCTTGGCCCAGTAAGGATCTCTGACTGAGATTTATGGCATAGGGGACTTGCTGGCTTTTTCAGACACAGCTCTCTGAGTGGTAAATGCTTTGGATGCCTCCTCAATTCTTCCAGCACACAGTGGGAAAGGGCTTTGTGCCTAGCATTGTATCAGATCAAAGGGATACAGGAAATAATTGGGTTATAGCCTTGGCCCACTAGGAGAGACTGGCTGGAATCTTGTTGGCTGAAGCTCATCTGTGATAAGGCAAGTGGTGTTGGAAATACTTTCCCTATCTCTGGCTCCCCTGCCTGTGGGAGGTCCAGCTCCTGACAAGATCACAAATCGATGTTGTAGATGTTGGTTTTCAGGATTTTCTCAGCCTGACACTAGGTTCCAGTAGGATACAGGAGCACACATTTGTTGCTAGATTGCTGGGTCAGAGCCCTCCACTAAACCAAACCAGTTTACAGACTCCATCCACTGTTTCCTGTGTCTGCAGGTGGGTGAGGGAGTTTCTCAATGATGAAAACAGAGGCCTGGATGTGCTGGTGGATTACTTGTCATTTGCCCAGTGTTCTGTCATGTGAGTACCACAAGGGCTAAGGTTGGGGACCCACTGGGAAGGAAGCACATAGTCCAATCTATTTAGAACGGTGAGGGCTGGGGATGCAGAGCAGCGGAACCATGCCTGCCATGTGCTGAGGCTGAGGGTTCAGTCTCCAGCCTGGGAGGAGATGGGGGAGGAGGAGAAGGAAGGGTGAGATCCCAGCAGAGAAGATGGGAATGGGCAACTCAAGACAGGAGGAAGTAGCCCAGGTGTTTGTGTGGAAGTGAGCAAGGCAAGACAAGGGACGATCAGGAACCAGCAAGGGTCGGCCTGTTAGCTGGAGTGGAAGGCATGTTCTGGGGGAGCGTGATGAGAACGGTATGGAAAGGGAGCTTGGAATCAAAACCCAAATGACCTAAGTGCCAAACTACAGGCTAAGAAAACATTCCCTGGCTCCTCAGGGAAATGCCTTGGTAGGGTTTATCCATTTCTACAAAATTGAATATTCATGAGGCACTGAGATGTGAGAGGGTTACTACAGGCCTGTTGTTGAAGAAGTGCAGTGAGCATGACCTTTGACCTGAGCAGATAGATGAAGCATTTGGGAGCATTTTCCAAATACCCTTTTCACGTGGAGGCAGTTAGCGGTGGGTTGGCACAGGGGTGATGGCGTGGCGAGGTGCATGAATGCGGGCTTGTGAGTCACCCAGAGTTGGGTTTGGGTCTTAGTTGTGTTGTGCGCTATCTGTGGAACCTGGAGCAGCCTTGTCCTCCTCACTGAAGGGATTAGATGAGAAGGTATGTCTGACACCTAGCATTTGGAACATAGGCCTCCTCTGTGGTGACTGCTCTGTTGTTAATTTATTACCTGGGTGATATGCCTGCCTGTAATTTCCAGATGTATGGAAAGAAGGCTGCCTGTGATGGTAAAAGACGCCACCAACATGTGCGATCTTACACCTAGACAATCAGCCTAGGGAGACTGGGTCCCGGTTTTGCTCTCAACTTCCCTTGGTGCCCTAGTATTGAATGTTCCTAGTCTGGAGAAGCCCAGGCTTGAGCCTTGGACCTTGCCTAGACTTTAGCTTTTATGCTGTCCCTGCCCTTATGCCCAGTGCGTCTCCTCAACGGTGCACACGGAAGCCTCTCCCAGATGCTGCTTCGTTGTAACCCTTCCCAGGTCATCTTCTTTAACCTAGAGTAGATCACTCTCCATCCAGATCTCTGCAGAACTCATACCTCATGATCCTCCTGTCCCTTTAAATAATCTTTTTATAGAAAGAAATAGAAGAAAACAATTTGCTTAAGTGAATTTTTAGTTCAGAACTTTTATAGTAAAAAGATGTAGATCGTTTCCCCAAATATGCCTGTCTTTCTTGAAAAGCAAACAAACCCCAGTTGCTCTCAACCAAGAATACACCAGACGTTTAATGCTTTGGTGTCTAGGGCAGTGCCTTTGAGTGCAAAGAGTCCAGGGAGTGAGAGAGAATATGTTTTGGGAAGCCTTGAGAGGAAAGAGGTGTGTCCGCTAGGTTGAGAGAAGGTGTGCATTTGTAAATGACACATCCCATGCCTAGGAGTGCCATGGTTGATGGGTGGACATCACCCCTGTCAGAACTCTGAACCTGACCGGATTGCCTGTTAACTTCCTCCTGAAGTCAGGACTCTGATGACTACTGCAGCCTCCTCTGGAGCTTCCAGCACCTGTGGTGTGCCTTGTTCCAGAAAGCCCCGGCCTTTGACACTGGGCACTCATGTGGAGCCAGATGTCCTGTGGGAAAAAGCCTTTGGGAGATATGCCCCAGTTCTTAGTGGCTACAGGGGAACAGGGGAGGAGGGATGGGCGAAACTGCTTCTCAGGGTGTGTACTCTGTGAAGAAATGTAAGGGACGGCCCGGGTGGTGTGTAATCTCGGTTATCCTCTTTGCCCTGAGCACAACTCTTATGGTAAGGGACACGTAACAGGAAGTAGCCCAAATGACACTGACTTCTCCAGCAGCTGGAATGCCCCATCAGCCTCAGCCTACGGTTTTCTTTCGTCTAGGGAAGCTGAAGCTAGGGAGGAAAACACAGAAGCCTCCTGTAGTCAATCGCAGAAAAAAAGGCCTGGAGTGTAGCTCACTGGGACCTCCTGTTAGCATACTAGCCTAGCAGGATTAGCTCTTCCTTGACACTAAAAAGCCAAACAAAGCCAGTCCACAGAAGCCAGTGGTAGGATAGGACAGTGATGTACTTCCTAAGCTTCAAGGACCAACTTTGGATTTTCAGGAACCCCATTGTTTTCCTTCCAGGCCTATCCAATTCTTGATGACCTAGCTACTTTAGGTGCTCTGAGTACTTAGGCCACTGCCGTTGTCCAGTGAGCGAGATCTGCAGCTGGTCCGTCCCTCTGCTCTCCTGAGTATAGATTTGTTTAAGTAGAGCTGTGGTGATTTGAGATGTCCCGTTTGAAGCTAGGAGCACAGGAAGCCAGCCAGCCCCCCGCAGTCCTTGGGCCACAGAGAAACCTTCAGGTCCCCCCTCCCAGAGCTGTTTGAGCCTTCTCTGCCCTGTCTGACGTCCATAGCTCCAACCAGGATTAGGTCTCTGATGCCTAATTCTTTTTTTTTTTTTTTTTTTTTTTTTTTTTTGGTTTTTCGAGACAGGGTTTCTCTGTGTAGCTTTGCGCCTTTCCTGGAACTCACTTGGTAGCCCAGGCTGGCCTCGAACTCACAGAGATCTGCCTGCCTTTGCCTCCCGAGTGCTGGGATTAAAGGCGTGCGCCACCACCGCCCGGCGCCTAATTCTGTTTTCTGCTCTTGCTGCCCTTGCTTTGTGTTGCCACAGAGGCCTGAAGAGTGGGAGGTGGGCTTGCTGGGGGCTTGGCACAGAGTTCCTCTTGTGTACGTGCCTGCGTGTGCGCATGTGTGTCCTTCCATGCTCCAGGTTTGACTTTGAGGGTCTGGAGAGTGGTGATGATGGTGCATTTGACAAGCTCCGGTCCTGGAGCAGGTCCATTGAGGACCTGCAGCCGCCCAGCGCCCTGTCGGCCCCCTTCACCAACAGCCTCGCTCGCTCTGCGCGCCAGTCCGTGCTCCGGTATGTGTGCGCTTACCCTGCCTCCCTGCCCCCTCCCCCCCAGCCCTGTCCAGGTCTTGGGAAGCCGGTGAGTGCTCATGCCCCTCCTCCACTCTTGCTTCCAGGCTCAGCTCTCTTGCCCTCTGCCTGCTCGCCTGTCTCTCATCTTCTCTCTGTCTCCCTGACACTGCCCAGCAGTCTGTCCTGGGTAAGTACACGGTCCTCAGCTGTGCCACCCCACCTGGAGTTCCAGCTCTCCCTTCCTCACTCTGGAGCCATTCCTTCCTGACCTTGGGCAGGGCTTGGGCTTTGCCGGCTGATTCGCCTCCGTGCCCTCGTGAACCAGTGGCTTGAAGCCCAGCCCCACCTGCCTGCTGCTCCTTCCTTTCCCTTCAGGTCTTTCCTAAGTCATGCTTTCATTTGTCTCTGGGTTCTCAGGAGCAGTCCTGTTGGTGAACTGGATCCCTCCTCGGAGCCTTTTACTAAGAGGCTGTCCTTGCACACCCATAGCTTTTTCCTTTGGCCTGTCTCCTCCACGGCTCTGCTGCTTTCTCTCCTTGGGTGTGTGTCTTGGACACTGCTCACCACTCTGGTCTTGCAGGAACAGATTCCATGTGTGTTTCCTCTTCTCACAAAACATTAAGACAGTGGAGGAGTGATACAAAGCCAGGCATAGCCCTAGCCTTCGGAAGGCCTGTGGGGGTCTGCTCTGCCTTCGGGGGCTTTAGAATGAGGGGAGAGCAGAGATGCACCTGTCCCCCTGAATGTGCCAAGATGTGGTAACTCACAGTGAGGGCCGGGAAGTCTCAGATATGTGTCTTTGTGATCCATCCCAAGAACCACAAAGTCCTCGAAACAGTCTTGTATTTCCGAGGGTGCCTGGGGTTAGCATGTTTGACAGAGTATAAAGCTAGGGGCCTGGGGAGTTGCTGACAAAGGCCTGTCCCAAGGAGGTGAATAAAAGCTGACTCCCCTGCCTCCTGCACCCTGGCTGTCTTAGCCATTGGTACAAGGTCCTCTTTCCCCCATTTCTTCTGCTTCAAGGGCAGCCTAGTGTCCTAGAGCCTTCATCAGCAGTCTTGGCCCCAGCCTGACCACATGGCACTTTCCCCCAGGTACAGCACTCTTCCTGGCCGCAGGGCCCTGAAGAACTCCCGCCTGGTGAGCCAGAAGGATGACGTCCACGTCTGTATCCTTTGTCTCAGAGCCATCATGAACTATCAGGTAGGGGTGATGCTCACCATGGATGCACTACTTCTTCTGCCTCATATGTTAAACCGAGACAGCTGAGCACCAGCTTGTGAAAGATTTGCTAGCGGGGGACCTGCTGGCTTCCCCTTTCCCACCGTCAAGGGCCTCTCCTCTCCTTTCCTTTGCAGTATGGCTTCAACTTGGTCATGTCCCACCCCCATGCTGTCAATGAGATTGCACTTAGCCTCAACAACAAGAATCCAAGGTGCGTTCCTTCCTTCCTCATTGTGCCCAGATATCTGAAGATCCTGACTTATCTTTGACAAGTCCTACCTGCTTTGGGGTCTGTCAGTCAGGGTCTCCTCTGCTGGAGAAGTGTCTAAAGACATGAACTGTGGTGGCTTGGATGGGACTGAGGATGTTAATCTTCCTTCATCCTTAGGACCAAAGCCCTGGTCTTGGAGCTGCTGGCAGCTGTGTGTTTGGTGCGGGGAGGTCATGAAATCATCCTTGCTGCCTTTGACAATTTTAAAGAGGTTAGTCTTCTGCATGTTCTCTTGCTGCGCCCCCCTCCCCCCCTTTGTGTGTGTTAGAGGAAAATGTGAGGATCCCATTTACTGGGATCTCTAGTGATTTTAAAATAACTGCTTGCCTGAGCAGCCTGCTTCAGAGTGAGAGCAGAACTAAAGAAAAGCAGAGCTTAGGTCTCTAGATCTTGTTCCATGACACCTCCCAGTTGGCCAGTTAATGATGCTCTGGGATAGACTGCAGTGTCTAACCTGATACTGTCAGAATCACCAAAGGAGCTTATTGAAAATGCAGACTGGGGCTGGAGAGATGGCTCAGTAGTTAGAGCCTTTGCTGACCTTGGAGAGGCCCTGGATTCAGTTTCCAGTGGCTCACAACTGCCTCTAGTTCCACTTCCAGAGGATCTGGTGCCCCCTTCTGGCCTCCACAGGCACAGTACACACATGCATATACGTTTATGTAGGCAAAACACACACGTTTTTTCGGCTCTCCTCCTGACCCCCTGGAGGGGAGCCTGGGCATCATCTTCACTTTATAAGACTCCCCAGGTGGTTCTGCTGCAGCTAGCCCACAGGTGGAATCCAAAGCAAGTATATTCTCAGGGAAGGAGAAGGCGATTAGTTAAGGAAGAGAGAACTTGGGTGTGGAATTTTCCCATCCTGAGGTCTACCTCTGAAACCCCAGTTTGCTTGAACATGGGATTCCTCAACATCCCGCCACAGCTGTGGGCCCACCCCTTCCTCCTCTCTGGGCCTCTTCCCTCGCATCCATTGTTTGGTTCAGGAAACAGCTCTTCCTCCTTAAAGTTCAGAAACCCAAAGGAGTCCCCGACCCTTTTCAGCAGAGGGCTTTGCTGCGTACTGACTCCTCCTCCGTGTTCCCCTGGGGCCCAGCCTCCTGCCACAGCCACGGCTCAGCTCCTGTCCTCCTCCTGTCGTGTGACAGCTTCCGATCTGCTGTGTGTCTTTCTGGACTACTTTAGAGACACCAAAATCCTAGGCTGTACTGGATTCCCTCCGTGGTGGAGGGTTAGAGACCCGGGGCCAGATTCCAGGTCCTGGGTTTTCTTCTGGTGTCCAAAATGGCACAGTCCCTGGTTAGAGTTAGGGTTAATTTGTTTTTGTTTTATTTATTTACATATATATTTGGGTCTCTTTTATCTGTTTGTTTGGTTTTTGTTTTTTTAAGACAGATTTTTACTTTATAGCCCAAGCTGGCTTCAGACTTAGGCAGTCCTCCTGCTTCGGCCTCCTGAAGGCTAGCTAGGAAGTCAGGTGCCAGCCACCATGCCGCACCAAGTTGTGGCTAACTGGACTGAACCATGCCTTTGCCACCGTGTTCCTGGGAACCGGAGGCTGGGGCCTTAGGTTCTGCAGGGTACAGACCCTTCCCCTGAGGAGTGTTTGCGCCTTCAGGTGTGTAAAGAACTGCATCGGTTTGAGAAGCTAATGGAGTATTTCCGGAATGAGGACAGCAACATTGACTTCATGGTGAGGACCTGGGACAGGTGCATGCCATGCCCATCAAGGCTTTGTGCTGCTGAAGCCAGGCCACACTCACAGTGTGTTCTGAGAGTCCGCCTCTCACCCCGCGCCCCCCCACCAGGTGGCCTGCATGCAGTTCATCAACATTGTGGTGCACTCAGTGGAGGATATGAACTTCCGGGTCCACCTGCAATATGAGTTTACCAAGTTGGGGCTGGAGGAATTCCTGCAGGTAAACTGGTGAGGGTCTTGAAAAGGTGAAGTGTTGTAGGGTAGAGAATCAGCCTAGACACAGCACAGAGGGCCTAGATGCTTCTGGAACCTGCCTGTGTCCTTTGGCCTGAGATGGAGGCTCTTCTGCCAGTGTCCATCTTCCCAATGAAGCAGCTCTATCAGGGCCAAGCAGGCATGGGTGGGGCTGGAAGACCCTGGCTGCATGCTCTCGGAGGTAGTTAGGAAGCAGTGATGCTTCCTCTCAGATCTCCACTGACTCCCGCACTTCTTTTCTTAGAAGTCGAGGCACACGGAGAGCGAGAAGCTGCAGGTGCAGATCCAGGCATACCTGGACAATGTGTTCGATGTGGGGGGGTTGTTGGAAGATGCAGAAACCAAGAATGTCGCCCTGGAAAAGGTGGAAGAGCTGGAAGAGCACGTGTCCCACGTAGGTATCCTTGGCTTGTCAGGAGCCACTGTGGAAGGCTGGGAGAATGGGCACAACTAGGTTCCAGGAACCCTGAGCTGACCTGCCTGCCTCCAGATTGAGCCACAGGAAGGCTCTTGAACCACTGAGTCTCTCTAGACCCCACTCTGGCCCAGGCCACTGGACACTACTCACTGGAAGGTGCTGACCTCCGTGCCTGGGTATAAGATGGCCTTAAACTGGGGACGGACTGCTACCGTTCGCCTTGTACCTGTTGCTGTTTCGTAGTATCAGGACTCCTGGCCCCTGAGAGTCATGTAGGGAAGCCACTTGAACAGACTGCCTTTGGGGCACTGCTTTTCAGGTCCTGGTTTGGCTTCAAGTTGTGCTGAGTGTTCAGGCTCGAGCACAGCCTTGAACAGGCCTTCTCCATTTTGTAGCTCACAGAGAAGCTGCTGGACCTGGAGAATGAGAATATGATGCGGGTGGCGGAACTGGAGAAGCAGCTGCTGCAGCGGGAAAAGGAGCTAGAGAGCATCAAGGTGCCAGTGGGGGACAAGTGGGGGGCTGCCGCTGACCCGGGGCCCAGTCCACAGGGCTTTCCCCTTCTAACCAAATCATGTCAAGGAAAGAAACTGATCTATCTCAAGGCACTCAGGCAAGGGTGGACGGTGATCTTGAGCTCCTCCCCTTTTCTATCTGGAGAGAGGTTGAAGCTAGAGTTTGCCAGACTCAGAAGAAAGTGGAAGCAGCCATCTTCTTCCTGCCCACTTGCTGGCTTTTTCTCCAAATGCACCTTAGCTCTGCTTACTGAGCATGCTCAAAGTAGCCCAGGTCTATTTATTAGACTGTCTACAGGTGTCCTCTGAAGGGCAGGACTTCTTGTGTTCTTGCACCTAACTTTATAATTTAATTACAAAGCCGTGCTACAACCTCCTTTTGCTTGCAGAAGAGTATGATTATTTGGCTACTGAGCTCAGCTCAGTGTGTATCTGCTCTTCCCTACTAAGTACTATACAAGGAGCTAGGGGGATACAGAGCTCACCAAGACAAGGCTTATCTGTGAGGCTTCCATCTGAGCAGTTATCCACAGACAATAATGGAGGTCTGTGGAGAGAGCAGCTGTGCCCATCTGGCAGGGGACCAATGGGAGTTTGAAATGAGGGGCATCCTTTTCCTCAGCCTTGAGGGGCCCCTGCAGTGAGAACAGGCTTGAGCAGAGTGAAGGACATATCAGGATACCCGAGGAAGCAAGCTGACTCTTCCCCCACTTGTGCCCACTACACCTCAGCTTTGCTATCCTCTGACCGGGAATTTCTTGTGTGTTGAGCACCCTCACTGAGATGACCCCAGCTCCTTGAGAGTCTGTCTATTGGGTAGGACTCCTGCCTCCCAGGGGAAGTGATTGTTAACCCTCAGCCCATTCTTCCTCAACGTTGCTGTCTGCCTGATAGGAGACGTACGAGAACACAAATCACCAGGTGCGCACTCTTCGGAGGCTCATTAAAGAGAAGGAGGAGGCCTTCCAACGCCGACGCCACCTGGAGCCAAGTGCCCGGGGCCTGGAGTCCGCAGGTGGTAGCGAGGCCCTAGCCAGGATAGGCCCTACAGAGTTGGGTGAGGGCATGCCACCCTCTGACCTGGACCTGCTGGCTCCAGCCCCACCTGCTGAGGAGGCCCTTCCTCTGCCCCCTCCACCGGCTCCACCTTTGCCCCCACCTCCTCCTCCACTACCAGGTAACTGAGACTTCCAAGCTGGGAGGGGCAGGTTTTTTGTGAGGCCAAGACCCTAGTCTCGGGGAGCAGCTAGGAAATTGCATCATTTGAGGGCTGGGGGGATATCAAGTCAGGATGAGAGGGCTAAGGGAGGACCAGAATTTGGGGAATCAGATGAAGGAATGTTGGAAGCAGGTTTTGCTTCAAGGATCTCTGGGTGCTGCTCTTAATTACTCTGAAGGTAGCCAGGCAGAGGGCTGAGCTGTGGCAGAAGAAACCCCGTCAGCGATGCTAGTCACTGTCCCGTCCCCTTCAGCAGCCTGGATTAGCTTGATCAGACTCTCCACAGCATCCTCTCTGGGTCTCTAAGGACAGGTGATGCAGGCAGAGCTTGAGCAGCCTGGAAGGAGTCTTGGGACCTCTGGGTCACTGTGGCATGTTTTCTTCCCCAGACAAGTGTCCCCCTGCCCCTCCTCTCCCTGGCGCTGCTCCTTCTGTGGTGTTAACAGTGGGCCTGTCAGGTGAGTGTCCTCAGGGCTCTGGGCAATGCTGGTGGGGTTTTCCTTGGCCCTTGCCTTACACCCAGCCTCCTTCCAAAACTAGCCATTCGAATCAAGAAACCTATCAAGACCAAGTTCCGGCTGCCAGTCTTCAACTGGACAGCACTGAAACCCAATCAGATCAATGGCACTGTCTTCAGTGAACTTGATGATGAGAAGATCTTGGAGGTGACAGGGTTCTAGGGTCCAGAAGGGTGGGGTTGGGGTCTGAGGACCAAGATGCCCTTACAGCCAGATCTGGTCTTGGAAGAGCTTTTGCAGAACAGAACTGATGTTATATCAGCTTTAGGGACCATGATTGGGTCCTTGCAGGGCATGTGGCAGCAGGCGTTGTCACAGTGTGAGCCTTCAACATCGTCCCTTCTTATCTGCTTCTGTCAGGACTTGGACCTGGACAAGTTTGAAGAGTTATTTAAGACAAAAGCTCAGGGTCCTGCCCTTGACCTCATCTGCTCCAAGAATAAGACAGCACAAAAGGCTGCCAGCAAGGTGACCCTTTTGGAAGCCAATCGTGCCAAGAACCTGGCTATCACCCTTCGCAAGGCTGGGCGCTCTGCTGAGGAGATCTGCAGGGCCATCCACACGTGAGGCTCCCACTAACGTGGCCCTGGTCCCCAGACAGCTATTATCCCAATCTCCCCACAGCAGTGGGTTCTCTTAGACTCCAGGGCTCCTGACAGGACTTGCTCAAACTTCTCAGTCATCCACTGGCCCAAACAGAGCACATCGACTCCATGCTTGGTGTCAGACACAGTGAGAGGAACTGAACATTCAGCCCAGAAGGAAGAAGTGTGGTAGAAAGAGTGTAGACGGGGTACCGCCATGTTAGCAGAGCACAGACAGGAGAGCCAGGTGGCTGAGCACTGTAAGGGAAGACGTCCCAAGGAGGGTCTTAACTAAGACTGAAGGAATTGCACAAGTTGATCCAAGTCAGGACCTGGAGGAAGCAGCATGGTATACTGAGTACTGAAACTGAAATCTGCCTTTAGTGTTTAGGCCAGACAGGGTAGAAAGTGGGCAGAGGTCTTGCAGGCCACATTCCAGTTGCTTTAACTTTCCCATAGCTGCAGAGGGAAGACATTGAAGGACTTAACAACAGGAGCAAGGGGGTCAGGCATAGTCTATGTGTCTGTAGTCCTAGCACTTTCGTAGCAGAGGTAGGAGGCTCACAAGTTTGAGACTACCCTGGACTACATAGCAAGATCCTGTCTGAAACAAACACGGATATTCCCCTAGGAGTACTGTTAACATGATGACAGATGAAGCAGTGTGCTCTGCCTCGGGCTGAATCCTGTGTGTTGGGTGAGGGAAGATGTGGACAGATGTCAGACCTAAACTGCTGCTCTTCCTGCACAGGTTTGACTTACAAACACTACCTGTGGACTTCGTGGAGTGCCTGATGCGCTTCCTGCCCACAGAGGCCGAGGTGAAGCTGTTGCGGCAGTATGAGCGTGAACGGCAGCCCCTGGAGGAGCTGGCCGCTGAGGACCGCTTCATGTTGCTCTTCAGCAAGGTGGAACGGCTGACCCAGCGAATGGCTGGCATGGCCTTCCTGGGCAACTTCCAGGACAACCTGCAGATGCTCACACCGGTACAGCCTCTTCCCTAGTCACCCTGTACTGCTGTCACTAGTCATGGCTGCGGTCCATCCTTCTCCCAGCCTGGGTGACTCGGTGTTCCTCCTGTTTTCCAGCAACTGAATGCCATCATCGCAGCCTCTGCCTCCGTCAAGTCCTCACAGAAGCTGAAGCAGATGCTGGAGGTTGGGAAAGGGGGTGACTGGGGTGCTGGTGGTCCCCAGTACTACTAGACAGAGGAGGAAGTCCTTGGGGCTCTCTCGTGACCTGCCTTCTGTGCATCTTCGAACAGATCATACTTGCATTGGGGAACTACATGAACAGCAGCAAGCGAGGTGCTGTGTATGGCTTCAAGCTGCAGAGCCTGGATCTGGTAAGGTGGCAGGGGCAGCGTGTGCAGGGCCTGGAACACCGTGGTTAGAGCCAGGGTGCT
The DNA here is from genome assembly GCF_949786415.1 of Peromyscus eremicus. Taxonomy (NCBI): domain Eukaryota; kingdom Metazoa; phylum Chordata; class Mammalia; order Rodentia; family Cricetidae; genus Peromyscus; species Peromyscus eremicus. Next base: position 4,358,154 of record NC_081436.1, read on the forward strand.
TAGCTCTGTTGCCGCCCCTGCCTTCCAGCTGCTGGACACCAAGTCCACCGACCGCAAGATGACACTGCTGCACTTCATCGCCCTGACGGTGAGGGAGAAGTACCCAGACCTGGCTACCTTCTGGCAGGAGCTGCACTTCGTGGAGAAGGCTGCAGCAGGTGAGCGGCTCCCTGCCTGCCTCCGGCCCAGGGCAGTCTCCGGAAGCGGAGCAGGAGGAACACCTGGGCCCACTTCTGGCTCTTACTTCTTCCTTACTACTTCAAACTTTCCTCTAAAGCCGTGAGCAGGGGCCACTCCAGAGGGAGCCCTCCTCTGAGCTCAGGTGGGATCAGGCTTCCCTTAGGCTGGCCTGGAGATTGCATTTCTCTACCATTTATACGATGTGGTTAGAAAACCTACACAGCCCCTACACACACGCAGTTCTGCTGTTTCTGCCCTGCCCATGAAAAACCACAGCAGGCCCAAGGCAGCTCCCGCTTGGAGACCTGCAGTCTCAGTGGTTTGTCTTCCTTTGCTACCTTGTTCATTGGGGTCATGAACTCTGGCCCTCTACTCCTTCCCACTGCTGAGAGCTTAGTCTGTTTGACGTGGACTTATGTACATGAATGTCATTGGATGTCTATGCCATGGGGGAGAATGAGTCTGCCATAGTCCTGAGCAAGCCTCTTGGTAAATAGTATCCCTGGAGAACGTGCTGCTGGATGTGAAAGAGCTGGGCCGGGGCATGGAGCTGATTCGACGGGAATGCAGCATTCACGACAACAGCGTCCTTCGGAACTTCCTCAGTACCAATGAAGGCAAGCTGGACAAGCTCCAGCGTGATGCCAAGACCGCTGAGGTGAGCCAGGATTTGGAGTAGGCAACAAACATCGAGAACAGCACTCTCCACCTGTGGGTCGTGACCCCTTTGGGGGGGTCGCATGTCAGATATTTACATTATGATTCATAACAGTAGCAAAATTATGGTTATGAATTGGCAATGAAAATAATTTCATGGTTGGGGATGACAACATGAGGAACTGTACTAAAGTGTGGTAGCATTAGGAAGGTTGAGAACCACTGGGCTAGAGCCAAGACACTAGGCAACTTTGTGTCAGCATCCAGCTACAGTTCTATGGGGCAGCTGGCCAGCTGTTAGGGAGCATGAGGTGGGCGTAACAAAGGACTTTAAAGACAGCAAACATCCATCCATGTCTGGAGTTAGGACTCTTGGGAACCTTGGGGACACCCACATTCTCTCTGGCTCACAGGGGCTTGGGGAGTTGGTTTTCCTCCCTTCGGCCCTAGGCTTTGCCTTTTGTGGGCCTTCTGTCCACGTGTGAGTGCTGGGCTTGTCGCCCCCAGGATGACCCTTCTGTCTGCCCCTTCTTTACCCAGGAGGCCTACAACGCAGTTGTGCGCTACTTTGGCGAGAGTCCCAAGACCACACCTCCTTCTGTGTTTTTCCCAGTATTTGTCCGATTCATTCGTTCTTACAAGGTAAGTTGAAAAGTTTCTAGAGGAGTTTGGCTGAGAGAAAATGAGTAGTTGGGAGAGAGCCTGTGCTTCAAGTCCGAGTCTTTTTCCAGTTCCTGAGGCCTAAGAAAGGAACCATGGAAGCTGGTGACAGGCCTCTTAACCATGAACTGGTGGGCAGGGTGGGGGCCCAGCCCCTTCCTTTCATTGTTTGGAGCAGGAAGTACCCCTCCGGAGGGTGGCCACCTGGGGTGAGCTGGTCCCTCTGCCACCCACTCTTCATGCTCAGTGTCAGCCCCTCCTTTCCCAGCCTGTGAGAGCCTCTCGCTCCCCCTCTCTTGGTTCTCTTTAAGGAAGCGGAACAAGAGAATGAAGCTCGCAAGAAACAGGAGGAGGTGATGCGGGAGAAGCAGCTGGCTCAGGAAGCCAAGAAGCTGGATGCCAAGGTGGGTGGGACCAAGGGCTGGTCTGGAGGGCAGGGCAAAAAACTGAGGATGCAGGGAGCAGGGAGCCAGAAGGACGTGGAAAACCAAGACACACCCACCCACACTCCCTCCCTTGGAGTGCCAGGAGGAGGAGTCCAGAGGGAGGGCAGACCCTGACGGACAGGACATAGGGCTTCTCTCGGTAGGGCCTCTTCAGACTGCATCTCGGGACAGGAACCAGTTGCTTGTCAGGTTAATGACGACTTCCTTCCCCTTCTAATATTTGGCCCTAGACTCCATCCCAGAGAAACAAGTGGCAACAGCAGGAGCTGATTGCAGAACTGAGGCGGCGCCAAGCTAAAGAACACCGACCTGTTTACGAGGGGAAGGATGGTACCATTGAGGACATCATCACAGGTGGGACCTTTGTCCATTGGGCCCAATTCCCAAAGCCTGAGCTCACCCCCTTTGGTCCCTCTCCCTAGTCTGTTTCCCTATAAAACCTGACCACGATCTCTCCTGGGCCATAGTGTTGAAGAGTGTCCCTTTCACGGCCCGCACTGCCAAGCGGGGCTCACGCTTCTTCTGTGATGCAGCCCACCACGATGAGTCAAACTGTTAGCCCTCAAGGCTGGGGCCCCTGACAGGTACTGGGCACCATGGCTGCCCTCTCTGCATGCCTTAGAAGCATCTGGTAGCAGCCTGCCAGGGATGGAGACACACTTCTTGCATGCTGCATGCTCTGAGAAACAGTTTATCCCCTGCATGTTTCCTCCCACTAATTCTGTCCTAGCTACTAGACCCAAGGGCTAAGGAGTCTCTGGCCAGAGTTGGAGCGAAAGGTCCTGATTCCTGAGGTCCCATTCCTGGGGTATCCAGGATCCTGGCCTCCCCTAAGAGCTCTGGCAGTAGCTGCTACTCAGGGACACATGTCCCATGACCTCTGCTTCTTGACATCTAGTTGGCTTGTGGTCTTTTCCTGAGTGGCCTTCAGATCCTATGTTGTCCTCTGAAAACAACCAGCAGCTTCTGTAGCTGGTCCTCCCTGATCCTCCTCATGGCTGACTCCTTCTTCCCTGTCCTCCAGAAGGTATTGCCCTGCTCAGTCTCCCTGCCTGTTCACATGCATATGTCTTTCCCACAGGCTTCAACCACCAGCCCATGGTCATTCGCAACCAAGCCAGGAGTGCTGTACCACCCAGTGGCCCTCCTCGGGCTCCAGGTCCCCACTGAGACCCTCGTGGAGGCAGAAGTACTTTAATTCTGAGACCTGCAAGTCTGGACAGTGGACCCAGGGCCCGAGGCCCAGCAGAAGGCTGTGCTGTTCCCGCCACAGCCACTCTGGCTCTGAGGCTGGATCTTCCCTGTGCCACTGTGGGTACTAGGGCTGTAGGGGCCTGGCACTTCTCTAGTGCCTCCCATAATACACCTTGCCCCCACCGTCTTCAGCTTCATTCAGGGCTGGGAAAAACCACTTCCAGCTTTGGCTCGTGAGGGCAGATGGCCCCTCTTCCACTAGAGTCTAATGGGATGAAAAAGGAGGATGTTGTACTCTCTCTATATTTTTTTTTCTTTTTGCAGTCCCATAGCTCTGGTCTAGAAGTATCCAGGCCTATGGATCCCTGGACTCTGCCAATATGAGATCATCTCACAGAGTAAAGCCCTTCTTTACCTGGGCTCACTCTGCTAAGCCCTGGTAAAAAAGGGTAGAGGAGCAATGTCAGGATGTCAGGCCCTCTGCCTTCTTGCACACTCTACCTGAGGCATGTTTTTTGCCCTGCCCTCCAGACCCTTGGTCCCACCCACCTTGGCATCCAGCATCTTGGCTTCCTGAGCCAGCTGCTTCTCCTGCATCACCTGCTTCTTCCAGGAGCTTCTTGCTCCACTTCCTCAAAACCAAAGGACTGTGGGGGAAGACTTGAGGCTTTCAAAGATGGAAAGGGAGGGGCTGACACTGAGTATGGAGAGCGGGGCAGTGGGACCAGCTCACCCCAGGTGGCCACTCTGGAGGGGTACTTCCTGTTCCAAACAATGATAGGAAGGGCCTGGACCCCACCCTGCTCACTGTCTTCCCACTGATTGAAGAACAGAGACACTGTCTGCACCAGCTCCAAGACTGCTAGAGGAAGGATGTGCCAACATCTCACCTTTCCTCAGCTAGGTGGATTCTGGCTGGGAGCAGGCAACATAGAGGATCGTCATAGACTATTTGCTCAGTTCCCTGTTAGGGCCTCTGACCCTGAAGGGAGTTTGGGGGCACTTTGTCTTTGTACATGTACCATTTCCTTTCTCTCTTGTACATAAACCCCACACCCTCAACAAAGTCTTGTGCACCAGGTTGTCTTCTCTTCCCTGGTTTGGGGGGGGCTAGGGTGGCCGTGAGAATGTAAGAGTGGGTGGGGGCTGTGTTTGGCTCCATCTCAGGAGTGATAGCCTAGAGGGCTGGGGAAGCCTGGCTGGGTGAGCTTCAACTCAAAAAGATGTTACAACAGTAGTGCCCTCTGCTGCTCTCCAGTGGTTAGCACATGAAGAGGACAAAGTAGTTGTAGATCATGTTATAAATATTATTTAAAAAACAAGAACAGAACACATACATCGGGTCCCAGGGGTAGAGGAAGCAGTGGTGGAGCCCCAGGGCCAGGTCAGGCAAGAGCAGGCACTGATGCTAGAGGGTGAGGACCCTGCCCTCTGCCGCCCAGGCTGTGTCCACCAGCCTGTCTCTCCTGGAAACCCCTTCTCACACTTCTTAGCTACTGGCATCACCCACCCCATGTGATATAGACTGCCCATCTCTGGTCTGGGGCTAAGGGCAAGGACTGCACTAGTTTCTGAGAACTAGGGGACCCTTGAACACCAAGAGCAACCTTGAGAGGTGCTAACAGTAGTGTGTTAGGGTGGGTAACTTTAGGGAAAGTGGACACAGACCAGACAGACGAGGAGTCTGAGGCAGATGGTGAGGATGGCCCTGGGGCCACTGCCTCACTAAGTCCCAAGGCAGAAAGTAGCTCGTGGGGTCATTGGTGGTCATCCAGCTGCTGTAGGAGTGTCCGCCTCCGCCTCTCCAGCTCCCCCTCACTCAGCTCGCTTTCCGATGTGTCCCAGCCTGTCTGTTGAGCAAAGGTGTGGCTTACCTGAGCCCCCTGGACAGTGTGTCACAGGCTGGGGCGAAAGCCAGGTCCATCCATTCACCTTCTCCTTCTTGATTCCAAAGCCTGGAGAGCGGTTGGGGAGCTCTGCCTGCCGGAGCTCCCTGTCCTTGTCCTGCTCTTGTTCCCTGTCTTCACTCTCCTTCCCAGCTTTCTCTTCGGGGTCCGTCTCACTCTCAGGACTGTTCTGTAAGAGTTCAGAGCCCATCTGAGCGACGACTGAGCAGCACCGCTGGAAGGCAGATAAAATGGACTCCAGGACCTCAAGAGTTCTACTCACCGACTTGTGTCTTCTCTTCTTAGTTTTCTTTTTTGGTTTCTTGGCTTTCCGAAGACCATGATCTATAGATTTAAAAAAATCCTTACTAAGTCTCACTGGGGGAAAGAGAAGGCTCATCCTCTTCCCTGCACATTCTTTCTAGACTCTGGCTCCTGGTCTGAAGAAGGCTGAATCTGGCTTCCCTTCCTCCATCCAGCTCCTTGCCCGCCTGGGCAGGGATGGGAAATCTCGCCCGTCGCTAGGCCCTCCCATCTTCCTAAGCCCTCGAGGGGTCTAGGACCTGCTGTGCCTCCACTGAGTCAGGACCACAGGCTCCCAGAAACCGCTTACCCGGCCCAAGGGGAAGGTGGGAGGATGGGGAGCCTGGTCCTCCAAGGGCAGCACCCCCACTTTCTACTGAATCAAGTGAGGATGAGGGTTCAGAGCCAGACTCTGAGGGGTTCCGCCGCCTCCGCTTGGGGGGCCGGAAGGATGGTGGGGGCAGTTCCTCTTCATCTGACTCAGAGCCCTGGACAGACAAGAGACACAGGTCAGCCCAGAGTTCTGTCCTTTAGAAGCCCTCACCTGAGAGCTGGGGACAGGGTCCAGAGCCAAGAAAGGAAACAGTCCAGCCTCACCCACGTCCCTCTACCTGCCGACTCACTGAGGGTGAGTGAGAACGCTTGCGATGGTGTTTCTTGCCCTTTCTGCCATGCTTTCGGCCTTTGGTGTGGAGGTGCTGGCATTCAGTCTGCTAGAGGCAGAGGGAGAGGTGAGAACCTCCCTTCCTGTCCCAGCGAGGCCTGCCTTTTCTAGGATACCCGATTCGGGTGGCCAAGTGCCTTACCTCCAGCACCTGCAGGAACTCTCGGAAGAGCCGGATCCGCTCCGACTCCAGGGTGATCTGCTCAAAGGCTGAGTCGCACACAAAGCGCTCACGGACCTTGAACGGGGAGAGCACTGCTGATCAGACCAGGCCCTGCCTGGCCCAGCTTGGACACGCCACGAGCACTGGGCAGGGCTGGGGCAGAGGAAGGAAGGGAACTGGAGCTGGCCCAGGGCTTGTGCTGTGACTGGGGTGGGCCCTCAGTGGTGGAGAAGCTCCGCTGCCCTCAGGCTTGAGGGTGACTGGGGCCAGGCTGTGCTCCTGACCTCTTCCCAGGCAGTGCCCAGCTCCAGGGCAGGCACGGCCTGCCTCAGCATGCTTCGAAAGGCAGCTTCTCGGCGTCGCGTCCTTCGTGCCTCCTCCTTTTCCCGTTCCCTCTCCCGTGCCTCTGCTTTCTCCAGCAGCTGGGGGCAGAGGGAAACAACAGGGTCAGGCATACATACTGTCAGAGGTCGGAAGGTGGGGTCTGGACTCCGGCCATCATTCCCCAAGCCCAAGATAATCAGCAGGGTAGTGAGAAGGAGCAAGACACTGGGATAAGTGAGAACCACCCAGCCCTGCCCATCCCCTCACACTATTGAAGGTCAGCTTGATGTTGCCTGCGTCCAGCGCAGCAGCCCTCTTGTCAAAGCTTATGACGTGGGCGAAGTCCTCAAAGGCTGTGTTCACCTCCACACAGAAGCCCCGGTCCTGTGGGCACAGCAGTGCGTGAAGGCCAGGGGCACCACAGGCCCAAGACCCAAGGCCAACAGGCAGAGGATCAGGCTGCAGGGCGTTCAAGCCTCTGGCCTCACAGAGGACCCACAAGACTCGTAACACACCTTAGAAACCAGGCCAAGTCCTCATCTCTCAGCCCCTTCCGACCTGTGTGGGTCATGTGGAGCCAAGGAAGTCAAGAAGCTTCTTCAGTCTTGATAGATGACTGAGTTTTGCACAATTACATCTTTTCCTCTGGCCACAGCTGGACCTTCCTGCTGCTCATGGAAGCTGCCACGCATTCCTAACATCTGGGCTGTACCCTCTGCCTCTCGTACTGAGTGCTCACTATGTAACAGGTTCTCTGCTGGGTGCCTGACCCATCTCCTCTAACCCTCTCTTCTGTCAGGTCAGCCTCTCATTTGATGCAGACAAGAGAAATGCAAGCACTTGCCCTGTGGTATCTCAGGTCTCACCCAAATCTGGCTCCAAGCACTACACCCACCCTGACTGCCGAGTTCCTGGAAGAGTTGTTGGCCATCGAGTGTGTCACTCTCCAGCAATATTAAAAACATGCCCACTATCTGAGTGCATGGCCAGGCTCTATTTCTCGTCAAAAAGCCTCCATGTCCCAGTGAAGTTGAGGTGAAAGAGTGACATGAGAGGTAAATGGAACACTGTCACAGGCCAGCTTTCCTGTCCCTCCACACAGACAGCCTCCTCCAGTCTCCCTACTTGCTGATGCCAGGTGCAGACTCTTGCTCTCCCCAAGAGTCAGGCTCCAGCCCTTCCAAGCATACCCTTCTTTCTGTAGGAGTGAGGACACAGCCAGAGGACTCTGGGTATACAGCTCAGTCTACCTCCCTTGAGACTGTGGGCCTCACAGAAACTGATGCTCTCCATTTTGGCTAAACTATCAGGCTTGGATCATGTCTCTGCCCTGCTTCAATGCTGGGGTTGCAAACACACCCAGACTTTATGTGGTGTTGAGGATTCACACTCAAGCCCTTATGCTTGTGCGGCAAGCATCACCTCCCTAGCAGTCCCTCCATAGGGAAGGCTTGACTACATCCTCTTCACTGTCCTCCCAAGGAACACACAGCTCCCTTTACTTAGATAGCCCGCCATCCTGTTTTTAGCTTCTCAAGCTAGCTGTTTCTTTTCCTCACTTTCAATTCCTTGGACACAGCACAGGGAAAAGAAATAAACATTTATCAAGAGTCTGTTATAAGCAAGACACTTGACAAAATGTTTTTTTAAATGTTATTTCTTACAATGTGGTATATAGATTCTCCCCAATTTATAGAGGATAAAACTGAGGCTCAGAAGCACAAGACAAACTTGCCAGAAGTTACTTCACTGTGAAATATATGCAGTACTCTCCTCTCCATGACTCCTGTATTGTGGCCTCTCTAACTTCCCTTGTGTGGACACATACATATGTTCCTGAGAATCGCCCTTATACTATTATTTGTATTATTATTAGTTTCTGTTTTTTGAAACAGGTTTCTCTGTGTAGCCCTGGCTGTCCTGGAACTCACAGAAAGATGGCCTGCCTCTGCCTCCCAAGTGCTGGATTAAAGGTGTGCCCCACCACTGCCTGGCTTTTTTTTACTTACCTGATCTACATTTTCCCTAGCAGTTCCGCCCCTCATCTGCTGATTTCAGACCCATACCACCTGGCTGTTCTAATGCACCACTCCCTCCCACACCCATCGTTAATCTTCTGGCCCAGACCTCCAGTCTCCTATCTGCTCAGGGTCCTGCATTGTCCCAGGAGATGAGACTATGGATGGGCCATGGGAACTGAGATCGCCTGCCCCCAAGCTGGGAGGGAGCGCCAATGAAGGAGTAGAAAGTGGAGCTGTCCAAAATAACTGCTTTCTCAGGTGGTGTAGACAGGAGCCCAGCAGGCCATTCTACCAGTTACTTTGGCTAAATGTTAAGTAATAAAATGTAGCTATATCTCAAGATAGGTATTTATAATTTGCAGGATCACCCTGTGCAAGATATGTTACTTGCTTTATTCCTTCCTGCCCTGGTTGCTTTTAAAAGTTACTTCCCAGGAATGCTTGTCTTCTGCAGCCAGTTCCTGTGTGTGTGTGGGTGTGTGGGTGTGGGTGTGTGTGGGTGGGTGTGGGTGTGTGTGGGTGGGTGTGGGTGTGTGCGCGCGCGCTTTCAAGACAGGGTTTTTCTGTGTAGCTCTGGCTGTCTTGGAACTCGATTTGTAGACCAGGCTGGCCTTGAACTCACAGAGATCCACCCTGCAGCCAATTCTTTCTGCTTACCTCTCACTGCTTAAAATCCTTAGTACTTAATTAAGTGCTGCCACCCACCGCCTGCCTTGCACCTCCCACCCTTCCCTGAACTTCACAGAATGATCTGGCTGTTCTACTTTAGTGGTTCTATCCCACTGAGTTTAAACTTTTGACTTTTTTCTGAAAAGAAAAACATTTTAAATATCCCCATCTTCTTATCTATTTTATTTATCTATAAATGTTAGAGTTCTCGGTCAGACTTGAAAACACTTTTAAACAAGTCCTTGGCAATCTCTAAATTGTTCTTGGTGACCTTGATAACCCTTTGATCAAAACTGAGGTCAGAGGGACATATAAAAAAGGTCACCTTTAAGCCAAGCAGTGGTGGCGCATGCCTTTAATTCCAACACTCGGGAGGCAGAAGCAGGCGGATCTCTGTGAGTTCGAGGCCAGCCTGGGCTACAGAGTGAGTTCCAGAACAGGCTCCAAAGCTACACAGAAAAACCCTGTCTTGAAAAACCAGAAAACAAACAAACAAAACAAAGGTCACTTTTAACTTTTACATTTTTAAATCATTTATTTTGTATGTGTATATGTGGGTATATGTGGGTACCCATGTGCCACGCATGTGAAATTGGTTCTCTCCTACCAATGAGGATTTCTGAGATCCAACTAAGGTCACTAGGCTTGGCGGCAATCCTCTACCCACTATGGCATCTTACCAGCCTAACTTTTTTTTCCCCCCAAGACCACCGGGTTTCTCTGTGTGTGTGTAGCCCTGGCTATCCTGGAACTCACTCTAGACCAAGCTGGCTTGAAACTCAGAGATTACCTGTCTGCCTTCCAAATGCTGGAATTAAAAGTATCCACCACCACACCCAGCCCAACTTTCAACTTTTTTTTTTTTTTTTTTTTTTTGGTTTTTCGAGACAGGGTTTCTCTGTGTAGCTTTGCGCCTGTCCTGGAACTCACTCTGTAGACCAGGCTGGCCTCGAACTCACAGAGATCCACCTGGCTCTGCCTCCCGAGTGCTGGGATTAAAGGCGTGTGCCACCACTGCCCGGCAACTTTCAACTTTTTTAACAAATATTTTTTAATAAAAATTTCCTATAGCACCTCAATGCACAAGAGATACAAGCTTTTCTTCTAGAAAATAAGGGAAGATCAACCTCCAAAATGTGCCACATGTATGTCAAGGAATCTATAGCCTCTTGTCTCACCTGCCAACTAGACCCTGCAATGGCTGCCTGAATAGTAATCCCCCTACCCTCTTCCATCCCTCTAACACGGTCTCTGGCATCACGGTATCAAACCTTTGTATCAAAGAGCACTGATAACAGAACAGGGATGAGTCCAGGGACAAGGGTGAGCTCAAAACTGTAGCTCCAGTACTGTTTTCACTTAAGATCTTGCGTGAGGAGCTGAACTCCCACCTCTTCACTAGCACTTCCCTAAGGACACAAGCAGACTGGGAAGCACTTCATCACCACCACCAGAGTTACCATTTACAAGATAATAATCTAAGCCTCCTCTTGGTTTAGCATCCAAAGCCCTTTGCAAAGCTCTAGTGGGCATGTGGTTCCAGAAAAATAAAGAAAATCCCAGGACAACATGGCGCATCTCACTTCAGAGTAATTTTGAAACATTCAACTCTTGGGGGATTCTTTCAGGTCTTTAGAGATAGGGTCTGTTGTGTAGCCCAGGCTGACCTGCAACTCACCATCCCCCTTCCTCAACCTCCAAGCACTGGGGTTAAAGGTGTGAGCCGCTACACTTGGTTTATTAATTCCACATTAAACAGGTAACTGTATTACAATGCAACATCCGTGGCTTTGGAAGGTGATCTACCTAACAGTACCCCATGTCCCTCTCAACTCAGACACCAAGTCACTATCTTCGGTAACCGGGTGTCCCTTGGTGGAACACTCCCCATTTTTGAGATGAGGAAACTGATGCTTAGAAAAGTTCACACAACACATAAGGGCTTTCACCCCAAGTCCTACTGCTAGTCACCGCATTGGGCTGTATCATCAAACACATATTATTTATTTGACTACTAGAATAGTATTTACTTTTAGAATGTTTGAATTACTATTAGAATTACATGTTAGAATACTATTTACTTCCATAAAGAAATACACTTTTTTCCTTTTGGAACACAAAGCTCCCTTCACTTGCTTACTCACATTTGTGACTCTGACAGACACGGACAACTATTTCTCCAGTAAAGAAAGTGGCAGGGCACCTGGGCTAGTAAATAGCAGCTGGCACTTGCCAGCACTGAGAAGACAGTAAAGAGGAGGGGAGGAGCTCCTCACCCTCTTCCTCTCCCTTAGAGGGCATGGCACCTCATCCAGTGTCCATGGCACGTCTTGTAGAATGAGCCCAGTGCTGCCAGACCACCCAGACTGGTAAGAGACACTGAAGATGCGGATTTTGATGTGCAGCCAGGCACAATGGTGCACACCTATGATCCCAGCATGTGGGAAGTGAAGTGAGGATTGGGAGTTCAAGGCCAGCCTGAGATACATAAGACCTTGTCTCAAAAACCAAAACAAACCACATTTTTGTGAAATCTGATTTTAAAACATTAGCAGTAAGTTCCAAATTCTTCCAAACACCCTACAGGCTGGAAGGAACATGACTGTGGGATATGAGTTTACAATTAGCTGTGCTTGCTTCTCAGGCCTGCTATACCCTTCCCATCCACTTGCCTTTGCTCCTGTAGCACCCCATGCTTACAACATTCTACCTCTCCCACCTACTCGTTCCTGATGGTGAGGTCACTGGGTCACTGTCAACTCTTCTGACTCCTGTCTCTGTAGTAACACTTGCCCCTGGCTAATAGTTCTCAAGTTTGTTTTAGGTCATGAGCTCCTAAGAACATAAGATGATTTGTTGCTTTGGTTTTTATTTTTCTGACACAGGGTTTCAACCTGGCTGGTACTCACTTTATTGCTCAGACTTGCTTTGAACTTGTGGCTGTCCTCCTGCCTCAGCTTCCCAAGTGCTGGGAATACTAATATGCATCACTACATCTGGCCAGAAAAATGTGTCTATTTTCATCCCCAGTGCAAGCTGCCCTTTCCTGAAAAACATTACTTAGGGAGTCCTGGTCTACAGTAGAGCTTACACACCCAGTCTCTGTCCATCCATAACACCAGGTCTCCCTCACCTTAAGAATGTCCTTTATAATCTTCTTCTCATCATGGAATCGAGCCTTCAACTCCTCCACATAGAACTTGAATAAGTCTAGAGGAGTAGAGCCTGCAGAAAGGGAGAGATGGGGGCCTGGCGGGCGGCAGCTTCCCAAGGCCCAGGGTGGGGTCAAGGACAGGACCAGGGAGTGGGGTGCAGAGGCTGGCAGGTAGGAAGCCAGACCAGACAAGGGGAAGCCTGGCTGCCTTACCCGGCTGGCCCAGCATGTTGGCAAAGCGGACATCAGTGCTGACTGCTGGGTACAGCTCCATCCAGGTGGACATGGAGTGCAGCTGCCCTGTCTCATGCAACTCGTCCAGGAAGGTCTGAAGAGGAAAAGGTCAGTGACAGGAGAATGAGATGAGGAGGGAAGCACGGCCAGGAACTAGGGAGGAGGGAAGGGGATGCAGACTTGGACAAGCAGGGGCCTCAGGCAAAGGAGGCAGAGATGAGGAGGCAAAGACACTACAAAAGGAGGAAAATGGATATACAAACAGAATAAGCCAGTCTGCAGGCAGTAAAGCAGAAACCTGCAGGCTGCACAGTTTCCTGACCTGGCTTCAATTTCCTGCTGTGACCAGCTTAGTCAACCCACTACTACTGCTCCCCAGCTGAGGACAAACTGTGTGGCTCCCACCCAAAGGCAAAGACACTTGGTCTAGCTGGCACCCATGTCTGAGGGTGGTACAAACAGCTTGTCTCCCTGAAGGGGCACTAATGCAGAGTGGCCTTAGAGGACGTGAAAGGGGCTGGTCCACAGACCACTCAGAGGCAAGGCACTACAGACTCTGGAGCAGAGCTGAGCTAACTCCGACCCCAGGAGTAGGAAGATACCTGAAAGGCCTCCCGGTTCTTCCGCTGCTCTCGCCGCTCCCGAAGCCGGGCCCGTTCCCGCTCTTCCTCCTCTTCTCTCTCCAGAGCTCGGATATGCTCCTCAAAGCAGATCAGTGCATCTTCTTTGTCCATGTCTACGTGCAGGGAGCAGGCTCAGCAGGCACCGTACCAGTGGGACAGCCCCTCAGACCCCATTTTTTTTTTTTTTTTTTTTTTTGATTTTTGGTTTTTCAAGACAAGGTTTCTCTGTGTAGCTTTGGTGCTTGTCCTGGATCTTGCTCTGTAGCCCAGGCTGGCCTCGAACTCGCAGAGATCCGCCTGCCTCTGTCTCCCGAGTGCTGGGATTAAAGATGTGCACCACCACGGCCCAGCCAGACCCCATTTCTTAAGAATGCTTCCCCTGTGGGTGGCTAGGGGCTCTCATGGGGTGGAGAAAAGGGAAGCAGAACTATTTGGGAGCAGTCACTAGTGGTAGTTCCTGGGGAAAAGTATTAATTGCATGGAAAAAATTAGCAAGTACTCAACTGATGAATTTAGCTTTTAGAAACCACTATATAAACCTAGTTATCTTAGAATCTGAGGCATCACATCTTAGGGAACTGGAAGTCAATCAGGCTTTGATGCAGCTTTAGAGGGTGAATTATTCTGTCAAGACCACAAGCCAGTAATTCCTTACTACAGTTAAGGCCCACAATACTAAGACAGTTTAAGACCATCTTCACATGAGCAGAGATACCGCCACCTCTGAGGATTTCATATTTCTATCCAAGACACACATGTGTGTTCAGGTGTGTTCAGTGGACCCCAGTGCTGGGGGTAGAACTCAGTAGTTTATTTAGCACTTGCCTGAGTACCTAGATTCAGTTCTCAGCACCACAAAATAAAAAAGTTAAAACAAAACAAACAAACAAACAAAAAGATAGAGGCTGATGTAAAATATATGTAAGGTCCAGGGCACCATCCCTACTAAAACATATGTAAGGTCCAGGGCACCATCCCTACTAAAACATATGTAAGGGCCAGGGCACCATCCCTACTAAAACATATGTAAGGGCCAGGGCACCATCCCTACTAAAACATATGTAAGGGCCAGGGCACCATCCCTACTAAAATATATGTAAGGGCCAGGGCACCATCCCTACTAAAATATATGTAAGGGCCAGGGTACCATCCCTACTAAAATATATGTGAGGGCCAGGGCACCATCCCTACTAAAATATATGTAAGGGCCAGGGTACCATCCCTACTAAAATATATGTAGGGCCAGGGCACCATCCCTACTAAAATATATGTAAGGGCCAGGGCACCATCCCTACTAAAATATATGTAAGGGCCAGGGTACCATCCCTACTAAAATATATGTAGGGCCAGGGCACCATCCCTACTAAAATATATGTAAGGGCCAGGGCACCATCCCTACTAAAACGCGTGTGAGGGCCAGGGCACCATCCCTACTAAAATATATGTAAGGGCCAGGGCACCATCCCTACTAAAACGCGTGTGAGGGCCAGGGCACCATCCCTACTAAAATATATGTAAGGGCCAGGGCACCATCCCTAGCACCACCACACAGACAGACACAGCAGCAGACCAGAGGGACGATCTCAAACACTGGACCCCAGAGTCCAAGAGAAGCAGTGACTAAAGGTTAGGGTTTTAGTCAACAGGCAGGGACAGGCTCTGAGGTCTCAGATCAGTGAGCAAAGGGCAGACAGCCAGGCTTACTCTGCAGCTGCTGGTCCTGAGCAAAACTGGGGTTGTCCATGAGGTACTGCTGGGCCTGAGACCATGTGGTCTGGAAGTTGACACTACTCATCCCATCCAGGATGCTCTTCAAGGCCTGGATATTTCGACGCCGAAGCTGCTTGGCTTGTTCCTGGAAAGCGACAGGATAAAAGTGAGGCAGGGCTGGCAAAGGAGATCTGGAAAGAGGAGGTGGTTAGATCTAGGAGGGCCAGACTTGGGACTTTGGTGTCCCAGGAAAGAGGAGGAATTCCAAGTCACAGACCAGGGTCCTCCTTTCCCTCCCCCACCCAGGGCAATTATAGGCCCAGTGCAGAAATTGGGAAGGTAAAAGTTCCACACCAGCTTTCAATTCAGAAGGGATGCTGGCTGAGCAGAGAAATCAACAGCCATGATCCACAGGAAATTAAGGGCTAGGAGAATCCAGCCAGTGACTATGACCATTACCTTCTCCTTCTTAGCCAGGAAGAAGAGGACATCATCATAAACCTCTTTTCGATCCCTCTCAGGGACCACAGCCCAGACCTCCAGGTCCCCAAAGGTCTGTTCTGCCCGCCTGTGGAGCACACGGGCTGTCAGTAGGTAGAAAACAGAACCCTGCACGTGGGTGTTCTCAGGGTTCCTGAGCCCCAGCCCAGCCTAATACAGTCCTCTGACCGGTAGCGGGTGGTGGAGGTCATCCGTTCGTGCTGCTCCAGGAAATGCTGCAGGGTCTGTTTGGCCTCCTTGGCCCTCAGCCGGGCCTCCTCTTTCTCCTCCTTCTCCCGCTGTGCCTTGTAAGCATTAAATGCCTGCTTCTTCTCACTCAGTTTGGGCAAGGCACTGGAGTGGACAAGGTGAAGACAGGGAAGGACACAGCTTGAATCACCCTGCACAGCCCACAAAGCAGGTCTCAGGACATGGGGAAAGGTCTCCATAGCACCAAGCTGGGGATCCATGCACGGACTTAGCATACAGGTGTTCAGAATATGGGAAGGGATGGGCAGAGAGGGGAAGAAATACTGAGCCCTTTTGCTTAGGTGTTCTCAAGTCACCATCAGACACGTCTTGGTAGGGCCTCTCTTCCCTAATTTTAGTTCAGTTCAAGCCAATGCTCATTCACTAAGATCTCACGGCTGTACCTTTCCCTCTTCGCATCCCAGAGCTACTCTAGCTTTTCCTTCTCCTGCATTCCACCCCAGCCACTGGGGCCTGAGTGTTGAGTTCAACATCCTGGCCCCGTTGCTTTCATGAACAAGGGCTATCCCCTTCTACTCAGCCTACCTGTAACGGGGGTCAGTGACTACCATCTTCATGGCCTGTTCCCATGAAGCATTGGAAGGGACAGCCTGGAACAGAGAGGCATAGATCTTGGAGTCTGCTCACCTTCAAACACACCACAGGACCTCCCTAGGAGCCCACACCAAGCACCTTGTCCCTCAGTAGCTCTTTGAAGGCCTGCTTTGCCTTCTCCCGGTTGCTCCAACTGAGGCTGGATCTCTCTGGTTCAGGCCTAGCGTCCTCCTCTTCCTGTGGTAGCCGATGCTGTCCAGTAGAACTGGAGAGGAGAAGGGACTCAGCCACAGGGCCCACAATCCTTAGAGTTTTCAGTGCCCTTCACTCTCAGCGATGTCTTGTCCTTTTCTTGCTCCCCAGGGAGCCCTTCAGAGGTCAAGCTCAGCTCTTCCAATGTCCCTCCCAAGGCTCTGAGGAGAATGAGGCTGCAACACACAGGGGCAGCTCTCACCTGCTGGGACCCTCCTCCCGCTGCAGGAACCCCTGCTCCACAGGCTGGGCAGCCTCCAACACATCACAATCTTCACTTCGACCTGGCTCAGGTTCCAGGAGGGCCATAGGCACTGGGGTGGGACCGGGGGGTATAGGTGGAGGATCGGGCTGTGGCTGAGGTGGCTGTGGCTGTGGCTGTAGTGTCTGCAGCTGCTGGGTCTGCTGTTTTCTGCAGGCAAGCCAAAAGGGTGATGGTATACCAAAGCGAGGACAGCAAGGTAGGGTGGGCCAACTGCTCTAGCTTGGGAAAGACTGGGTCTAAAGCAGCTGACCCCATAAAGAAATAAGACTCCTCCTCCCACTGAGGAAGGATACTGGTGAACCCATTCCCTCCCCCAGGTGCTCCAAGAAGGATACATGGTCAAGTCACTTACCCTGCAGACTCTTGTTTGACTAGGGCTGCAAGGGGAAAAGGTAACAGTCACAGAGTAGCACAGGACTCAGAGTCGCCTTGCCCAGTCTTCCCCTTCTACCTCCAGGGCCCCTCACCCTCCAGGTCATCCAGATCCTTGGGCCGGGTCCAACGGGACTCCTGACTCTGGTTGTTGTAGTAGTATGGCTTCCCTGTGTCTGATTTGTACTCTTTCCAGGGACACTGGGACAGCAGCAGCTGTAAGAGGAGGGTCAGAAGTCATTAGCAGCTGGGCGCTCTCCAGCCTGTCAGGGGAGCTCAGGGGACCCAGGGAACAGAGGACACAGTAGTCTTTAGTTGCCACCTGGCCTTGCCTGAATGGGGAAAAGTGGACTTCCTAAGAGCCTAGGGCGGTAATTCCAAGGAGCATGGAGGTGGTCAAGGATCTTGGGGTCAGAGGAACTACAATAAATATGGTTAGAGACTCAAGGAAGGCCAAGGATTTGGAAAGGTCAGAGAAGCTAAGGGAGGAAGAGCCAGAAAGCCCCACTTAGGACCTCGGCCTTGGACTTGAGCGCGCTGGGCTTCTCCCACACGGACTGCTTGTCCTCAGCGTTGTAGTAGTAGACGCGCCCGTCAGGAGCCACATGCTCACTCCATAAGGCCCTCTGGGGGGAGGCACAGAACCGTGGTCAGGCTCCTTTCCCAAAACCTCTCCTCACCCTCAAGACTTAACCATCAGCCTCCCACTTTCTACCAGAGACCTAAGCTGGAAGCACTCACCGGAGGGCCTGTCCCAGGTACAGCAGCTAGAAAAGAAGCCAAAGGAAACCTACTAAGCCCTTGCTCAAACCCCCATCTTCTCCCCACTCACTCCTCCCTTATTCCGTCCCATAAATACCCCTCTGATCCCATCAACATCCCAAAATCCCTGGCATCCCAACAGGCATGATCCAGCGTGGGCTCCAGTCCATGGTCCCCTCTCCCCTGTGCCCCCCAACCTCCGAGCCTGGGGGGAGCAGGCCCCCAGAAGACTCACAGCTGGCGGTGTCCGCACCCGGAGCCGTCTGCCGAAGAAAGAGGAGGGGGAAGGGTTGGGGCCAAGCCCAGTGGCCCCCCAGGACCCAGGCCATGGGGGATGGAGAAGCAGGCCAGGCCAGGATCTGTGTGTCCTGCTCCCAGGGATCTCGGCCCTCTAACAGTGCTATCCCTCCACCCCACCAGGGCTGTGCACTCAGACCCCACGGGGAGTCGCACAGTGTAGCTCCTTTCTTCCGTTTCCACAAGTGAGAGCATTCTGTTGAGTCAGCTCCTGAGATCCATCTCTTCACAGTAGATGCCAAAATTCTACACCCCACTCAAGACTCCACTACACTGAGCAACAGCACAAGAAGGTGCCACTGCCTCTTTCCGAGGCAAAGAGGATGTGATGTGAAGAAACCCGCTGGCATGTCTAGAACGCGGAGCATCTGAATGAGTGTTCTTTAAGGGTGTGGGGTGTGGCATGAGAGGTGACGAGAGAACATGTTGTCTTTGGCAATGAGCGGGAAATAGACTGCTGAGGACGTGGCCGGCGAGGGTTTGATGTGAGGAAAATTGCCAGGGACCAGACAGACCCAACAGGAGGGAAAGAACAGAGTCCACATCCATGCACTCCAAGTCAGACCCACATGTGCAAGACAGAGCCTGCTTCCTGCTTGTCCCTAGCGCTTACCGCTGCAGTGACAGGTACCGCTGGCATCAGCATCCCTGGCATCATTGGAGGTACCATTCCTGGAATCTATAGATACAGACCAGCAGTCAAGGTTAGAGTCAGTAAGAGCTAGCCAGACCAGTCTCTGAGTATGCCCTCGCCTGGGGCATACTCTCAAGCAATCTTCAGGTTCTGGACACTCAGCATGCCTGAGTGCTGTTTGAATCATTCAGCAGATAAATCCATAGGAGTCTGGCCCGAAGCTTCCTTCCCCCCCATTTCTAAAGCCCCAATGCTTTTCCCAGCTAAAGATCTCCCCGTGGAAAGAACAAATTACCTGTGTGAGTGGTGGTGGTGCCCCCATTGGCGGAAGCATTGGGGGCAGTATGCCAGGTGGCATGGGGGGAATGGCTGGTGGTCTCTGACTCATAGGGGGCAGCCCCATTGGAGGAAAAGGAGGTGGGATCCCTGGAGGGGGCATCTAGAAATGAGGAAAGAAAAAGCCACTAAACAGAGCACACTGTCTTCTTACGGCAGAGACCACCTATCTCAGGCACTACCCAGTCCTCATCCTGGCCCAGAGGTGATTCCAAGGCTTTCATTTGAGAAGTAAAAGGCATAAAACTGTCTCCCTCTTCACTACTGAGGAAGACAGCTAACTGAGGAGCTCCTAGGCATAATGGCACACACACAGCTTCCTAAGCAGGGGAAGGAAAAGGACACAGGAACAGTACCAGTCTGGGGAGGCTGTACTCCCCCCAGAGACCTTCAGGTGAAGGGAGAAGGCTGGGATCCCAGTCTCCTGCCTCCCGTTCTTTCTAACTCACGACCACCAATGCTATTCCAGCCCGAACTCAGAGGCTTTCATAAAGAGAAGGTAAGGAATAGTGAAAGAGAAAGAAGCCTCTCCAGCCCTCACCCACTGGAGGTCTCCCCTTCCATTTCTCCAATCTTCAGCCCCCTTGTGTCCCAAGGACAAAACAAAAAGGGAGAACTGTCACTTATGGACTAGAGCTTTAACAGCAGCTCTCCCCACCCAGCGCTCAACACCACCCACCTTCCAAATACCAAAAGGGTGTGTGTGTTACAGGTCCTTGCTGGCAACGCAGCAGTGGGAGGTGGGGGCTGAGGGTGCAGGCTGGAAAAGCCAAGCCCAGGGAAACACATAAAACTTACGAAGGGTGGTGGCATCATGGGGGGCCCCGGTGGGAAGGGGGCAGGCGCTGCTGGGGGCCGGGGACCAGAATCGGGAACCGACTGTTGAGGGAGAGAAAAGTCATAGGACCCAGGATGGGCACAGAGATGGACTTTTGCAGAAGGGAAGCAGAGGGATGAAAGAGAAACACAAGTTCAGGAGGGAGTTTCCACGCCCCATTTCCTGCCCATCCTGAGCCTGAGCCCTGCAGAGCTCTGCTCTCCAGTGCTAGCCAGAGCACCAGCTGACGGAGCCCTTCATGTCATCTGTATTCTGGGAGTTCCCATTTTGCCAAAGCCACAGCAGAGGCACAGAAGGCTCTATTACAGGCATCTGGCTCTTCCCATGACATCAACCCATCCTCCTGCACGTCTCTCAAGCCAGTTAGGGGTATGTCTTCCCTTGGTCAATTCACTGGTTGAAGATTCAATCCAAAGCTGTTGGTCCTTTACAGCCCTAGTGCTTTACAACCAGCTTCCTTCTAACCAGACTCTATCACTCATCCACCTGCTCCCACTTCTACTCCCAAACACCAACCGGACCGTCCTCCACCCGATGGCTACCCCCCTTCCTTTACAAACCCTGAGCATGGACACAGGCCTGCACAGTCCAAGTGTTCCTGTCTTCCCTCTAACAGCTGACCACATGACACTATTTAAAGTGGTTTTCTCCACTTTCTTCTCTATCTGACCCCCTTCCTTACTTTCCTCATGTACACAATTTTATTACAACGTTTGCCTGGGTATGTTTTGCCCTACTACAGGGTGATGCCATTCCACAGAAGCAAGGATCACATGACTTGTTAAAAGCTGGATTCCTGGTACCTGCCGCAGGGTCTGGCACATAATAGATACTCAATAAATACTGAATGAATTTTTTAAAACAAATGATGCAAATTTATATATAGAAGTTTCCAATTCTAAAATGTCATTCTCTCTATAGAAATTACAGATGTATAAAATGATAGATGTACAAAGTCTTCATTTTTAAAAACACAGATGAGAATAAGCTTAACTATCCATCAGTAAAGATTCATCATACACAAACATAAAATGGAACACTACACAGTCATAAATGAGAATGAGGAAACTCATTACTAAGATACGGATCAATGTCAAAATCTTTTTTTTTTTTTTTTTTTGGTTTTTCGAGACAGGGTTTCTCTGTGTAGCTTTGAGCCTTTCCTGGATCTTGCTCTGTAGACCAGGCTGGCCTCAAACTCACAAAGATCCGCCTGCTTCTGCCTCCCAAGTGCTGGGATTAAAAGCGTGTGCCACCACCGGCCGGCCAATGTCAACATCTTAAGATACACTGGTAAGTTGGAGGGAGGCAAGGTGCAGTGAAGCTTTATCACATGTATAAACATCGGTGATAAGAGAAACAAAAGAAGGAGAAAAGGCTCTTCACAGTATGCCATTTTGTGTCTTATAAATATGCACCATATGGCTTTATTACCTGCTCAAAAATATTTGGTGGTGGGGGCAGCTGGAGACATGGCTCAGCAGTTAAGACACTTGCCTGCTCTTCCTGAGGACCTGTCTGGTTCCCAGCACCCACATGATAGCTCACAACTATATATAACTCCAGTTCCAGGGGATCTGACATATTTTATGGCCTCCATAAGCACCAGGAACAGACACACATGTAGGCAAACACTTAAATACACAAAATAAATCTTTTCTTTTTCAAGTATTTTGGGGACTAGAGAGATGGCTCAGTAGGTAAGAGCACTTGCTGCATGAGTATGAGTTTGGATGCCAGAACACACACACGCACAGGCACACAAGCTGTGCATGGCTGTAACCACAGTGCAATGGAGGGCTGAGACAAGAAAATCATTAGAACTTGCTGGATGTCAGCCTAACTCAGTGAAAGGCCCTGTCTCTAGCAAATAAGGCAGAGAAGGATGGATAAAATGCTTGCTACTTTCCTCTGGCCTCAGTGCATAGACAGACAGACACATTTATTGTTTTGTGTGTTTGTTAGTTTTTAAGACAGGGTCTCACTATGTAGCCCTTGCTCATTCTGTAGACCAGACTAGCATAGAACTCAAGAGATCCTCCTACCTCTGCCTCCGAGTGCTGGGATTAGAAGTGTGCCTGCACCCAGCTCACACACTTCTTAAAAAGGTGAAGATGGAGCTAAAAGGCGTTTCTTCTTCCTAACTGGAAGCTGAGAAGCAGCACAGGAGTTCTAGGGAGAGGCAGTAGCTTGGATGAACAGGAGCCACCCTATAACTGTTTCTCAGCTAACCTATCCCGAGGAGGCCTGGGCAGTTAAAAATGCTTTCTAACCTTTATTTCTAGAAATATCTGTCTTTTACCTTGTCCTAAGTAGTTATGTGCCAAGCTACTACAATTGACCCCATTCTCTACCTTCAACTAAGGGCACTGTTCCTGTCCTCTGGAAATCTTATCTGTATAGAATGTCAGAAACAAGTTGCCACGGGAGGAAATCAAAATTTGTCTTCTACTCTTCCACCCTGAGCTACTTTAACCTGCCAAGTCATCTTTGAGTCTTATCAGGCCCTGCCCACATTATCCAGTCCTGCCCAAGACAGAGACCTGGGGGTTACTATCTACAGTGTCCTCAATAATACATCCTAAGTTCTCTTAGCTTTACCTCCAAAAGATTCCTTCAGTCCTGGTACATTTCATTTTTTTCCTCAACCCACTTTTCCATCTGATCTACTATGTGACCTCCCAAACTCTTCTCCTCTTATCCACTTTTTAAAAAGATTTATCATATATACAGTGTTCTGCCTGCATGTATACCTGCAGGCCAGAAGAGGGCACCAGATGTCATTACAGGTGGTTGTGAGCCCCATGCAGGTGCTGGGAAGTGAACTCAGGACCTCTGGAAGAGCAGCCACTGCTCTTAACCGCTGAGCCATCTCTCCAGTCCCCTCATATCAACTTCTACCTGTACCTACAATACACTCTTCAAAATGTACTTCAGACCCATAAGCACCTGCTTAGAACAGTCATTTCCTACTGTTCTGAGAGTGAACAGCAAAGCCCTATCCAGCTAGGTCGAGGAGGCTGCCAATGACCTTGCCAGCCTCTTCCATACCCATCTTCTGTGCTCCAGCCAGACTCAGGCTTCCTCCCATCTCAGGCATTCCCCTGTGCACAGAGCACCTCTTCTACGTTCTATACACACTTCACAGCCAACACACATTGCCAACCCACCGCACTAGCCCAAGCCTTCCTTCATATGCTCAATACCAACCCTTTCCTGTCAGGAGTTCCCACTGGAAGTTTACAGGCATTAATTAGCATAACTCCAAACGTGCTGTCTCATGTGGCACTAAGACATACTCTACTAAACATGGATACTCACATGTTAGATTTAATGAACTAGAACATCTAGTGGAACTCCACTAAAATGGAAACAGAGGCAGAGGTAAACTGAGCACAGTGGCTCAACACTGTCATCCTAGCACTTGGAGATAGAAGATGATCCAGAGTTGGAGGCCACTGTGGGCCATGTAGTGAGTACCAAGCCAGCCCGGGCTGCTGAGACTCTGCCTCAAAAAATAAGTAATAAATGAGTTGGTGAGATACCTCGGTGGATTAAGGCACTGGCTTTCAAGCCTGAGGACCTGCATTTGATCCCTGGGACCCACATGGTGGAAATAGAGACCCGACTTCCACAACTTCTCCTCTGCCCTTCTCACATGTACTATAACACACGTGCATTCATCCAAAATGAGTAACAGAAATTTCAAAAAAAAAATTAAGGTGGGGCAGTTGTAAGCTGGAATGGACGCTTGTTTCTTGACTTGAATAGTCTTGGTAAGTCCCACCAAACTTAAGGGCCACTGGTAAGGCCTACCATCAAGAAAACACAATTTAGAGCTGGAGGAGACCCTGAAAATCGCCCCAAATGCACGCTCCCCAACCTTGAGACAGGGCATTACTCTGTAATGAGGCTGTCCTAGAACTCACTGTATATTCTACTCAAGCTCTAGCCTCAAATTTGCAAGAAAACAACCCTCTTACCTTAGCCTCCCAAGTGCTAGGATTATAGACAGGTGCCAACTTTTGTTTTTAGTTGTATAGCCTACACTAGTTTTAAACTCCTGATGCTCTTGTCTCCACCTCCAGCACAGGAGTGCCACCACACACCAATACTTCTCTCCTGTCACATG
Organism: Peromyscus eremicus; assembly: GCF_949786415.1. NCBI lineage: Eukaryota > Metazoa > Chordata > Mammalia > Rodentia > Cricetidae > Peromyscus > Peromyscus eremicus. Next base: position 4,382,214 of record NC_081436.1, read on the forward strand.
AGTAAAGTAAGACCGTACTGGCTAACTAAAGTCTCATAGCTAGTGAGATGAGCCCCGACTGAATCTGATTTGCCTCCCTTAGAAGCACAATGGCTGCCAGAGAAAGCAGGTATTTTTCATACCAACCTTCCCTGCAACTCCAACCTCATCTTAAGAATGTGTACAGTGGTGCCAGGCAGTGGTGCCAGGCAGTGGTGGCGCACACCTTTAATCCCAGCACTCGGGAGGCACTCGGGATCTCTGTGAGTTCAAGGCCAGCCTGGTCTACAGATCGAGATCCAGGACAGGCACCAAAACTACACAGAGAAACCCTGTCTGGGGAGCGGGGAAGAGAATGTACAGTAGTGCCTATTGCCTACCCCATAAAATCCCTCAACTTACAGTCAGGTGCTGGTGGCACATGCCTTTAATTTAGGAGGCAAAGGCAGATCTCTATGAGTTCAAGGCTAGCTGGGTCTACATAGCAAATTCCAGGACATCCAGAGCTACACAGAGAAACCCTGTCTCAAAATAAAAAATAAATTAGTAAGCTGGGCATGATGGCATATGCCTTTAATCTCAACACTTGGGAGGCAGAGGTAGGTAGATCAGACTGGCCTCGATCTCTGAGTTTGAGGCCAGTGTAATCTAGCGAGGGAGTTCCAGGATAGCCAGAGTTAGGCAGAGCAACCGTCTCGAAAAACAAAGAGCTTTTTTTTTTCTTCATCTACCATCCAAAGTCTTTCTATACAACCAATCCCACACTCTGGCCCAACCCGAGTCCAGGGCTTCTCAGTTCCTTTCTGTACAGGAACAGTTCGATTACCCTCTTGTTTTGTTCAAGACGATCGTGTTCCTTTTACATTATTGCACACCCCACATATACAGTCTATGTCCTTTCAGGATAGAGTGCACCACTTTGCAGAGTGGCATGTCCCTCTAAGAGTGTTTACTGGGCTTCTGAAATTACCCACCTCTCCACTGCAGTGCGGAGTTCCCTACATTTCAGAAGTGAGCTTTCTTTTTCTTTTTCCATTTCATAATGTTTGAAGACATGTGGGGTCACATGAGCACGTAGAGACCCAAAGCAATGTTGGGAATCATCCTTGATCAATCTTCCACCTCATTCCCTGAGGAAAGCAGTCTCTCAATCAGACCCAGAGCTCACTGATGCAGCCAGCCTTACTAGATGCCCTGCTCTGGCAGTCCAGTCTCTGCCCTCAAAGGCTAGAATTACAGGGAGGTGGGTATTTTTGTAGGTTCTGGGTAGGCAGCACAACAAGCATTTACTAAGCCATCTCCTGGGCTGGGTTTTCTCTTTTTTAAACTTCCCCAATTGCCTAGATAGGGCTCTCCACCTGAAATGCTTTGATGAAACACGGTCTGATCCCTAACCTTGGTGGGGCTTTTCATACAACCTAAAACACTGTTTGCAGAGCATAGCCTGTGATAGAAACATGTAGAATAGCAGAGATTCTTTGGCTTAGGGAAAGGGAGCTGGTATCAAATACTCATGTAGGAAAAGTTACATGACAGAAAGCTGTGTGTGATCATCTTCACACTGGATGGAGACTTCTGGCCTATTTCAACCAGTTACCCAGGGAAGACGGAGCAGGGGGATGAATGTAAATGACTATGGAACTTTCAGAGCCTTCCCTTCCCTGTACTGTCCTTTCTTTCCTCAAACACCTGCTCCTCTCACTGGCCGCAATACCAGTACAATTCTGGGTCGCTAACACTTTTGTGAACTCTGAAGTGAACAGTGCAAGAGGACAGAAGGAAAGAAGCCGAGAGAAGCGGACCTGTTGAGTTTCCCTGAACAGAACACACATTTAGGGGCTGGGGAGTGACAGTGAAATTGAGACCAGAGACCAGGGGAAGCATCCTGATACAAGATGTAATCAAGTCCCAGCCTTCACATCTAAGGGGCATCTCAGAACTGAGCATTCAGAAGAACAAAGAGAGAACAAGACAAGAATGGAGAAACAGAGGGGACAGAAGTAACAGCTAATGGTAACGGTTGCTTGTCACGAGCCAGACTCACACCAAGCGTTCACTGAATCTGCACAACCATCACCGCCTGAGGTTCTGACAGACTACTCACTTGACTATGGTCCTAAGAGGTTAACTGGTAGAGGCAGGTTTGGAATCCAAGCAGTTGGACCCCCTAAAGCAGCATCCCGGAAGGAAGGATGGTGCCACAGATGACATTTCTTAGCCTCATCTTTTCCTCCCAATCCTCACACAATCCTGAGATTCTCAGATAGCCAAGTGATCCTAGGTTGGCCTGGTCTGACTCACTCTCCCTCACTGAAGGAACTGTTATAAAATGAAGGCTAGGGATGTATTTCTCAGAAAGAGGCAGCCATCATCAGAAAGAAACATCGGGGTTGGGAATGTAGCTCAGCAGTGGAGCATTTGCCCGGCATTACCCTGGTTTCAACACACAGTGGAGTCTCCACTGACCTGCTGAGCCCCTCAGGACCAGCCCCTCCCCCAACCCCTTCCGAGCCTCTACTAGATGTGTAAGCCCTAGCATTTCTTCAGCTCCCCCCAAGAGCCTGGGGATCTTTCTAGAATATAACTTCTTGTTGTTTCTGATCCCCATCACCTCTTCACTCTCCTGAAGAACAGAATCTTATGTTACTTCTGGCTCTCATCTTTGGGAGCCAGAGTTCATTCACCCTCCTCTATTTACAGAGTTCTCCCATTCCTCCAACAGGATTCCCAAGACCCAGGCCCACCAGGACGAGGCCATGAAAGGTTTAAATTTCCTCCTACCCGCAAATCCCAGGGAATTTTTCCCAGTCCAGCTGAAGGATTCCTCTCCAACTTCACGCTCCCCGAATCCTAGAACCCACTGGCCTTAAATTTCCTCCTCAAAACCCGCCCCCTTTCGGAACTGATGGAGATTCAGTAGATCATTTTCGCCCATTTTCCTTTTTAAGAGTCAATGGGAAATCCGAGGCCCAAAGAAAGGGAGTGTGACTCGCCCAAGGTCACACATGGTTATTAGTTTGTGGAAGGCTGAGCCAGGGCTGGGACCCAGGGGCCTCTCTGCTCGTCCATTCCTTGGACTAGCTACTCCAGCTCTGAGGTGGAAAACCAGGAGCCTCTCTTTCCTCCAGCAGCCCTCTCCTCACCTCAGGAGGCAAGGTCTTGTGAACGGGTGGAGCAAGAAGGGAGTCGGTCCCCTCCGGCCCTCGGTGGGCACCCGGGGCTTGGAGAAGCCAGCCTGGGTCTGGGGGAGGGGCCCGGGGCACGCCAAGTAGCCCAGGAGAGGTCCCTGCGGCCCCCACCTCCCGCCCTCTCTCTTCCCCGACCTCTCCCCACAGGACCCACCCTTCCTTCCCTCCATCCCCGTCCCCTCCTCCCGCGGAGCCTCGCAGCTCCCCGTCCCCTCCTCGGCCCCCCGGCCGCACACCCCCCCGCCATGCTCCATAATGGCCTCCCCGCCCCTTCTACCCCCACTCCCCGCCCCCACCCCCCTCCCGGGCTCCTCTTCCTCACCCCTCGGGCCCCTCGCCCTCCCTCAGGGTCCCGGGCACCCCGGCGGCCCCCCCGCCTCCCCGGCCCGAGCCCGGGCCGCAGGGGGCGCTGTGGGACAGCCCCGGGCCTCTCCACCCCCGCGCGGGGACGTTACCATGCCAGAGCCTCAGAGCAGCTGGGCCGGCTCGGCCCACTCGCCAGTAAAAACAGTTCTGATTGGCCGGGCCTCGGCCGGGAGGGCGGGGCCAGTGGGGGGTCGCACCCCTTCGTGGCCGGGGCTCCGGTTGCTCTCGCCGAGGAGCGGAGCCCCCCAACCGGCCCGGTGTGCCCGGCCCGGCTCCGCCCCCGGCACGGAGAGCCAGGCCCCGCCCCTGCGCGCAAGGTCCTGGCCCCGCCCCCCAGGGGGCGGGGCGCGCCTGCTCCCGCCTCTGCCCGACCGCGCGCCCGCCGGGCTGCGCACAGCGGCGGCGCCCGGCTCAGCCCCGCCGCCCGCGCCTCCGAGGCCGCCGCCCGCCTGCAGGGCACCATTGTGCTCCACCGAGCGGGGCTTTTGTGGTTTTTTTCTTTCCTGTGCATTGTCTGCACTTTTTATGGCGTTAATTCAAAAACTATTCACTGAACACCTGTTCCAGGAACCACGTGGGTGCATGGGGTGCGGCCGACACATGCCCTGAACCCCGCCTGGCCCGTTCTGGCGTGCACACGGGCCTTCTCGTTTAACCCCGAGGTTACTTTTGGAATCTGGCTCCACAACGTTTATAATGTGAGATAAATGTTCGGTTGTGCAGATAAGGAAACTCAAAGCCACTTGATGGGTGTGCTGAAGGTCTTGGGCTGGTAACTGACGCCCGCTAGCCAGGGCTGGATGCAGAGCACCTCTTTTCTCCCCAAAATCCGAGTGAAGACGTTTCCTGTTTCCTCTGTGAATACTGGTGCCGTACTCGATCCTCAGCACCATGGCAGGTTCCTGAGCCTGAGTCAGGAAAACACACCTTGATGTCTCACCTTTATCAATAGTTGTGTAAAGTTTCTTGGATTCCTCAGGCAGGACATCAGGGGGAAGGGAAAACTGAGGAGGGAAAGGAGCCCCTCTCCCTGGGTCCTCATAGCCTTTCCTGAAGCCATCTCAAGTAACCTCAAGTAGCTCTCCCTTTTTCTTGTTTTTATATCATGTGTTGAGGGGCACACGGGTGCCCATGCGGAGGTTAGAGGACAATTTTCTGGAGTGGGTTCTCTCCTTCCTCTCTTTGGGCCCTGGGAATTGAAATCAGGTCATCAGGCTCGGTGGCAATTGGCTTTACCCACTGAGCCATCTCTCCAGCCTCTCCCTTATTTTTTTTAAAAAAGAACGTGTGTGTGTGTGTGTGTGTGTGTGTGTGTGTGTGTGTGTGTGCTGTTGCAAGCATGTGAAGTCAGAAGGTAACCTGTAGGAATCATGACCGTTCTCTCCTTTGACCATGACCGGGGATCAAGCTCCTGTGGTCCGACCCGGCAGCAGTCGCCCTTACCTTCTGCGTCCTCTCCCTTATCTTGATACACTCTCATTTGTCCTGATAGTTTTTTCTGCAGCGTAGTCAAGCGTCTGGCTTGACCTGCCTGGACATACCTAAGGGGGACAGAACTAAGGCTCCTGGCAGCAGTGTTGGGCATCACCCCACCCCACAACTAACAGTTTAACAGTGTCTAGACTGCCCCAGACCTAGTCTAGGAGTTTACAAGCCTTTTTGGAGCACAACAGAAGTGGTTCAGAGATTCCATGAGGTGGTTGTTGTTGTTGTTGTTGTTGTTTGTTTGTTTGTTTGTTTTGGGTGTTGTTTTTTGGTTTTGGTTTTGGTTTTTGGTTTTTGGTTTTGGGAGACAGGGTTTCTCTGTGTAGTTTTGGTGCCTGTCCTGGATCTCGCTCTGTAGACCAGGCCGGCCTCTAACTCACAGAGATCCGCCTGGCTGTGCTTCTAAGTGCTGGGATCAAAGGAGTGTGCCACCAGCGCCCAGCTACAATTTTTTTTTAGTTAGGTCTCTCGCTGGTCTAGAACTCACAAAGGAGACTAGCCAGTGAGCCCAGGGATCTGGCTGTCCCTGTGACCCAGTGCTGGGTTTACAGCTGACCCTATCATGCCTAGCCTTTTCACTTGGGTTCTGGAGAGTTCAGGTTCTTGTGTTTGCAAGGCAAACCCAGCACAACTGAGCTGTTAGGTTTTATATTTATTTTAGTGAGGCATTTGAACACAAAAACACATGGTTTTGTTGTTGCTATGTGGTTTGGGGCTTCACTTTTCTTTTTCTTTCTTTTTTTTTTTAGACAGGGCCTCAGTATGTAGCACAGGTTGACCTAGAATTTACTATACAGCCTAGGCTGGCCTTAAATTCACAGTCCTGCCTCTGCCTCCCGAATGCTGGAATTACAGTATGAGCCATCGCTCTGGGCAGACAGTTTTTTTTGTGGGGGTGGCGGGTTCAAGACAAAGTTTCTCTGTATAGTCTTAGCTGTCCTGGCTTTGAACTCAGAGATCTGCCTGCCTCTGCCTCCTGAGTGCTGGGAGTAAAGGCGTGCCCACCACCGCCCAGCAAGACAAGTAGGTTTTTTTTGTTTTGTTTTCGTTTTTTTTTTTTTTTTTTTGGTTTTTCTTTTAAAGATTTAAATGAATCTTTATTATGTATACAATGTTCTGCCTGCGTGTATGCCTTCATGCCAGAAGAGGGAACCAGATCTTATTATAGATGAGCCACCATGTGGTTCCTGAGGATTGAACTCAGGACCTCTGCAAGAGTAGCCAGGGCTCTTAACCTCTGAGCCATCGCTCCAGTCCCCAAGACAAGTGGTTTTTTGTTTTTTTTTTTTTTTTTTGGTTTTTCGAGACAGGGTTTCTCTGTGTAGCTTTGCGCCTTTCCTGGAACTCACTTGGTAGCCCAGGCTGGCCTCGAACTCACAGAGATCCTCCTGGCTCTGCCTCCTGAGTGCTGGGATCAAAGGCGTGCGCCACCACTGCCGACTAAGACAAGTGTTTTTAAAGGTCAAATAAATATATTAAAAATTTTTTCAAGATGAACAGCAGACCCTTGCTATGTTTATCTTCTCCCTGGAAACAACCTTTTTCACATCTTTTAGAGGTGTTTCTGTTGTGGTTCTTTTGGATTGTTTTTTGTTGTATTGTTGTTATTTGTTTGTTTTGTTTGGAATATCTACGTCCCTCTTCCAGCTTCATTCCTTCCCACAGGGTGGGGAATCCAAGAAGATACCCTGACTCAAAGCTACTTCCTTATAGATAATACTTTGAATGCAGGGAAAGTGTAAATCCCTACGCAGTTTCTTGTTGGATTCCCACATCCCTCCTCGGGGAGATCTTGCAGATGATGTGGGCGTCCCTGGGCCTGGGGAATAACCAAGGGCAGCCAGAGGCCACCGACCCCATGTGAGGTGCTCTCACGGCAGGACGGAGCTCAGAGGGAGGCCAGGGGCTAGGCACTGCCACTTTCTACTGCACAATTCTGGAGAGTCCAGAACTCTCATTTAGAACCTGGCCTGCCAGGTGCGGGGTTGTTTTTTGTTTTTTTTTTGTGAAACTAAATTTTAGAATGTGTTTTACTTAACAGTTTCGTGGCTTATGGTGTTGAAATATTTAGAATATGAATATTGATTTATAGTCTTGCCTCAGCCCCAGAATCAAGAAGGGCAGATGTAAGGATTTAGCTCTTTTCCTTTCCCTACTTATAACTTATACATCATTTATAATATCCGTCTACCAAATTCAATCCTGTAATAATTTTTCGCTTGTTTAATAGTTCTTACAACACTGTGATTGCCGTTCAAAGTGGAACCAGGCAGCAAGCCGATGCGGCTCCTTTTCTGCACAAATTCTCATTATTTCCTGGAATTACTCATCATCTGCTTTTGTTGTTGTTGTTGATTTGCTTTGTGTTATTTGTAATTTTTTATTAATTTATTTGTGTTTTATGTTAGTATGTGTGCCCACAGACAAGTTGTGGGAATCAGTTCTCTTCTTCTGCTGTGTGGAGTCCCGGGATCAAACTCAGGTAATCGGGCTTGGTGGCCCCCGCCTTTACTCACCAAGCCACCACACTGGCCCTCGTTGTCTTTTGTTTTGTTTTTTGGGGGGCAGTGTTTCTCTGTGTAGTTCTGGCTGTCCTAGAACTCTCTCTGTAGACCAGGCTGGCCTCGAACTCAGAGATCCACCTGGCTCTGCCTCCTGAGTGCTGGGATTAAAGGCGTGCAACACCACTGCCTGGCATTTGTTGTCGTTGTTGTTCTTGTTTTTTGACATGTTAAGTTTATTGTTCTCACATATGCTCTGAATATCCTTTTATAGCATCTTATGTGTTTCAGGTTGCAATAATCCATCTTGAAAACTTTCAGTTATTGAGTGATTGTATTTTATTTAATTCTTTTCAATCCACAATCTGTTTGCTACAATTTTATTTTATTACATTCAGTGTGTGTGTGTGTGTGTGTGTGTGTGTGTGTGTGTGTGTGTATTATTCAGAATTCAAACCCAGGGACCTTCAAACACTCTAGAACTGAGTCACATCCCCAGCTATGAGGTTTTAAAATAATATACTGGTTCTCCTGTTCTTGTGCATTTATGCTGTGAAAAAAAAAATCCTTAAGGTTAGGAGACGGCTCAGTCTGTAAAGTGCTTGCCTCACAAGTATGAGGACCCAACTGACCCCCAGATCCCATGTAAAAAGCCAGGCTTGGTGGTTCATGCTATCAACCCCAATGCTTGGAGACAGGTGGATCCCTGGGGCTTGCTGGCTAGCTAGCCTACCCTACTCAGTGAGTAACAGGCCAATGAGAGACTTTGTCTCAAAAAACAAGGTAGATGGCTGTCCCGAGGAATGACATCTGAGGTTGACTTCTGACCTCCACATACACACACTCACATGTACACATGCATGTGTAAACACACACACACACACACACACACACACACACACACACACCTGTCTGACATATCAAATCTCTGGCTTCATTGAAGCAGGCTTCTATACAATGGAAGGTTGGTATCACACAAAGTGTTATGAAGTTGAACTTACAATGTAGATGAGAACTCACAACATTTGCTTTAGATAACGACTATACAGACCACTAGATGGTTTTTTAAAGTTAGTAAGCGTCTCCCCCTAGATGTTTAGTGATGAGAGTGGCCTTTGGACTATGACGGAGGTATAGCAGCTGGCCGGGGAGCAGAAGGACTGATGTCCGGAAGCGTCCCAAGGGACAGGGGTCTAAGTAAGACAAGCTGCTTCCGAGACAGGAAGACTTGTCAACCCTTAAACTCTCCAGTGCTCCCCGAACTTCTAGGCATGTGCACTGGCTGCCTACAGCCCCACCACAGTCTCGAGCATTACATGTTGTAGTGTGTGTGTGTGTGTGTGTGTGTGTGTGTGTGTATGTGTGTATTGCACATGTGTGTTGTGGGTATGGATGTAAGAAATACTAAATGGTAGTCTTTTTGTTGAACACTGTAAAACGTGTTTATGACAATGAATTCAAGTATTTTTATCTCCTCACTAGGTAAAACCTTTATACAAATCCCTCACACACACTGTTAGAACTTTATTAACGCATAGGTCCTGCCTGCTGCACTGCCAGAATTTAGGTGACCTAAGTGGGCGACCCTTCCACTTACTTTGCACATATTCTTTTTAAAAACGAGCCAATCTTTTTTTTTTTTTTTTTTTTTTTAAAGATTTATTTATTTATTAGGTATACAGCATGTATGACTGCAGGCCAGAAGAGGGCACCAGATCTCATTACAGATGGTTGTGAGCCACCATGTGGTTGCTGGGAATTGAACTCAGGACCTCTGGAAGAGCAGTCAGTGCTCTTAACCCCTGAGCCATCTCTCCAGCCCAAAGCCAATCTTAAAAGAAGATCTTGGAGTTACAGACTGTTGTTAGCTGCCATGTGGGTGCTGGGAATTGAACCCTAGTCCTCTGGAAGAGCAGTCAATGCTCTTAACCGCTGAGCCATCTCTCAAGCCCCTTGTTCATCCACTTTTATGAGTAGTGCACTCTTTTTTTTTTTTTTTTTGCAATTCATGTGAGTGTTTTGCCTGTACTTAATATATGCCTACCTACCACATGTGTGCCTGGTACCCATGGAGGTCAGAAGAGGATGTCAGATCACCTAGAAAGGGAATTACAGATGGTTGTGAGCCATCATGTGGATGCTGGGAACTGAACCCAGGTCCTCTGCAAGAGCAGCCAGTGCTAGTAACCTCTGAGGCCCCTTTCCAGCCCCCATCACACCCTCTTAACCAAGAGTGAAATTGTATCTTGTTGAGACATTTCAACTGGAATGGTGGTCTCTTTCCTTGGGACCCCAAACTTATTTCTAACATGTGTGCCCATTCATACCTATTTACCTATTTGGGTACAGGTTTTTCTCTTGTGTGAATGCTTAGGCATGAGATTGCTGGGCTGGATAGTGTTATAAACAAAGTTGTCTGTTTTCCAAGGGGGTGAGTCTGTTCACGTTTCCACCAACAATTTGAGTGTCCCACTTTCCACTGTTCTCTTCCACACTTGGTGTGGTCCTGCTTTCACCTTTACCAGAGTTGATGTCCTGTTATGGTTTCGGCGTTCATTTCACTGATTAATGACATTAAGAATCTTTACATGCCTGTGTTTACAATTTTTTTTTTTTAATTATTTTTTTTTTTTGGTTTTTCGAGACAGGGTTTCTCTGTGTAGCTTTGCGCCGCCTTTCCTGGAACTCACTTGGTAGCCCAGGCTGGCCTCGAACTCACAGAGATTCGCCTGCCTCTGCCTCCCAAGTGCTGGGATTAAAGGCGTGAGCCACCACTGCCCGGCTCCTGTGTTTACAATTTTGAATATCTTCTTTGGTGAGATGGTATTAGTATAATCAAATATTTGATCTTTAAAAAAAAAAAAGCACCTGCTGCTCTTTATGTGTATGTGTATTTTGCCTGCTTGTTTGTCTGTGTACTATGTAACATAAAGTTCCTGCAGAGGCCAGAAGAGGACACTGGATCCTCTGGGACTGGAGTTACAAGCAGTTGTGAATTGCCATGTGGGGCCCTGGGAAGCGAACCTAGGTCTTCTGTAAGAGCAGCAGGTGCTTTTAACCACTGAGCCATTTTTCCAGCCCTCCCCAGTTCCTTTTTTAAAGACAAGCTCTCTTACAAGGCCCAGTCTTGAACAGGCTATGGATCCCAGGATGACTTGAATTCTCGATTCTTCTGTCTCTACTGCTTAAGAGCTAGAATTACAGGCGTGTGCCACCATACCTAGCAATATGTGCCTTTTAAATTTAAAGTCCCACCGGGCGGTGGTGGCGCACGCCTTTAATCCCAGCACTCGGAGCCAGGCAGATCTCTGTGAGTTTGAGGCCAGCCTGGTCTCCAAAGCGAGTTCCAGGAAAAGCTCAAAGCTACACAGAGAAACCCTGTCTCGAAAAACAAAAAACAAAAAACAAAAAAAAAAAAATTTTTTTTAAATCCCAGGTAAGTAGTGTACAGTTTGGGTCTTAGCCCTGCCCCTCTAGTCAGGATTTCTGTCACCCTGGCTGACCTGGAACTCTCTATGTAGACCAGGCTATCCCCAAACTCAGAGATCCGTCTGCTTCTACTTCCTGAGTGCTGGGATTAACTAAAGGCATCGCCACGCCCAGCTTCCTTTCTTTTCTAACAGAAAATCTGGGAATGGGTGAGTGGTGCCTACTCTGATGAAGGAACATGCTTACTTCATACACTGAATTGAAGACGTGTCTTGGGCTTTTCTTAATTAAATCCTACAATCTACTCATCAGTGTGGTTGAGCTTGAAAGAAAATGGAGAGGGATGGAAGGGGGAAATAAGAGTGTGGATAAGGAGTTGGAATGAAGCACCCAGGTTAGAATACTAACATTCTTCTCAGCTGTCACTAGGTGAACCTCACCCCTCAGAGCCTTGGCTGGCTTAGGTATTGTCGCTGAAGATGAGTTATTGGGGGTTGGGGTGTGTCCAGTGGTTGAATGTGTGCCCAGCATGCACATGGGTCTGGATCCGATCCTTACAGCAAGTGAGAGAGATCAAGAGAGGCTAAATTAAAAATAAATATTTAAACATAGTCAAATTAAAGATAATTTATGAACTATAAGATGTTCTGAAATCATGAAGGCCTAAAGGGCCATCCAGAGCAGATGTCAAGACAAACAAGTATCCACTAGCCAGGGTTTGAGTCTGGGACTACTCACTTCTGTATTGCCAGCACTTAGCCCCATGCGTAGCACCTGGAATATTACCAAAGGTGAGTGTTTGTTGAGTGACTAAGCAATGGAAGAATGAACATCCCTTCAGCTAGTAAGAGTGTTGATTGGTTGGGCAGTGGTGGCTGTAGATGTAACCAACCTTCTTATTAAATAAGAAACACAGAACCAATGCAAAGAAGAAAGCCAAGAGGTCAGAGCTAAGAGCTAAAACCTTACCCTTCCTCCTGCAGTGGTCCTACCTCTCCGAACTCACTACCCCTGTGTTAATGTCTTTATATAGTGTTCCCGTTCTGCCTTCTCATTGGTTGTAAACCCAACCACATGACCGCCTCGTCACGGCCTGTCTGTATAGGCCTCCAGGTTTTCCTTGCTTGGTATTGAGATTAAAGGCATGTGTGTCCAATAATGGCTGTATCCCTGAACACACAGAGACTTACCCAGCTCTGCATACCAAGTGCTGGGATTACAAGTGTACGCCACCACTGCCCTGCTTTCCTATGGCTTGCTAATAGCTCTGACCCCCGGGCAACTTTATTTATTAACATACAAATAACATTTTAATACAAATAAAATATCACCATAGGTGGCGCATGCCTTTCATTCCAGCACTCTGGAGGCAGAGGCAGGTGGATCTCTGTGAGTTTGAGGCCAGCCTGGTCTACAGAGTGAGTTCCAGGACAGCCAGGGCTGTTACACAGAGAAACCCTGTCTCAAAAACAAACAAAAACATCCCTTCATGAATGAATGTATGGTGAAAGACAGATGGGTATCAGGTAGTCATTAGTGGGTATGGCACCACGAGGAACTAAACTTACAATGTTTAATTCGTTATCTATTAAATGGCTACATTTTTAGTAACAAGGAACAACAGTTTTCATGTATATGAATCTGCATTTCATGTCCAGTCATTCAATAAGTGTTTAGCTAGTGTCCTAGTATGTGCCAGATACAATTCTAGGTCCTGAGCATACAGTGATATTCATTTGTTTTATTTGTTTGTTTGTTTGTTTGTTTAAAAAATACCTCCTGCCATGACTATCAACTTCAGCTAGTAAGAGTGTTGATTGGCCGGGCGGTGGTGGCGCATGCCTTTCATTCCAGCACTCCGGAGGCAGAGGCAGGCAGATCTCTGTGAGTTTGAGGCCAGCCTGGTCTACAGAGTGAGTTCCAGGACAGCCAGGGCTACACAGAGAAACCCTGTCTCAAAAACAAACGAAGAGTGTTGATTGATCCTTGATCTGTGGGGCAAAATCAAACATAGTTTCATTTAGTTATTGATTGACTCTGATTTTAAGACCAAATGTTCTCTTTGGAAGCGTCTAGTCAGCCTTCTGGTGTTGTAACAAAATCCTTGAGAAAATTAACTCAAAAAGGAAAAGGCTATTTGGCTCACCATTTTGGAAATTCCAGTCTGTGATCAAAGAGCCCTTCTGTTTCCGATGTGGTGGAGCAAAACCATGAATCAGGGAAGGAGGAAGGGGGAGGAAAGGGCTGAAGTTCCACAACCCCCTTCAAGTGTCCTAAGGACCCCCACAAGGCCCCACCTCCCAAATGTTCCACGACCTCCCCGTGGCACCACATTGTGGACCGGAACCTTCCACATACGGACCTTGTTGGAACCAAGATCTAAACTACAGAACTAAGTCATTTCTCCTAGTTTCATTTCTTCCTATTTTTTTTTGCCATTAATATTTAGTTTGGGAACACAACGTTTAATGATTTAAAAAAAAAAACATGTCAAGTACAAATAATAGCAGGTAATGGATGGAGATAGATGGCAGGAAGTTTAATCTTCTAATTCTTTAAGTCAAACTGATGATGTCACTAGGAAAGAGAGTCCGTTGGAACCTGGTATCTGGCAGTTACTAGAGGAGCTGTGGCTGAGCACAGGGTACCCGGGAACCTCCCTGGGCCCTTAACCCCCAAAGCTGCCAGTACTGTGTGTTCAGGCCTGTGCACAAGAGACACAGGGCATCTTGAGACTGAGAGAATTATCTGGAATGGAGAAGGACAATCCCCCACACTTGGTGACTCCCACATCAGTGAAGGCTATCATCTCAAAGATTGAGGCTGCCCAGCTAATTCGGACTCAGGAGGTAACCCCAGAGATGAGGAAACATCCTTCTGTTGGGGTCTGATGTAGAGGCTGGGGACTGATCTCACGTTTACACAAGATTCCAGCCTTTGGGGGTCCTGGGATACTTGACAACCTGGGTTTGCAGACAGATGAGTTCAGAGTGTCCACATCCTATATTTGACTTCTGTAGGGTAGGCTGAGACCAACTACCCCTGGAAGGCGGGGCTGTAAGGTAACAGCCCCTAGATAAGTGGGCAGGAAGCCCCTGGTCAGTGCCTAGTGATGGGTCCCAAAAGGTGGGAGGAGGGCAACTGTGTTGACAGATTACTAGAATCCCCTACGCTGTTCCCTGGGAACGCTTGGAGTGATGATCAAAGGCTCAGGTCACTTTGTATATAAGACTCTGATGCAGTTCTGGCTCAGTCTCCTCCATCTCCACCTAAGTCAGACTTGATGGAGTGGAATGTGGGTGGTGGATGTGGGACAGCAGAGGACACATTCTTCTGATGGGTCTGCCTTTATATGTTACTTGGCCTTTTTCCTTTGCGGCTCTTAATATTTTTTTCTTTATTCTGTATGTTTAGTGTTTTGATTATTATGTGGCGAGGGGACTTTTTTTTTTGGATCCAATCTATTTGGTGTTCTGTAAGCTTCTTGTATCTTCATAGGTATTTCTTTCTTTAGGTTGGGAAAGTTTTCTTCTGATTTTGTTGAATATAGTTTCTGTGCCTTTGAGTTGCTATTCTTCTCCTTCTTCTATCCCTATTATTCTTAGATTTGGTCTTTTCATGGTGTCCCAGATTTCCTGGACGTTTTGTGTTAAGACTTTTTTGGCTTTAGTGTTTTCTTTGACTGATGAATCTATTTTCTCTATTGTGTCTTCAATGTCAGAGATTCTGTTCCAGCTCTTGCATTCTGTTGGTTGTGCTGTAGTTCCTGTTCGATCAGTCAGATTTTCTATTTCCAGCCTTCCTCAGTTTGTGTGTTCTTTATTGTCTCGATTTCAATTTTCAAATCTTGAACTGTTTCCTTCATCTGTTTAATTGCTTTTTCTTGGCTTTCTTTGATTTCTTCCAATTTTTTGTTTGTTTGTTTTCTTCCATTTCTTTAAGGGAATTTTTATTTCTTCTTTAAGGGCCTCTATCATCTTCTTTTCCAAGACAGGGTTTCTCTGTGTAGCTTTGCGCCTTTCCTGGATCTTGCTCAGTAGACCAGGCTGGCCTCGAACTCACAGAGATCTGCCTGGCTCTGCTTCCCGAGTGCTGGGATTAAAGGCATGTGCCACCACCGCCCAGCTCATCTTCTTAAAGTCATTATTAGGATTAATTTCTCCTACTTCTTCTGTTTTGGTATTTTCAGGTCTTTCAGGTGTAGAATCACTAGGTTCTGATGTTGTCATATAGGTCTTTATGTTGTTGCCTGTAGTTTTGCACTGGTGTCTACTCATCTCTTCCTCTGCTCGGTGCAGGTGGGGTCTGTGTCTGAGGGTGGCTCTCTTGTTCTAATTGATAGTCTTGGTCCACTGGGAGTTCTTGGTCAAATTGGTGCTGATGGGCTCTGTTTCTCCAGGAGCAGCTTAATCCAATTGGTGTTAGAGGGTTCTGTCTCAGGGAGCAGTTGTTCCCAATCAGTGCAGGGTGGACTTATGGCTCCGCTGGTTGTTGGTGTCACATGGGATGGTTTTCTTGGTGAAGGGACAGGGAAAGAGGCCGCTGCCTGGTCCCTGGGGCTCCAATGGCTGGGGAGGGGGCACTTAATGTGCCCCTGGGGCCTAGGGGTTAGAGACCTGGTCTGCTGGTCTGGAGATGGGGCCTTACCTGTTCCCAGTCAGTGTAGGGTGGGCTTTATGACTCTGGTGACCTGGTTCAGTGGCTGGATGGCTCCTTCTCTTGCGTTCTTGGGTCATGCTCTGCTCGATCGCCAACTCCTCGCCAACAAGCTGATCTTGTTTCCTCAGACAGCAGGCTTCTGAGACCTCTCCCGAATGGATCTCAGCTGAACAGGTTGATCAGTAGGGCAATCTCACCAACACCTCCAAGTTGATGAGCCTTGCACGATTGGCAGCTGAACCCCGGGCCGGCTTCCAGCAGAATGCTCGGGTCCATTCTGGTTGCGTCCCATGGCGATGGCTCCTTCCCCGAGTGCTGGAATCAGCCCTCACCAACTCCACCTCTTTTGGTTTTTCAAGACAGGGTTTCTCTGTGTAGCCGTGGGTGCCCTTGAACTCACTCTGTAGACTAGGCCGGCCTCGAATTCACAGAGATACCCCTGCCTCTGTCTCCCGAGTGCTAAGACTAAAGGCATGGGCCACCATACTTCTGTCTCTCTCTCTCTAGGACACATTCTTGAACCTTTGATCCAGAGCGTTTCTTTGGGGTTCCGTTCTTGGGGGGTTTGCTTTGTTTCTTGGGTGTTTTGTTTTGTTTTGTTTTTTCTTTCCATGTTGCCTCTGAGTTGTGAAATTTCAGATATCCCAGCAAGTTCTGAAATTCTGAAGGTGTGTTCACTGTGGATCTTTAGTGTCGCTGAGCTTAATGATTAAAATGGTAAGAGCCAATGCTCTCTCTGTGTTCAGGGCACAGTTCTAAACACTTCACAATATCAACTCATGCCACTCTCCAGAAAGCCTGACATTAAGGACTATAATGAGCTAAACTTTACCTGTGAGGAAACCCTGGATCTGGAGTTTAGCAACTTGTCTGAGACCATGCTGCTAAGACGTGGACAACTGACCCCAGGATCTAGCCTCCTAACCTCTGCCATCTGCTGCCCTGCCCCCACCCCATACAGGATATTTCCACCCAGCTCTCGGACATCTTGGACAATGTCAATTGTGCCATCAATCGCTTCCAGGAAGAACTGGGATATGATTTAAAGGAAAAGGCAAAACCTCTCCAACCAGAGCAAAAAGGCAAGAAGAGATTCATCTTGCTGGAGAAAATTGCCTCCTTCTCCAAAGATGCTAAGGCTAAGGAGAAACACCTGTATGAGATCCTCCGCTGGCTGGGAGACTGGGGTGAGTCTGCAGGCTGGGTGGGGTGCTGAGAGCTGGTGTTTTCCCCCAAGACGCTGGTCCCTGCTGGCCCAGGCATTTCCGTTCTCCACCTAGGTCAGCACTTGTGAGGAAGGGCATGGGGTGGTGGGCGTGGGACAGCAAAGGACCCATTGTAACACTTCTTCCCCAGTGATGGATTCTACCACTCACATCACAGCACGCAAACTGTCCCCCCTCCCCACAAGGGCTGTCTCAGTCAGATCTTTGTTGCTCCTGCAAATACCTGGGAGAAAGAAAGGACAAAGGGTTCATTTTGGCTCCTGGCTTCAGAGGTGTCAGTGATGGTCTTTTTTTTTTTTTTTTTTTTTTTTTTTTTATTGTTCCCTCCATTGTCTCTTTATTGAGTGGTTACGTGTTGGCTAAACATTTTTTTTTAATTTTTATTTTGCAATACAATTCAGTTCTACATATGGTCTTTTGACCCCATTATCACTTGAGGCCCGAGGCCAGGCAGAACGTCATGGTGACAGTGGGATTGTGATAGAGGAGGTTCTCCACTCATGCAGCGGGAACTCAGAGAACAGGAAGAGGCCAGGGTCAAGACATACCGTTTAAAGGAACACCCCCCACTTTCTCCAACTCGGTCTCCTATCACCCCCCACAACAGTCCACGTACATTTTGAATCTATCAATGGAATAATCTACTGGTTAGGTCGGAACCCTCATGATCCGATCGATCCCTCGGGAAGTGCACTCACCCAGAGGTGGGGTTCCATCAATCCAGTCCAGACTGATCACCACACACGGGGCTGGGAAGGTGGCCCAGTGGACAGGTGTTTGCTGTGCACACTTGAGGACCTACGTTCAGACTCCCAGAACAGTATGTGCCTGTACCCTCAGCGCTGGGAAGTGGAGAAAGGTAGATCGCAGCCAGCCTAGCAGAAATGACTCAGTTCCAGGTTCAGTGAGAGGAGACACTCCACTGTCACCTCTGGGCTACGCACACACCCAGGCACACACGCACAGCAGCCTAGCCTGCCTAGTGAGACTCCACCACAAGCCGGCAGACAAACAAGCGCAACGAATGCGCTTGCTTCTACTTAACCCACTCGGTGGTCCAGACGCTAGATGGCGCAACAGGCGCAGGTTAACCAGCCACGTGCCGGGCTGCGCCTCACGTTGGCTGCCATCTCTCCGCCTGCCGCACTTCTGCATGGCAGGCCTAGAGTCAACCACTGCACACGGATTACCCGACTCAGTCCTCGCCCAACCCTTTTTCAGGGAAGGAAACCATCGCTCAAGGAAGAGATCTGCCCAATAGCTAGTGTCCCACGAAACCAGTCCACCCTGGGGTCTGCTGTAGGGCTCCATGGGGGTCCCCAGAGGACAAACTTCTCAGCCTGGGCCCCCACTCCGTCCAGGTGACAGTCTGAGCTATGAGATGAAGGACAGGAGGAGCGCGGAGGAAGAGGAAGCCCTAGACGAATGGATCGAGGTGATGGAGAAAGTGTTGCCTCTCTCCCTCATGGCCACCAAAGGAGGCATCGAGTCTCTCATCTCCCTTTGCTCCACTCTCATTGAAGAACAAAAGAAAAGGACACAAGGTAGGTTCCTGGAGCATCTAGGAGGAGAGCTGAGTGGGGACGGGCTGGATGCCATCTCAGGGGAGGAGGTCTCAGGACAGTCTGTAGGAGCTTCTGATCCTCCTCTTCCTCCGTAACACACATGCAGCAGAGTGGGAAGCCAGGATGCAGAGCTGGGGTGTTGGACTCACGCTGGTCACAGAGCTGCACTGCCCTGGTTGATCTCCCAGAGGACTGGGGTTCGAGTCCCAGCGCCCAGACAGCAGCTCACAAATGTCTATAACTCCAGTTCCAGGGTGTCTGTCGCCCTCTTCTGGCATCTATGGGCACTGCATGCACATGGTGCACAGACCAAAAACACTCATAGCTATAAAGTAAAAAAATCTCAAAAAAAAAAATTTTTTTTTTTTTTTTTTTTTTTTTTAAGATATAGGTAGGAGTGAGGTGAAAATGGGCCTCCGAGGGCTTCCTGGAGCTGTGGCCTCATGAGGGTTCTGGGAAACAAGGCTTAAAGGCCAGGAAAGCTGCAATTTATAGGCAGAGCTTGAAGAACATCTTTCCTCGCTCTTAACCCAGCTGCCAAGCCAGGGTTTGGTAAGCTTTGGTTGGAAGTCCCTCTAGAGCATTCCCAATTCTGGATTCTCCTAAGCCGGTCAGTCTCCAGCTTGACTAAACCTCAGAATTTTATCCTGTCCACACTAGACTGATCTGAGATTACCTCCTGCATTTTGTAGATGAGAGCCCTGAAGCTTGGAGAACAGAAGGGGCCACAAGAAAACTGGGGACAAAGCCCAGCCCCTTGCTTTGATTGGTCTTACTCAAGAGCGTGGGCTTCGGAGTGAGAACGATTTCACTTTGAATCCCACCTCTACCAAATTTGGGCTGTATGGCTTTGGGCTTTTTGTTTTTGTTTTGTATTTTTGGAGACAAAATTTCTCTGTGTAGCCATGGCTGTCCTGGAACTAGTTCTGTAGAAGAGGCTGGCCTCAAACTCACAGAGATCCGCCTGCCTCTGCCTCCCGAGTGCTGGGATTAAAGGCGTGCGCCACCATGGCCCAGCTAACATCTTTATTTTATCTCTATGAATCTGTTTCTTCATATGTAAAATGAAGAGGATATTATCTACCCTCAGGGTTGGGAAGAGGTGTGCATAGGGTATGAAATGTCTGACCACGTTTGGAATATGCCAGGCTTAATTAACAGTAGCTAACATGAACATTTCCATGACTTCTCTTGGACAAGTTTATTATCATTATCCATTAAGTGATGTTGATCCAGGTATGGTGGCTCATGCCTCTAATCCTAGTACTTGGGATGCAGAGGCAGGAGGATGTCTCTGAGCTCAAGTCCAGCCTGGTCTACAGAGTGAGTTTCAGGACAGCCAGGGCTATGTAGAAAAACCCTGTTTCAAAAGAAAAAAAAATGAAGTGAAGTTGAATGTTACAGGAGGAAGAAATGGAAAACGGAGACTATCCATCCCATTTCTTCACTACATCATATTTTGAAGTAGTTATTTGTATACTTATTTTCCTTCAAGAGTGTAAGTTTGTGTGGTTTGTTTGTGTGTAGGCCAGAGTTTAATATTGGGGTCTTCCTCAGCCACTCTCCATCTTATTTTTTGAGACAGTCTTTCACTGAACCTAGAGCTTTCCCGTGGGCTAGACTGGTTAACTAGCAAGCCCAGGAATCCCCCTGTCTCTGTTTCTCCAGTCACGGGGTTATAGGTGTGCCCAGTGTGTCCAGCTGTTTATCTTGGTGCCAGGGATCTAGACTCTTACGCTTACACAGTAAGTGCTTTACAACTGACCATCTCTTCAGCCTGACAGTGTAAACTCTTAAAGGGCAAAAGCCCTAACTTTTTTTTTTTTTTAACTCGTGGGGCTTGTTTATTGAGCATTTACTTTAGAACTTTACTTAGCCTCAAATATGTGCACTCTAAATCCTAAGAATTAGAATCTATGGTGCTTCCCATTTTTCTAAGGAGGAAACTGAGGCACAAAGAAGTTAGGAAATGTACCCAAGGCAAATGTTATTAATTAGATTTGGATCCAAGTGACTTAGTCTCAGAGTTCTGGACCCCAGGGTCCTACGGCTCATCTGACAAGGCCAGCGAGATGCTAGACGGAGCTCAGTGTCACTCAAGCACCGTGGCCCTTGCCTTGCATCCAAATCCAGCCGCTGCTTTCTTTGCCAGTGACGTTTGAGAAAACATTCCAAGATGATCGTTCCGTCAGTCCTACACATAGTAGGTACAAAGATGTATGATCATGGCCAGTCCTGGAAGAGCTGAGATCCGCCACTGGGGTTGCACATAGCACACATGCTCTGTGCTCACTGTATTCTCTTGGGATGATGGGCCAATGTGATCCCCCCCCACCCCACCCCCCACCCACCCCACCCCCACCCCCCCCACCCCCCGCAATGTAGGCAGGCAAAGATAGTTATTTTTTTGTTCATTTGTTTGTTTTGTTTCGAGACAGGGCTTCTCTGTGTGGTTTTGGTGCCTGTCCTGGATCTCGCTCTGTAGATCAGGCTGACCTCGAACTCAGAGATCTGCCTGGCTCTGCCTCCCGAGTGCTGGGACTAAAGGCGTGAGCCACGAGTGCTGGCCAAAGACAGTTATTAACATAATAATAATGAACGGTTGTAACAGATTCTCTATATGCACAGTTCAGAGGTAACAGAAGAGGAAAAGGAGACTTGTAAGTGGGGTTGAGAGGTTTGGGTAGTCAGCATTAAGGAGCCAAACTTGGATTCGGGAGCTGGGAAGGAGCAAGATTAGAAAAGTAACTCCTTGTGAGGGGTAGGCTGAACTGAGTGGAGCCTGGCAGCTGGTCCAGGCCCTTCTGGCTCTACAGGTGCTGTGCATGCAGTTGGTAGACCTAAGGCTAAGCCTGAAGCAATTTCAGGATCTCGGGAGTGTCTCCTCATAACACCTCTCTGGCTCACAGTGCCCATCCCAAAGAGGGGTGGGTAAGAATTCTGGCTCGGCAAGGTCTGGAGCATTTGTCTACTTCTTTCCTAGTGGGCTTTGCTGCCTTTCTCCTCTCCATCTCTTCCAGCATCCAAGCATAACTTCTGGCAGGACTGGCGGGAGAAAAGACCACAGAAGTCCTCGCTCCTCCCTCAGCCGCTGAGCCCGGAGCAGATGCTCCAAGACAAGAATACCACCTGCACGAAGGTCTCCGAGGTGAAGTCCATGCTGCAGGAGCTCCTTGACTCCACCATGTTCAACAAAGGGGAGGTCAAGGCCATCAGATACATGTCCACTGTCGTGGAGAACCTCAACAAGGCCTTGATCCTCCAGCACAAGGAGAACAGGAGTCTGGAGTTGAAATACAGATGTTTGCAGGAGGAGATGACCAAAGAGGTCCAAAGCCAGAGGCTGTACTTCCAGAAATCCATCCAAGTCCTCGAGAGCAAAAGGGACGCTCTGCTAAAGCAGGTAAAGGTTCTAGGGGGCAAATACCATGACCTCCTCACGATAAAGCATGCCCTGGAATTCCAGCTGAAGACCGTTCAGACTGCTGGTGGACTAGAAGAAACCCCTGAGAAAGGGACCCTTCCAAAGAAAGATACAGCCCTGGAAGAACCCCAGCTGGAGCTCAAGGAGGAAGGACGGTTGTTCTCACCTCTTTCCCAAAGCCACCTGGCCAAGGCCTGGGACAGCAGCACACCACCCGCCCAGCAGCCGCTCCCCACCACGGCCACAGACTCAAGGATCGAAGCCGCGTTCCCTGACCACACTGAGCACCTGGAGCCCGTGCTGCTCCACTCAGAGGCGCTCCAGTGCCCAACACAGTGGGAAACTCGGGCGGAAGAGGCCCCAGAACACGGAGGCAAAGACCAAGAGGACCACCCGTCCCCAGCGAGCTGCAGGAGGGCGCTTTTGCAGAGCCACATGGAGCACTGGGAGGAAGAGCTGGGCTGGGAGACCCGGAGGCAGCAGTGGCTGCAGGAGGAGGAGATGTGGCTGCAGCGGCAGAGGAAGTGGACCCTGCTGGAGCAGGAGCACCAGGAGAAGGTGCGGCAGTGGGAGGCGGAGGAGGCTGCCAGGCGGCAGTGGCAGAGACTCACCCAGCCCGAAGAGGAGGCACGGAGCCCCAGGAAGGCCGCCGCCGCCGCCGCCGGGGAGCGGAAGGGAGGTTCGGAGAAGCTGATCTTCACGCCCACCAGCCGGTGGAGGAACCTGGAGAAGTCAGAACCATCGTCAGCGCCTCCCCCGTGCCGGGCACAGTCTGCTCGCCAGAGCAGGAGGTCCCATTTACCCATGTCTGCACACACCCAGCAGCCTGGCCAGGGAAATCAGAGGATCCTGAGTTCAACCGAGTTGATACAAACGCCACGGTCCCGCCAGGTTTCTGCTAAACCCAAAAAATGTGCTTCTTTCCCCATCACGGGGACGTCCATCCGAAGGGTGGCCCGGCCCGCTTTGCAGAAAGCCCCAGTAACCCCCAAGGACAAGGTGTACCACATAGACATGGGGGGGCAGCTGAAGAACCTGCAGATCCTGGGTAGTACGGAATCAGAGCTGGCACTGCCACAGTACCTACGCAGCAAGGCCCTAGAAGTCACTGCCATTGCCATGGAACTGAGCGTCCTCAGGCTGCAGAACCTGTGCAAGAAGTACATCCACTACAGACGTTTCCAGAGCCTCAGGTAGGTGCCCAGCAGACACCCGGTACCCACCCAGCAGATACCCACCCATAGCCATACAGCAGATACCCACCCAGCACCCACCCATACCCACACAGCAGACACCCACTCAGCACCCATCCATACCCACACAGCAGACACCCACCAGGCACCCACCCACACCCAAACAGCAGACACCCACCCAGCACCTACCCATACCCACACAGCAGACACCCAACACCCACCCACACCCACACAACAGACACCCAGCACCTACCCACACCCACACAGCAGACACCCAGCACCCACCCATACCCACTGCAAAACAGGGTAGAGCCAAAACCCAGGGACAGATAAAGAATATGGACAGAAAAACCATGGGGGACGCCCCCAGGTCTCTTGGGAAAGGGGACTAACAAAGGCTATTTGGTGTCAGGCCTCGGACAAGGTGTAGGAGGTACAGCATCTATTGTAGGAGGTACAGCATCTATTGTAGGAGGTACAGCATCTATTGTAGGAGGTACAGCATCTATACGTTGTTCTCCTTACGGTGGGCTTCTCCTCCAAACCCACTCTCCCCATCTCCAACCCCTATTATCCTGACCTTCACTCAGTATATTCCCTACCACTGGCGTGACTTTTCCTTTCCAGCCTAGGGGTCCCTCCCCTCACACCACCTTCCAGCTTTCTGCTCATTCTCAGAGACCCATTCCTCGTTTTCCTCTCAAGAATTCACAAAGTGGAGGCCTCGCTCAAGTCAGCCGACTTGGAGGAAAGAGGAAGTCTCTCTACCAGCTAAGTCCCTTCTCTCTCTTCCCAGACAAGAAGTCATCAAACACATAGGAACCGCTCGGCAGATGAGGGCCACCTATAGGGCCCAGAGCCTCTATGTGTTCCTCGAGAACATCGACCGCCAGCAGAACCTCAGGCTGCAGGTCTGGACAGACAGACAGAAGGACCTGGAAGAGAAGCACCAGGAGTACCTGCAAAACATGGCCACCATGTTCCCGAAGGTGGGCCTCCTGCCCTGCCACCTGTCCAGTGAGGGGGAGCAGCGTGGGGGCTGGTGGGTGAGAGCCTCTGGGCTGGAGTATGAGGGAAGGCCGCTGTCCAGTGTGTGAATACAGGGAGGTGTGTGAGGAGGGGCCCTTCCCAAAACTGTAGAGAGAAAGGGCTTGGGGCTGGGGGAGCTGAGCCCTGCAGTCCCTCTGTGGAACTGGGACTCTCCCTGCTCCCTTCAGCTCTGGTTGCCCTCCAGGCCTGAGGCACAAGGGGGTCTCTTCACCCCCTTGCAGGGGCCTACAAGTTCTTCCTTGTTTTACTAGAACTTTCTTCCAGGCACTTCCTGACAAAGAATGCAGTGGAGGGTGAATGTTGGAAGACCGTGGTGGTCTGAAAGTATCCCTTTTTAAAAACTGTGTTATTCCATGTACACGTGTGTCCCCTTCCAATGTGGATTCTGGGGTCAAACTCGGGTCAGCAGGCGGTCATGACAAGCACCTCCACAGCTACCATGTGGGTCTTGAGAGGGTCTTTACCCAGGGTCTGCCCTCACTTCCAGCTGATAGGCGTCTACTCATGGAAGCCAAAGCAGGCCTCGTCTTCCCCGGCAGTTTGCAGGCTCCACTCAGTGCCTTTTCGGTTTTGATGCTGCGTAGAGCCCCAGACCGTCCTGAGTTCTGCTTCTCTGGGTTCCGTGTATCTTCCTCCCTCAGCTGACAGGATCGCTGTGTCCACATTGTTTGATAGTGTCAGGCTGCGCCTGTTACGGGCCTATTTTTGTTGACTTTATTGAGCATTTAGTCAGCCATTTCAATTTAGGAACTTAAGTCCTTGAGTTTTAGCACATTTTCTTAAATTATACAGTAGCAGCTCAGGTGTGATCTGCTGGCCCCGGGGACCCCCGGGACAGCTAACCTGTGGCCTGTATGCCCCCAGCAGAGGTGTGGATGAAGCCTCACACAAATCATAATGCTAATTAAAACATTTAGAGAGCAGGGCGGTGGTGGTGGCGGCGGCGGCGGCGGCGGCGGCGGCCGCCTTTAATCCCAGCACTCCCGAGGCAGAGGCAGCCGGATCTCTGTGAGTTCATGGCCAGCCTGGTCTACAGAGCGAGTTCCAGGACAGCCAGGACTACACAGAGAGACCCTGTCTTGGGGGGAAAAACCTAGGGGGTTGTTCTTAGCAACCCTTTGAGATGTAACTTGAGAATCACCAAAATAGTATTCATGGCTGATGCCAGGACACTTCACTGAAACTTTCCCTTGAGAAGCTTGTGTGCTTCCTGGGTAGATCTCATTTTTTTTCTCTTAACTCTCCTGCTTAAATTCTACATTTAAAATGTCTTTTGAATAAACTGACTCTTTGAGACCCACATCTATGCTTTTGGGTATGTTTTTCTTCTTTTCTTGAATGTTTTTTTTTTTTTTTTTGGTTTTTCAAGACAAGGTTTCTCTGTGTAGTCCTGGCTGTCCTGGAACTCACTCTGTAGACTAAGCTGGCCTCAAACTCACAGATTTGCCTGCCTCTGCCTCCTGCTGGTATTTTTAAAGAAAACCCCAACCCTGCTCATACTGGCTAGTCCTGAAATTTCCTGTCCATGTAGAAGCCATGAATCCTGCATTTTCCTAAGTCAAAATCCCTTAAGAAGAAAGAAAGAAAGAAAGAAAGAAAGAAAGAAAGAAAGAAAGAAAGAAAGAAAGAAAGAAAGAAAGAGAGAGAGAAAAGGAAGGAAGGAAGGAAGGGGTTAGGTAGAAACAGAGGCAAGAGGTCTATGGAATTATGTGATAAAGATGCGATCCCATCACGGATCCCATCACGGATCCCATCACGGATCCATCGGACCCATCGGTGTTTACCTCCTGCTGTATCCTGCCAGTCATCAGTTCTATGGGAGGCAAGCTCCTCCTGGGGCGGGAGGAACACTGGGGCTTTAGCTTTCCTGTTCCCCTTGCACGAGGTTCCTGGGGGATTCTAATTCCTTGGGGACCATTTTTCAAGAATCTGATAAAATGTGGGGTGCAAGTGTCCCTCTTTAGAACATCTTGTTCCCTGCAGGGACAGTTACAACTGGAGCTGTTCACTCATGCTTTCTACTCTGTGTCCTTTGGTCTATATCCCCCCACTTCCTGATCCACACCCCAACTTTGGTAACCACTGCTTTATTTTTTTTTACCTCTGTATATTTGAATTTTTCTCTATTAGATTCCACAGGTAAGTGTGAGATTGTATAATACTTTCTTTCTGCATCTGGCTTATTTCACTTAGTATGCACGCTGTAGCAAATCACAGGCGCTCCTCTTTGGAGGGACTGGGCTACGGCAGGAAAGAAAGGTAATCTGAGGTTAGTCAGCGGTGGGGAGAAAAGAGCTCCCTTGTACACTGTTGGTGAAGTTGGAGGTTTGGTTGCAGCCCTTAGGACGCAGTGTGGAAGCTCCTAAAGAAGCTGACATTGGAATCCCCAGAGGACCCAGCCATCTCTCTTTTGGGTATCTATGGTTTGAATTTAAAAAGTCCCCCACAGGCTCATGTTTTGAATTTTCAGTGTCCAGTCTGTGTCACTGTTTTGAAGGCCTTGGAGACTTCAGGAAGTGAGGTCAGGCTAGACGAAGTAAGTCATTAGAGTTGGACCTTGAAGGTTCTACTCACCTCTGCTCTGGTGTAGCTCTGTCTCAGCTAAGAGACAGAACAATGACTCTGAGGGACTGAAGCCTCCCTAAACCCAGGAGACAAAACACACTGTGTATGCACAGGAGAAATGAAGCCATCATAGCATCCTTTATAACGGGTGCGCTATGGAGACAATGGGCCATGCTGCTGCACGCCTGAAATCCTAGCATGTGGACAGCTAGGCAGAAAGTGAAATCATGAGGGCAGCAAGAGGCTCGGACAACCTCAGTCTGATCCCTGGAACACACATAAAGGGGGGAAAGAGAACCGACGCCATGAAGTTGTCTTCTGACTGCCACATGCCCCCCGTGGCACTCACATGTGCATACACGGAGTAACCGTAAACAGAGTCTGAAAGAAAGGCTGAACTATTATGCAGCAGCATTTTGTTCGTATGGTGTGTTACATTGACAGATTTTCATATGTTGAACCATCCTTGCATCCCTGGGATGAAGTCTACTTGGTCATGGTGGATAATTTTTTTGATGTGTTCTTGGATTCGGTTTGCCAATATGTTGTTGAGTATTTTTGCATCAATGTTCATGAGGGAGATTGGTCTGTAATTCTCTTTCTTTGTTGCATCTTTGTGTGGTTTGGGTATCAGGGTAACTGTAGACTCATAAAAAGAGTTTGGTAATGTTCCTTCTGTTTCTATTGTGTGGAACAATTTGAAGAGTATTGGAATTAGCTCTTCTTTGAAAATCTGGTAGAATGCTACACTGAAACCATCTGCTCCTGGGCTTTTTTTGGTTGGGAGACTTAATGACTGTTTCTATTTCCTTAGGGGTTATTGGTCTATTTAAATAGTTTATCTGGTCTTGATTTAACTTTGGTATGTGGTATCTATCCAGAAAATTGTCCATTTCTTTCAGATTTTCCAATTTTGTGGAGTACAGGTTTTTGAAGTATGACCTGATGATTCTCTGGATTTCCTCGTTGTCTGTTGTTATGTCTCCCTTTTCATTTCTGATTTTGTTAGTTTGGGTTCTCTCTCTCTCTTTGCCTTTTGGTTAATTTGGCTAGGGGTTTGTCTATCTTGTTGATTTTTTCAAAGAACCAACTCTTTGTTTCATTAATTCTTAGTATTGTTCTCTTGGTTTCTATTTCATTGATTTCAGTCCTCAGTTTGATGATTTCCTGGCGTCTGTTCCCCCTGGGGCAGCAGCCTTTTGAAAATGGCAAGTGTTTGTGTAAAGAATGCTGTGAGGCCCTCCAGCTCCGTGCCCAGCTTCACAGCTGGGTCTGAGAGCAGAAGGCCACTCTGTGCTGGGGCCCTGCCTGTGAGTGCCACCAATGTTCTACGACCTGGCTTCCTTCAGTTTTCTTCCTTCTGTTTCATCCACTGTCCAGATTCTTTACAACAAAAGAGAAAGTAGGAACTACCCCAGCAAGTGTCATGTGCTGGGGACCCTGGTTTAGAGTCAGAGGGCCTTAGCCTCGCCTCAGCCCAGAGCCCAGTGGGGTCAGTGACAATCAGGCAAGGCCTCCTGCCATCCTAGAGAGGCCTCTCTTCCCACCTTCCTGATGTCCCTCTGCTTGCTCCTCTAGCTCAAGCAAGAGTGGAACATCCACCTGAACAGCCCTGTGGTCCTCCCTGCTGCAAAGCCAGGGAGATGCAAGTCACCTCCAGTCCTACTCCAGAGAGTCCGCTCCAGTGGCGCCACCAACAAGCAACCCCCGCCGCCACCCAAGCAGCACCGGGAATCTGTGCCTCTGTGGATAGCTGGGTAGGTGTTGGCAGGCTGAAGGATGACAGCCAGTAGGATGAGAGGGCAGAGGGAGTGGGGGTGTGGGTGTGGGTGGGTGGGGGGGTGGGGGGGTGGGATGGGGATGGGGGGTCGGGGTGGGGGGATGGGGGGGTGGGGCGCAGCTAGCCTGGGGAAGCAGCAGCGAGCAAGGACACAGCAAACATCGCCTCCCTGGCTTCAAGGCCCATCTGCTCGGCTGCCCTGACAGGCTCTGGGCTCGGATCCAGAGACAGAATGTGTATGGCAATGTGTGGTTTCGAGGCGCAGCCTGACTGACCCTGAGAAAATACAGGGGAAACCCTTTATTTCTACTCTGTGTGTATTGACCCAGTATCTACCATTGGTCTATATGTAAACAAGCCAATTCTTCCCCACCGTGTGGCCTCCAGGCTCAGACATGGTGAGCCTCTGGGCAGCCACGATGATTCCCGTGAACACCTACCCCAAAGGGACCTGATTCAGAGCTTCAGCCCCAGGGCATGTGCCTAGAAAGGGAGCCTCAGGAACTAAGGCATAGAGCCTGTGTTGGGGAGGTTTGGGTGACACAGAGGTCTCTGTCTTGGACCTTGTGTCTCCTCGGCCTGTTCCCATGTCTCTTTGTCTCTCTTGATACTGTCTGTGCTCTCCCTCTCCTAGCCAACAAGGGAACCACATGGAAGCCGTGTGGAAGACCGATGTGGCCTCTTCAAGTCACCCAATAGAAAAGAAGACCCCTGCAAGCCTGTCCTGGGACCAACTAGGGGGATATCCAGACATCCCCAGGCTGTTGGCCGTGGATGAGCATTCTTACCACAGAGGCCTGATGTCCTTCAAGACTCGGTAAGGAGTGAGGGTTGGGGTGTGACCTGGATTCAGGGAGACCTGTCCATCAAGGGTGCACTGGTTCTACCCGACAGCTCAGGCACTCTCTTCCCAAACTCTAGTCCTGGACCCAGTTATTGTACCACACCAGAGAAGAAACACTTCCCTGCCTCATCCATTCACTGGCCATCAGCTTGGGTCCTGAGACAATACCACTTCAGTCCCTCACAGGACTTTCCGCAGTACTTGGGTTGCTGTACGAGTTTTACCTCTGCGCGTGCTCCTGGGTTTTCCACGGCTTTCTCGGGTGCCCCAGCTTGCCCTTAGTCTAGGGTTGTTCTAGAGCTAGAGTAACAGGTGGAAGGGCAGAGGCTGAGGGAAACCAAGAACTGTGGGATAGACCTAAGACCTGGGCCTGAGCCGTCTGTGGGGATTTCTTTTCCTGACTGCCTCAAAGAACCGTCCCTGGGGAGAGCAGCTGAGGACCAGGTGTGGGGACGCACACCTACATCCCAGCACGCCGGAGGCCCAGACAGGAGGACCTCCAGTTTAAGGCTAGCCTGGGACGGCGGCAGAGAGAAAAGCAGCAGGACTCGGAACCCAGTGGGCTGTTCTGGTTAGAGCAGGTTACCTCCTTTGTCTCTCTTGGCTTGAAGACATCACCACTGAAGACTCAAGGCTCTTTCAAGGGACCTTTTTCATCTCATCTGCTGCTAGTGGACCTGACTCTGTCCCAGAAAGATCTGTAGCAAAGAGAAGCCACTGGAGGAGCCTGCTCAGTGAGGCCTTCCTCTGCTGGCCCCTTCACTAGCTAGCTCCTCCAGTGTCTCTCTCTGTACTCCCAGCATGGCCCTGACTTTGCCCAGTCTCTGGGGGAATCTGAGGCCCACCCCTTCGTTCTTCCCATGTATAAATGCCTGGATAAACATCAGTGTACATACTACACTTGACTCGAGGCATTTGGGGCATTAGGATCTTTCCGAAAATGAAAGGAGACAGCGGCTGGCGTGACGACTCAGTCAGGAGAGGGCCGCTGCATGGGCGTAAGGACCTGAGCTCAGATCCCCAGCACCTACATTAGAGGCTACGCGTGGCAGCACCAGGAGGTGGAGACAGCTAGGTCCCTGGAGCTCACTGGCCAGCCTCCCTGGCCTAGTCAAATTGAGGAGCTAGAGGTTCAGTGAGAGACCCTGACTCAAAACATAAAGCAGAGAACAAGTGAGACACTCGATGTCAACCTCTGGCCTCCCCAGGCGCTCACACACGTACCACACATACATCCACACACCCACATGAGCACGTACATCCCCTACACACCCAAAGAAAGGTTGATGGGGAAAGAGAGTCCGAGTGAACAGCACCCAACCGCACCTTCCTTTCTTTTCTTCTTTTTTTTTTTTTTTCCATCTTTTGCTCACACTCTGTGGTATAAAAATTCTAAGATCCTTCATGTCTCAAGTAGAGCTGTTCCACCCACCCCTGATCCTCCACTGGGATCTCAGCCGCAGGCTGAAGCACTTATCAAAATATTGTTCCCAGCAAAGACAGCTTTCTCTCCTTGTAAGAGAATTTAGGTGAAGACAATTTTCTTCCCCCTTTCACAACTCTACAGGAGTTTATCCGACTTATCACAGTCCCAGGACAGACGCAGAGCCCTGCTTCTGTCTGCACTGGCACTCCAGGTTGGGTCAGCTCCCTGTGTCTTTTTAGGAGGTTCCTGTGTTGTGCCCAGATGCCAAGATGGTGTCCTTCGAAACCTTGCAGGCCCCCTTCTCTGAGGTCTCTGCTCTGCCTGACCAGCAGAGAGAGAGCTCCTGAGCTCTCTGACTGGCAGGCTGAGGGGAGCTGTCCTGCCCTTCCCCTGCTCAGAGCTGCTCCTGCACAGCCACAGCATAAGCTGCTCTCGTGCCTACCGAGAGGTCTCGGAGCACAGACTCAGAAGGCTTAGAACTTGGTGTCTGCGAAAGAGATTAGAGCAGATAGAAAGTAACAAATAAGGTTGAAAGGAGGGGAGAGGAAACACCCTGTGAAGTAAGACAAGATGTAGACTCAAAAGAGGAGAGGCCGAACCCCTAAGATTCAGCAGAAATGTCATGCTAAGCAGTTCTACACTCAAGTCAAGTCTGAGCTCAGCTCTGGATTTGTCCCCATGCTCTGGGTGGGCTGCATGGGCCTTGTCTCAGGTGCTACCCTACTTGTAACCATATTAGCTCTTTCAGTGCCTCAGCAATCCAAAGAAAGGAATGCCAGGAACCCTCAGAGGAGCCAGCTGAGCTTGTCCGCAAAATGTCCAGCCATTCACTCCCTGGATCCCTACAAAGCCAGAAGGATGGGGCGACTCCGGTTCCCGCTCCAACCCTTAGTGAGTCTCCAACTTCCGGGTCACTAAAACCCTCGCAGGGACTTGGTCCAAATGCTGGTTCCCAGCTGGTGCCTTGAAACACACGTCAGGTGTTACAAAGTTGCCCTAGAACTTTGAGAAACACCCTTCTCTTTCTTTTAGTCCCCATACTGTTAGTTTTTAATAAAATAGAGGTTGGTTAAGTCTCCTGTCTCATTGCCGAAAGCCTCCCCTCCAACTCCCCGACTCATCTTTGGAACCAGGCCCGAGGATTGCTCGAGTGGGGTCACTGACTGTGGGAGCCAACAAGCCAGGAGGCTGTTATCAGTGCCTGGCACGCAGGAGGTTAGAAAGTCTATTTAATCAAACACAAATAGGTATCTGATATTCAAGTGATTAGTAGAACAGCTCAGAAAAACAAAAGGCATGATAGTGGTACACGCCTGTGATCCCAGCACCTGGAAGGCAGAGGCAGGAGGATCAGGAAGTTCATGGTCATCCTTGACTACAGGGTTAGAAAGAATGGAGACACAGAGGTTCCCAATCTAGATGGTGGAGTTCAGGGGGCCCTCAGCAGCAGCCATGTGCTTGTTCAGCGGAAATCTGCTTTAGTTCATGTATTTGTCTATGAAGACCCGCCTACCTCCCCCAGCCTGCCTCATCCCCACTCAGCCTTTCCCAGCCTCTCCTAGAGACCAGACACAGCTGGCAGCAGATGTTCTAAGTGAACCCGTATCTAGGTTCTCCTCAGGAATAGTGCCTGTCTTTGGTTCCAGTTGAGGTTAAAGTGAAGGATGCACAGCCAGGTATGGTGGTGCATCCTTTGAATCCCAGCACGCAGGAAGCAGAGTCAAGAGGATCTCTACGAGCACAGGGCTACCATGAGTTCAAGGACAGCCACAGCGACATAAGGAGACCCTGTCTCAAAAATAAAAACAAACAAAAACTCTGGAAAGAAAAGGAGACCGTGGGCTTTATGAACGCTGTCAGGAGTAAGGTTCTGCTTTGAACCCTAGCTTAAGCCAAGAAGGATGCCTAGTTAAAGAGGAAGACAATGGCATTCAGATGCAGGTTGGAGACAGGACAAGCTCTGTAGGAAGAGGCAGTTTCCAGGCTTACTCTTTATGGAAAGCCTCATTGCAATCACATACAACATATTAAAGTACATCCACAGCCAGCCTCTGGAGGATCATGAGTTCAAGAACAGCCTGGGTCACATAGTGAGATCCTGTCTTAAAAGAATAATTAGCCGGGTGGTGGTGGCACACGCCTTTAATCCCAGCACTCGGGAGGCACAGCCAGGTGGATCTCCGTGAGTTCGAAGCCAGCCTGGGCTACAGAGCGAGATCTAGGACAGGCCCTAAAACTGCACAGAAAAACCCTGTCTCGGAAAAAAAAAAAAAAAAAGTAAAGCCTTCACATTAAATATATTGCTTCAAATAATTTGAAATGAATTTTGTTTTGTTTTGTTTTTTGAGACAGGGTTTCTCTGTATGTAGCCCTGGATGTCTTGGAACTTGTAGACCAGGCTGGCCTTGAACTCACAGAGATCCGCCTGCCTCTGCCTCCCAAGTGCTGGGATTAAAGGCGAGTGCCACCACCTCCCGGCCCAATAACATTTTTAAAGGCTTTATATATTTTCACAGTCTTGTGACGGTGCTTAAAGTTCCTAGTAGCTAGTCATCAGGATGGAGGACTTGGACTTCTTATATGTCCTTCAGTAAGATCTCTGGCAAGCAGTCTGTGCCTGATAGATTCCTTTCCTGCTCCACTAACAATCTGGGGAGTGCATTCGTGCATGTATGTGTATGTGCATTCATGCGTGTGTGCATGCATGTGTGTGTGTGTGTGTGTGTGTGTGTGTGTGTGTGTGTGTGTGTATGGTGCTTTTCTAGCAATGGGGTTGGGATACAGGATGCATTTTTTTCAGAACCGAGTTAACCTACTTGATCAAACAGGACGTTGTCTGCAAAACCAAAACAACAACAACCCAAGGGGAGCCAAGGAAGGCAGAGAGGGACTGTATGTGGGACTTGACCATAGCTCTGCTTGCATGGTTCATGGCCACAGGAGCCTCAAGATGAGGAGTCAGAAGTAATGTGGAAAGGGACCCGAGGGAAAGGTCTGTGTGGAGAAAAAGGGACAAGAATCTTTTAGAAAGAACCCAGGCAAAGAGCCAGGGATGGAAAGCCGTGTATTCCTGTCACATATACTGTGGGAGGTTGACTCTGAAGAGCAGGGTAGGCATAACTTCCTGATTAGATAAGTCATCTCAAAAAGAGAGGTGTGCACAGCTGGGATACTGCAGATGTCAGCGGGCCCACTGGGAAGGAGCAGGAGCCAATACCCTGAAGGCTCTGGTTTGGTGGAAAGCTGGACAATACCCATGAGTAAATGGGGACCTGGAATAAAGAACAGGAAATTATAGAAAAGGAAGTAAAAGATGGGGATTCTGGAAGTAAAAAAGTTAGAGGCTAGAGAGATGGCTCGGTCGTTAAGAGCACGCACTGTGCCATGCGGTGGTGGGGCACGCCTTTAATCCCAGCACTCGGGAGGCAGAGGCAGGTGGATCTCTGTGAGTTCCAAGCCAGCCTGGGCTACAGAGTGAGTTCCAGGACAGGCACCAAAACTACAGAGAAACCCTGTCTCGAAAAACAAAACAACACTGCTCTTGCACAGGGTCTGAGTTTGGTCCCCAGGCCCATGTCAAGAGACTCACAATGCCTGTCTGGTTCCACGAGCTTCAAACCTTCTCCTGAATGCCACAGACACGTCACATATGCACACACACACACCCCACGTCACGGACACGTCACATATGCACACACACACACCCCACGCCACGGACACGTCACATATGCACACACACACCCCACGTCACGGACACGTCACATATGCACACACACACCCCCCACGCCACGGACACGTCACATATGCACACACACACACCCCACGCCACGGACACGTCACATATGCACACACACACACCCATGTAAACATATACACATGATTAAAAAATAAAGGCAGGGAATATAGCTCAGTGTAGAATGTTCACCTTACACATACAAGGCCCCAAGTTTGATTCCTAGCACAAAAAATATTAAATATAAGTCTTTTCAAAAAATTAGTGTCAGAGATGAATTATTTTAACAAGGTTATTGCCAATCTAGACAAAAATAAAGGGAGTGGGAAACCCATGAACTTGAGACTAGGTCAATAGAAATGGACCAAATGTAACACCTACTAAAATCCAACTCCCCAAACTAGGCACTCAAGGTATGTGGAGCAATGTCAGATGACTGTCCCAGAAAGAGAGAGGCAAAAAAAATATTTCCAAATGATGGAAGAATAAACTTCAGATTCAAGCTCAGAGAACCTAAGCAGGGTAAATATTCAAAACAAACTAACAAAAAAACATACCTAATCATATCACAGAGAAACCTGAAGCCAAAGACAAAAGAGCATTTTCAATTAAATGTTTATTTTAATTTTACACACACAGGTGTTTTGCCGGCATGCATATCTGTGTATCACGTGCCTGCCTGGTGCCTAGGGAGGCAGAAGAGGGCATCAGATCCCCTGGGACTGGAGTTACAGATAGTTATTTGCTGCCATGTGGGTGCTGAGATTCAAACCCAGGTCCCCTGCAAGAGCAGCCAGTGCTTTATCCACCAAGCCATCTCTCCAGCCCCAAGAGGACGTCTTAAAATTAGCCTGGGTGTGCCTCAACAGTAAAGTACTTGCCTAGCATGTGTGAAGCCCTGGGTTTGAGAGTCAACCACACATGTACATGGACACACACACACACACACACACACACACACACACACACACACACACTATAGAAAAAAGAAAGCAGCCCTCTCATTAGAAACTTTGGCAGCCAGATGGTGCCTGAGGCCCAGCTGTTTCCCTGCCTTGTAGGTACACAAGATCACCAAGTAACCCCGGGAGCTATTAGCTCAGATTTCCGTTAGCCGCACTAACAATTGGCTAGACTACAACAGTGGCTAGCGTCCCACGAGGCACGGGCCCTCTAGTGCTCCACAGGCCTTTCCTCCCAGGCTGCATGCCATGAGGACCTGGGTGGGTTTCCTCGCCACCCCACAAAGGCAGCAGTCCCTAGTTGGGGAAGGCAAAGAGGAGCCTGGGTATGCTAACTTGAATGTCCCTCAACCCTCGGCAGGACCCTAGAACAACCAGAGCCTGAGTGCAGCTGGCTCAGCAGCCGGGGCTCGGCTGAGGAACCGCTACGGCTGCTTCCTGAGAGGAGCAGTCAGTAATAATGTGGGGCTGTCCAGAGGATTCAGGAGTGCTCTCCCATCATCCAGTGGTGAGTGACCTGAGCCAGGTTGTCTTGCTTCTTGGGAGAGTGCCTTGATTGCGGAAGCCACTAGGAGGCAGCAAAGTGCTTGTTTAAGAGGCTCAGGGACCTGGTCCGGGAGAAGCGGCAGCATTACAGCCGCTTAGGAACCACAGCAAGGTGGATGGATGGGTACTGCAGAAGTTCAAGGGCCACGTGGGAGGGGCCGGCCCCCAGGGGGTCCACTGGGCGGGGCCGACCGCCAGGGGGTCCACGTGGGCGGGGCCGACCGCCAGGGGGTCCACGTGGGAGGGTGCCAGGCTGTGTGTGGAGAGCAAGTTCGGCGAAGGGAGAGGAAAGACACAAAGGATTCCGGACCATCCTCGGAGCATCTGGATCCTACAGATAATCTGTAGTGGCCAGGCTTCTCTCCGTCATGGTCTTCTTTGCCTGGCTGCCCATCCCCATAGGGCCCTCAGCACTGCGGGGCAGAAATGTGTCCTTGCAAATGATTATTTAGGCAACTACTTTTAAGAATTCTGCCAGGAGGCCCTCCTGTGGACTTCTGCCAAACACATGCCACGTCCTCATTCATTCATTCACTTACTCATTCAACAAATATGTGAAGCACTTGACACTAGGCAACCTGCCCAGAGGACTGTGCACACAGTAGAAACCAAGTCAAGCTCTGCTGAAGGACTAGGTCGCCCCTCCCCCGCCCGTGGACCGGCCTGCTCTTGCACCTGAGCTTTCGACTTGGCTGGGCTTCTGCTTGGAAAGCAGATCA
This sequence comes from Peromyscus eremicus, assembly GCF_949786415.1. NCBI lineage: Eukaryota > Metazoa > Chordata > Mammalia > Rodentia > Cricetidae > Peromyscus > Peromyscus eremicus. The sequence continues at coordinate 4,418,854 of NC_081436.1, forward strand.
AATTACATGACTTTGTATTTACCGGTTGATCGATGGTTTTTGAGACAGGGTCTCACTATTTAGGCCTCGACGGCCTGGAATTCGCTGTTTGCACCAGGCTGGCCTCAAACTCAGGTATCCACCTGCCTCTACCTCCTGAGTGCTGGGATTAAAGGATGTGCCACCATATCCAGCCACTGGTTGATTTCTTTTCTTTTTTTTTTTTTTTTAAAGATTTATTTATTTATTATGTATACAGTGTTCTGTCTGCACATATCCCTGCAAGCCAGAAGAGGGCACCAGATCTCATTACAGATGGTTGTGAGCCACCATGTGGTTGCTGGGAATTGAACTCAAGACCTTTGGAAGAACAAGCAGTGCTCTTAACCTCTGAGCCATCGCTCCAGCCCCTGGTTGATTTCTTAATCACTTTTTGAACACCTACTGTGGTGTCGAGTTTTGTACTAAGCACTGAGGACACAAATATGAACAAAACACTTCCAAGGAGCTTACCACAAGCACCGTGTCCTTGGAAGTTCTGAAATGTCACAAAAATAACACTAGGTTCTTATACTCTTGAAAACTCACCATCCATTCATCTGTCGGTCCATCCATCCATCCATCCATCCATCCACCTGCCCATCCATCCATCCATCTGTCCATCCGTCTGTCCACCACACATTCAGCGATGGCTTCCTGGTGTGCTGTGCTGAGATTTTTTTGTGTGTGACTATGACACTGGGATACCACGTCTCTTTCCACTCTGCAGACAGAGAGGTAAACTGCAGTGGCCTGGCAGGTCTGAAAAAGCAGCCCATGGCAAGTGTGTGGTAGAGCACGGGAGACAAGGAGAAGTGATGTTCACTCAGGAAAGGCCGTAGGGCTCAGAGGGATTTCAGTCAGTGTCGGAGGAGAGAAAGACAGAATTACTGCAGGGAGCAGGGTGGGCAGATATCTGAGGGAGGAGGAACAGACAGGGAAGTCGAGAAGAATAAAACCCCGCTTATATCCTCAAAGGTTTTCAGTCAAGTGGGAGACAGACTAGCAAACCTCACCATATCCTCCCTGTGACCTCTCCATGCTCTTGGGGGTTGCCCTCCACGGTCCATTAGTTATCTTCTGCCTGCCTTGGGGGTGCCGGGCACGACACCCCATTGCTTGGATTCTCTCCTAAGATGACTTTACCTTGCCATGTGGCTGCACTTGTCACGTAGATGAAAGAGATTCCCACATGCCCTCCACTTCTATCCTGAGAGCTGTGTAGCACACATACAACTGAGCACCTCTCTTTTTAACACGTTTATTAGATTTGTTAATTTTACTTCTTGTGTGAGTGTTTTTGCCTGCATGTTTGTGGGCGCAATGCATGTTTGTGTGCACAATGTGTGCATGCTTGGTGCTCACAGAGGTCACAAGAGGGCATTGGATCCCCTGGAACTGGTGCTAAACCGCCATGTGGGTGCTAGGAATCGAACCCACAACCAAACATCTCAAACGCTGCCCACTGTACCTTCACCAGCTCATCCAAATCAAGCCCATGTTTCCATTTCAGCCCAAACCTGCATTTCTCCTCTGCTCCTCTCCTTCTGCCAGGGCAGACACCTCATCTCTTGCACCCCCATATCAGTCGGTCCCCATTAGGCACCTTATGTGTCTTCTCTCTGGTGAGCACCTAAGTTAGGCCATCAACTGGGGTCTCAATCACATTTTAAAACATTTTGTGTGTGAGTGTTTTGCCGGCACATGTGTCTGTGCACCTGAGTGCCTGGGATCCACAGAGGCCAGACGAGGACACTGGATTTCCTCGAACTGGAGTTACACACAATTGTGAGCTGCTATGTGGGTGCTGGGAATCAAACCTGGGTCCTCTGGAAGAACAGCCAGTGCTTTTAACCACTGAGCCATCTCTCCAAGCTTCCGAGGTCTCTTTAGTTTTATTCTCTTGCAAACTGTTCCACACTAGGCTGGAGAGATCTCTACTGTAGATGTGATAGAACATCTGCACTTAAAAAACTTCCATGGCCATCTCTCTCTCTCTCTCTCTCTCTCTCTCTCTCTCTCTCTCTCTCTCTCTCTCTCTCTCTCTCTCATTGGTTTGTTTTGTTTCTCTGTGTAATAGCTCTGGCTGTCCTGGATCTCGCTCTGTAGACCAGGCTAGCCTCGAACCCAGAGATCCACCTGCCTCTGCCTCCTGAGTGCTGGGATTAAAGGCGTGTGCCACCACCACCTGGTGGCTCTTACTTTTCTTAAGAAAATATTTAATAACTCTGTAAAGCCTTGGTACCAGCCCTTCAACTGGCTACATGGTACTCCATTACTTAGACGTACTATACTGCTGATTGGTCCTCTAGTGATAAGTGTCTGTGTGTTTTCTCAACTTTTGCTATCAATGATTTAACTTTGTACATAGTTTATTTTCCATATATGTAGGTATACTGGATCAAAATCATATGGTGCTGTAATTCCACAAGCAATGATAAATTTGCACTTCAACCCATCATCAAATGTTTGCCAATTTATAGGTGAAAAATTATATTTAAATGTAGTTTAAATTTTCTTGTGAGGGACTTTAGTGTGTGTTTTTTTTTTTTAACTACGTCTAAGGGTCATTTATCTTTTCTGTCAACAACCCATTTTCTTATATGTTTTCTGCTCTTTTTCATATCGACTTGAAAAGGTTTTGTATACATAAAGCAAATTATCTCCTTTGTCTCTGGTATGGGTTGCAAACCTCCCCCCGGTTCTCCATTTGTCTTTGTTTATGGTGTGCTTTTGCTCTGCAGAAATTATAGATTTTTCTGTTGACAGAATTTGTCTTTCTTATGCTTCGAGAAATCTTGTACCATCTGAAAAATCCTCCCTCCACGATGATATTGTGAATTTGTAATTTTGCTCTTTTACATTTATTTAAACACAATTGATTCATATGGGTGTAATTTAGTGTGAGAGCTGAAGCAGGGAACCACATCATTTTTTTCCAGGTGGCTACACAGTTGTCTCAATAGTGCTAACTGTGTGATCTATCCCGTCCCTGCTGACAGACAATGCTGTCTTCATAACATACTAAATTCCTTTAATGTCTTGGATCTATTTCTGGTCCATTTGTTCTCTTGATGGAAACACTTAGCATGCACTGGCATTCTCTGGAGTTCACTGTACTATTTGGGAGGGCTTCCTCCCTCTCATTAACCTTCCTTTTCAAAATGCTCACGGCTAGCTGGTTGTGGCTGCCGCCACCATTTCGGTCGGTATAAATTTCCACGAGAACTTTATATTCAGGTTCCGTAGTCTATTGGTATTTTTATTAGACCATATTAAATTTATAGATTAGTTTATGGGGCGCTGACATCTTTATGACACTGGGCCTTTCTACTTGGAGATATACTGTGCCTTTCCATTTATCCAAGCTTCTTTCAGTGTCTCTTGCCAGCATTTTTAAGTACCTAGATCTAGCACGGTTATGATTCGATTGCTGTTTCATTTACTTTGTTGTTTCAATTGAATAGCACATATTTTATTTCCTTATACTTTCTAGTCAATCCATTTTAAAATGTACATTAACTTATGCCTGTTTTGCTTAAAGCATCAAGCCTGGTGATCTGGGTTGGATTCCATGTGCATGCACAAGCACACACACACACACACACACACACACACACACACACCCCACAAATAAATGTAAACCATGTCTTATTTGTATTTGCTTTTCAGTTAGTGTCCTTGGACTTTCTGAATAAGCCATGTCTTAGTTTGCTTTCTGTTGCTATGATTAGGGTCATGATCAAAAACACATGGGGGAGGGTGTATTTGGATTACAGGTCCCTCTTCAGGGGATGTCGGGGCAGGAGCTCAAAGAAGAGACCTGGAGGCAGAAACAGAAGCACAGGCCATGGAGGAGCGCTGCTTACTGGCTTTCTCCTAGGGGCTTGCTAAACTGGCTTTCTTATACAAGCCAGGCCCACCTGCCTCGGTGTGGCACCACCCACACGGGCGGGCCCTCCCCTGTCAATCATCAGTCAAGAAAATGCCCCACAGACTTATTTTTATATCTCATTCTTTTCTCTCCTGTAATTATATAAGCACGTACTTTCAAAGCCAGGTTAAATAAAAATAGCCACAGGAGCAAACCTTGTCCCACATTTCATTTTAATGGGATTAATCTAATTTTTTTATTAAGTATAATTATGAACTTTGGACTGTGTAAATTTTGTTTTGTTTTTGTTTTGTTTTGTTGTTTTTTGAGACAGGGTTTCATAACAGCCCTAGCTGTCCTGGAATTTACTTTGTAAACCAGACTGGCCTCAAACTCACAGAGATCCCCCTGCCTCTGCCTCCTGAGTGCTGGGATTAAAGACATGCACCACCACACCCAGCTGAGTGTGTAAATTTAGTCCCATTGAAAAAAATTACTATGGGGCCAGTGAGATGGCACGGTGGTTAAAGGTGTGGTTGCCAAGTCCGACAACTGGAGCTCAATCCCAAACCTGTCTGGTGTAAGAAGAGAATTAACTCACACGAGGTGTGCTCTGACTTCCACATACTTGTCATGACACATGTACACCCATACACAGAGAGAAAGACAGACAGAGAGAGGGAGAGGATAATAATAAAACAAATCTTTTAAGAACTAAAACCAAATGCCAGGTGTGGTAGCACATACCTTCAGTCCAGGCACTTGGGAGGCAGAGACAGGTGGATCTCTGTGAGTTTGATGCCAACGTGGTCTACACAGCGAGCTCCAAGGCAGCCTGCACTACATAGAGAGGCCCTAATCTCATAAAAAAAAAAAAAAAGAAATGAAACCAAGCAGTTTGACTCCAGATCCTGTGTCCCCAACCACTGTGTTCTAATCTCTCAGGAACCTGGAGTCCTGAGCCAAGATCCAAAAGGACCTGCCCAGGGAAAGAGAGCCGGACCGTGAGGACCTATTCTCCATCGCAATGGTTAACTAAGCTGGAAGGCTGACATCACTGCCAGCTTTTTCTTTTCATCCACATCCTCTGTATCTATGTGAGCTCTACTTCCTCTACTTTATCTTGAACTGCTCTGTATCTATGTAAGCTCTACTTCCTCTACTTTATCTTGAACGCTGGAAGGTCCCTGCACTGGTCTTGGCCCTTCCTCATTCTACCTATCTCTACTCTTCTCCAGCATTCACATCTGCATCTTCTGATGACTTTCTGTGTGTGTCTCCAGGCCTCTTTCCTAACCAAGCTCACCTCTGCCCTGTAAACTCAATACCTCCACCAAGACACCTCACAGGTGCCAGAAACTGAACCTATTTAACTCAGAGCTCTTTGTTTCTGCTCCTACACAATTCTGGGCCTCCCACAGACTCTTCCTTTGTAGTAATTACAGATGATTACTCAACAAATATAAAGCATGTACTTTAGTACTGGAAAAAAACAAAAGGGAAAAAAAAGACCCAAACAACTGCCCTCATGCCCTCAGAGCCAACAGGGCAGGGGTAAGGGATACAGAGGACAGGGTTTAAATTCTTAGAAAGGCAACTGAAAGCCTGGGAGATTGTTCAGTGTTGAGAGCCAGGCCACTCCAAGTTTTCCCCAGTCCCTGGTGTATGCAGAAACAATGTAATTCCTTGGAAAACCAGGAACACACTTGGCAAACCAGGGCCTTGGGAGCTTTCGCCTAAGGCCCTGATGTTTGGAAAAGGAACAGTTAGTAGTTCCTTATCTAAAACCAGGAATATGCTTGGCAAGGCCAGTGGGCCAGGCCTAGGGCCAGGGCCTGGGGATAGCTTCGCTTCCGGTTGGAGAACCCAACTCTTCTCCCCTAAGGAGCGATGGTTATCAGGCCCAAGGCAGTAAAGATTGCTTTCAACATGGAATCACAGCTCAGGATATTCTTTCTTATTTGTAACCATCAAGGGCTTAATAGGTCAAGAATAAGAACCAAATGAGTTAGGCCCTGTCTCGGAGAGGGGAGGGGAGAGCCAAAATCCACACTGAATTACAAGTTGACATGAGCTTCCCTGACCCAGACACTGCTCTGCTCCACCTTCCATACTTTTTTTGATCATTCTGCCCTAGCCACACTAGGATTCTTGCTCTTCAAATTCATCAGACTCCTTCCTGCTCCAGAGCCACACCGTCCCTTCTGACTGGGGGTTGTGGTTAATCTCCATCATCAATCTGATTTAGAATCACCTAGGAGACACTCCTCTGGGTATTTCTGTGAAGACATTTCCAGGAAGGTCTGACTGAGGTGGGAAGGCCCATCCTGGACACGGGTTGTACTATTCTAAGAGCTGGAGTTCCAAACTAAACAAAAAGAAGAAAACATGGGGAGCACCAGCGTGTCAGCTCTCCCTGCTCACTGACTGCGGATACAACATGACTGGCTGCCTCACCCTGCTGCTGTCATGGCTTCCTTACCATGACAGAATGCACCCCTCAGACTGTGTGCCAAAGTAAATCATTCCTTAAATTGCTTTTAATTGTGAGAACAGCAATAAAAGTTGAAGAGGCCTAACTTAACATTAGTGCAGCCGTGACAGGCTGCAGATGAACAATGCTGGGACTATACCTCACCATTACAATAACCAGGAAAAGCTACAAACTGTACCCCACAGGGGACCAATCAGAATTGAGACAAACAAGTACTAAATGCTCTAGAACATCAAGGATCGCTTACATAATCTGTATATAGCTTGCTAATTTCCTTGCTGCAACGCTAGTACCAATCCCTGTTTGACAAGACTTCTGTTACCTCACTCCTGCCCAACCAGGAGTTCAAGCCCCATCTGAATCTGGAACTCCCCTACACCCCCATCCTTTACTCCTTAAAAACTCTGCCATAACTGAGCTCAAGGCTCTCCCTGATCGAACTGCTGTGCTGGAATTGATGGGAAGCCCAAGCTTGAGCTTGCAATAAAGGCTCTTTGCTTTTGCATATGGACTTGGACTCCTGGTGAGGAGGGGGGTTGCTCATGACCAGGGTGTAACAAAAGTACTTAACACAGCAATGCAGTTCTGAGGATGGGGGACTGGTTTTGGGTTGGGGAGTGGAAGAGTTTGGGGTGGTCATTAAGAGGAATCCTAGAATGCTCTAAACAGAGCTTTTTAAGCCACTATGGTGTGAGTCTGGAAGAGCAGAACAGTAATGACAGGCAGATAGTGAATGCCACGCCTCTGGGGTGCTTATCAGGAGCTGGCAGCACCATTCTTGCTACATTCTGCCAAATAACCTGGCTGCACTCTGCTCATGCCCTGAGAACGTGAGTGAGACTGATGTAAAAAGTAATGGACTAATTTGGGGGTGTAGGAAATGTCATGACAACATAGTGTTCAGGCTATATTCACAGTCACTACTCACTAATCTTATCCAACTTTACAGTAAGAGAGAGCCAAGCAAAAAGAAAGGTGTCCTGCAGCCAATACCACATCCACTGAGACACCAACCTGTGAAAATTCATATTTGAGAGAGTCTAAATTAAGAATACCACTGGAAATATTCACTGTTTGAAAACAGCAACTAGCGAGACACTGTTTTCCCAAGTGTTCCAGGTTTGGTTACCTGTGTGTAAAAAGCCACTATAACTGTGATAGAAAGGGGACAGACTCCATCCTGAAGCAACAGTAGACCTTGGTGACACCCACATGGTATTAGTTTTATAAGCATTGCAGGACATCTGATCACACTCTGAACCCCAAGATTTTGTTATTTACTGGAAAAAATATGTTTCTAGTTGTGGTGTGGCTTAGTCCTAGCACACACCTTTAATCCAAGAGCTTTCTGCTTACTGCAAACAGGATTAAATAAAGTCAAACACAGGTCAAGAGGTGGAGCAAGCAACCAGTTGACAGGAAAAAAATCATAGGAAGAGGAATAGAGTAAGGAGGACAGACAGAAAGACACAGGCAGTAGAAGGGAGGGACATTCAGTTGGAGGAGTTTTGTTTGAGCTGGCACCGGAGAAAGCTCTCTTTCTGGGATGTCAGTAGAGGAAGAAGTTCAGCTGGGTGCTTTCTCTGCCTCTCTGAGCTAGCAGGTTTTCACACCAGCACCTGCCTCCTGAGTCTTTCTTGGTAAAATCTGAACAACTGAGATTTAGTAAAAAAAAAAAATTTGGTGGTCCAACATGTGGCACAACCACACAGACAGAGAGATCAAGCCAGCTGTGGACAAACTGAGAAGACATCAGATTTGGTAAGACACCTGGGAAGTCCTCAAGGAGAGAGTTAAGTCATTTTAAAAGGAAAAATCTTTCCCACGTTAAGAATGGGAAATATCATAACACAGGGTGTTAAGACCCCGTATAATGCTACTTCAGATGGCTTGAAAATAGAAGCAGAAAAATGAAAAGATAAATGACTTAGCTGAGATTGACAGAATACCAATTATAATTACTATCCATCTGGTAATTCATATTTTATCTTTAATAGTCATAGTGTTTTTTTTGTGACAAACATGAAAAGTGGATTGATAAGATACAAGCCTTAGAAAGACTTACACATGAAAATAAAAAAAAATACTCTGACACAGATAGAGGAATTTAGATAAGAACCTACCACACCACACATTGAAACTGAAGAGGGGCAGCTGAAGGTTATTAGAAAAACAACCTTAGTTTATCCAGTTACTAGACAAGAATGATCAGCAGATGATAGGCACTCCAAAAGTTACGTAGAAGTTAAGTGGAATCCTCTAGAAATACTAGATTTGAGATTTAAGGAAGCAGTCATTTTATATGGTATGCATTCACCCTATGTGGAGCAAATATTAAATTCATGGGCAACTCAGAACAGAGGTATCCCCCAAGACTAGAAAGATTTAGCAACAGCAATGTTGGAAGCTGGTCCTCAATAACAATGGCAAACATGGTGGAAAGAGGAAGCAAGGGCCACAGAACAACAAAATAAGGCTGGAGATATTAATATTTCCCAAGATCAGTTTCAAAGGCAGCTTGAATTTAATGATGACATTCAGGTGCTATGTTGATTAGCAGCTTTAAATGCTTGGACCATGTTGAAGAATCAGGAAAGAGGTCTGAGTTATTTACTAAAATTATGCAAGGCCCCAAAGAAGCCTTCACTGATTTTTTTGCAAAGATTGACTTCAGCTGTAAGTAGAATTGTTTCATATCCAGAAGTCAGACGAATATTAATTGAATATATGGCTTCTGAAAATGCTAAGTCAGAATGCAAAAGGGTGATTAGGCCTTTAAAGGTAAGATCAGCACCAATAGCTGAATGGATTAGAAATACGCTGATATGGATCTCACACTTATGATGATACTCTGATAAAAGTAAAAGTTTTAAGAAAACTTTTAAGTTTCTAAAAGTTTTAAGAAAAATCAAAATGTCAGATGTTTTTGTTTGTTTGTTTTTTTTTTGTTTTTGTTTTTTTTTTGGTTTTTCGAGACAGGGTTTCTCTGTGTAGCTTTGCGCCTTTTCCTGGAACTCACTTGGTAGCCCAGGCTGGCCTCGAACTCACAGAGATCCGCCTGGCTCTGCCTCCCGAGTGCTGGGATTAAAGGCGTGTGCCACCACCGCCCAGCCAATGTCAGATGTTTTAATTGTGGTAAGTAAGGTCATTTGAAAAGAGACTGTAAGCAAGACATTTCTAGAATTAATGTTTTTTCTAGAGATAATTCAGAAAGAAGGCCCTAGCCTTTTGGAGTATGTAGAAGGTGTAGCAAGGGCTGGAATTGGACTAATGAATGCAGTTCAACAAGGGACAGGCAAGGTAACCTTTTGCCATAGGGAAATGCCATGAGGTGCCTCCCACAGGCCCAATATCAAATTTGAATCAGTCATTCCTTGTCAGTATCAGAGAAACTCATCCACAGAGCAATTAAAAGACTTAATACCTATTGTTAAAAACAACACTGCTCTGAATGTAATCAAGGACAGAACAGCTAGCTTCAGTAGATAAGACAAAAAACTCAGGAGAGACCAGAAAACAAGTATTTTGTCAAACTGCTATAAATAATCAGAGACCAAAGCTAAAAATACATATAAATGGCATTGCAATTGAAGGTTTAGTAGACAAAGGAGAAGATGTTACAATATTTTCACCAAAATCTTGGCATCCAGATTGGCTATTTAGGAGGTAAATATTTAGCTTCTAGGGATTGGAACTTTATCTCAGGTAAAACAAAGTGCAAGATGGGTCAAGTGTATAGGGCCAGAAGGACAAATAGGAAAATTAAAGCCATATGTAGCTAATATAGCCATGAATTTATGGGGATGTAATTTGTTGCAGCAATGGAAAACACAGATTAACATTCCTCCAATCACAGAAACAAACCATAATAAAGAATGCTTTTGAGAAAAATATTAAAAGTTATTATCAAGAACAGTCACAGACCACTCAGGTTGTACATAAGCAGGACACAACAGCTGTTGGTCTTTCAAAGGTACCAAATGCCCTACCTTTAAAATGGTTAACTGACAAACCTGTGTGGGGGAATAATGACCTATGATATTAGAAAAATTACAGACAGCTGGTACAGGAGCAGCTAAATGCTCAATATGTTAAAGAATCAACCAGTCCTTGGAATTCTCCTTTATTTGTCCTTTAAAAGAAATCTAGAAGTGGAGAATGTTAACAGATTTAAGAGCCATAAATAGGGCTGGAGAGATGGCTCAGTGGTTAAGAGCACTGATTGCTCTTCCAGAAGTCTTGAGTTCAATTCCCAGCAACCACACGGTGCTTCACAACCACCTATAATGAGATCTGGTGCCCTCTTCTGGCCTGCAAGGAAACATGCAGACAAAACACTGTATGCATAATAAATACATAAATCTTTTTTTTTTTTAAAGAGCCATAAATAAGGAGATTCAGCCAATGGGCTCTTTACAGCCAGGAATTCCTTTGCTGCCTTTATTACCTAAGGGATGGTTTATTATACTGATTGATTTAAAAGACTGCTTTTTTACTTTGCCTTTATAAGAACAGGATAAAGAAAAATTTGCCTTCACAGTGCCTACTTATATTAGTGCTCAACCTGTTAAAAGGTATCAGTGGAAAATTCTTCCATAAGGAATGTTAAACAGCCCTAACTTATGTCAATATTTTGTACAACAGCCACTAAAAATAATTCATAAACAGTTTCCTCAATCTAAAATTTATCACTATATGGATGATATCTTACTGGCTGATTCAGACACAGATACCTCAGAAAAAATGTTTGCCTTGTTGGAGATTATAAATTGCTCCTGAAAAACTGCAAAGAGGAGCTTCTATCAATTATCTAGTATATAAGATAGGCTTACAGAAGTTTTGACTACAGAAAGTATAAATTAAAGGAGATCAATTACAAACTCTTAATGATTTTCAAAAGTTGCTAGAAGATATTAACTGGTTACAACCCACAATTGGATTAATTACTCAAGAGTTAAGTAATTTATTTCAAACCTTACAGGTGATAAGGACTTAAATAATCCAAGAAAATTATCAGCTGAGGCTGAGAGAGAATTGGCTCTGGTAGAAAAGAAATTACAGGATGCACATGTGGATTGATTGGATCCAAAGCTTGATTATATTTTATTTATTTTGCCTTCTACTCGTTCTCCTACAGAAATTCTGTTTTAAAAAGTAAATGCAATGAACTCTTTTCTGTTTAAAGATTTATTTATTTATTATGTATACAGTGTTCTGTCTGCAGGTATGCCTGCAGGCCAGAAGAGGGCACCAGATCTCATTACAGATGGTTGTGAGCCACCATGTGGGTGCTGGAAATTGAATTCAGAACCTATGGAAGAGCAGCCAGTGCTCTTAACCTCTGAGCCATCTCTCTAACCCCCACAGAAATTCTTATGCAGAGATAATATCTTAGAATGGATATTTTTAGCACACAGAGTAAAAAAAAAGTTAAAGACTGATTTAGAAAAGGTTTTTAAATTGATTCTGAAAGGAAAAAATGAGACTTTGTCAATTAGCAGGAGTAGACCCAGCAGAAATTGTTGTCCCTTTTACTAATGCTGAAATTGACTAGTTATGGGCAGAAAATGAACATTGGCAAAGAGTTTACAGTAAATTTTTTGGGAGAGATTAACAACAAATATCCCCAAAGCAAGAGATTTCAGCTTATTAAAAAGAACTAATTGGACTCTCCCTCATACAGTAAAAGGGACACCAATTTCTGGAGCCCCTTCATTCTATATTGGGAATCTATATAGTGCAAATAAATCAGGAAAGGCAGATTATAAATCAGGAAAAATAAGTGCAGTGGCTCAAAGCCCTTATGATTCAGTTTTTAAAAATCAGAGCTGTACACCATTCTTAGGTATTATTAGATTTTCCTGAATCTCTTAATACAGTTACTGACCCTCAATATCAGATCCCATATGGGTCTACCAGGTCCTGATTAAATTGATCAGCTATTGATAGGAAATGTGCTAGAAGCCTCAGAATTTTATAAGAAACACCATGTTAATAGCAAAGGCTTGAAGAAAGATTTTTCTATCGCTTGGCAACAAGCCAAGGAAATTATAAGGAAATGTCCTACTTGTTCTCTGTATCATCAATCTCCATTAACTGCAGGAAGTAACCCAAAGGTACTCCAAGGAATGAAATTTGTCAAATGGACGTGTTTCATTTTGCAGAGTTTGGAAAATTAAAGTATATGCGCCATACTATTGATACATATTCAGGATTTCAATGGGCAACTGCATTAAGTTCTGAAAAGGCTGATTCTGTAATTACAAATTTGTTAGAAGTTATGGCCATTTATGGTGGTACCTATACAAATTAAAATAGACAATGCTCCAATATGTCTCTAGTAAAATGAAACAGATTTTTTTGTTGTTGTTGTTGCATATTACAGGTATACCACACAATCCTACAGGACAAGCAGATATAGAAAGATCTAATCACACTTTAAAAGATATGCTTAATAAATAGAAAGGGGGCTGGACAGTGGTGGCACACGACTTTAATCTAAGCACTTGGGAGGCAGAGGCAGGTAGATCTCTGTGAATTCAAGGACAGGCTCAAAGCTACACAGAGAAATCCTGTCTCAAAAAAACCCCTAAATAAATAAACAAATATAAACAGAAAGGGGTAATAAAGACCGCTAGAGATAGATTACACAGTGCTTTATTAACTTTACATTTTTAAATGCTAATGAGAAAGGAACAACAGCTGCAGAAAGACATTGGATAATAGAAAAAAAATTGTTGAATTAAATCATCCTGTATATTTTAAAGACGTGTTGATCTCCAAATGGATAGATGTTACATTGGGGAAGAGGTTTTGCTTTTGTTTCCACAGGAGAAGAAAAGCTGTGGATACCAACAAGATTGATAAAGATTAGGTTCAAACAGGAAAGATCTTCTGAATAATGAGTTCATTAGACAGCTTGGTCATTCAGTCCAAACTAACTTATAAAGACTAACAAATGCCTTTCATTTAATCAAGTATGAAAAAACAAAACTAAAAACTAATATTTCAAATGATAATTCACCAAAGACACACTTATCTTACTGGCATGAAATGAAAAATGGGTTTTCTTGGGCTGGAGAGATGGCTTAATGGTTAAGAGCACTGCCTACTCCTCCACAGGTCCTGAGTTCAATTCCTAGCAACCACATGGTGGCTCACAATCATCTATCATGGGATCTGATGCCCTCTTCTGTCATGCTGGTATACATGCAAATAGAACACTCATATGCATAGAAATATGGGTTTTCTTAAACCACATGTCTTAATTCCATGTTAGAATGTAGATTACCACGTGGCCCATGCCATCTTGGATGTAGAAGCTTTTGAGTTTTCTTCTTAAATAAAATAAATAAAATTAAAAAATAAAAATAAATAAAAAGGATATTTTTGTTTGGTATTTAAATTACAGTTAAGAGATTTAAAATGTATTAAGTAAATTCAAAGGGACACTATAGTTCAAACTTGTTTTCTACATCTCTAAGAGCTAGAGTGGTTTGGAACTAAGATAAAATATTTGAGCAGAAGCTGGGTGGTGGTAGTGCACACCTTTAATCCCAGCACTGTGAGGCAGAGCCAGGTGGATCTCTGTGAGTTCAAGGCCAGCCTGAGCTACAGAGTGATTTCCAGGAAAGGCTCCAAAGCTACAGAGAAACCATGTCTAAAAAAAAAAAAAAAATTTGAGCAGGGCAGTGGTAGCCCATGCCTTTAATCCCAGCAGAGACAGGGGAATCTCTATAAGTTAGTTGGGTTCTAGAGTTACAGTGAACAAGGAAGTGGTGGTGGCGGCGGTGAGCGCCTTCAATCCCACCATCCAGGGATGAAACTCAGCTACAGCTCCTAATTGGTATGTCTGATCACACTGTGAACCCAGAGATTGCATTATTTACTGGGAAAACCTGTTTCTAGTTATGGTATGGCTCAGCCCTAGCACACACCTTTAATCCAAGAGCTTTCTACTTATTGTAAACAGGATTAAATAAAATCAACCATAGGTCAAGAGTTGGAGCAAACAGTAAGCAACCAGTTGACAGGAAAAAACCATAGAGAGTCAGGAGGACGGATAGAGAGATGCACAGGAAGTAGAAGGGAGGGACATTCAGTTTGAGGAGTTTTGTTTTAGCTGGCACAGGAGAAAGCTCTTTCTGGAAGGAAGAAGATCAGCCGCGTGCTTTCTCTTCCTCTCTGAACTAGCAAGTTTTCACCCCAGCATCTGCCTCCCAAGTCTTTATTGGTGAACTTGAATGATTGTGATTTAGTCAAAACAATATATTAGCATGCACAATGCAAGAGTTATGGAGCCATGGGAGCTTATAGCAAGGTTCCAGGAAGTCTTTAAGGCCAGGCAAGGTAGGGCAGGGTCAGGTTCCCTAGACAAAGGTCCTGAGAATACACTTTATGATGATGTAAAAGAAATACTTAAATTGCAATGGATGTTGGGGGACCTAGGACTGTGTGGGGGATATCTGTTGAGGAAAGCTGCAGGCAGAGAATGAATCTGGCCCAAGAGAAAAGCTGCACATGCTTCTGGTGGCAAAGCTGGAGAGCCAGGGCTGCTTAAGAGTTGGAATCCAGATCATTCCATCTTGAATCCAGATTCCAGACATGGAGCTGTGAGAGTATTTGCCTTGTAGGGTTTTGGTCTTGCTTTGGCCTCATCTTTCACATCAAGCACTTTACAGACTGAGCCACTTTTCCAGCCATTGGCCCGATCTTCCCTACATCCCTAGCACTCTCTCTTGGAATGGAAATATTTACTCCGTGCCTTTGTATATTGTGGGTAATTTGTATTTTATTTTACCTAGGCTCACAGTTAAGAGATTGCCTGAGTCTCATAAAGACTCTGAGGCTTTATACTTTCTTCTTCTCTTCTTTTTTGTTTTTTGTTTTTAGAGACAGGGTTTCTCTATGTAGCTTTAGCTGTCCTGGAACTCATTCTGTATACCAGGCTGGCTTTGAACTCACAGAGATCTGCCTGAGGCTTTATACTTTTGAGTAATTTTGAAAGTGTTAAGACTTTGGGGGTCTCCCCCCCCCCCCCCGTTAGGTTTCTTTCTTTCTTTTTATTTATTTTTTTAATGCTGAATGCCGTTTATTGAAGGAGGGAGGAGGTCTTAAATACAGGCTTACAGCACAATGGGAGAACCCTGGAGGGCAGAAGTTCGCTATCGATGTTTTACAATCTTGCATCTAAGCTGTTAACGCCCATTATGCAGGATACACAGACAAGGAACTTCCCTTAAGCATTCAGGAGGGTGGAACCCGGCAGGGAATTAGCATAGGGAGGATATCAAGGTCAAGGTCAGCAAGCAAGGCAACAGTTACCCAAAATGGGGGCTAGGGCCTTACAGGTCCCCCTTTTACTAAAAAATGAGCTTCTGACTTAGGTTGCGTGGGACATCAGCAGGTCACCTTACCCATCATGGAGACGCCTGCCCAGGCCACACAGGTGCTCTGTCTTAGGTTGGTAAGCGCCTGACTTTGGAGGTCTTTTAAAAATGAACTGACTTCATTTTTGCATTAAGAAATGAACATGAAGCCAGGCATGGTGGCACATGCTTTTAATCCCAGCACATGGGAGACAAAGACAGGCAGATATCTGTGAGTTCAATGCCAGCCTTGTCTACCAAGTAAGTTATAGGACTGCCACAGCTATGTAGAGAGACCCTGTCTCCAACAACAACAACAACAAACAAACAAAAAAAGAAAAGAAAGAGAGAGAGAGAGAGAGAGAGAGAGAGAGAGAGAGAGAGAGAGAGAGAAAGAAAGAAAGAAAGAAAGAAAGAAAGAAAGAAAGAAAGAAAGACAAAGAGATGAACATGACTGCAGCCAGTTGAGCTGCCCAGGTCCCTTTCTTCATGGAGGCCTGTGTGCAATGGCTGCAAACAGCAGCCCCCTTGGTAACACTTTTAACTTGCTGCCTGTGGGCTGCCCCAGGACACAGTGGCCAGGGTTCACACTGGCCAGGTCATCATGTCCATCTGCACTAGGTTTCAGAATAAGGAACATGTGATCAAGGCCCTGCATAGAGCCAAGTTCCCCGGCTTCTAGAAGATCCACATCTCAATAATGTGGGGCTACGCCGGCGGCGGCGGCGGCGGCGGCGGCGGCGGCGGCGGCGGCGGCGGCGGCGGCGGCGGCGGCGGCGGCGGCGCACGCCTTTAATCCCAGCAAGCACTCGGGAGGCAGAGCCAGACGGATCTCTGTGAGTTCAAGGCCAGCCTGGTCTACAGAGTGAGCTCCAGGAGAGGCACCAAAACTACACAGAGAAACCCTGTCTTGAAAAACCTGAAAAAAAAAAAAAGTAAATAATGTGGGGCTTCACAAAGTTTAATGAAGATGAATTAGACATGATAGTTGAGAACCAGCTCATTCCCAATGGCTAGGGGGTCAAATGCATCCCCAGTCACGGTCCCCTGGACAAGTGGCAGACCCTGCAGTCCTGATGGCTTTCATTGTGCTCTCCTATATCCCAAAACATGTTCACTAATAAATCTCACATCCAATCAAAAAAAAAAAAAAAAGTGAACACGAGACTTTAGGGTATGTTATAATTCATTTATTTTTTTGAGTGTTGGGGGGGTTCAAGACAGGGTTTCTCTGTATAGCAGATCAGACTGTCCTGGACTTGCTCTGTAGACCAGGCTGGCCTCGAACACACAGAGATCCCCCTGCCTCTGCCTCATGAGTGCTGGGATTAAAGACATGAGCCACCACCACCAGCCTGGTCTACATAGTAAGTTCTAGAACAGCCAGGGCTACATAGAGAAACAGTGCCTCAAAACAAACAATAACAGCAACAACAACAACAACAACAACAAACCCAAGAAAGGTGATGTATTTGACATAGCTCCAGTGGCACAACCAGCTAATGGACAGTTCCTACGTAAAGGTGATAAGCTGGAGTGTCAGGAGTGGATTTGTGAGTTAAACTTGTCATTTTAGCCTCATTTAGAGACACCTAGAAGACAACAGTCTGTGTCTGTGAGGCTGTTTCTAGAGGTTTAACTGAGATGGGAAGACCTTCCCTAAATGCAGGTGATACCATTCCCTGGTCTAGGGCATCAATCCTTCATCTCTCTGCACTATGGACACAACATGAGCAGTTGCCCCACACTTCCGACACCATGCCTTCCCTGCCATGTTTTGCATCCCGCTGCCGCCGCCTCTCCCCTCACAAAAGGTAAGGTAAGCCGGGCGGTGGTGGCGCACGCCTTTAATCCCAGCACTCGGAAGGCAGAGCCAGGTGGATCTCTGTGAGTTCGAGGCCAGCCTGGACTACCAAGTGAGTTCCAGGAAAGGCGCAAGGCTACACAGAGAAACCCTGTCTCGAAAAACCAAAAAAAAAAAAAAAAAAAAAAAAAAAAAAAAAAAAAAAAAAAAAAAAAAGGTAAGGTAAAACAACCCCTCCCTTCCTTAAGTGGCTTTTAACAGGTATCTTATCTCAGCAAGAAGAAAGACAACTCATAAACACTGGACCATACCAATCCAGTTCTTCACCAGACCAATCCCTTGTTAGGGCTGGTGATGTGGCTGGGTGATACACTGCTTGCCTGGCATGCCCCAGGTCTTCCATTCCTAGTTTAAAAAAATATAACCCGTTAGAGAAGAACACCCAAGTAATCTTGTCTAGTATAGATACTAAACTACACTATATTTAGCACCATCCACCAGACTGTGTCCTAGTTTGCTTCCTGTTGCCGAGACCAAAACACTACTACTAAAAGCAACTTGGGAAGGAAAGAGTTTATTTCATCTTCCAGCTTTCAAGTCACACTCCACGTGTGGAGAAAAGCCAGGGCAGGAACCTCAAGGCAGGCACTGAAGCAGACGCCATGGAGGAAACTCTACTGACAGACTCTCCACAGCTTGCTCACCTTGCTTTCAGTTACAAAACAGGACCGCCTGTCCAGGGCCAGTACCTCCCACCGTAGGCTGAGAACTCCTACATCTTTCCAATCAAGATGTCCCACAGACCTGGCCAATCTGATGGAGGCATTTTTCTCAATTGAGGTTCCCTCTCAGCAGATGACTCTAGCTAATGTCAAGTTGACAAAATCTAACCAGCACGGGCTGGAGAGATGGCTCAGTGGTTAAGAGCACGGGCTGTTCTTCCAGAGGTCCTGAGTTCAATTCCCAGCAACCACATGGTGGCTCACAACCATCTATAATGAGATCTGGTGCCCTCTTCTGGCCTGCAGACATACATGTAGGCAGAACACTGTGTACATAATAAATAAATAAATCTTAAAAAAAAAAAAAATCTAACCAGCACACCGTGTACCAGAAAACTTAATGTTTCGGGGGGAGGGGGGGAGATAAAACAGGTACATACTCATTAAATAAGTTAGTCCCAGTAAATTAAATGGAGACTTGAACCTGAGAGGTAGTCATAAACTGTCATGGGCCAGATGGGCAAGTCATCCATTTGACACTTGAATTCAGGACGACAGACGTTAGGCAAATGCTCTTCCAACGAGCTATGCCTGCCAGAGCTCCTACACTCTTGTGACCGTCGAAGGGGGAATGAAACAAACGGAATTACTAAAGTCCGGTTTCCCTAGCTTTCCCAGGCACCTCTCACAGCCCGCAACTCCCGACGTTTCCTGTTCTCTGGAAACTAGTTCTTCCCAGTAGTTCTCTGAGGGAACCCTTCCTCTGAAAGTGATTCGGTGGATCTCCTGGCACCCACGACTGCCCTCCACAGTCTAGGTGGAGTCCACTGACGTAACCGTTCCTTCTCTCGGGGTGTTTCCTTGGGGACGCGGCCACCATCCTCCTCCTCGTACTGTACATCTCCCCTGCTACAGCAAGTCTTGCGCTTCCAGAGGGCCTGACAGAATACTTTATCTAAAGACACTGGCCGACGAAACTACAAAATTCGGTCCTGGGAGACTCTCCAAGCTTAGTGCTAATTACGAAGCTCAGATTCACACTGTGGTCCCGCCCTCCCGGCGTCGCCTGCGCTGGGCCGAACCGGGAAACGTCTCAGGTTCTTACAAAATTCACTAACGCCCAATGCCTCCCTATGCGCCTTTTCCAATCGGGACAGTTTCACTTCCGGCTTCCGGCAAAATGGTTTCGACTGGACCGCCAAGCCACGCCCCTTTCACTCCCGTTTCCAGGACGAACCGGAAAAGATCGCGCAGCCCCGCCTCCGTAACCCGGAAGTAGATGATTCTCACGGAAGCCGGCTTTGGCCCTGCGGCTGCTCCTGTCGCCGCGGAGAAATTGTTGGAGCTGGCAGCCTAGGAATGGTGAGACCTCGCGGTTCGTCTCCTGGTGTTCTGAGTAGAGTTGGGGTGAAGTGGAGTTTCACAGTTGTGCCGCGGGGCACAACGCCCCCCCAACAAGATTTGGGGCCCCGCCCCGGTATCGCCCCGAAAAATCTGCGCATGCGTGAGTCTGATGGGGCTAGAAGCTGGCCTGCGGCGTTACGCATGCGCAAAGGTGACATGCTTGAAGTGGGGTGAGAATTGGCTGGGAGTTGGTCCCGGTTCGCTACCTCCAGCCGGTGCGGCTCAAAGCCAGACTGCGAGCGCACGGTGGTTAGTCGGTGCAGCACTATGAGCTGCAGAGCTGACTACATTCCCACTCCTCCCCAGAGTCCCTGAAGCAGACCTGGACCGACCCCTCACCTCGGGTGGGCTCTCGCGGGCGGAGGGGCGGAGGGACGGGAAGGAGGGCGAAGACTTGGCCCCAGTTGCTTGTGGGACTGGGCACCTTCGCCCTCTCCGGCGGTGCCCGCGGCCCCCAGCCGTAAGGCTACCCTACGGAGCAGGGCGAGCCGCGAGCGTCCTCACGGGCAGAGCCGGAACTTTGAGAGACACCCGCGTCCGAAGGGGCGGGGCCTGCAGACAGCCCACCAGGAAGTCTGCACCTGAGTTTGTTGCCCTTGGGTTAGAGGCGGCTCTCCCAAGGCGGTGGGTGGGTGTTCATTCACACAGTTCCCAAACCACTTCTTAGTCTTTTGAAGGTACCACCCACTTAAGCAGATCTGCGAGTGGAAGCGGGGAAAAGGTGCAGTAAGGCACGGGAGGTCTAGCCACCCTCCCCGGCTGCGGCCTGGGAGAAGGGTTGTGCTGTGATGTGAGCCACGAGTCCCTTGGCCCTTTCTGTTAGACAGTCAGGATGGTTCATTTGGGACTCGCTGGTGAAATTAGAGGGGTCTCTGAACCTAGTGTGTCTTCTGTCTGCAGCTTTTATCATACTCTCCAGGGTCTCAGTGACGTCCACATAGCTACTTACATTTTTTTTTTTATTATTTGAAGCAGGGTCTCACTTTATAGCCCTGGCTTGCTGGGTAGGCCAGGCTGGCCTCAAACTCGACAGAGATCCACCTGCCTCTGCCTCCCGGTACTGGGATTAAAGGTGGGAGTCATCACACCAGGTAACAGCTGCTGAGGAAGTGTAACTGAAGGTGGCGCTTTATGCCCCTTTCCGCTACGTGCGCCCTCCCTACCTTAGGAGGTAGGGAACGTGAGCAGGTCTAAGGAAGTGGGAAGTAGGTTAGAAACCTCAGCCTGAGGGAGCCTTATTTCTCCTTTGCAGACTCTCTTCTCGGCGTCTAAGCTCACTTGGTCAGAATCCTTGGATGAGCCTGTGGGACCGGTCCTCCTAGCCCTGTGGTTTGGAGCCAGTGGCTTTGGGACCGTGAGAGGATGGACAAAGGTAGTATGAGGGCAGGCCAGCTCCCCAGATGGCCGGGCACCAAGCCTCTGCTGATTCTACCCGGGCCGTGCGCAGGTCCTGGCTGGGCATTGCACACACACACACACACACACACACACACACACCCCGGGCCAGCACCACCCCACCCCACCC
Organism: Peromyscus eremicus; assembly: GCF_949786415.1. Classification (NCBI taxonomy): domain Eukaryota; kingdom Metazoa; phylum Chordata; class Mammalia; order Rodentia; family Cricetidae; genus Peromyscus; species Peromyscus eremicus. The sequence goes on from NC_081436.1 coordinate 4,440,063, forward strand.
CCACCCCCACCCCCCCACCCCCGGCCAGCACCACCCCCCACCCCCACCCCCACCCCCACCCCCGGCCAGCACCCCACCACCCCACCCCCCACCCCCCCCACCCCCATCACCCCCCACCCCCCACCCCCCACCCCCCCCCCGGCCAGCACCCCCCCTGCACCTCTTAGCAGAGCCACTCTGTCTGACTTTCTGCCGAGCTGCTGCTCTTTGGCACGTTGCGTTTTGATGGCAGAGGGGGCAGTTATGCCCAGGGCCCGGTGTGTCAGCATCACCAGTCTGACCTGAGCACCACGTGCTCCACGATATGACATGCAGCACTGGGAGAACTGCCCTGCATGGAAGGTCTGGGCCAGGCCTCAGCCCAGATAGGATCTGGATGGTCAAGGAACTCCCAGCTTAAAACCTCAAGCCTCAAGGAGGCGGAAGGGACTGGCAAGGAGGAGGGCACTTGGGAAGCTTGAGTTCACACTTTCTTTTTTCTAGATTCCCAGGGGCTGCTAGATTCATCCCTGATGGCATCAGGCACCGCCAGCCGTTCAGAGGATGAAGAGTCCCTGGCGGGGCAGAAGCGAGCCTCCTCCCAGGCCCTGGGTACTATCCCTAAACGGAGAAGCTCTTCCAGGTAGTCTGGGTTCAGAGGGACTGGGAAGGGGAAGGCATGTGGGATTAGGTACCACATGCCTTCACCCTTGTTGAAAATGGCCATCTCAGCCTGACCTTTTCCTTCCCTTTCCCTGCCGGTCCCTCCGTGTGGTATTGAGGATAGGGGAGAGAGATGACCAGCCTCTGTCAGGGCTACAGTCTCTAGCTTGCCATCTCAGGACTCGGGTTTGGTTACTCCCTGTCCACTGAGCCAGGCACTGGTGGGAAGTGGAGGCAGCTGGGCAGTAGCTCCCACTGGGAAGCTGCTCTCTGGAGGTTGGGTGGGGACTGGCGGTTGACAGTGCAGGACCTCCTACAGGTTCATCAAAAGGAAAAAATTTGATGATGAGCTGGTAGAGAGCAGCCTGGCCAAATCCTCGACCCGGGTGAAGGGAGCCAGTGGAGTGGAATCAGGCCGCTGTTCGGGGAGCGAACCCTCCTCTAGTGAGAAGAAGAAGGTAAGGAACTGGGTATAACATGGGGTGAGGGAGTGCTGGAGTGTGTGTTTCCCCAGACAGATGAGGCTGGGAGGGGACCCAGCCATCCCAGCCCCCACTTGAGATCCCTCCCTCCTGTCTTCCTACTCCCTTTCCTGCAGATCTCCCTGCTCTGCCAGTGCATCCTGTATCACATTCGGTGTGGGAGGCAGGGAGCATGTATCTATTCTGGGAGCAGACAGCTTGTTCCCAGCCTTGCAGGGTGTAAAAATAACCCCCAGGTGGCATTGCTCTGGCCCCAGACAGTGCACCAGCCAGAGTAGTTCCCTGGTATCCTCCCCACCCACCCTCCATTCTCAGCCCGAGGGTACCACAGCGGAGAGAAGACCCCATCTGGTCAAGAGTTACGGAGCAGTGATCTGCTGGGGGTGGAGAGCTGAGCTCTCGGCCTGCTGCTGCCTGAGCTTGCAGCTGACGTGGTGTGTGCGCAGTCGGTCTGGGGCCAGCTTTCTGACACCAGCTCTGAGTTCCCTGGTCGTCCTGTACCCAGGTATCCAAGGCCCCCAGTACTCCTGTGCCACCCAGCCCTGCCCCAGCCCCTGGACTCACTAAGCGTGTGAAGAAAAGCAAACAGCCACTTCAGGTGACGAAGGATCTGGGCCGATGGAAGCCTGCAGATGACCTCCTACTCATCAATGCTGTGTTGCAGGTAGTTCACCCACCAACCCCACCATGGGCCTGGGGCTCCCTTCTCCCCCACCCTCCGAATCCCAACCCCCATACCAGCTTAGTAGGACCCTATGGCTTCCAAGGGAAGGGTTCTTCCCAGTGCTGAGGCTGGAGCAAACCGGTCTGGGTCTTGCAGACCAATGACCTGACGTCTGTCCACCTGGGTGTGAAGTTCAGCTGCCGCTTCACCCTCCGGGAAGTTCAAGAGCGTTGGTACGCCCTGCTCTACGACCCTGTCATCTCCAAGTGAGTGGGCTGGCTCCAGTAGGGGGAGGTGCTGGGGGCCACCCAAATTTGGAACTAGGTATAGGTTGGCCAGATTCTACCAGGGTCCAAAGGAGGGGCTTGGGAGGCAGGGCTGGGGGCCTTGTGTCCTCTGGGATAATTGGGGACCTGCCAGGTTTTACAGAGAAGCTCCTTCCTCTAGTTCCTCCTAGAGAAACAGCAGAGTCTAAAGGTAGAGAAAGCAGCGTAGGAAACAAATGCCCACCAATGGCCAGGAGCCCCAGGCCCACCAGTGTCACCTCTGGACTTTGCCACACTGGCCTCTCACAGTTCCTTCTATGAAGAGAAACTGAGCCCCTAGCGCTCGGGAGGCAGAGGCAGGTGGATCTCCGAGTTCCAGGACAGCCAGGGCTCCAGCCAGGGCTCCACAGAGAAACCCTGCCTTGAAAGACAAACAGAGAGAGGGAGAACTGAAACAAAAGAGCCCCAAGACCCTTCTGGTGTCAGCAGAGTTTCAATAAGCTCACGCACTAAGCAGCGTACTCCTCCTCGGTCACTTAATTCAGTGTCCTCGGAGCTGGGTTTGATGCTGAACGCCCAGCTCTCCTCCACAGCCCTGCCACCCGCCCACGTAAGCTGTAGCCGTAGCCCAGAGACACCAGAAAACAGGTTGGCCTCGGCTTAGGGAAAAGGGAGCGGTGGGCAGTGCTTAATGAGTGGCAGACAGCTTAGCCGTGGGCTGAGGAGGGGCCGGAAGAGGGTGCAGCTGGTCCCAGGAGACGTCTCGGAACCAGGCCTCTTTCCTGTTGGCTGGTTTGGAGCCCAGGTCTTCCTGTGTATACCTGGCTGATTTGGAGCTTATCTGTAGCCCAGACTGGCCTTGAACTTTGAGCAATCCTCCTGCCTCCATCTCCTGCAGGCTGGAATTACAGGCATGTGCCACCACACTTGAGTCTTTAGAGACTATGACTTCCATTTAATGAATTGCCTCTTCATTCATTGGACTGTGCCCTGATGCTGTGCTTAGCCTCAGGTTATTTCTACCAAGGACCTCTAGGCTTAGGAGCTCTAAGTCGCAAAGGCTTCTTGGTTTGGGGAGCAGGAACCCCAGATTATTTGACTCCCTCCTTTCAGCTCTGCCCTTCATTTCTTTCCATGAGCAGGCTGGCTTGCCAGGCCATGAGACAACTGCACCCAGAAGCCATTGCAGCCATTCAGAGCAAGGCCCTGTTCAGCAAGGCTGAGGAGCAGCTGCTGAGCAAAGTAGGATCGGTAAGGTTGAGGACTTGGACAGGGTACAAGCTGGACCACTTGGAAAACCACCAGTGGGGAGTCTTGCCTGCCCTGGTCTGCACACACATCAATCCAATGAACACATCTGTGGGGCCTTTGTGATGGGTCTTGGGAGAAACCATGCCTGGCCCCCTGGGTGACCCTTGCTTCTTCCAGTTCCTTGGGAGGGCTTGGGGACAGCAGTGGGGTGGGAATGAGAAAACTCTGGCATGAAGAGCATATTTCTCATCTCCAGACCAGCCAGCCCACCTTGGAAACCTTCCAGGACTTGTTGCACAGACACCCTGATGCCTTCTACCTGGCGCGTACTGCCAAGTCTCTGCAGGCCCACTGGCAGCTCATGAAACAGTATTACCTACTCGAGGATCAGACAGGTAACCCCCAGGAGCTGCAGCGTGAGCAGCCAGCTGTTGAGGTGTGAGCGTGTGTGAGGTGCTGAGGGTACAGTGTCCTGTGTTAGAGTCCACAGCTCCCTGCCAGTGTCCTCTTCACCTCAGTTTGCAGAAAAACAGCAGCACTAACCCTGCTTCCGTAGAGAGCTGCAGGGCCTTTGGCATCATGGGAAGGAAGCCAGCTTGCTTGGTCTCCTGGGCCACAAGTCTAAACAGCAGTTACTACTACTTCTTGTTCTAGGATCTTCTGTTTTTTCTTGACGTCTTTTGCCATCACATAAACAGGACGTTAGTTTATTATTTATAGGTAGCATTAAAAATGGAGCAAACTGGGAGTGTCCTCTCTGTTCACTCTTCCCGTGTTGGGGAAAGACACAATGACTCCGTTTGCACCCCGCTCCAGCGCCTTGTTCGTGGACCAGGGAGTCTGTGTTGTCGGGTAGCTTAGGACGAGGACTCCCCAGTGGGACTTCATAGCTAGGACCCCATCTTCCTTCTTCCCCAAGGACTGGAGTGTCTTCTGCCACTCCCTCGTCCTCGAACTCCCCCTCTCTGGGGGACAAGTGCTAGGAGAGCCGTCTGGGTAGGCTGCAGGAGGCCTGTAGGAGGCTGGTGACCCGGGGTCTGGGGTCTGGCCGAGGCACACTCTTCTTGCCTGAATCCACCACCTGCTGCAGCGTGCACCACTCTACCATAGCTCCTCACATGGGAAGGTCAAGTCCTTTACTGCATTGGTGCTCCTGCAGCTCTGGTTCCAAAACACAGCCTCCTCCAGGAGGATTGTGGACGATCCGTCCACTGGCTTCAGTGGGCCCAGGGGCTTGCTGCCTTACCCATGACCGTGTCCTCATGGAGAACGTTTGCTAGGTGACATTTATTTTTACTGTTTTAAATCCAGCTAGTCTTTTGTTTGTCAAGACAGGGTTTCTCTGTAGCCCTGGCTGTCCTTTAACTCACTCTATAGATCAGGCTGGCCTTGAACTCAGAGAGATCCACCTGCTTCTGCCTCCTGAGTGCTGGGATTAAAGGCATGCACCACCACCACCCAGATTCCCCTCCCCCCGACCCCCCCAGATAGGGTTTCTCTGTGTAGTTTTGGTGCCTGTCCTGGAACTCACTTTGGAGACCAGACTGGCCTCAAACTCACAGAGATCCGCCTGGCTCTGCCTCCCGAGTGCTGGGATTAAAGGCGTGCGCCACCACTGCCTGGCAAGTTTTTTTTTTTTTTTTTGAGTCATGGTTTTCTACAGCCCAGGCTGACCTCCTGCCTCCATCTCCCAAGAACTGGGATTCTGGGTTTGTGCCACCAGATCCTGCTTCTTCTGTTGTCATTTTGGAAATGGTTCTATCCACTGAAAGCTTATCTTAAGGTTATATAATTTTTTCCTCCAAGAGGCTCTGTGTGGGAACTTGTTTCTCGTTGCTTAGAGCCGGGTGTCCCCAGGATCAGCTGGTTTCCTTAGCCGCAGGTTAGTCACACGTCTCATGGATTTCAGGTGGACCTGATGGAAGGCAGCCTGGTGGAGTGACCAGAGAGCCTAATACTCTGCCCCCCAGTCTCCTGCCTCCTGCGCAGCCCCCCACCCCCGGCCGGTAGCTGCCCTGCTGCAGTGCACCACTGCAGTCTCGGCACAGCTGGCCCCGAACCACGAGGGCTTGTATTCTGTTCATTCTCAGCAGAAGCAGTCGGAAACGTTCACAAAACAGTGTTTTTCCAGAACATACTCAGTGGGCTCTAATATTAATTATCCTGCTCCGTTTCATCTTTTGAAAGCAATAAAGCTAATTTCATGGCCCATAAGGAGGTCATTCCTCAGACTGAAGTGGAAGCAGCTCTGTAGGCCCGGGCTTTCCCATGGTGCATACCTCTCAGGGTGGCCAAAAGGCTGGGGGTGGCTTGGGTCCTAGCTGTGCCCCAGCCTCTGCCCTCTGATACGTGTCCCCTCACGTGTACAGGGGAGCCGAGCAGCCCTCCCTGATTAGTTTGAGACTTCATGAGTGAGCCTGCCATATCCCACAAGCCCATGCAGGTCAGCTATGGTCCCCTGGTCTTGAACCACCTCTGTCCCAAGTTAGGTGGCAGGGGGCCTGTGTCAAGTCAGAACCCCCGACTTGGGACTGTGCTCCCTCTGGCTCTGGCTCCAGAAGGCTCGCTCTGTCCTGGCTCCTGGCTCTCGGCTCACCCGGCTGTCGTGGGCGGCTGGGGACCAGGAGCCGACATTCACACTCTCTGTTGTCTGTTCAGTGCAGCCGCTGCCTAAGGGGGACCAAGTGCTAAACTTCTCTGACGCAGAGGACCTGATTGACGACAGTAAGCTCAAGTGAGTTCCTGGAGAGGGTTGGCTCCAGTTTTCGGGCACACCGGGCTGCCCAGCAGACACAGCTTCAGTTGCAGCTGCTGGGCCTAGCCACCCTGCTACACCCTCTCCTCTGGGGGCCGCTTCAGCTCACTGCCTTCCCCTTTTCCCTACCCCAGTCCCAGGGCTAGGCCAATGCGTAAACAACTCCTGAGCCCCTTGGCTGAAGAGCCTGGGGTGCCCTAGTGGGCCAGGTCCCAGGGCCTGATAGTGGGCCTGATTCATCCTTTTCACCACTCAGGGACATGCGAGATGAAGTCCTGGAGCATGGTAAGTCTGCCCTGCTGGGGACAGTGGGCTTGGGAGCTCTTGCTGAACTGGAGGGACCAGTTCAAGGGGCTGGTGGCGTCAGTGTCTCTTCACCTCACCTCAGAGCTGACAGTGGCTGACCGGCGCCAGAAACGGGAGATCCGGCAGCTGGAGCAGGAGTTGCATAAGTGGCAGGTTCTGGTGGACAGCATCACAGGTGAGGAGCCTGGGGACCAGATGGCACGCTCCGTGGCATTCTTTGTCCCGTGAGCCCTTTCCTTGCCTGTCTGGGCATGCCGTTTGCTAAGCCCATTGCCTGTCTTCCCTACCCCAGCTCAGGGCTGGTCTTGTCTGCTTTGCTGACCCTGCTCTTCTCTCAGGCATGAGCTCTCCGGACTTCGACAACCAGACTCTGGCCGTGTTGCGGGGCCGCATGGTGCGATACCTAATGCGCTCTCGTGAGGTGAGACAGGCCGTCACTGTTCCCACCCTGCCTAGGCTCCCTCCTCTGTTGTCCCTTTCTCTGCCCAGTCCTTGTTTTCTCATCTCTCCCTGTGCCGGCCGTCACCTCCACCATTTTCCCAGATCACCCTGGGCAGAGCAACCAAGGACAACCAGATCGATGTGGACCTGTCTCTAGAAGGTCCAGCCTGGAAGATCTCCCGAAAGCAAGGTATACACCCTCCTGCCACTCCAGCAGGGAACAGTAGGGGGACCTCCAGCCTCTCACTGGCCTTTCCAGCCCTGGGCCGTGTGCCTAGAGAACCCTCGTGGACTCGTGAGCAGGCTCACGGAGTTGGTGCTTGGAGAGCTCTACCCAGGGGTCTCAAGCGCCTGCAAGTGCTCACCCCAGGAGGCGGAGCGGCACTTAGTGCTCTCTTCCGGGTGTCTCCATCTTGTCGTTAATTTTCCTTTCTGTCTCTACAGGTGTCATCAGGCTGAAAAACAATGGTGACTTCTTCATTGCCAATGAGGGCCGGCGGCCCATCTATATTGATGGCCGGCCTGTGCTGTGTGGCTCCAAGTGGCGGCTTAGCAACAACTCTGTGGTGGAGGTGAGTTGGGGATGGAGAACGCCAGGGTGTGTCACCTGGTGCGGTCCTGTCCCACCTCTGTCCTGAGCTGTCCTTCTCTCTCCTGCCAGATCGCCAGCCTGCGATTCGTCTTCCTCATCAACCAGGACCTCATCGCCCTCATCCGGGCTGAGGCTGCCAAAATCACACCACAGTGATTTTGCCCGGGTAGCAGAAACCAGGGCATTCTCTGGCCTCAGTTTCCCCTGTCATTCCAGCTCCCTTGAGCTGGGAACTCAGGCTCCTGAAAAACCCTTCCACCCAGAGTGGGTAGTGGAGGCCCAACTGCTGGCCCATTGATTTGAGCCGCGGAGGCAAGGTGGGATCACCACGGGGAAGCCAGGAGAGGCTGGGACCCCTGTGCCTCCCCAGAGCCAGAGCCCCCACCATTGCCACATCACTCCTGTGTCTCCTTGGATCAGCTTTAGACTCCTCCTTTTTTGTTTTCTTTTTGTAAATAAAACGCACCAAGTTCCAAAGTAGTTTCTTTTATTTTTTGTGTTTTTTAATATAAAAAACATGAGGACAGGTGGAGACAGGCACATGCAAGGAATGGCAGACCCCTCCTTGTCCTCAGGCCTCTGCCCCCATCTGGTGGAGGGGAACAAGCAGGTCAGTGGAGCAGAACCTGTGGACCCCTCGTCTGGGGCCTGCCTGAGGCTCCAGCTCACCCTCGGAGGCCGGCCTAAGCTTCCTCCCTTCTCGGGCTCCCTGCCCTGAGCCAGCGGGCAGTGTGCAGCTGTGAGGCGAGGCAGAGCCCAGGTGGCGGGTGAGTGCAGTCCTGATCTCCACAGCAGTCAGACCCCTGTGCCTTCTTCCTGGCTCCACTGGACTGTGCCGGGACCGTGGCAGCCAATGAGCACCATCTCTAGGCTGTGGGGATCCCAGGGCAGGGCGCGGCTTCCTGACCCCGGAGGGGGCTCTCCAGTACTGGTAGCCTCAGCCTGGCTCACAGGTGCTGGGGTCCCAGTCCTAGCCCCTTCCTCAGAAGGAGGGGGTGATGCTGGGGTGCTCGGCTCAGAGCAGAGGTCTCCAGAGCCAGGGGGCTCCGAGTCTGAGGTGGAGGTCCATAAAGCTGTGGCTCGAGGCCAAGGGGAGCTCTGAGATGCAGGGGGGCCCCATGGCCAGGGTGCCATGAGGGGAGGAGGGTGCCCTGGACGAGGGTGCGGCCAGGTCCCACTCAAGACAGAACCTGCCGGGGGCTGCAGGCAATAGGAGGATGCCCCGGTGTCCACACGCAGGGGCTGTAGGAGCCCAGAGGCAGTGGCTGGGCATGGCCCCTCTCCTGGTGCCCGGGGACACTGGCCTTCTCCTTGGGGCACCAGGATAAGGTGCACAGCCTGGCGGAGTGACTGCAGCCCCTCTCGCATCTGGAGCACCTGTTCAGACAGCTCCACCACCTTCGGGGGAGAGGTCACAAGGTCAGTCGGGCAGCCATCTCAGCAGGCCGGCTCCTCCCTCCCTCCCGGCTCCCATCTCGTCCACCCACCGCCTGCCGCAGCTTGTCCAGTGTGTCCGCGCTCCTTGTCTCACTGGGCCCTGAGGGGACGGTGAGCAGGCCACTCTCTGTGGAAAGGATCGGGTTGTCAGCCAGAGCTGCTAAAAGACCTACGGTTTAGGGTGCAGGCCTGGCCTCTTGGAACACTGACCTGGCTCACCCAGCTCCCTTCTGGCCTTGGTCAAGTTGTTCAATTTTGCCTCAATTGTCAGCAGCACGAAAACCCCAACCAGCAGCCCTGCATAACACCGCCCAGAGCTCCCCTCCCTGCCGGAAACTGTCCCTGTGTGGGACAGGATGAAATAGTCTTGGGGCCCATGGTGCTCTCAGATCTACGAAGCCAGGGCTGGTCTTGAGCTCTGTCTGCCTCTACCTCCCTAGTGCTAGCATTATGGGCATACACCACTATGTCTAGCTGGAAGTTGTTCTTTGTATCTGTCCCTCATTCTGTCCTAGAGGATGTGCCGTCCCTCTGTCCACTTTCCAGGCTGCCTGTCTTACCCAGGGCCAGCTTCAACCCTGTCTTTCCAGCCCTCTCCTCCCAATCAGACAGACATGTGCTAAGGGCGTTGGGAACATTCTCTAATTGACATGCACAACAACCCATTTTATAGACGGGAAGCAGGACCCAGACACTGGCTGAGCTTATGCTGTTAGAAGGCTGACAGGGCAGGCATCCAAGCCTTGCGTCACAGTCACCACCAGCCCAGCCCGTGAGGGCATCCAGGCTCCTGCCAGTTCCTCTAACATCAGGCTCAGACACCACAGTGCTTGACATCTGTGAGGAAAACGGGGTGTCCACCAACACTCTCTTGTACCTTGTCCCGGAGAGGGGCTGCTGCTACATTCTGGGCCAGACTGACCCACTCGGAAAGAGAACTTGTGCTGGTCAGAGCCACAGCCATCCTCAATGCCATCTACGACCCTGTGGACCCCACAAACCAACAAATCAGACGATGGGCAGCCACTGTGGTGTCGGGATGGGATGTTCCAGTGTTCACCAGCTGCAGAAGCTCGGCTAGCTGGGGGACCTGGACAGCCTGAGAAGCTAGCACACTCCCCTTTCCTGGGAGCTTGCATTTTAGCTGAAGAGTAAATTGGAGTAACAAAACAGCAAGAGTTCAGGGTAAGCTACCCCCTAGCTGGTAGTGGCTTGGCAGAAATCAGGGAAAGCTTCTCGGAGGAGATGTACTTGGCCTCTGAAGGCTGAGTGGATGAAGATGGAAGGATGGGGGCTGGAGGGATGCCCCTGAAGTTAAAAGCCTGTTCTGTTCGTGCAGAGAACTCACATACAACAGCTCACGACCACCTGGGGTCCAAAGCCCTCTTCTGGCCTCTGTGGGTACCTGCACTCATGTGCACAGTCCCCTGCCTCCCCCCATTAAAAATAAAATCTTTTCTTAAATATGAAAATGTGAAGCCAGGCATGGTGCACATATGTAGTCCCAGCGCTCAGGAGACAGAGGCAGGAGGGTGACACAGTGGAGGACAACCTGGGTTACATAGTCTCGACACCCAGGACAGGGTGCCTAGCTGGGCCTCTGTCCTGCACGTCACCGCAATCCCACCGCCGTGAAGTTCAGGGCCAGCTCACCTGGGGCTCAGGTCTGGGGGTACATTCCATGGCATGGGGGGCAGCCGCAGCCCATCTAGGGTCCGTGGATGAGCAGAGGGGCCAGCCTCGGGCTTAAAAACCCCTGCCCTACTTGGCCGCCCTCTGCCACCTAGACGTGGCCTGGGTGCAGTTCGACGTGGGGACAGCAGTTTGGCGGCTGAGGAGGAGGAAGTGCAGCCAGGTGACAGCAGGGGACTGGAGGGCTCATCTGCCGGGGCTGGTGAGACTGTGTGTCCCTGCTCCCCGTCCGTCTCCTTCTCCTCCAGTGTGGACATGAGGGTGTTGTCACCACTCAAGGAACTGGTATCCACCTGGGGACAGAGGGGACAGGGATTCAACATGGACGGCCACTGGTGTGTCTCACCACCTACCAAGGCCCAGGAAAGAACCCAGGCAGAGGAAAATGGCCTGGCGGAAGTAACCAACTGCACTGTTGCCATGACAAAATCACCAAGCCACGGAGAAAATCGTCCCCCAAATTCCACCCATATGCGGATATAATGCCTCTCTCCTTGGTCCTTCCCACTAACAGGACTCTACAGTGTGTGCTAGTGATGATCTGAGACCCCCAAGACCTCTGTGGTGGTTCAAACGAGAGACGCCCCAACAGTCTCAGGCATTTGAACAGCTGGTCTCCCTCTGATTGATGGCACTTTTGGTGAGGTTTAGGAGGTGTGGCTTTGCGGGGTGAAAGCAGGTGGGCTTTGAGAGGAAAAAGGAAAGTCTCTACGCCTTCCACTTCACTCTCCACTTCCTGTCTGCAGTAAGGATGTGAGCTTCTGCTCCTCCCCTACGCTTGCTGCGTAGTCCCTCCGAACCGTGAGCCCAGACAAGCCCTTCTTCCTTCTGTAAGTTGCCTTGGTCATGTTCTGTCAACAGGAAAGTAACTAATACACCCTTGGCACATGCTGTTTAACGAGAAGGGGCAAGGGCCTCCACAGGGCCCTGTCCAGAAGCGGGCTCCAGGGCCGATGCCGTCTCTGACCACCCTCCATCTGCAGCTTACGGGGTTCTGCGGGTTAGTGACTACACGGGATTCCGCGGGTCAGTGACTACACGGGGTTCCGCGGGTTAGCGACTACACGGGGTTCCGCGGGTTAGTGACTACACGGGGTTCCGCGGGTTAGTGACTACACGTGGTTCCACGGGTCAGTGACTACACGGGGTTCCGCGGGTCAGTGACTACACGGGGTTCCGCGGGTTAGTGACTACACGGGGTTCCGCGGGTCAGTGACTACACGTGGTTCCGCGGGTCAGCGACTACACGGGGTTCCGCGGGTTAGCGACTACACGGGGTTCCGCGGGTCAGCGACTACACGGGGTCCCGCGGGTCAGTGACTACACGTGGTTCCGCGGGTCAGCGACTACACGTGGTTCCGCGGGTCAGTGACTACACGGGGTTCCGCGGGTTAGTGACTACACGGGGTTCCGCGGGTTAGTGACTACACGGGGTTCCGCGGGTTAGCGACTACACGTGGTTCCGCGGGTCAGCGACTACACGGGGTTCCGCGGGTCAGTGACTACACGGGGTTCCGCGGGTCAGTGACTACACGGGGTTCTGCGGGTCAGTGACTACACGGGGTTCCGCGGGTCAGTGACTACACGTGGTTCCGCGGGTCAGTGACTACACGTGGTTCCGCGGGTCAGTGACTACACGTGGTTCCGCGGGTTAGTGACTACACGTGGTTCCGCGGGTTAGTGACTACACGTGGTTCCGCGGGTTAGTGACTACACGGGGTCCCCTCACAGTGGACCTGGTTCTGGTCGGACCCCAGTATGTCAGATAGGACAAAGCTGGACTGGCTTGTTTTTGTTTTGTTTTGTTTTTTGAGACAGGACCTCTTTATTATTTCGCCCTGACTGTCCTGGAACTCATTACATAGACTGGGTTGGCCTTGATCTCACAGAGATTCACCTGTCTCTGCCTTCTGAGTGCTGGAATTAAAGAAATGTGCCTGGGCTGGAGAGCTGGCTCGGATGTTAAGAGCACTGGCTGTTCTTCCAGAGGACCTGAGTTCAATTCCTAGCAACCACATGGTGGCTCACAACCATCTGTAATTAGATCTGATTCCCTCTTCTGGTGTACAGGAAGACAGAGTACTCATGTACTTAAAATAAAAAATAAATCTTTAGCCGGGTGGCAGTGGCGCACGCCTTTAATCCCAGCACTTAGGAGGCAGAGCCAGGCAGATCTCTGTGAGTTCGAGGCCAGCCTGGTCTACAGAGCAAGATCCAGGACAGGCTCCAAAGCTACACAGAGAAAGCCTGTCTTGAAAATCAATCAATCAATCAATCAATCTTTGAGAGAGAGAGAGAGAGAGAGAGAGAGAGAGAGAGAGAGAGAGAGAGAGAGAGAGAGAGGTGTGCCACTAAGCCCTGGCTTGGACTGACACAGTGATGTGAAAGGGCTGAGTGTGGATTCCTGCCCTGAGGTGGGGTGTGTGTGTATGTGTGTGTGTGTCTTTCACACAAGCCCACACTTCCCTCTTTACTCCCCCAACTTTGTTCACTTCCTCTGCTCCCTGACACCCCAGCCCCTCCACGCACACACCCTGCACCCTCACCTCTGCAGAGACGCCTCCAGCCCCCAGGTTGTAGCTGAGCTCCCCTCGGAGGCCTCGGCTAAAGCGTGGGGCAAACTCCGGGTACAGGGCGAGGCTCTCGTGCAGCCCAGCCAGCTGCAGACACTGGAGGACGCAGTACGTCAGCCCCTTCACGTCGGCATTGGCTTTCACCACTTGCTCCCGCTGGGGCAGCTCACAGCCGATCAGATCACCCTTCCCTGAGGAGGAGAAGCCAAGGTTAGCAAGTCACTAGGGGAGGGGAGATGGGCTGATAGAGGGAAGCATGAAAGCCTGGCTGTGGCATGATCCCCAGGTCTCGCTGGCGCACGCGCACACACACACACACACACACACACACACACACGCACACAGGGTGAAGGACACTGGGATCCAGGCCCTCAAGCACTTGAAGGGGCTGAAACCTCTGCATCTAAGCAGGATGTCACCAATTCCTGTGGTTCGCAGACAGGTTGTTAATTAGACTCCCCTGGGGAAATTAGACCAGTCAGACTGTCCGGGCCCTGGCCTGACTTTCACAATCTGGTTTTCTTAACGGCCCGAGGGTGGTTTGGATGCGGCTTGTCCATGAACCAGTATCCGTGTGGCACCCTGCATGGCATGGTGAAAATGTCAGGTGGCTGTGCTGCCATTGCCCCTGGTCTGAACTGCCTGCTCCACCCTGTGGGGTGGGGTGGGGAGCGCCTTGATCTCACTGGGAAGGGTTTTCCGGTGCTAGGCTGAGAACTACCACCTGGCTGACAGCAACTATAAAATGACGTAGTGTCCTGCAGCCGCAGGGATGCTGGGTCGGGGAGGGTCTTAGCATCACACCCGGGGTCTGTGGCCCTGGTGGAGAGGGTCGAGTGAGTCGATGTTGGGAAGCACCGGACAGAACCGACTCACTTCCTTGAATTCCTCTCTCTTGGTCCCGCATGCTCATCCCCACGGGCAAAAAGGCAGCTCGGCCCCTGTCAGAGCAGCCAGGTGACTGGAAAGATTGGAAAGGACCAAGAGGGTGGCTGCCAGTCAGCACCCAGGGAGCCCAGAGGCCTCTAAATGTCCGTGGGGATTTGCTCATACAGGAGTGCAGAATGCACCTCACTTAAGTTTTCTGTTCTTGGCTCAAGGCCCCCTGGATCCTTTGAGAGCCGTGTGGATTACAAAGAGATATTTTTAGGAGGGAGTTGTCTTTTGTGTCACCTGAAATAAGATAGGTGTCATTTTGTCCTCATCAAAGAAGTGACAGAAAATGAGAACAGGACTAAGGACAAAGCCATCGGCAACCAGAGACCCTGCCACTGGCACCTGGGCCACAGCCTCCAGGCTCAGCCCATCCAATTGTCATCCTCTACGAGAGGTCTCGGAGCACTTGGCTGCATCCCAAACAGGCTGGGGCCAGAACCACTGCTGTTGACTACAGGGCCAGACTCATCTCGCCAGGAGCCAGCTGGATGCACCTGAATGCCCAGCTGAAGAGGCAGGTGGGAGGCTGGGACAAAAGCAAAGCAGAAACCAGGTCACAGCTGGGCACATGTACTCCCAGCTCTCAGAGGCTAAAGTAGGAGCCGGCAAGTTCAGGGCCAGACTGGACAGCACAGCGCACACAGAACAAGACACGCAGTGCTCCAGCAGGATCGGAGCCAGGAACTCATGCGGCCATTTGGAGCTACCCAGTGACCACCTCGACAATTCTGCTCTCACTAGTCTGTGGCTGTCACACTTTGTCTTTCCACCCTCCTAATTTCTCCAGCTCACTTCCTCAAGGGTTCCCAGCCACACCTGTCCCTCAGTTCCTCAAGGGTTCCCAGCCACACTTGTGTGGTACAACTCTATTTTCCTTATTTATTTATTCTTTTGTTTCTCGTCTGCTTTTTGAAACAGGGTTTCATTTATCCCAGGCAGAGTTCACTATGTAGTCTAGGGTGACCCTCCTGCCTCCACCTCCCAAGTGCTGGGATTACAAGCATGTGTCTCCACACCTGGCTTTAGGTCATGCTGGGGGTTGAACCCAGGGTCTTGTGCTCTGCTCGCTGGGCCAATCCTGCACTCACTAAGCTGCATCACAGGGCTTGCCTGTCTGCCTTCTTCTCTCCCTCTCTCCCTCCTTCCCCCCTCTCTTCGGATTCCCCTTTCTCTCCCCACACTGCACCTGTCTTTCTGGTTATGTTGCCTAGGCTGGTTTACAACTCCTGGGCTCGTGATTCTCCTGCCTCAGTGTTCCACCTGGCTTGGACTCCAAGCACATGCCATGCTACCTGGCCATGACTCCCTTTTCTCAGTTCCAGTACGAACTTGGTCTAGGCTCGGAAGCTGCACTCACGAAAGATGGAAAGAGCTAAGGCTTTCACAGTCCGTCATCTTGTTCCAGCTCTGAGCCCCCCGGTGGTATTTCTCTCTTCCACCCTCCTCCTCAAGGAGGTGGCAATGAGCACCAGGAGCTGCCGGGGTGTCCAGTGTCACACCACTACCTTCTGTGTTCTTCTGCGTCCCACCCCTCTGCGTTCCGGCTGTCCCCACAGCAAGGACTTGATCGTGACCTGGTCATCTCCTCCCTTCCACCTGGTATGTGAACCCGCCCGGATTATCCAGGCTGGTCTGGGTTCCTTGCCCTCCAGGGTTGCCCCCAGAGCCTCCCACACCTGCACAGCTCAGCTCCTTTACTGGCTTTTCCTAAGTGCAGGCCTGTGCTTCCCAGAGCTCTTGGACGTGCTTTCCTGGCGCCTGCGTGCACACCCGGCCCTCCTGAAATGCTTCCCTTCTGTGGCCCTCGCTCTCCCAGGGCACCTGGCAGACCACGTAAGAACTCGTGAGATTTAGTCAGGCAGCTGGGTCCCAGCCGCACCGGCCAACGCCTGGCTGCTTCGAGTTTCTGTGCTCCGTTCCCTTCTGTGTGAAATGGGAACGATAATGTTTCTGTAATGCTTTCTGTGGGTTTCCAGAGTCTTGGCATGGAAGGGCTGGGCAGACCGTCCTCTGTGAGACTCTTGTGCTTAGCACTGCCCCCTCTACAGAGGTGACCCCACGCCCTCATTTAGGACACTGACGTCTCACGTCCCCTCTTTCTTCAGCCACAGGAAGGGTGTGCTCTGCATCTGAGTGAGTCTACCTGCCATGCAGAGGCTAGGCTCCGCTGTCACACATCTGGGCTTCGGGCCTGCTGTGTCCTGTCCTCTTTTTTTTTTTTTTTTTTTTTTTTGGTTTTTCGAGACAGGGTTTCTCTGTGTAGCTTTGCGCCTTTCCTGGAACTCGCTTTGGAGACCAGGCTGGCCTCGAACTCACAGAGATCCGCCTGGCTCTGCCTCCCGAGTGCTGGGATTAAAGGCGTGTGCCACCACCGCCCGGCTGTCCTGCCCTCTTTCTACCCTCCTAGAGTACTGTCCTTTGCACTTTTCTCCACTGCTCCTCCGTCCCATCATGCACTGGCTCTCCTTCAAAGCCAGACTCCTCACTGGCCTCATCCTAGGAAGAGCCTCCAGGTTGCCATCTCCCGCTGTGTTGCCAACTTGTGGTCACTTCGTCTTGGGCTCTGGTTGCTTCTGACTCCATCCTGCCTGTTTCTCCCCTCAGTGGCTTTGTATGCACCCCGTCTCTGATTCCCGCCCCCCTGCAGAATGGCCGTGGATTCCCTAGACACAGGCGCCCCCAAGCACCCTTTCCCCCCTCACACAAACCTAGAATGGCCAGCACGGTGCCACCTTTGAGGACCTCCATGGACCCCGAGCAGACAAAGTAGAGGGCCTGGAGAGCATCGCCTTGGTGAATGAGGTACTCGCCAGGCGTGCAGAAGGCAGGCCTCAGCGCCAGGGACAGCGCCCGCAGGCAGCCGCGGCTCGCCGCCTCGAACAACGGCAGCTGCAGGACCTCCTTGTGCAGGTGCATGGCGATGTCCGCTCGAAGCTCATCCGGGAGGCTCTGCAGCAGCTGGAGGCAGGCAGTGGGGGAGAGTTAGGGGAACAGAGGAGGAGGCCCCTTCCAATCAGCTGCTCTCCACCACTTCCAACCTCAGGAGCAAGGGGGGAAATGGAAGGAGGCCTGAGCCTCCTGGACAGCACTAGGGTGCGCAGGATGCAGTCAATGGCAGAAAGCTCTTTGCAGCCCCCTCCTCCCTGCCCCTGGCCTCAGACTCTGATGTCAGTGAGCACAGAACCCACAGACCCAACTACGGTTCTGCTCTGTCTCGTGTGTGGGTGCTGTCCCTGCAAGAGAACCGGGAAAACCACACTCCTGCATTTCCTACCCACCCACACCTCCACTCCTAATCGTTGAGACCAAGCACAAACCCCTTGAGGAAGCAAAAGTCTAGAAGGAGCAGCCCAGGAGGCCACCACACCTCAGTGGTGTCGATGCCATTGTTCACAGCCCAGGTAGCTTGGAAGTACTCAAGCATACGCTGCTTGAGGGGCTTGGGGATGCGGTGGATGCGGATGTAGTCTCGCAGGTCCCGGGTGCGGCTGTGGTACAGAAAGCGGCGAGCATACATGCGCTGGATGATGGCCGTCACGTTCCCAAACACCACTGCATGCATCAGGGCTGGGGAAGAGTGGAGAGGAAGGGTCACCTCCAGGCCTGGCTAGCAAACCTGGCCTCTGCTCCCTGCCTGTCCCCATGTTCCTAGGTGGGGTGCGTGGGTGGGCATCTCTCCCAGCCCTGGACTGGTGGACCGCCAAAGAACCTGTAGTTCTGGGGACCCTGAGAGAGGTCGGCACAGAGGGGCCCAGAAAGCCACAGCCCAGCCTCACCTCCAATAAGCATGGTGCAGATGGAGAAGATCTTCTCAGTGTCTGTGTTAGCGGACACATTGCCGAAGCCCACACTGGTAAGACTGCTGAGTGCGAAGTACAGGGAGGTGATGTAGGCGCTGCGTAGGGACGGGCCACCCAGAAGCTCCAGCCCAGTCCCATTGGCTTCGCCGCCGCTGCTGCTGCTCCTGCTGCTGCTGCAGTTTTCACTCTGGCCCGAGCTGTTCCCTCCTTCTGAACTCTGGCTCACCAGGTAGTAGGGGGTCTCCAGCCTGCGCGCCAGCTCCTGCAGCCAGCCTGGGGAGGGGGAGGGGGGCTGAGAGAGCAGGACCGTCCTGCTGCTCTCTCTGAGGGTACAGGTGTACTAGCCGGCACCCTGAAAATGGGGGACATGCAGAGGCAGGCCCACCCCGTGGCTTCTGCCACCTTTTCTCTTCTTTGCTAACACAGCACATCCTTATCTGTCCCTTCGACTCTCAGCACGGGAGACAGGCTGCCGGGCTCCACAGCTGGTTCCTGTTGGCGCCCTTGGGAGAGTAAGGAGAACCACACCCATGTCTCCAAGGCTGCTGTCAATCTCACAGAACGCATCCAACAGGAGGAGAGAGGTGGCCAAGAGGCTGGGGGTAGGAGTGAAATCTCACTGCATTTTAGCCTCAGCCTGGTCCCCAAGTTTGGATGGCTGAGGCTGCCTCCTCTGCCCTGTCCGCTCACACTATTTTTTCTCTGTCCAAGCCATTGCGTACTAAAAACCCTGCTCCTGTCCATCCAGCAATACCCTGACCCTCAACCTCTCAAACCACTCAGTCTCACATATGCTGTCACCAACATGCCCACATAGGCCACTGAGGTGCCACACGTGCCCCACACAAGGCAAGGGCACACGTGTAAACACTGTACAGATGTCCAGCCACAACCGTGCCCACTTGCACTGAAAAGGCCTGTGTGTGCCTGAAAGACTAATAACCACAGGTGACTGGACACTGGCACATGGGCAGGGCCAGGGACACACTTGTACACAGATGGGTCATATATACCTGCGTACTCACACGGGCATGTACGCTCACACCCAGAACCCCCCCCCCCCCCCCAAACAGACTTCCTCGCACACTCATGGCCGGGATGGCTAAACTTACCCAGTCTTCTCCGGACACTGGAGAAGAGAGCCAAGTGCAAGTTCACAAGGTCAACACACAGCCCCTGTGCCACACTCCCCCCAGCTTGTTTTTGCACCATGGCCTTGGAGGTCCTCATCCCCTCCTCTCATCCACACCCATTCCCCCAGTGGCTGAGCGCACACAGTGCCAGGGCTCCACAGAGGGGCAGAGGTTGTCCTGCAGGATAGGAGCTACACCAGATGAGAGCCACAGGACGGGGGTTAAACCGAAGGGCCACTGGGCAGGGGCTCAGCAGCTCCCTGGAAGAGGAGATACGTGTGCTTAACCTTAAAAGATAGGGAGGGCATTTTTTAAAAAGCCTGCCTGCTCTCTCTCTCTCTCTCTCTCTCTCTCTCTCTCTCTCTCTCTCTCTCTCTTTCTTTCTCTCTCTCTCTTTCTCTGTCTCTCTTTCTTCTTTCCTTCCTTCCTTCCTTCCTTCCTTCCTTCCTTCCTTCCTTCCTTCCTTCCTTCCGTATGAGCACGTGTCATGGTGTGCATCTGGAAATCAGAGGATAACTCCTCCTACCATTTTGGCCCTGGGGAGTGAACTCTGGGTTGCCAGGCTTGGAAGCAAGTGTCTTTACTCACTGAGCCATCTTGTGTGGACTCAAGACCAAGGGGGCCTGGATCAGTTGCCGAGAATGGGGTTCACCTGGGAATTTAATGCTTCAGGGCCACTTGGAGGTGAGCTGGAGACAGGGTTGGGGTGGTTGCTGACCCCAGAGCTGCCTGTACTACAGACTCCCCCTGGGAAAGGCAGGTGCCAACGAGCTGGAGTGTCCCTGTTTCCTCATGCTCAGCAACTAGCGGGCTCAGGGGAGCCGCCAAGTGGGTCCTCTGGGCACACACCGTCTCCATGCACCTGGCGAGGAGAAGGTTCACAGGAGCCTCAGCATCTCTTGGGGAACCAATCAGAGCAAGTTCTAAGACTGACCGGTGACCCCACTGAGGTCACTGGAAATGAGAGGTCACCCAAGCAGCTGGAAACTCAGCAACTGTCGGTTACTGAGAAGCTGACAGGGGCCTGGAGGTGTGGAAGAAAGCTGTGCTCAGACTGGGGTGCGCCAGACGTTAGAACTGGCTGGAACAGGACGGTTAAATGAGAAGGGTGAGAGCTGTAGCTTCCTTACGGCAACATCATGGGCTGGCGGAGCGGGGAGGTAAATAAAGCCTGTCTGGAGTATCTGGGACTTGGAGGGGCGGGGGAGAGGGGCTCATCCTAGGGCCATACCTCACACAGCAAGAGTGTGGCTGGCTGTGAGGGGCTATAGCCTTACTGGGGTTCGGCCCGAGACAATCACCACAACCTTGTGGGTGACGTGGAAGGTGAGGGCAGCACCGCACAGCAAGAGTTAAGATCGAGTGGGTGGTGAGTGGAAGGAGGAGCCGGAGCAGTGGAGGTGAAGGGAGGGAGGGGGATGCTGGGAAAAAAGCTGCTTTTTAGGCTCAGGGAAAACGTGGATTCAGATACACATGAAAATGGAGGTGACAAAGGGGGGCAATGGCCTGGAGAACCCATGGGGACAAGCTTCGAAGAAGGTGGTATTGTAGGAAGCCATGAGGCCAGCAGGTCTTCCTTCCTGAAGCCTTGCACAGCTGGGTAAGAGCCCGAGAAATGCGATCTAGGTCTGGCCATCAGGAGGGCACTGTGGGTGACTGGGACTCCCCAGACAGTCCCTGGGCTGTCCCCCCATGGTGGTGGCCATCACACACATGCACACCCTTCCTCTGACATTCCCACGTGCAGACGGTCACATCCTGGCATCTGCCATCCTTCCTCTGGCATGCAACCCTCCTCTCAGCCTGCTGTACCGATCTCAGGCAGCTCGGATTCGCTGCTCTCAATCTCCTGTTGGCCGATGTAGAACCAGACGCAGGCCACCCAATGGGCGAGGAGCGCGAACACAGCCATGAGCAAGGTGAGCACCACGGCGCTGTACTGTGAGTACCGGTCCAGTCTGGGCAGCAGGCGCAGAAGACGCAGCAGCCTCACGGTCTTCAGCAGGTGAGCCCCGACGTACTAAGATTGGGGGGGAAGGGAGGTCATCCCAGGCCAACGCTGGCCCGGCCTGTCTCAGCCCAAAGCTCACCACCCAACCCAGCCACACTGACCACGTTGACCTTGAAGGCGTGTAGTAGGTCAAAGGGCAGCGCGGCTATGACATCCAGCAGGAACCAGGTGGTGACGTAGTGGAGGCAAATGGACTTCGGGGCAAATACCACCTGGCCTGACTTGGACACAAATGTGGTACGAAAATTCAGCACAATATCTGTTGGAAAACAGGCAGGCATCAGCAGGATACAGCTCTTTCCCACTGGGCACCTACCTGTCCAATGCTTGGTCCTGCCCCAGGCCCTTCCTATCAGTGGCCTGACTAAGCTTTGTGTAACTCTAGCATGCGCACATGGTTATACCCATTTCACAGAGGGAGAAACCAAGGCTTGCCAAGGCTATTCCCAGCTCAGGGCTCTAGAACACTGTATGGGCAGAGATACCTTTGGAATACAGGATTGGCAAACAAGGGAGACACTTGTGAGGCACTGGAAACCATTCAAAGAAGGATCCCTCCAAAAACTGCAGGGGGGCTGGCCCTGAGTGGAGCATCAGGCACACATTACACATACCGAGGATGAAGAGAACCTCCACAGCCAGGTCACAGACACTGGGGGGACCACGGGCAGCACTGGGCTCCCGTGCCGTGCTCACACACACGCTGTACGGCACGGTGACAGCCACGTAGAGTGTGGCAAGCAGGATGAAGCCATCCCAGGTAGCTCTCAGGGCCCCACAGTGCAGCAGGATGAAGGGTGACTTCCGGATGGCAGCGACTTTATATTCAGGCAAATTTGGCTTTTCTCCAAACACTCCCTGAGCGAGGAGGCGCAGGTCCAGGTAGAGAAGAAAGGACATGGGCAGAAGCTAAGTCAGGAGAGTGTCTAGGCGAGCATTCATCTCCTTCCTCTCCCTGCACTCTCCAAGTGGCCCTGACATGGGCCTTATTTATAGACCAGAAGGCTGAGGACAGGGAAGAGCCAGCAACTTAGCTGAGGCCAAACAATTGCTTAGGAGTAGAACCAGGATTGAACCCAGACCACACGACTCCAAAGCCAAGGAGTTCTTTTAGACCTCTGATGGGTCAGACATGACATATGCCCTCTCTCGGTTCCACCCACAACCAGGATTGAACCCAGACCATACGACTCCAAAGCCAAGGAGTTCTTTTAGACCTCTGATGGGTCAGACACGACATATGCCCTCTCTCGGTTCCACCCACAAAGGGCTGGTGGGACCTGAGTAGTTTCTGGGCATTCTCTCTGAGATGGCTTAGCTCCCCTCAGCCTGTCCTACCCTGTCCCCAACCCAAACACGCACCCAGGTGCTCAGCCTACCTTATTGAGCTTGTGTTTGCCCTTCGGCTGCTTCTGCAGATGGCCGGAGAGGTGATAAAGGACAGCTCGGCTCCGCCGTCGATTGGCGTTAAAGCCTTTGCTTCCCGCCCGGCCATATCGGCGCCGGCCGCCACCTGCAGAAAAAGAGGGTCCCTGTGACGGTAAACTATAGGATCCCGGGTATAGGACTCTAGCTGCTAGTCTGTGGACTGATCTGGCTCGTTGACCCTTTTGTCTATTCAGAATGAGGGGTCAGGCATGCCTCACTTCACTGGGTCACTTGTCAATCAGAGCTGTGCCGTCCTGATACTCAGGACACCAGTTCCAGGATCAGCTGCTGGTCATGATCCAGCAAGACAAGAAAAGGAATCAATGGAGAAAGTCCGGGAGAGGAAGTTTCTAAGAGGGTCTCAAAATGCAGAGCCAGTGGGACGCTGGCCGCAGAGGTGAGTTCTAAGAAGCCCAAACTGAAGATTGACACTTGAGAAGAGGCAGACCCAGGGCTGAGTGAGGATAGAACAGTAGGAGTGGACTGAACTCCCAGCATTCCTAGAGGGCAATGAGACCTCGGACCAGTGTCTAATGCCAGCTCTGTGGCCTGGGAAGCCTGGCTCAGCCCTTGGAGGGGGCTTTGCCCGGGGCTCGCCATCAGGCATGCTGTGTAGAAAGGGGCCAGGTGAGCCTGTGCGCAGCACCATTAGTTAGCGGGGAAGGGGGCGGTTCCTAGACACAGGCAGAGTTTGTTTACTCTGTAACACTGATTTGACAACCTCAACTTTGTTTCAACTAGCCTATTTGGACAAGATTCCCATCCCAGAGTATCAAACACAGCGCAACACAGGCCACTCTGTCAGATAGAGTGGGACTCAGTGAACGCAGGAGGGGTTGGGGGTGTCACAGCCCCGGCAGGGCCAGAGGTACCCAGTGTCCAAGCCTCGGCATCTAAATCAACACGGATAGCACCCACCTCTCTCCTTCCAGTTGTCAGGGCCTCCTCGGTTCTTGGTATCGCTGATGTCCTTGTGAGAGACCAGGAAGAGGGCCACCTCCCCCTTCTCATTTTTTATAGGTATCACATCCAGGAGACACCAGAATGGAAGCCCTAGGCAGAGAGAGAGACTTAACCACCTTCCATTCTCAACGCTCCTCAGGTGACAACGGAGCTTCCTGGGGAGGAGCAGCTGTGTGGCTTCATTGAGGACAAGGCTTGGGAGACCGAGAGCAGACAGGACCGCCAGACACGCTAGGATGGGGGTGCTTCCCCCCGCTTCTGAATATGAGAAACTCAAGTAAGTGGATGCTGAGAGCAGATCAAGGGTGATGATGGGGAGGAGGCAGGACAAGGGGTGGGGGCAGAGGAAGGGACTGGAGAGTGGGCGGGTGCATGGGAAGAGAGGGACAAGGAAAGGCAGAGAGGCCGTGAAGTGGGTGCCCAGCCCACCGAGGTGGCAGGGACGGTGAGGTAAAGTGGTACCATGGTGCTTACCGCTCTTCCGGTACAGGATCAGTTCAGCCTTGAATTCTTTGTGTTCATCGAGGGCCTTGCGGATCTGTTGACGGACCAGCTCACTGGTGTCTGGTCCATAGAGGAAGGAGCAGGCACAGCCCCGCTGCATGACCTCAGCCCTGGAGAAGCCGGTGAGGTCACAGAAGCCATCAGAGCAGTAGACCACAGGGAAAAGCCCTGCCACCTGGGCGTTGCCCAGCACGAAGTTACTGTCTGCAAGAGAACACCTCTCAGAGGAAAGCGTGAACTGAAGGGCACCTTCACCTACCAGCCTCGCTTTTCAAAATACCTGCAAAAACCACCAAAGGGTGGGTCTTTTATACCCCAGGGATGCTGTGTGGACTGGCCAAGACCTGTTTATGAATGAGACTTAAGCATCATCTGTGCGTCAGTATCCTCAAGGGTCAACTCCCGGCTGAATGTGTGTTTGAAGATGAGCACATGTCAATGCAGTCCTGCATGGGCCCTGTACCCTGGGGAGTGTGTCCTGAGCAGTTTGAATAAGGGGTGGGGTTAGGGAGTTCCCAAAGACTGCACCTGCTCTAGGCACCATCTCTCTTCCTGCCAGGCTCACCCACCAGTTGGATAAGTAGGTTGGCTGTATGGCTCCTCCTCATGGAGACCCACTCGATCTGGGATCTGTCCAGGCCACTGTCCAGCCTAGGCTGTGTTTGCACCCTCCCTGCATGCCCTGGCTCAGGAACTAGTGAATGCAATCAAGAATGGGGGTGTATGCATAGTGACTGAACAGAGCCTGGAGCCAAGCATGTATTGGGGAATCAGAGGTGCTGAATCAGCAGGCTTCAAGCCCAAAACAGATGGAGAAGTCTGGGGTGGGGGGAGGGAGAGCTCAGTGATGAGTTCCTACCGGCTGTCTACAACAGGAGCGAGGATGCTAGTTAGGACTGGGAAGCCCCACGGGCAGTGAGAGCGGGGAGGGACCCTGTTTTTGTTTCTCTGTGTTCGGAGCCCAGGGACCCAGAATCTGGGAGCTCAAGTTGCCTTTTCCAAACTTCCCCAGTCCTGATGGGAGTCCCCAAGCTCGTCTTTGGGGCTGGGTGGGCATTCCAAGCGATGTGTTTAGGCTGTGCGATGGGCTTGCACACACAGTATCTGCTGAATCCCGCCTACTCTATCTTCCTTTGCAAATCTTATTTCTAAATCTGGGTTTTGAGTCCTCTGCGCTGTCCACCGGCCCTGGTTCTGCACTTCACCGGACTCGGCCCTTGCCACAGCGCCAGGTCTGAGGAGGAGATGGGCTATTGACTCATCCCGAGCCCCGCACCTAGGGACATCTGCTAGCAGTGTTGACCCTGAAAACCTCCGGGAAACCTTCAGTGACTGGAAGGAGAGGATGGCCCCAGCTTCAAGAGGGGCGAGGAAGAGGGGAGACCGGTGGGCGCCAAGCAGCAGGTGGCAGTTCGGACAGTGGACTACTCCCCGGAAGCTAGGGGGCTAGGGCCTGACTCACGCGTCCCGTCGAAGCGCGTGGCGATGGTGTCCAGGAAGGTGTTCTGCGGCGCCAGGAGCCCCCGCATGGCCGGCATCTTAGGCGGCGGTGGCCGCCCGCCCCATCCCTCCGGGGCGCGGGGACTCAGCGCCGGGGGAGGGCGCCTGGCTCGGCCGCCCCCCGCCGGGCCCCGCGCCCCCTAGAGTAGCCGTCGGGGGGCAATGCCCGGCCCAGGCTCGCAGGCCCCACCAGCGGCTGGCGCGCGAGGGGGCGTCCGCGCCGTCGGGGCTGGGCGCATGGCGCGCGACCCCTCGCCGCCGCCGCCCACGGATTCCGGGCTGCAGGCCCCGCGGCCACCGCGCACTCGGCACCTTCCGTCCGCCCGCGGCTCCCGTTTCGGCTGGCGGGGTGGCTCCCGCTCGGGCTCGGCTCGGCGCCGGGTCCCCGCAGCTCCCTCCGTCTGTCGGGGAGAAGCAGCAGCCTACCTCCCGCACCGCCGCCTGCACCGGGGTAACCATGGAGACGGGGCACACCCAGTCAGGGCCGCCTCCTTAAAGAGACAGGCCTCCCGCGGAGGGATCCCCCTCCCCTAGGGACCTCGGTGGGGGCAGGGAAGGCTGCCGCCCCCTAGCGCTGCCTCGCTCCCCGAGGCGAGAGCCACTGCCGGGTGGGCTCAGACTGACAGCCTCGGGCGCAGCCTGGGGCTGCTTTTCTCCTCCAGAGGGACCAGAGGAGAACTTGGGGGCGTGTGCGTGTGCGTGTATGTGTGTGTTGTAGATGTGCTTCGGAACGAGAGAAATGTCATGAGAAAGGGAACTGGCGACCAGGCGGCGGGGCAGGTCCAGTAGTTGGAGGTTTGGACCCCTGAGGAGCAGAATACTCTGAAACGAGGTGCTTCTGAACCCGGCTTCGAGCAGTCAAGCTTCCCCCACCCTGCCCCGACTCAGCTTGACCCCTGAAAAGTGCGTGCAGGCAGGTGCTGAGGAACCCCAGGGTGGGGAGCCCCAGGAGGGAAGTCCCGACGCCTTGGGCGAGACCCCGGAGCGCAGAGGGCGCACTGGGCAGGAGAACCTCCAGCTCTCCCGCTCGCCCCTCGCCTTCTCTCAAGTTTCGGTCGCCGGTTCCCAGGCTGCACGAGGGTCAGAGACTGCTCGAGGTCGGACCCTGGCGAAAACTTCCCACCCCTGTGCGTGCTCGCCTTGCCCACCCCCACCCCCTTCAGTCGCCGCCGAGCTCGGTTGTCCCGGGAGTCCGCACCTCCAGCGAGGGGGCGGAGAGCAGGGGCGGACGGCCGTCTCCTGTCCCCGCGCCGCGACCGTCCCCGTGGCCTCTCCTGCCAGCGCCGCTCCTCCTCCCTCCTACGATTTGCCAGTGAGCGCGGCTGCCGCCCGCGCCCGGAGGAGCCACCGGGGCCGAAACTGCAATTTGCTCTCCAATGGGTGAAGCCAGAGCTCAGCGCTGCTCCCCTGGAGGAGACACACCCACTGTCACCAGCGTCGGAAAGAGGAGTGTACCCTGTTCCAACGACCCGTCAGCAGCCAGCAAAGGCTAAGCTCAAGGCACCTGTATTTAAATGAGCAGGCGCTTTGGGAAGAAAGGGAGGAAACGGTCCCCTCCCCCAGCCCGCTGCACCCTGGAATCCGGCTCCCAGGAGCGGGGGCGAGCCTAAAAAAGTCCGTAGATCATGTCCCCCACTCCTGATGGGCCCAGGGCTAAAGAATAAGCAAGGGCTAGTCAGCATTCTGCTAACCGTTTTTAGAGGGGCATTTTTTAGCTCACTTTAATCCACGGCGAGGCTGTTGATGAATGCACCCCCTATCTGGGGAACTAGGCTAGCCAGCCTTAAGCACAGCTCTGCCGCTTGCTGTCCGCCAGATTTTCTAAAGGCAGCTTTACTAGCCTTGCTGTGGTTCAGTTCTCTTTTTATCTGTGAAATGGGAACGACAATAACCACCCCTGGGGTTCTGAGGAAGAAATAAGGGGACATGTATAAAAGACCCAGGACAGTGTGACACTGCTTCATGCAAATGTTTGTTGTCTGATGTGGAGTCTCAGAGGAACCCTGAGCACAGTCACTTCCCAAAGGGAGAAGGGAGAGGAAGAAAGGAAGGGAGGGAGGGAAGGAAGGAAGGAAGGAAGGAAGGAAGGAAGGAAGGAAGGAAGGAAGGAAAAAGGGTTCCATCCCTGACGATCTCTCCCCAACCCCAAGTCCAGATCCTGTCTCCAGAATAGCTGAGGCTGTGTGTACACACACAGCACTCGTTATCTAGGGTGGTCAGGTCCAAGTCATTCCTGTGAGGTCAAAAGCTGTTCAGACTCTCAGGCTTCCAGCCACCGGACGGGACTGACCTGGGCTGGCTTGGGGTGGTCAGTGAAGCCAGAGACATTGGATTAGAATGGGCAAGGTAGATGGGATGGGAATTATAGAGGGTTCCATTTCCTGAGGCAAACACTGCTAAATCCGTTACTTGGACTCCCCTATTAATCCTAATGCTCAGAAGCAGTTTGTCTGCCGCTGCCGGTGTGCAGATAACACACTGAAGCCATGGGGTTACAGACCTTGTCTAAGACGCACTGCCTACATTAGCACCATGCCTGGGTCACTATTTTGGTAAACCTGGTCCCATTTCCAGGAGATACGTACCAGATGTTACGACTACTCTTTTTGTTTGGTTTTTTTTTTTTTTTCGAGACAGGGTTTCTCTGTGCAACAGCCCTTGGCTGTCCTGGAACTCACTCTGTAGACCAGGCTGGCCTCGATCTCCCTGCCTCTGCCTCCTGAGCGAGTGCTGGGATTAAAGGTGTGAACCACCACCGCCCTGCTGACCACTCTTATCCCAGAATGAAACTGCAGTCCGGTGTGCCTTTCATTCCTTCAAGCCCTCAACATATCTATAAACATGTAAGGGGTGGGTGGGTCTTTCCCTGGCCTTTCTGTTTAAAGGATGCCCTGGGACAGGACGTATGCTCTTCTTTCTACCTCTACTGGCCTCTCCGATAGGCTCGGGTCTGGCATTTATTTGTTTATATAGGTTTCCTTGGCTCTTAGTGATTAATTCCCTACCTCCTCCTTCCACTGTCCCTAAGACACACTTACTCACACATGAAGGGACAGGGACCTGTGGTTAGGAGCCAGTGAGGAGGACACACTTACTCACACATGAAGGGACTGGGACCTGTGGTTAGGAGCCAGTGAGGAGGAGGCTGCGGTATTGAAAATGGAAGAGCATCAGGGTCACAGCACTGTTTTCCTCACTGAGCTCTCCCCGCTTCTCCCCCCAACCCTGGACTCATTCTGGGCTCTGCTGGGAAGGTTTGGGGAGGGGACCTAGGCTGAGGGGGAGCCCTACTCAGAGACAGCTCAAAACCTTTGTCAACAAGAAGAAACTCTGGAGCGGCCGTGGGAGGCCCGTGGGAGTATTATCTACAAAAAGGAACAAGGAGAGAGAGAGCAGAGAGGAGCCGAGCAAGGGAAAACTGTTGAAGACACAAAAGACGGAGAAAGCCCTCCTCCCAGTCCCAGAGCGCAGGCGGAGTCAGACACTGTGTGCAGGGGGTGGGAACAGGTGGCTGTCGAGGAACAGGGCCCCAGGACTTCTCCTGTCTTCCCACTCCTTTCAGGAGGTCCCCCGACCTGACGGATCCTGGCTCCCGGCCAACGCATCCAGGCATTGCTCCAGCTCTGAGGTTATGCAGTGGGAAGGTCTGGGTTCAAACTCTAACTGTGCCATGAACCAGCAGGACCTGGGGTGGGATGGGGGAGGGGTGTCCTTGTAAGATGATACTTACAAGGAATGTTGTAAGGGCAGGGGAGGTAACTAAGTTGGTAGAGTACCTGCCTTGCACGCATGAAGCCCTGGATTCCATCCCCAGTACCGCACATACTAGCTATGGCGGCACATGCCTATAATCCCAGCACTTGTGGAGGCAGGAGGATCATAAGTTCAAGGTCACCCTCCCATACATAGAGAAGTTGAGGCCAATCTGGGCTATATGAGACCCTGTCTCAACAAAGGAAGGCTAGTTATATAGATCCTTTGCACCTGGTGCTGAGACCATGGACATGAACTCAGGCTAAGGCCTGGTGGAAGGATCCTCATTCACACAGACATTGGAAGTCCTTGAGACCACTGGATCTTGGCCACCCTTCAATTGCTTTTAGAGCGAGCATTCCTTCTCTTAGATGGAGGATCTAGCTATACAGTAAGTTGTCAACAAGGAATCCTAGAAGGTCCATGATTTAGAGAAACTAATATAGATCCCAGGCTACTATGCAGAGCCAGACCAGAGTCAAGATTTGGCAGGCAGACAGTGGTTTGCCCCCGTGCCATGGTCCCAGAGTGTCTTTCAGTAAACAGCCTATAAGAACGGGGTGGGGGGTGATGTGTTCGTTCTGATGGGTAGTCTGCTGGTGACCTCTAGAGTGCCCCAGGAAGACAGCCCTTGACTGCAGCTCCCCAGGGGGAGTACCCGGTCTCTGAGAAACCCTCATTTCCCAAACTCTGTGTTCTGGAAGCAACAGTCACAAGGTCTGTTTAAAACCT
Organism: Peromyscus eremicus; assembly: GCF_949786415.1. NCBI lineage: Eukaryota > Metazoa > Chordata > Mammalia > Rodentia > Cricetidae > Peromyscus > Peromyscus eremicus. Next base: position 4,469,924 of record NC_081436.1, read on the forward strand.
GGTTAGAGAGAAAGCCTAAGCCGAAAAGACATAGAAGGAGACCTGACGTTTGCTTGAGGAGTCGGGAGTGGGTGGCATTTGTTCCTGCTGTTTTGACGGCAGCGAAGGGGCGGGTGGGCAGAGCCGGTGTGCTGACGATGGTGGGTGAGTTTCCCCATCCAGAAACATCTTCGGATAGGGTTTCCTCATTACCATAAAATTCCCTCATCACCCGTATGGAAATAACATTCCTTGGGGAGTTCTGACCTGAGTCATTCCTGCAGGCTGCAGTGACTGTCCCCTGAGCTCAGCTCTGCGTCCGGCCTGTCCTGCCCACACAACCCAGAAGCTGGGCCAGGGTGCTGTCCTGGCAGAGGCAAACGGAGGGCAGAGCCTACACCCATCTGAAGGATGAGCCCTCTAGGAGACAGTGGACAGTGATGTTTCCGATTTCCTCCTTTTGAAAGGGAAGAGACAGGGAAGCCCCTTTCCCAGGCTTTTTAGTAGAGTGGGGGAGACAGAAGCTGAGGATCGGTAAGTGGGCAATGAGCTCATCACAAGCTAGCTGAGACACCCAGGGCGCTGTTCCGCACCACCCTGGCTCAATGTGCCTAAAGTACTCACAACTCTGTCCACATCACAACTCCAGGACAGGTTTGGAGATATTTTATTATGATGTCCAAAGGGCAGCCACCAAGTTACGAAAAGGTAAAAAACCAAGTCCAGGTTCTCCCTACTTGACCCTACTGGCTGCCAGGCAGGGTCTTGCTGGCTGGGGGAAAAGGTGAAGCCATTTTCTTTGCCTTCAGAACTCGGTGGGGGTGCCTAGGGCACGGCAGGTATCCAGTGTGCCCAAGCGGCTTCATCAGAACCTTGGTATTTCACAGCTCACTCTTCCGGCTACCAACATCATTTGCTCCCTGAACTTAACTGGAAACAGTGGCCTCCCAACAGGGCCTGCTTTAGACACCTGTTCCTTCCAGGAAGCATGCTGCCACACTGACACAGTCCTCACCAAGAGGCTGCCCTCTGCAAACCAGTAGGCCAGGCCAGTTTCCGCAAATCACTGCTCTACCAGCCTTTCCCAAGAATTCACAGGTCAGCTGGCAGGTTGGTGGCTGTGCATCGCAGATGTGCTAGGTCACCCAAGCTCAAAATGGTTTACACTACTCCCCTTCCATATTTACAAGACTGTGTCCTCACCGGAGAACATCCCCAGATCTAGTTCTAGCCCGGGTGGGACCCAGAGGTCCTGTCACCTTGTGCACAGCGATGTCACGACCTTCATCCCTACCTTGCTCTGTATTGCATCTGTGTGCCTCAGGTGCCTCCCAGCGCCCGAACCAACCAGTTTATCGGCTTCTAGGGAGACCGGGGCTATGGCTGTGTGTTCCTGTGCACACGGGGTGCAGATACACGTGGAAGTTAGCTTCAGGCGTTGTCCCTCAGGTTCCTTGGCTTGAGACAAGGTCCCTCACTGACCTGGAACTTGACAAGTAGGCTTGGCTGGTTGGCCAGTGAGCCCCAGGGGTCTGCCTGTGTGTCTGCCTCCTCCACGCTATCACACCTGGCACTTTGACACAGGTTCTGGGGATTAAACTCAGGCAAGCCTTTCACTGACTGAGCTGCGGCCCCAACCCTGCAAGCATTTTTGTTTGAAGAAAAGCCTGCACAAATCAGAAATGTGATTCAGGAAAGTGGGCTACCCAATAAACTGTTGGCCCCTTCCAAGGAGGCATTCTGAGGTTTCTAGTAAACTCGTGTACAGATCTTCTCTGCTAAAACTAGGGTACGGTACAAATGCAAGCCAGGGGACCTCACTCCACACTGGTATTTATGAGCCCACCTGAACATCCTGTTCTTCCTACGGCCACATAGTATTCCACCGCATGAACCTGCTGTAATGGGGTTAACTGGTTCCTGGCGATGGTTCTCAGGGTTTGTGTAGGTTGTTTTCTATGCTTGAGCATTGCTACAGTGACCACTTGATTTTAATCCCAGCACTCAGGAAGCAGAGGCAGGCAGATCTCTATGAGTTCAAGGCCAGCCTGGTCTACAAAGAGAGTTCCAGGACAGCCAGGGGTACATAGAGAAACTGTCTCAGAAAGTTCTAGAATGGCTCGGGAGATAGCTCTGTCATTAAGTACAAGGACTTGAGTTTGATCCCCAGAGCTCAAGTGAAAAATCCAGGTATGGTGGCTTACACTTGAAATACCAGTACTGGGAAGGTAAGAATCGGATGGATCCCTGGGCCTCACTACAAGGCTATCTTTGCCTAATAGCTCCAGGCCAGTGAGAGGTTCTCTTTCAAAACATTAAGGTGGGGGGTGTGGTGGGGGATTGTAGAGATGGCTCAGAGCTTAAGAGTGCTTGCTGATGTTTCGGAGGTCTGGAGTGGGTTTCTACCATTCACCCTGGGCAACTCTAGTAACTCCAGCTCCAGGTGAGGGTGAAGCAAGATGCCCTCTGCAATACACACCTCTTTTATTTGGTCAGTGTATGAGAATCAACACCTGAGGTTGACCCCTGACCTCACACACAACACATGCATATACATACATACACACCAGTTTTTCAGACTATGTAAGAAACTTGTCAATGATCTCTTCTCAGATTAGGATAAGGTGGAAGTGGACTTTTTCCCCATTTTATCATATATCCTGTAGGTTTGCTGCTAGGGTCTGCACCCAGGGTCTTGCTTGTGACAGGCCAACATTCTTCCACGGAGCTACACTCCTTATCACTAAAGCACTGCCCCTGTGAAAGTTCTTTGAGGAAGGGTCTTAGTCCTCAACTACTTAGTCCTAGCTGGCCTAGAACTCACTACGTAAACCAGGCTGGCTTTGAATCTTTGGTGACCAGACTCCCAAGTGTGAGGATTATAAGCATTATACCACTTATGTATATGTACAATACATACTCTGTATGTGGAATATGCAGGTGCATGTGCACAGAGGTCGAAGGATGATGTCAAAAGTTATCTTCTATCAGTTCACATCTTTTTTTTTTCAAATTAGATTTATACATTTTATGTGTTTTGCCTGCATGTATGTATGTGTACCACTTGTGGAACTGGAGTCACAGATGGTTGTGAAACATGTGAGTTCTGGGACTTGAACCCGAGTCCTCTGAGCAAAAAGTGCTCTTAACTGTTAAGCCAATTCTCCAGTCCTTTGTTTTTTTAAGATATTTTTATTATGTATGCTGGTGGCTATGGAGCCAGAAGAGAATGTTGGCTCCTCTGGAGCTGGAGTGACAGGTGGTTGTGAACCACCCAACATGGGAATCCAACCCAGTTCCTCTGAAGAACGGCAATCTCTCCCACTTTGTGTTGAACCTGGCCTGCTGACTGGCTGGAATCCGGGGATCCACCTGTCATTGCTCCCCAGCTCTGGGGTTCCAGGTATGCACTGCAGTGTCTGGCTGGGGATCCGAACTCAGGTCCACATGCTTGCAGAATGATCACTTTACCAACTGACCCATTTCTCCAGAGCCCCATATTTTTTCAAGAGTTAAAATTACTGCTCGGCACAGTGGCACCTGTCTGCAGTCCCAGCTGCTCCGGGGGCCAAGGCAGGCACATCACAAGGCATGCACATCACAAGGCATGCACATCACAAGCACAAGACCTGCCAGGGCAGCTTAGGAAACTGTCTCCAAGATTTCAAAGGGAGCTGAAGGTACATATTTCAGTGGTGAACACTTGCCTACAGGTGAGGCCTTGGGTTTAACCCCTAAGTTAAAAAACTAACCAAACAAAGGGGAAATGGCTGGAGAGATGGCTCAGAGGTTAAGAGCACTGGCTGATTTTCCAGGGGTCCTGAGTTCAATTCCCAGCAACCACATGGTGGCTCACAACCATCTGTAATGAGATCTGGTGACCTTTTCAGGCATGCAGGCATACATGTGGGCAGAATACTGTATACATGAAAAAGAAAACAAAATCAGGGAGGGATTCTCTCTCAGTCCTTCAGGGTTATTTTAGTCCCTGGGTTCCTGTGAAGTATAAAGCAGATCATCAGGAAAGGAGGGTTCTCCTGAGCCCGGGAGGTGCAAGTAGTCAGTCTTTGGAAAATGACGTCTACGGGACCCGTGACTGCTATTTTCTTGACTACAAGTCAGCCTCATTCTCAGTACCTCCCTCTCCCTTCTTCCCCTCCACCTCTCCCTCCCCGCCATCCTGCACTCTGGCAGCTCAGCCCCCCCTGAAAGCCAGGGAGGCCCTGAGGCAGCAGAACCCGGGCTTGGGGAACACAGGCTGGAGGAAGGACGGCACTGTTCTCACCACAGACACGGGTGAGGTAGTGGACGCGTCTGGCACCAGTGCCACCTGCTCCTCGCAGGAGCTCAATCACACAGTTATTTACTGCTGCCGTCAAGGGGTGGGGTGGCGAGGAACACCACTGTAACCTTCAGCCGCCCGGCAGAGCGGCTGGCAGCTGTGGGGTCCCTGCTCTCAGAGTCATCACTCCCTCGTCAAGGAGTCTTTCCTACAAGGACCAGCTGCACTTGCTCATCCTGGCTTCCACAGTTTAATTTGGTTCTAAAACTAGGCAACAAGGGACAACTGACTTGGGAATCAGATGGTCATTTAAGCCCAGAACAAATTGTCCGAGTGACTTCTACCCGAGAGGCTCAAAGAGAAAGAGTACTGAAGTCACTTGCCGCTGTGAAACACAGGAACATTGATGAGGTTGCTTTTATTTATTCTCCCATAAAGATGACTGCACCGACTGTGCTGAGTAACCCTCAGATTAACACTAATTATGACTAGAGACTGGTTCCTAACCGGATTCGGGGAAGGGGAACAACAAAAATCTCCAAACACTCAAACAAAGAAAAACATTTTTTTTTTTCTTTTAAAAACTTCAAATGCTACTTTCCCACCGACTTCCTTAGACTGGGCTGCAGCCCAAGGTAAGAGGAACCAAGGCTTTGGGCATGTTGAGGACATTGCAGGTCAGGGTACAGTGCCAAGCACGGGACTGAAACCGGTTTGCGCCAGATCTCAGGCACATTCCAGAGACAGCTTCTCAAGTGTCCCCTAGTGTTCTCCCCCTTCACAAATTCTCGTTTATGTCCCTTTTCTGGCTGATTCAGTATTGTATAAAGTCCCCTCATCGCTGCCCCTGTTCAAGTGACATCGCGTGGGAGCCTGGCAGCACCTGTGGCATCTGCTTCGCATGGAGAGGCGACAGAGTAGTGCTGACATCCTCCTAAGACAGCCTCTGGGGTGGGCGTGTGGAGTAAGGCTCTTCGGGCAGCTGGAAGACAGGCGCACGGAAAAAGACTGCTTACCCCTGGGAAATTGACAGCAGTTGTCCTGGGTCCTGGTGAAATGGCCGAACGAGTCAGTCCACATCACTAGGAAAGACCAAGGAAAACCAGCTTTCCCTCAAAAAACAGCGAGAGAAGAAACGACTAGTTAGGATGGCCCGAGGTGATACGCATACATTTCTTTTTGTTATTATAGCTAAGTGTACATCTCCTAACGTCCAGTTACTAGGTTCAACTGAAAGGGAGAGAAGAGAGAGGCCAACTGGAATTTCCCTCAAGAGTTCACAGCTTCGGCCTGAGAGGTCCTCGGTTTGCGCTGGGGGAGCCCCTTTTTGAACGAAGGCTTGGGTGGGCTAGGCACCGTGTTGGCTCCAATCCCATTGGTCCCTGCAGAGTAAGCCTGGCTCCATTCGGAGTTTCCTGGGGCCTGAGGTGGAGTGCTCTGATACCGGGACCCCGATGAATACCACGAGCTGTTTCCGTAACGACCCACACTGTCATGCCGCCCGTGGATTGTGGGGTCAGTGGTCTTTTGGTTTTGTGGTTTGTAGCCCTGTCCTCCTCGCCTGTTGCCTGGAAAAACCTACAGATAAAAAAGTACAATGTTCACGGTGCCCTGTCATCATGACGTCTGATTTGTTCCAGTTTCAATCCTACCAGCCAATCCAACCTATTCACTCTATCATAACGAATCCACCTTCCACTGACCTCCGTGCCTCTCATGCCTACACTTTCCCTGCTGAGGAGGCCTGCCTCTTTAAACGCGCACAGGAAGGAAGCGAACACAGAGAGTCACAGGCTCTGAATCAGATCAGACAAGTGTTCGATCACATAGATCCCAAGCCACCTATAAAGACATGAGCACATGTGTGGTGGTTTGAATGTAACTGTCCCCATAATCTCATAGGGAGTGGCACTATTAGGAGGTGTGGCTTTGTTGGAGGAAGTGTGTCACTGTGGAGGCGGGCTTTGAGGTCTCATATATGCTCAAGCCACACCCAGTGCCTCAAACTACTTCCTGTTGCCCTTGTGGCGAGATGTAGGACTCTCAGCTCCTTCTCCAGCACCATGTCTGCCTGCACACCACCATCCTACCATGATAATGGACGAAACCTCTGAAATTGTAAGTGAGCCACCCCAATTAAATGTTTTTCCATTGTAAGAGTTGTCATGTGGCTCACAACCATATATAATAGGATCTGATGCCCCCTGCCAGCAAGCAAAGCACTCATACATAAAATATAAATAAAATAAAAAATTAAAAAAAAAAAAAAGTTGCTGTGGTCATGGTGTCTCTTCACAGCAACAGAAACCCCAACTAAGACACAAGTTGGTACCAGGGACGGGGTATTTCTGTGATGGACCTGACAGACAATGCTTTTGTTTGAAGGAATATGGACCTTGGGACCGTGGATTAGGAAAACAGTTGAATGCTCTAAGTGCTGCTTAATGGGCCAGACTAGTAGGAACATGGAGGATCTGAACTGTGGGGGCTGGCTCAAGGCGTTTCAGAGTGGAAGAATTTTCGTACGTGACCTAGAGCGCATTCTTACGATATTTTGGTGAGGAAGGTGGCTGCTTTTTGCCCTTGTCTGAAGAGTCTGGTTTTGGATTAATTCCGTTGCCAGAGGAAGCCTAACAGGTGTGAGCAGGTGTCGTCTGCTTCACTGTGTATTACAAGCTGCAGCTCACACCATGCGGCTGGGACAGTTAGCGCACCTTTCACATTACAATCCAGGAAGCTTATAGGATTGGCCTTTTTAACGTTCCAACTCCAGTGTTCTATCAGTTGTGCAGAACTGTTGATAGACTGCTCGTGTGTGGCTTTCAAACCAAGGGAACCAGACTCTGGATCACTCTACTGCTTTCCAGAGTCTGCTCACCCCACCAGGCTCACTCCCCCCCACCTGCTCATACTGGGTTTCTTGAGTCTTGCAGCTTTCAGATGCATGGTGGGGAACTTGACACTTGAACTGCTTGTCTACCTGGAGATGGGCGCACAACTCCCAATGTGACCAATTACCAGACAGTACAACCCACAACAAACTGCCAACAAATCAAAGTCAGCTGTCTGAGGCAACAGGACGTCTCAACTGGCTGGTAGTTTGGATACCATCTCAAATGCTTTCTTGGGAACTAATGGAGACGAGATGGAATGGGACTAGAGAGGAAGACAATACAATGGGCTATCAGCATTAAACACAACAACTGGGTGTCCCCTGACATGGTCAGTATGAAAGACATTACCTCCCGATGAGCCTGGCAGGACCTGTCACTGGAGTTTGTCACGGCTGCTGAAGTCTCTCCTGGGGCACAGCTTCTCTTGTTAGCACCTGTAAGGCTGGGAACAGAGGCACACGGCGAAGAGGATACAGCAGGACCATCACCCGGGCCACTCAAGGACATGGACACCACAGAGCTGCATCGAGATCTGCTTGAATAGCTGTTCTTCGGATGGGACACTGAAACAGAGACATGAGGACTATGTTGTGGTCACATGACGCATTTCACAGTGAGCAGTTTCAGGAAGAGAACTATCTGCGGGCTGGCGCATCGGCTCAGGTGGTAAAAGCACTTGCTGCACAAGCTTGACCAGCAGTTTGAAGCCCAGAACCCACATCAAGAAGAGGCAGAATCTACTTCACAAAGTTCTCCTGACTTTCACACGTGCATTGTGGCAAGCCACATCTTCCCACTAATAACAAATGTTTTAAAATGGTCCACATGGCCCGGTGGTGGTGGTGGCACAAGCCTTTAATCCCAGCACTCAGGAGGCAGAAGCAGGTGGATCTCTGTGAGTTCAAGGCCAGCCTGGTCTACAGAGTGAGTTCCAGGACAGCCAGGGCTACGCAGAGAAACCCTGTCTCGAAAAAGAAAAAAAAAGGAAAAAAAAAAAAACCAAAAAACCAGAAACAAAAACAAACACAGTCCATGTAACGGCCATAAGGAAAACCTATAAAACGGCTACCAAGAAGGAAAGGAAGTCTCCTCCTCCCAAACCCAAGGCTCGTACAGAATTTTGAGACAAGAGGACAGTCTCAGATCAAACCACACCCACCCTCCACTGATGCTTCTCAGCATCCTCTCAATTCCTGGCTGTAGTGCCAGCAGAGTAAACCTGGGAACCACAGGCCAGGCCCTATGTCCTGTAGGACAGATTTTACAAAGAAAGAAAGGAAGGAAGGAAGGAAGGAAAGAAAGAAAGGGAGGGAGGGAGGGAAGGAAGGAAAGAAAGAAAGAAGAAAAAGAAAGAAAAGAAAGAAAGAAGAAAGATGTAAACAAGCAAATCTCTGCTAAAGCCTTTTTTAAAAAAATGAATGATGTAAGGGAAAGAAAATCAAGGTCAGTTAATTATAGACAGAATCTGTCTTTATGACACTTATCTCAACAAATTTCTTTCTGCAAAATAACCCCAAATTCAATATTCCAATATAACTGAAAAATAGTCTTATTTTCTGTTCAAATGTCCTCAGATATCATAGTTTGAAGCACACCCTGATGTCTTCTTGGGCTATGACAGGTTAACAGTCATTGCTCTCTCTCTCTTTTTTTTTTTTTTGGTTTTTCGAGACAGGGTTTCTCTGTGTAGCTTTGCGCCTTTTCCTGGACATTGTTCTCTTTTTGTTCTGTAGCACTGGGGAGCAAACCCAGGCTAGGCACGTGCTCCCCACCCCCAATCCCCAGTCTCAACACTGATTTCATCCTGAGGGGAAGAAGACGAGAGTAAGTTCAGAGCCTGGTCTGTTATTAATGTATGCCTACATACTCTCTTTGAGGCACTGTATCCCCTCCCACTTAAAAAACGTTTTTATTTTGTGTGTGTGTTTAGCTTGAATGTATGTATGGGAACCATATACATGCCTGGTACCCATGAAGGTCAAAAGAAAACACTGAATCCCTTGGAACAGGAGTTAAGGATGGTTGTGTACTACCCTGTGGGTACCAGGAACTGAACTCAGGTCCTTTGTAAGAGCAATAAGTGATCTTAACCACCGAGTTCTCTCTCCAGCCCCAGAGAGATTTATTTTATTTATGTTTCTGTATATGTGTCTGTGTGTGTACGAGTGCCCACAGAGGCCAGGAGGGATCACTGGGGCTAGAGTTATGAGTGGCTATGAGGCATCCAATGTGGGTTGTGGGAACTGAACTCTGGTCCTCTGGCAGAGCTGTCTTTCCAGCCCGGCGCTCTTTCCCACTTTTAATGCTATCACTTAAGGCCTGTTCCGTGCCCAGCAAGGCAGGAATTATGGTCTGTTTGAAGAAGAGTAAAATTGTCCAGAATATCAATGCTGAAGCAAAGAGTCACCTCGGTCTGACTCCTGAGACCCCTGCTCTTCACACACTCACACACCTCTCAACTCAGTAGAAATAATGAGAAAGTACTCTGCTGGGTGTTGGAGAACAGGTCTATATTCCCAGCACCTGAAAGTTGGAGGCAAGAGATTGGAAGTTTAAGGCCAACCTTGTAGCCAGTCTGGGCTCCAAAAACCCAAAAAGTATTTCATACTTCAGGACTGTCAAATACTAGTCTTTAGAGTTCCAAGTCCACCAGAGGACAGTCTCCTTAGCACTCTAGTGTCCAGAATCTCTCACCCTCTCACCTTGTCCAAATGAATCGATACTCTGTTTCAGAGTCTCCACATCACAGGTGAACCGGGCTACCCTTCCAAGATCTTCATCATATTTCCGCTCACTAACAAAGTGCTGGAGAAAAGACAGAAAAGCTTTCGGGTAAGAGACATTGTACTCAGACCCTAAAACACATACAAGTGAAGAGTATTATCTTTAATTGTCTCATTTCTACTGCTTCAAAGTTTGCTAAATGACCACTCTATACCAGTGCTGAGTAATCAGACAAATTCATTCATTTTTAAGAGCCCTAAGATAAGCCTGATAGTTTTATGAAATGTTATTAATGGCCAACACCCAATGGTATAACCCCAAGGAATGGTAAGGAAGGAGAAAAAAAGGAATTTATAGCAAAGGGTCATCTTCCCCCTGGGCCAGTCTCCACAATTCCCTTCTGCACAGAAGCAGAGGCGGCCAGAGTGACCATAAGCTCCAACACTCAACCCGTTTAGTAGACGGCTTGTTGTCCTCTGGCAGGATCCACTGAGAACAGACGCTTGGTCTCCTGATCAAACAGGATTTCAGAGTCTCTGAAATAGGAGCATTTTCTTGAGATGGAAAACCACTCATGTGGAAAGGCAACTCTGGAAACCAGACGTTTATGCTGCAAGTGATTTAATTTTAAAGGCAGACTGAGATGAGAAGTAACCAGCCCCTTGGGTCAAAAGCTGACTACATACACTATGGAAACTATGGGATGAGAAACATGTCAGGAATGAAGCCCTTCTGGGATCTATTAAGTAAACCATGTCTAGGTGGCCGGGATAAACCCCCCCCACACACACACACAGCAGATAAGTAGATGAGAAAGGAAAGTTAAGAGCGCAGAGACAATTTGCAGCTGAACCCCCTCCTCAGACCTCCTAACTAGGGTAGTCTACTCCCACTTCAAATGCATCAGGATTCTTGGAATGCATCCAGAAATACCAATAGGGAAAGAAGAGAGAAAAATTACCCTGCGACTTGACATCTAAAAATTCTGAGTGCACTGCAGCTCAGGAAAGCGTGCAGACCTCCTGTAATGGCGCCTTCCGATACGGAGGAGCTGTCTGATATTAATTCCGAAACAAATTCTAGGTTTGTTGAGCCAGAGCCGTAACAGCAATGACAGAAGTACAATGATCTGGAACTGAGACATTTAAACTGCACAGCACCCACTTCAGTACATCGTTACCAGCGTGGAGAGAAGCAGATCCTTAGTCAGCCTGCAGAAATATTTCTAGAAACCTTTCAGCCTCGTAGGAAGAAGAACAGATGAAGCCTATGGGAGCCAGAATTCTCATCTAATTACAAAGGGATTTCTGGTTTCTCCCAGACAGCTGAATGAGACTGACTGGCATCATCATGAGGGAAATGTTCTATGAAATTCTGTAATGTGCTATTAGTTAACAGGAAATAGTAATTTTAAACCTCTTTTTTGGCTCTTTTACATTTCTCGGAGGAAGTGAGGGACAAGAGGTGCTCAACAGGTTTGTATGAGCACTGTAAAAACGATGCCTGACGCCTGATGCCCGCAAGGCTCAGGGTTACCTCACACCTGTGTCTGGGCTTTCTTCGGGCCTTTGTCAGCCTCATGGGAAGCATGCCTCTCAAATGTGTCAATGAAGTTCACGTGTTCGTAAGAGCAGACGTGAAAGCTTAGGAACAGAAAAGGTCATCTCCCACTCCTTGCTGAAAAAGCCTTGTTTATAAACAATGGTTTAGAGCACACTGTCCATGGGTGCCTGCACATAACCCAGCTTCTCTTAGGGTCATACGTTTAGTCTTAGAAATACACTTTTTTTTTAGTTTCGTGGGTTTTTTGTTTGTTTGTTTGTTTTTTTTGTTTTGTTTTTTTTTTGAGACAGGGTTTCTCTGTGTAGCTTTGGAGCCTGTCCTGGAACTCACTCCCACAGCCCAGGCTGGCCTCGAACTCACAGAGATCCGCCTGCCTCTGCCTCCCAAGTGCTGGGATTAAAGGCGAGCACCACCACTGCCTGGCTGAAATACATTTTTAAAATTATTTATTTTTACTTTATGTGCAATAAATTTTTGCTTGCCTATCTATATGCATGTGTACTGCATGTGTGCCTGTTGCCCAGAGAGGCCAGAAGAGAGCACTGGAGCCCCTGGAACTGGAGTTACAGACAGTTGGGAACCACCCCATGAGTGCTGGGAACTGAACCTCGGTCCTCTGGGAAAGCAATCAGTGTTAAGGATTCTAGTATTTATCCTAAAAGTCTGAAACGATGTGAAGCAGGCTGCTGAAGTATGGGAATCAGACACGGGGTGGCAAGAACAGGACCGAGGAGAACACAAAGACTCAAGTTAGCCTGCTTCTGAAGGCTAAGCAACAGATGGCAGCCGCTCGGGCTTTACGGAAAATGGACCTGAAAAACAAGCTCAATCTGAGAGCCAGCAGTAGGTCCAAGGACGTCAGGGGTCCCTGACAGATTACTCTGAGGATGGAGACATTTCCTAAGACTTCCTCCCTAGACAGCTGAGAGAGGGCAGAACCATTTAAAGAAAACCAAGTCTGGAAAGGGCCACGCTCGGGAGGGAAGCTCGCGGTTTAGCGTGTGCTGTGCAGCCGTGACTTCTGGAGCGCTGCTGCTCCTGAGAGTCAGTGAAAGGCAGAAAGGAGAAGGGAGTCTCACCTTGATGTCAGCCCTGAGTTCCACCAACTGCTCCTCTGACATGCGGACGGCCACATCTGTCATCTTCTTCAGAACCTCCGCTTTCTTCTGCCGGCCAAGCAGGATCTCCACTGTGGAGGAACAAGGAGCAAGACGCTTATGTTTGCTGTGTTAAAGAGCTACAGAAGGAAAGCGTCTGCCTTGAGTGTGCCCTGAGACAGCCAAGGGCCTACCTGCACACTCGTCCAGAAAACAGAAATACCAAAGAGCTAGCTTCCACCTTAGGGTCCCTGGCGGCAGTTAAGACAAACATTGATGAATTAACAAAGGTTTCTACAATCACTTGCCATTGCTCTCTCCTCCTCCTACCCCAATTTTTTTTTCTCTGAAAAGCATATAAATTAAGACAGAAACATATACATAACATTCGACACAAACTTCATCTCCAGCAAACAGGTACAGCAGCCCAGAGGGCACTAACAGCTTCTTATGTGTTCTCCAATTCTGCCCATGTATGTACAGCACAGACCTCTCTCTATAAGTGGAGTGAGTCTATAGAATACACCATCTTCTATATCTCAGCACTGCTAGTCTGCTGTTCAGGTCTCACTCGCTCATCTACTCTACAGATATACCCCAATTATTCAGCACATCTACTAACGATAGTCCTTACGCTTTAAAAGCACCTGTTCCTATGGCTATGGTAAATAACAGACTCCCTCCCCCCGCCCCCCCCCCCCCCCAGAAAGGCTCCTCTCATGGACAGTGGGCAAAGAAACCTTTAGGAAGCAGAGCTAGGGGCTGTCAGATGAATGACTCAAGAAACATCACCACCAGGCTAGGAATTGCTACTCCTCTCTAGCAAGGTTGTTTTGTGATACCATTTCATTCTGTAGCCCAAGCTTGTCTGGAACTCACTATGTAGGCCAAAGATGGCATGGTAATCCTTTGCCTCAGCCTTCCAAGTACCGAATTCTACACATAAGCCATCATGCCCAGCTCTGTCCTGCAAGGTTTGATCTTTTTTTTTGAATGTATTTTTATTTTATGTGTATTGGTGTTTTCCCTCATGTATGTGTAAGCATGTTGGGTTCCCTGGAACTGGAGTTACATACAGTTGTGAGCTGCCATGTGGGTGCTGGGAATTGAACCTGGGTCCTCTGGAAGAGAGCAGACAGTGCTCTTAACCACTGAGCCATCTCTCCAGCCCCTGATCATTGTTTTTCTAAGTGAGAATTTTTACTGTAATTATCCTCTTCTTCTTCTTCTATCAATGTAACACGGAGGAAGGGACATTTTCTCTTGTTTTAGTTTATGGACCCAAGCCACGACACACTGTATCAGGCCTGATGAGAGCTTTAGTTATTCAGAGGATGTGGCCTTTTAGACAAAGGGACTAACCATTAGGCTTCGGAGGCTTTGCCATGGAGAGAAAACTGGGGATATATTTATTCCATTTATTTAACAAATAATTTTTAGCTTTTTACTTTATTTATTTTTTTTTAAAGATTTATTTATTTATTATGTATACAGCATGTATGACCAGAAGAGGTCATAGCCTCATTACAGATGGTTGTGAGCCACCACATGGTTGCTGGGAATTGAACTCAGGACCTCTGGAAGAGCAGTCAGTGCTCTTAACCTCTAAGCCATTTCTCCAGCCCCCAGCTTTTTACTTTATAAACATAAACACATGAGCGTTTTGCTTGCATGTATGTCTGTGCACTATGTTCATGCTCTCAGAGGCCCCAAGAGTCATTGCATTCCTTGGAACTGGAATTAACAGACAGTTATGAGCCACACGTGGGTGCTGGGAATTAGAGCCATGTCCTCTGGAAGAGCAGCCAGCGCTCTTAACTGCCGAGCCGTCTCTCCAGCCCCCAAAGATGTCTTTATTAAAATAAAGAGGGTCACTGGGCAGCTGAAGCAGAGAACTGTGGCAAAGTCTGTCAGTCAAGTGACCATACATGCCCCTTCTTCTTTTCTTCCTCTCAAAAGTGCAATGTTAAGCCAGGTATGCTGACTCATGCCTGCAATCTGAACATTTGGGCAACCGAGGAAGGATTGTGATTTCAAGGCTAACCTGGGCCACATACTGAGTTCCAGGCTGGCCTTGCTACACAGCAAGACCCTGTCTTAAGAAGTCAAACCAAATTAAACCAAACCAAAATAAAAATGTTGAATACCAATGTTCTTAGGTAAAAACCAATTCTGGCTTTGCTCCAGATGCGGTGGTTGTGTGCTATAGTTCAGCGTTCAGCCACAGGTACGAGCAGAGATCCCAGGGTGGGGCATACCGGGAGGCTCTAGTTTAAAGCAGTTTAAAGAATCATGTAATGTTTACTCCTCCCTTACTGAATCCTTAATCACTATCTTCGGAGCAGAGCACACTGTAAGGATGGCTAAGTGAGAGGACAGAGGAGCCGGGTCCCCAATGTCACGTTAGAGATGCCCTGCTAACGGTGATTAACTCTCTCTGACTTCTCACTTCACAGGAGAAGAGTAATACATTTACTTAGGTCACTACCGTATGTAGCAGCCACTCCATACCTAACCGACACCATACACAACAGCTCAGCCTATGAAGCGCTTGCCTGGGAAGCATGAAGATCTGGTTAAATCCCGAGACCTCAAGAAAGCCAGGCGCAGTACCTGTGCCCACGGAGGCCAGATGAGAGCCTTGGCTGTCCTTCAGACACCAACCACTTCTTTTCTCTTCTTTTTCCTTTTTTGGTTCTTTTCCAGACAGGGTTTCTCTGTGTAGCCCTGGCTATCCTGGAACTCACTCTGTAGACCAGGCTGGCCTCGAACTCAGATCTGCCTGCCTCTGCCTCCCCAGTACTGGGATCACAGGTGTGTGCTACCACTGAGAGGCCAACCACTTTTTTCCTCAAGGTCTCTCATTGGCCTAGAAGTCAATGTGTTGGCTAGACTGGCTGGGACAGTGAACCCTTGTGATCTACTTGACTCTGCGCCCAGTTCTGAGGTTCCAGACCCAGGATGCCACACTCAGCTTTCAGGTGGGTACCGGAATTTGAACACAGCGCCTCCTGCTCCTGCAGCAAGCACTTCCTTTACCCCACAGCCCATCTCTCCAGCCACTTTCCACCTCACTGTTTGAAACAGAGTCTCTCATTGGGATCTAGGCCTCACCAACTGGCTACATTGCCTGGCCAATAAGTTCCAAGTATCTGTTTCCTCTTCTCCAGAGCTGGGGTTACAGATGTGTGCCATCATGCCTAGCTTTTAATGTGGCTACTGGGGCTTCTAATGCATGTTCATGCTAGAACAGCAAGAACCTTACAGACTAAGCCATCTTCCTAACTCCCTAAAAGATACACACACACACTTATTTGCTTGTATGTATACATATATACATACACACACATATTTGTGTATGAATGTTTTGCCTAGGGCTAGTGAGACGGCTCAGTGGTTAAGAGCACTGTTCTTCCAGAGGTCCTGAGTTCAATTCCCAGCAACCACACAGTGGCTCACAACTATCTATGGTGGGATCTGATGCCCTCCTCCAGAATAAAGGTGTACACGCAGATAGAGCATTTATATACATAAAATAAATAAATCTTAAAAAAAGAAAGAAAAGAATGTTTTGCCTGAGAAGGTCTGTCTGTTCACCCTGTGCATGCCTGGTGCCCATGCTGGTCAGAAGAGGGCATCAGATCACTTGGAACTGGAGTTTACGGTGGTTCTTAGCTACCATGTGGGGCCTGGGAATAGAGCACAGGTCTCCCACAAGAGCAGCCAGTGTTCTTAACTGCTGACCCATTGCTCCAGCCCCTGAAAGATCTATTTTTAAAAAGGACCTTCTCCTCAAAAGTAAGGGCTGTGTCTCTCACTAGTTTAGTTTATCTGAACCTTGATCTTGTGAAAGATCCAACAGACAAGAACAGGCAGACTGTAGCTGTGAAATTTAGAAACCCCAAGACGCACTATTTCATGCACATGCAATCTTATTTCTGAGAAATAGGAGACAGAAGCCCTGCTCCATTTTCAACATTTCCCTTAAAAGGGACCCAACTAAACTCTGCTCAGTATTTTCAAGGTGTCTCTTTTTTCCTATGGCTGTGGTCACAGGAACAAATAACCTAATGTAGTATCCCTATTCTTACTAGTTTGAGGTTAAGTTAAAAGAAACAACCTTCCTAAGTATGGCCTTCGATGCATGAAGATCAATCCACCACAGCCCAGTGAAATGGCTCAAAGGGATGAAGCACCGCCATGCAAACCCGATAACCTAAGGCCAATCCCCGAATCCCATGGCGGAAGAAAGAACCAATTCCTTAAAGCCTTCTCACGACCTCCACACTGTGCTACACACCTGCACTCAGAACCACAACCAGCTTTCCAGTTCTTCCATGAAAAGCCACACAAATGACACTTCATTCCTCCAGAGTCTATTTTAATAAGCATTCATGGCATCTTGAATGCCCCTCCCCTACTCGCTGATTACAGACACTGAATGAGAATTACCCTAAAATGGAAAAATAAAAGAAATTCCCTGACAGCAGATGACATGAACAGACACTCCACTGTAGGAGGTGTGGTGAAGTATCCTAATGTTTTAGCTTTGTCAAAAACAAAACAATAAAACAAAACCCAGAGAACCGTCTACTCACTAGAAAGAAAAGGGAAACAAAAGGAAGCCCAGGCACCTGCAGGTGCTTTATTTTCCTAAGGTCGATGCTATGGCAGCAACAACATGACACAGTATTTGTAGATTACATTCTATACTGAGAATGCTAAAAATCTGGGGAAAAAATGTAAAAGATTCTTACCAAGAATTAATATGTCAGGACAGTACAGCTGCTCAAGACTGACTAATTAAATTTATAAACTCGTTTTTTTGTTTTACTGTAGTACTTAATATACTTAATAAACTATAACAACGTTCATCCTAAACTCTGACAGAGGTAGCAGCCTACTGTTTGTATTGATAATAGTTTTTTCAAGTCACTATGTAAACCAGGCTGTCCTCAGACACACCGAGAATGGCCTGTCTCTGCCTTCCAAGTGCTAGCATTAAAGGCATGTGTGTGCCACCATGCCCCGGCTCAGTAACAGCTTTAAATATCAATTGTCTTACTTGCTTCAGCTTTCACTTTGTCCATTTCAGCAAGCAATGCCACTTCTCGGTCCATTAAACTAGGAAAAAAATGATATAGAAAAAAGGGTTAGATGAGAAACTCAAATATCAAAATAGTATGTAATTAATAAGGAGAAAGACTAGCACATTTGTTCACTAAAAGCATACTGCTAAGAAAAAATGTATGGGCCACAAGAAAGTCTAACCTTGTATTCACAACAAAGAATATTTAAAGATTCTCAAGAAAATAAATGGATCCCACTCCACTTGTTCCATGTAATACAGCGAGCAAGGCATTAGAAATCCAGGTTAGATCCAGCAGATGGCAGTATCAAGTCACAAAAAATTTCTTAGTTATGCTAATGCAAGTACTTATGGAAATTATTTCCATAACTTTTATTTTTTGGTTTATCTTTTAAAAACATATGGTCTCACTGTGTATCCTTAACTGGTCTGGAACTCTATGTAGACCAGGCTGGCCTCAACCTCTTAAATACTGGGATTAAGGTGTGCACTGATCTTGGTTTATACAATTTGAAAATTTTGCTTCTAATTTTACCAGGCACTATCTCTTTCCGTAAGGGCCATAGAAAGTTGTTCAAGATTAGGTTCTATATAGTCAACATGCGAACACTGTACTGTTGCATCCAGTTCAATGGCACTATAATCCTTAGCATACAGAATAGTCCAAGCTGATTTCTGATACAAAATTTAGTGATAATCAGAAAAGATGGAATTAGAAGTTTCTTATAGATTTTTCCCTTCCTCCGTGTTGGAGACCAGACCAAGGGCCTTGTGTAAGTGGGGCAAGCACTCTATTTCTGACTTCTTTTTCTTTTCTTGCAGAGCTAAGGGGGAGCACTGGGCCTTGTGTGTGCTAGGCTAACATATTCCCAGATCGTGTTTTTGTAAGACAAAGTCTTGATGTCATTTAGGCTGACCTTGAACTCATTATTCTTTGGTTTCAGCATCCCAAGTGCTGGGATTACAGGTGGGTGCTACTAATCCTCAATTTAGTTATTCATAGTTATCTATTTACATGTGCATGTGTATATGGACGGTCAGAATCAACAAACAGGAGTTCACTCTCTTCTGCCACCATGTGGGTCCTAGCTAGAGCTCGGGCTGTCAGGTGTGGTGGTCCCTGCACTATCCGAGTCATTCAATCAACTGGAGATTTCTCCTTCTCAATAAGGTATGGTGACACATGCCTTTAATCTCAGCATTCTGGAGGCAGAAGCAGGAGGATCTCTGAGTTCAAGGCCAGCCTGGCCTGCAGAGTGAGTTCCAGGATAGCTAGAGTTACACAGAAAAACCCTGTCTTAAAAAACTAACCAACCAACCAAACAAACAAACAAACAAACAAACAAAGTGTATGGCTCTAATGTTAACAGAAATTCTACTCTTCTTTCTGATTGTAAAGGCGATTATACACACACACACACACACACACACACACACACAACCATTCAATTTACCTCACTATGTAATTATGTTAGCACAAAGTAGTTAATACCAAGACTACACTTGTGAGAAAGACACTAATGTACAGAGCAGGGTAGTTCTTCAAGGAACAAATCCTTCACAGAAAAGTGCCAGAGAACACCAGTCTGATGATTATGCACACTAATAAACACACTTGTAACTAAGCAAATTTTGGAGGCAAATTAATCCAAATGCACCAGACTGAAGAGAAAAAACGGTGATCCTGAGGTGGCCATACTCTGCTGTGAAACACTTCCCACCTTGGCAGTGTGCTTGAGAACCCCAAAAGCCATAACCGGGACAGAAAACTGCCAGGCCTCCAGCTTGACACTGCCACGGTCCCGTTACCAGTTCATCTTAAGACACTCTGTGCCTACCAGATGACAAAGTCTTTGCCTTTGAAAAAGCTTAGAAAATATTCATTAAAGATTTCAGAAAATGAGCATTTCACATCTCATGGTCTTCACTGTGAAAAGGAAAGTTTGCAGGATGTTTTCAGCAAATCCAGTTCTATAATGACACTACCAACCTTTCTTGCGGAAATATGAGGGAGTAAATTGTGATGACATTTTTTCCACTGTAACAGTGAACGCTATTCATTGGTTTCTTGACTGATTCACTGGTAAGCACAAAAAAATTCATAGTACATTGACTAGCAATTCAGTATTAAGAAAATCTCTCTTACATTCTAAGAGACTTGAACTTTTGCTGGACTTCACAGCCAGATTAATAATACACCTCCAGGTCACTTAAGACTTTAGACTGAGAGCTTGCTGTCTACCTAGTCTGTTTGTTTTTTAACCTGCCTTTAGGAGAACAATGTGACACCCAACTTTATTAGCCTTGGGCTTCCCAGTAGTCAGCTTTACAACCTAAGTTAATGCATCACTGTATTCTTAAACTATTAATTCTTCCACTCACCTGACCTGGAGTAATGCATGTGTATCATTTGCTGAGAGCAGCAAATGCAGAGGTTGAAAGCAATCTTATAAAATAGATATCCACCATAAATGTTGAACATACTCATGGATAATGTTGAACACACTTAGTTACTGTTTGATCACACACAATGACATTTGTAATACCGTCTCTCATCTGAGTGAGCTGGTGTCAATGACTCAATCCCTTGTAAAACTCTTTAAAAAAAAAGATTTCTAGAAAGTATCCTTTATTTCTTCTGCATGTGATCCTTTCTGTACTGTTCAAGAGAAGAAAGCAAAGCCCTCTCAGGGACAGACACACATATACACACCTCTTCTTATATACTTTTATTATATGAATGTTTTGCCTTGTATGTACGTCTGTTTGTCACATGTGTGCCTGATGACTGTGGGGGTCAGAAGATGACATCAGATCCTGGAACAGGAGTTACGGGCAGAAGTGAGCCACTATGAGGGGGCTGGAAATCAAACCTGGGTCCCCTGAAGGAACCCTGGATTCATCTCTCCAGCCCCCTTGGGCTCACTCTTGATTAAGTGACACCAAGGGCAAGTGCTTTGGTTTCTTTCCTTAATGAGACACCAACACGTTATTAATCACTAATGTGTTTAATCCATGCAATTGACAACATTAAAAAGTTCTTTTACAGCCGGGTGGCAGTGGTGGCACATGCCTTTAATCCCAGCACTTGGGAGGCAGCACCAGGCGGATCTCTGTGAGTTCGAGGTCAGCCTGGTCTACAGAGCGAGATCCAGGACAGGCACCAAAACTACACAGAGAAACCCTGTCTCAAAAAGAAAACAAAAACAAAAACTTTTACATTTCCTATCAAAGACCAATAAAAACTTAGTAAAGGCCTGAGGACCTTATCACCCCACAGAATCCAGGTACAAGTGCTGGTAACACACATTTCTAACTCCAGGCTGGGGAGACAAGCGTTAGTAGATGCCTGGGGCTTGTTGGTCAGCCAATCTAGCTTAATTAGTGAGCTCTATGAGAGCCAGTGAGAGACCCTTCCTCAAAAAGACGGGGATAAAGCTGGGTATGGTGGCACATACCTTTAGTCCTAGTACTCTGGAGGCAGAGGCAAGCAGACTTCTATGAGCTCAGGGCCAGCATGGTCTACAGAGCAAGTACCAGGCTAGCTAAGGCTACATATTGAGACCATGTCTCAAAAACAAAACAACCCTCCCCCAATCAAAAACATACATACATACATATACAAACAAACAAACAAACAAACAAACAAACAAACAAACAAACAAAAGAAGGTGGATAGGAGCTGGAGAGATGACTCAGAGAATAAGAGCACTGGCTGCTTTTGCAGAGGACCCAGGTTCAATTCCCAGAACCCACATGATGGTTCATAACTACTCCAGGAGATCCAGTGCCCTCTTCTGATCTCCACAGGCACAGACATATATGCACGCAAAATATTCATATACATAAAATAAATTAAAACATTTTTTAAAAAGATGGATGGGATTCCTGAGGATGAATCTTGAGGTTGCTTCCTGGCTTCCACATGTATGTGCACACATACACTCTCACACACACAAACACATAAATGCATTTCAAAGACCAATGAAAAGGAGCAATTACTTTTTTTTTGTCATGTTGCCACAGCAACATCTACTGAACTATCTTGGCGTTGGCTCAGAGTAAACGGGAATGGAAAACAGAGCTTGATCAGTATTTGTAACTTCTCATTAAAGATTCTGCAACTCTTTTAGGATATGAAAATAAACATTAAAGTTAGTAACACCTCTCATTAAAAGCTCCTGACACGATGGCTTTATGGTTGTAAAGAATGTGTTCTTCTTACGTCATTCATTTTAAGCAAAGAACTTAGGGCAGATTGTTATGACCTCTGCGATTCCCAAATAGTCCTACCGACAAATACACATAGCCAATATAGACCACTGTTTTGTCTTTTTAAATTTTCTGTTTTTTTGAAAGTTTTCATCATAGAAAGTTGGAGAAATATGTTTAACACAACATAAACAGAGAAGAGTAGAAAGTTAAAATCAGAACATCAGAAAGGTTAGGTATTGGATAATAGAAGGGGCTTTTTTTTAACAACTAAAAACAATAATTTACTGTAATTCAACTTTCTAAAACAGAAATTTAACTAGAGTTTCCTATCTGTTGCTGAGCTAAAGAGTGGTCCCAGTATGTAATGGTGGCCAAGATCCATTGCCCACGGTGTGAATAGTTCTTAGATATCATAAATGCATTAGATATCAGAATGAGCTCTCAAAGAATGATAAAAGGCTCATTCAGGCTATCCGACTTTCCATGACCTTGCTCACCCCAACACCTCAGGCACTAAGCTTTCCTTAGGCTCTCCTCAATGGCAGTATGCCACACAGCATTGGAGAGGCTGTGAATAGCTAATGCAATTTGCTCAACACTGCTGGGACCCTGCTTGGAAAGACTAGGTCTTATAAAGCTGGAGCCCTTACACAGTGCACAATTTTTTTTTTCTTTTCTTTCTTTCTTTTTTTTTTTTTTTCTGAGACAGTGTTTCTCTCTGTAGCTCTGGCTGTCCTGGAACTCACTCTAGAGACCTTGAACTTAGAAATCTGACTGCTTATGCCTTTGCCTCCCAAGTGCTGGGATTAAAGGCATGCACCACCACCCCGCCTGGTGTAGATAATTTCTGCATCTTTTCTTTAGTCATGAACTACGCTTTGCGAGACTGGTCACTATTACCAGGGCACACCGATGGCCAATGGTCTCTACCTCCTCCTCCCTCTAGGACTTCTTGTAGCACTGCAGTTGCTTAGCTTACTTTAAAGCTTTTACATAATTTATTGGTGAGTAGCTGCTACTGCAGCATCACCACTGGCGTCTCTGAGATACATTCTGTGCCTGTCATTTCAAGCAAGGTCTTTGATTGATATCCCTAACATGAAACTATTCATTTTGAGTCTAGCCTTGCCTTCAGTAGTTCCTTGGTACCAAAAATAATTATCACTTGTTTATGGTTATTGCATTAGAAAAACAGTATTTTAAATACAACTGTGGTAATTCTACAGCTAATTATGTAACAGGATAACACTGTTTATTATAAAATGATAATAATAAACCACTTAGTTATATTCTCAGGTAATATTTTTACCTGATTTTATTTGCTCAAAATTTAAAACATATTTACTCTAATACATCTGCACATCAAAGCAGAAATTGAAACAAAGCCAATAAAAACAATCTTTTTTTCCTTCTAAGACTTTATTCTTCCCATTTTAAAGCAAATGGGAATTAAAAGAGAAATATCAATAGTGGTTTTATTTTTTATTTATTCATTCATTCATTCATTTTTTGAAACAGGGTCTCTCTACATACATCTGGCTGTCCTAGAACTTACTATGTAGACCAGGCTGACCTCAGACTGACAAGATCCTCCTGCCTCTGCTAGGATCAAAGGTGTACGCCACCATGCCCAGCAACAGTTAAGTGCATGGGTGTTTTGCCTGCATGTGTGTCTGCGGACCACCTGAGTGACTGGTGCCGTTGGAGGGCACAAGAGAGCTTAAGATCCCCTAGGACTGGAATTACAGATGATTCACAAATGAATCCGGTATGGAATCATCTGTACAGGTGCTGGAAATTGACCCTGGATCCTCTGGGAAAGCAACAAATGCTCTTAGGTGCTGAGCCATCTTTCTAGCCCCCAATAGTTTTATTAGCAGAGAATGAATGGCATTTCCTATGGCGTTTCCAAGCCTCCACATCCCTAGCACTGACTTTACTGGAGAACATTCATTCTCCTGTGCTCAGAACAAAATGGACCATCTAGGGAGTGAGAGTCGCTAAGCAGACCAACTGCAGCAAAACCAAACTCTAGAACTAACGTACAGTAAACCTCACAACTGTGAAATTCTAATGGTTCTTTTCGTATGGAGGCTTTTACAGAGCATGTGGACAGGACTTCCATGTTTCTTTACTTTCTTGCTTTCTTTTCATTAGCTAAAATTTCTTATATTCGTGTGTGTGTGTGTGTGTGTGTGTGTGTGTGTGTGTGTGTGTGTGTGTATGAATATACACATGTATGGGTGGCTGTGGAGGCCAGAAGAGGGCATTGGGTATCCTGGAGCTGGAGTTACAGGCAGTTGTGAGCACCTCACTGCAGGTGGAGGCACTGAACTCTGGTCCTCGACAAGACCAGGAAACACTTTTAACCACTGAGCCATCTCTCCACCCCTTTTATTTTTTCAGGTAAGAGTTTGGCTATGCATCCCTGGTTAGCCTTGAATTCACAGCAACCCTTCTGTTTCAGCCTCCTGATTTCTGAGTGTACAAGCATGTGCCACCATGGCCAGCTAATTTTATATTTCAATTCTCAGAAACAGCTTTTAAAAAGTTTCAACTTTCCTTTCCACTCTTTTTCAATGGGTTCAAAACCAGCCAAAGTTGTTCACACCTGTAATCAATTACAGTACTCAAGCTCTGAGGAGGACCAGTTTGAGGCCAGCCTGGGCTACACAGCAAGACCACATGACTGAATGGTTGTATTTTTATTTTATAATCTGCCAGGGAAAATAAGCAGCTGTAGTCTATACCACCAAGAAGTCTGCGGCTAGGTTTCTAGCAAAGGAAAATGGCTGGAGTGCTAACATACATGGCGAGTGACTGCCTGGATTTTCATCTGAAATCACCATTTGTTTTTTGTGCAACTTCTTTATAGAACAATGACATCCACATCGAAGGCTCCAGAAACAGAGGAGAATGTGTGCACTAGTAAGGGGGAGCAAACAGGGACCCTTGTTAAGACACAGAAAATCAAAGTGCTTTACATGTACTTTGCAGTGGTAAATATTAATACCAGGAATGACTTTTGGCTTTCATAAAAAATACAAATTATCTGTTAAGACAGAAAAATTATGACTTCTATTCTAAAAAAAATTATAATTTATGGGCAATGTAGCAAAAAAAAAACCAAGAGGGAATAATGTAATCTTTAAAATTTTATTGTATTTATTTAGTCTGTGTATGAGTGTGGCCGTGGCACACACATGAAATCAGAGGTTGACTTATGGGCATTAGTTCTCTGCTCACACTATCTGGGTCCTGGGGAGTGAGCTCAGGTCATTAGACTTGGCAACAAGTGATTTTACCTTCTGAGTCAGCCCACCAAGCCCATAAATGTTTTTAATTTATTTATTTTATTCTCTGTGTATGATTGTTTTGATGGCAAGTATACATGTGCACCACGCGCATGCCCAGTGCCTGCAGAGGTCAGAAGAGGGCACCGGATCCCCTGTAACTAGAGTTATGGATGGTTGAGAACCATCATAGGAGTGTGGGAACTGAACCCCGGTCCTCTGCAGGAGCAACAAGTGCAACTTCTGAGCCATCTCTCCAGCTCCCCCAACCCAACTTGAGGGTCTCATATGACCCAGGCTGGTTTTCAAGTTGCTATGTATCCAATGACGATCTTCCTGCCTCCATCCACCAAGTGCCAAGATTACAGACATGCGCCACTATGCCCAGTTTATACATAAAACAGTGTTGGGGATTAAACCCTTGGTCCCCGCATGTTAGCCAAGCACTCTAGAACCTGAGTTGCATCCCATTTTTTTTTTTTGTCTTTTGAGAAGGGTTTCTCTGTGTAGCTCTGGCTCCACTGGAACTCGCTCTGTAGACCAGGCTGGCTTTGAACTCACAGAGATCCGCCGGGCTTTAAAGGCGTGCGCCACCACCTCACGACCCATTCTGTCTTAAGGGAGAGACTAGACACAGATTCCTCGGGCAAATGCTCTCATTCATTTAGTCCTGACTTTGCTCTTCTCTTCTGTCCCCACCCCTAGCTCTTTCTCGCCCTTCTGCAGGCCTCTGGGTCTTTCCTCAATGCAGTGCCCTACGTCTACCTTCTACCAACAGAAACTGTCGTGCTTCCTCCCCAGTTCTGATAATGATTCATTCCTTCCAAAAGTATTTATTAATTAGCGCCACCTTACTCTTATTTAGTTTGAAATGAGGTCTTGCTTTCTTGCCCAGGCTGGTCTTCAACTCCTAGAGTCAAATGATCCTTCTATCTCAGCCTCTGAATGCTGGAATTACAGGTACATACTACCAACCTCAGCTCCTTAATCTGAACACTGTTCCCACCCTGAGATATGACCGAAAGAATACCTCAATCACAAGACTCCAAGCTGTGACTTAATGACAGTGACCTCAGCTGGGCATGGTGGCATATGTTTTTAATCCCAGTACTTGAGAGGCAGAGGCATAAGGATCTATATGAGTTCAAGTCCAACCTGTTCTACATTCCAGGTCAGGCAGGGCTATATAGTGAGACCCTGTCTTAAACTGCACGCCCCCAAAAGAAAACCCAGGAGTGATTTAAGACCTTCTGACTTAGAAAACCCAAAAGAACGTTGACTATTTTGATGGGGTATCTTCCCTTGTGCATTTATTATTTTGTATGCATTAAGCATGTGGAGGTCAGAGGACAACTCTCAAGTTGGTTTTGGCTTACACCTTGTAGGACCCAGGGACTGAATTCCAACTGTCAAGCTTGGTGGCAAGTGTCTTTACTCACGAAACCATCTTGCTGGCCTTAAACTTAATTTTTTAAAAACCCCTCATTCCAACCCTGTTGTACAATGGCAAAGTTCTAAATCCTATTCCTAGTTTGTATGTTACAGTCGTTCGGCTGAGGAAGGAAAAATATATGTGACGTATATCAAATATGTCTAGCCTTCCAAAGCCTAAATACGGGAAATAAGTCATCAAGAGTGTATGAAATGAAGGTTACTGGGTCAGAATACACAGAGATTCAAATATTGGATCTGCATCTTGTGGTATCATATATTTATCTGTGCTAGTTAGTTTCGTCAATGAGATCCCTGAAAAAAAAGATCTCAACTGAGGAACTGCCTCCATCAGACTGGCCTGTAGATATGTCTGAAGGCATTTTCTTGATTGCTAACTGACAGACGAGGCCTAGCCCACTGTGGGCCGTACTGCCCTGGGTTGTATATGAAGGGTGGTTAAATGTGAACCGTGAGCCTGTCTGTAATCAGTGACTCTTCACAGTGCCTACTTCCGTTCATGCACTGGCTTCTCTCAAAGAAGAACTGTGAACTGGGGCAAATAAAGCAAGTAATCTTTCTCCCCCAGCTCGGTTTTGGCCAGTGTTGTCGCAGAGATAGAAGGAGACAGGGACAGGGTTCCTAATAGCAATTTTCACAGATGGTTAAGAGACCTTTTGAATGTTGGGTTTCAAAAAACTAAAACTTTATTTTTATTCAAAAAGGAACCCTAGCATATGCTTTTTGTAGCCAACACACTGAATGACAATCTTCCACCACACAGCACACCTTCCAGGATGCATTTACTCTACATCCTGCTTCCTTAATAGTCTTAAACTTAAGCCAAGTAACTACTCTCCCAGTGTAAATTTTATTGATTAAAAGAAAAGTAAACCTGGGTCTAGAAATGATTATTACTTAAGCCATCTTAAGGAAGGACAGACTTTAAATTTAGAAACCAGAATTCTGATTTTACTTTCCTTCAGGTATGGGTCGGCTTTTAGAATCTCATTGTTGCAAATCTGTTAGAATCGTTTATCTTTCTTTGACACTATAACGACACAAACGTGACTTTCTAACTGGCATTAATCCCAACTGTTTGGTGCCAAATGCAGTTGGCTCGCCTGTCCATCACATCCTGAACTAACAACTACAAGGTGCACAGAAGAAGGCAGCTTTTAATGCTTCATGAGCCTGAGAAGGGCCCAGCAGGAAAGGGCAGGGAATCTCTGTCCTCAAGCTCAACTGGCCTGGTTGTTGGCCTATTGATCAATACTAAACACAGTTCCCATTTCACACAGGGAAACCATTTCACCTGTGTTTACTGAAGGAGGGCTCTCCTGGCTGCGTTCCAAGACAGCAGGAACTCACAAATCTCTCTCAGAGGTGTGTTTCTTGCCTTAGGCTTGCTGAATGGAATCAGATCCTGCGGCTGGGTAAGCAGTAAACTGGATGATCTTAAGAGACTAGAGACCTATCAAAGCAAAGTTGTGATAAACTATACTTAGCTCTGTTTTTCCAAACATGCCACTAAAATGGTAAGAATCTATACAAGAAACATGGCATTTCAGCCTTGCAGATGTTCAGAACAGGGGTACATCGGTTCCCTACAAATCACAGCAAAAACAGTGTGGGAACTGGCTGGGCTCAGCTAGAGTCACAGACGAACGCATAACATGGGGAGAGTGGCACCAACTCACACAGAAAGAGGAATCTGAGTTTGGAGACACGGAGCAATTTGGCAGGGGCAAAGACGTCCATCAAGAAAGAGGACACGACGTGATATTCCAGCGGCACAACTGAGAGGCAGAAACTGGGGCTCCAGGGAAGGTTAGACTAGGAGGTGAACCAGCTGTCTTAAACAGGACTTTCTTGGAGCTGGACAAGTGGCGCAGGCTTTAAAAGCACTTAGAAGGCTGAGCCTGAGGACCACAGGTTTGAAACCAGCCTGGACTACGTAGGAAAACCCTCTCTTCAAACACCTCCTCACACAAACACACAAGTACTTTTTGGTTATAAGGACAATGTTTTGGAAGAGTTGTTCCATTTTTATTATCTCACTCTTTTTTCAATCCCAGAGACAAGGAGGGCTGAGGGAACCCACAATCACAATCCTCTCTGCCCAGGCCCTCCATCTACTGTGCACACAGGGAACAAGAGATGTGGTCAGGCAAACCTAAGGGAACAGCCATGGACCACTGACAGCTGTGGAAAGCAAAGACTCTTCTCATCACTCACTATGAACGTGGGTGGTTCTTACATAAGGAGAATGGATAGGCCTAAACCCTTAAGTCCTCCTAATGGCTGGCTCCCTGATATTTCCTTTTTTAAAATTATATTTATTTGTGTGTCTGTGGGGTAGAGAAGGTGGGAGGTGCATGCCATGGCATACTTGTAGAGTCAGAGAACAGCTTTGGGGAGATAATTCTCTCCTTCCACCATGTGAGTCCTAGAGCTCCGACTCAGGTAGTCAGGCTCGGAGGTAAGCACCTGCTGAGCCTTCCTGCCAGCCCTTTCTTGACGTTTTTGAAAATTTGGTCCAAACCACTCTTTAAAAAGCATCCCTTGAAAATACAACTCCTAGCTAGGCAGTGGTGGTGCACGCTTTTAATCCCAGCACACAGGAGACAGAAGCAAGACAATCTCTGAGTTCAAGGTCAGCCTGGTCTACAGAAAAAGTTCCAGGACAGCCATTTCTACATAGAGAAATCCTGTCTCAAAACACCAGAAAAAACAAACAGAGAAACAAAATAACCGAATAAATACAATTACCCAGAAAAGAGCTATGTTTAAACACATACCACCTTAATATCTAATTAAAATAGCTTTAATATACCAGCATAAATTTCTTCCCAAGAAGGAGTCAACGATCAAACACATTTGATGAAAAAAAATATAGTATAAGTTCCCCTTTTAGTTCATAATGCAGATTAGAATCGGAAAGCACTGAAGTTCAGTGTTAAATGTTTTTTTAAAAAAATGTTTTCTGGGATGGAGAGATGGCTTAGGGGTTAAGAGCACTGCCTGCTCTTCCAGAGATCCTAAATTCAATTCCCAGCAACCACATGGTGGCTCATAACCATCTAAAAAATGCGATCCGATACCCTCTTCTGACCTGCAGGCATACAAGCAGGCTGATCTGCATACATAATAAATAAATAAATAAATAAATAAATAAATAAATAAATAAATAAATAAATAAATAAATAAATCTTTTATAAAAAAAAAGTGTTTTCTTAGTAAGGAAGTGGTTTTAATCCCAGCACTCAGGAGGCAGAGGCAGGTGGATTTCTGTGAGTTCAAGGCCAGCCTGGTCTACAGAGCCAGTTCCAGGACAGCTAGGGCTACACAGAGAAACCCTGTCTCGAAAAACCAAATAAATAAATGAATGAATGAAGGGAGGGAGGGAGGAAGTGTTTTCTGGGGTCTGGGGAGTATCTCAGTGGGTAAGAGTGCTCTCTCTGCAACATCAGGGCCTGGGTTTGAGTCCCCAGCACCACACAAGAGACTAAGTATGGCTGCACATGTGCGTAACCCAGCATTGAGGGGTGGGGTGAAGAAGGTGGATTCTGAGAGCTAGCTGGCCAGCCACCTAGTATAAAAGGAAAGTTGGGGGCTGGAGAGATGGCTCAGAGGGTAAGAACACTGGCTGCTCTTCTAGAGGTCCTGAGTTCAATTCCCAGCACCCACATGATGACTCACAACCTTCTATAATGAGATCTGGCGCCCTCTTCTGGTGTGCAGACATTCATGCACTACAGAACACTGTATACACAATAAATAAATCTTAAAAAAAAAGGCAGCAAACTTGCAACCAGTCAGAGCTCCTGTCCTAAGGCATTGTTTCCGTGACACGATTACATATACTGCCCTGTTCTAGCCTCCACATGCACTCTCACTCACACGCGTACACCACACTCCCCTCCACACACACACAAAGTCTTTTCAAGGGAGCTGGCTCAGGGAGCAAAGCACTCACAACACAAGTGTGAGCACCTCTGTCTGACTCTCCAGAACCCAGACAGTCAGACATGGGCAGCAGGGTTCCCATGGTAACATGGGAGGCAGATACAAGAAAACTCCAGCAAGTTCTTGGACCAGCAAGCTTGGTGTGCTGCAGGGGCAAACAGGAGACCAGTGTCACCAAGGTGGAAGAAGAGGACCACTGCACCAACGCCTGAAGTCATCCTCTGACCTCCATACATGCACATGCGCGCATGCGCGTGCAAACACACACACACACACACACACACACACACACACACACACACACACGCAGTATTTTCAAATCTCTGTACCAAACCTGCTTTTCCCCAACAGAATACAAACTAGTGCATTTTAAGAAATGAGTCCAAGCCAGACGGTGGTGGTGCACACCTTTAATCCCAGCACTCGGGAGGCAGAGCCAGGTGGATCTCTGTGAGTTCAAGGCCAGCCTGGTCTATAGAGCAAGATCCAGGACAGGCACCAAAACTACACAGAGAAACCCTGTCTCGAAAACAAAAACAAAAACAAAAACAAAAACAAAAACAAAAACAAAACAAAACAAAAAGAAATAAGTCCAGGAAAAAAAGTCTAGACCACAACTGGAAAACCACAAGATCAAAAGTAAATGAATGATTAACAGGGCACAGACGAGATTATTAGGGTGAGATAAGATGAAAACTATAAAAACAGGCATCTTCTACTTTACAGGTTTCCATTTGTTTGTTTGTTTGAGAATGAGATCTTGTGTGTGGCCAGGCTGGCCTGGAAACTGTGGTGATCCTCCTGCCTTGCTTGGCCTCCCCGGTGCTGTGACTGCAGGGTGACCCAGCACACCTGGCTTCCTGCTTCACAGTTTCCATCTAGCAGTGTGTCATTTATTACACTGCTGGCTCAATGGATGGACCTATTCTAGAATTAATTGTCCTTTTCCCAAACATATTACCATTCAGGCCATTTCCAGAGCACTGTGAGCTCCCCCACTCAACCCCACACTGTGGCCAGAAGAAGTCGAACAAAGTAGAATGTTAAACACACTATAGATTTTTAAGTTTCCCACTGTGTAGTTAGAAGGGGGTTAGTGAATGGCTGACCGTATTTATAAGCGAACACTGCACTAACGAGGGGTCATATGCAACTTCTCTTTCTTACCAGCTCTGCAGTTCAGCAAAGGCTTGTTTCATCTTCTTAATGGATGCATCCATCTCTTCTTTAACTACAACTCGATATCGCGCAAGAGATACTGTGCAGCGCTGGAGGTCTTTCACAGACTTCTCAATATTAGAACCTTGGAGAGAGAAAAATATTATTTTAAAAAGGAACATGTAAATTAAAAGTTGGACCTCAATGTTTTAAGTAAACATCATATGTACTGAGACTATAAGCCAAATGATGACCCTTTCCAACAAAAGAAACTGTTTTTCAAATTTTGTTTATTTTTAAATTAAGTATCTTAATGAAAATGAAGTAACAAGAAGTGGATTTACCCTCCCACATTAAACAACTGACACATAACACAGATGAAGTAGATGAAATAATGGCTCCAGGCAATGGACAGTAGACAGTACTTCCCCTGAAAAAGCCGAGACAAGTGAAACGAGGCCTATGACTGCCCCACCTGACTGTCGGCAGTTTCTAAACTGCAACAGAGAGAGAAGAAACCCCAAGCCTGGCAGTCCCAACTAAATACACAGAGAGGCTAAGGCTAGAGTTCTCCAGATGGAGCATACAGAAACCTACACAGAAATGAAGCAGTAACAGGTAGACAGATCCCTACAAGTCTCGGCACCAGCCAGGGCTAGGCATGAGGACATCCCCAAGTCAGCAAAGGAGCGGACGACGGCCAGGCTTCACCCAGGCCAGGACAGTTCGCACATACTAGGGAAACAGAAAGACCTCACAACACACACAGCAGGCTGCCTGGAAGGAGCCTGCCCCAACAGTGAAGCAAAATGAACTCTAGTCTCAAGGTCGCTCTCTTCTAATCTCACAGGACTCAGAAGCTTCACAAGGTTTTCACAAAACTGAGTCACAGAACAGACACAGAATACTGAAAGAAATTCAAATATCTAGGAATCAACAAAGAAAAATGTACAATATTTGGATTCCACTAAAAATAATCATCAGGCATATAAAAATGGAAAAATATATTTAAAAATAAAACATGATCACCTATGAATAGAAAACCACCAGAAACAGATGCAGAAATGACACATGCTAGAATCGAGCATGAAAGACATCCATCAAAGGATGGATGAATAGCCCAACTTTGTGCCAATATTTTGTAAAACAGCCATTAGAAGTGGTACGTAAAAAATTTCCTAAATTTATAATTTATTATTATATGGATGATATTTTATTAGCTGACTCAAATGCAGATACTTTAGAAAGAATGTTTGAAGAAGTAAAGAAAATTTTGCCTTGCTGGGGTTTACAAATTGCCCCTGAAAAGATACAAAGAGGAGATTCTATTAATTATTTAGGATATAAAACAGAACTTCAAAAAATTAGACCTCAAAAGGTGCAAATTAGGAGAGATAGACTATAGACTCTTAATGACTTTCAAAGATTATTTGGAGACATTTCTCATCTAAGAACTATTGTTGGGGTAAAAAATGATGAACTGAATAATTTGTTTAAAACCTTAGAAGGTGATAAGGACTTGAACAGTCCAAGAGAATTATCACCTGAAGCTGAGAAAGAATTGGCCTTGGTAGAAAAGAAAGTACATGAAGGGCATGTAGATCGTATTGATCCAAAGCTGGATTGCATTTTGGTTATTTTACCTTCTAGGCATTCTCCAACAGGAATATTACTGCAAAGGGAAGATATTATATTAGAATGGATATTTTTACCAAATAAACCAAATAAAAAATTAAAAACTTATGTAGAAAAATCTCTGACTTGATTTGGAAAGGAAAATTGAGACTTCGTCAGTTAGCAGGAATAGACCCAGCAGAAATTGTTGTACCTTTAACAAAGGAGGATATTGAAAAATTATGGATAGAAAATGAAGCTTGGCAAAAAGCTTGTAGTAATTTTTTGGGAGAAATTAACAGCAAATATCCCAAAAGCAATAGAACTGATCTTATAAAGAGAGCTGATTGGATCTTGCCTCGAATTGTGAGGAAAAAACCCATATCTGGAGTTCATACATTTTATACAGATGCCAACAAACAAGGAAAGGCAGGTTACAAATCAGAAAATTTAAGTAAAGTGGTTCAAAGTCCTTATAATTCAGTTCAAAAATCAGAATTGTATGCTATTCTGTTGGTATTAATGGATTTTTCAGAACCTCTCAATGTAGTAACTGACTCTCAGTATGCTGAAAGAGTAGTATTACATATTGAGACTGCAGAATTTATCCACGATACTTCAGAATTAACTTTATTATTTATTCAATTACAAGATACAATCAGAAAAAGGAGTCATCCTTTATATATAACTCACATCCGATCCCATACTGGTCTGCCAGGCCCTCTAGCACAAGGCAATGATGAGATTGATAAATTATTGATAGGAAATGTGCTGGAGGCCTCAGAATTTCATAAAAAACATCATGTAAACAGTAAAGGTTTAAAAAAGGATTTTTCCATAACCTGGCAACAAGCCAAAGAAATAGTAAAGAAATGTCCTACTTGTTCCTTCTACAATCAAACGCCATTACCAGCAGGATGTAACCCAAAGGGTACTCAGAGGAATGAAATCTGGCAGATGGACGTGTTTCACTTTGCAGAATTTGGAAAATTGAAATATGTACACCACACTATTGATACTTATTCAGGATTTCAATGGGCAACTGCTTTGAGTTCTGAAAAAGCTGATTCTGTAATCACTCATTTGCTAGAAGTTATGGCCATTATGGGTATACCTGCACAAATCAAAACTGATAATGCTCCATCATATGTCTCTGTTAAAATGAAACAGCTTTTTGCTTATTATAATATAAACCATATTACAGGTATACCACATAATCCTACAGGTCAAGCAGTTATAGAAAGATCAAACAGAACTCTAAAGGATATGCTAAATAAACAGGAGTAACAAAAACCCCCAGAAATAGACTACATAATGCTCTATTAACTTTGAATTTTCTCAATGCCAATGAGAAAGGAACAACAGCTGCAGAGAGACATTGGATAATAGAAAAAACTACAGAATTAAATCAACCTATATACTTTAAGGATGTGCTGACCTCAGAATGGAAACCAGAATATGTATTACATTGGGGACGAGGTTTTGCTTTTATTTCTACAGGAGAAGATAAGCTGTGGGTACCATCAAAATTGATAAAGGTTCGATTTGAACAAGAGAGACCTTTTAATTAGAGGAGGTGATAGTTCATCAACTATCATGAACATCCAATTTAAACTAACTTACACCAGTAACATATATCTTTTCATTTAATCAGATAGTAACTTGCCAAAAAGGAACATCCCCAAAAAACCTTGGGGAAAGGTTTTTGTTTTTGTCTTTTAGGAGAATGAAGGTTAAGGAATTTGAAGAACACTGGACAAATGAGACAACTGAAGAAAAGGGACAAATCGTCTATCCTAAGAAACAGAGTGAAATGGCGATGGGTATGTTATCTAAAAAATTTTATGTCTTCCTAAATGTTTGTTTCTGCTTTTCTTTAAAGATTTAACACTATTTAACTTCTAATAGTCCCAGTTCAATTAAAATTTAAAGCTGACTTTGGAGTTGGAGAATGGCTCGCTCCTTCTTTAAACTCAAGCATGTTGTTAAAAGGAAAATGCAAACTCCCTGTATCATGCCAGAGGAAAAGAGCCATCTTCTGCTATGGGACAGGAGAAAAGCCAAATTAATTAAGGGACTATTCTATTACTAATCTCAAATCTTTGATTCTATTCTGATTCTTTAAACTTTTCTTAAAGTATGAAATTTATATCAAAATTTACAAGATTAATATATATAGATATATATACATTTTAAACTTTGTTAAGATATGAATGGTCATATAGAGCACTAACTAATTCTAAAAAGCCGCATATATAGTCTTTGTGTTCGAGTCTCTTATCAGTTTTTTGCAGGAAATCACGGTCAGGCCTAACATCAACTGAAGTCTCCAGGAAGATGGGGCCCCACAACAACAACAATTCCACGTGGACAATAATAACATCACTAAGCTGACAAACATCATCTACAGATCAGCTTTGAACTACAAAGTGCTCAGAGCAATTTTGAGAGCGCTAGCTGAGATGATCCAGTCTCAAAGACTACTTGAATAAGGATTTGAGATAAACCCTGAACTTTGGCATTATACACAGACTGGATAACGAAGGATATAGTTACCTTTCCTAGAATTTGACAATTAACCTAAAATTTTTCTTTCAGGATAAAGATAACTTCGCCCATACCCAGCAGGAAGCAATTTCAAGAATACGACGCCCACATTCCTAAAGAGGTGGTGTGGGGTGGTTGGTTTTTTTGGTCTTTTAGGTCTTTTAATGGGTTTTGGGTCTGGGATAATTTTCATTGATTAGGGGGGTTGGTTACAAGTTGTTGTAAAGGGTGAGGAAAAGGGCTAAGCAAAGGAGATTAGATTTAAGGTTCTTATTAAAAAAAAAAAAGAGAGAAAGAAAGAAAGAAAAAAAAGTAAATACTTTACATTGGATTGGATTGTTTTATACTGTATACAAATTATATATATTGAAATTGATATTATTAGAAAATGCTATATGTATATTTCTAATTGTACCGTTCATTTAACAATGTAATGCAATTTTCTAATCCTTGAATGTTGTTATTACCAACTATTAGGATATAAAGAAATGAAAGTTAGTAGTTAGACATTATAATAGAACTTGTAGTTATATTAGGTATGTTTTCAAGATTGAGTAGATATATTTTAGATAGACAGGTTATCTTCAAACCCTTCAGAGATCTACAGAATATGGCATTTAAAATGTTTTAATAACTTAGAAAATTTTTCTTTTTTGTTATGACTATGAGACATGTCGGCTCCTGACAGTACCAATCTACTTCAGAGAAAATATGGGCATTGAAAAAACTGTAATTGGAGTTAACTTTCATTGTAGCAAAAGTTAGCCACTGGACAACAAAGTATCCTCGAATCAACTGCTGACGAACAGGACAGACAAGACACGAAACAAAGGACTACTGATTCTTGTCAAAACAAGTGTGGTTATGGCTTTATCAAAAGGCATCTTCTGAGGCCAGGACAATATGGCACCATCCATGAAGTGGCCTTCGTAATCCGGGAAAGGTACAGTGCCCTTTTCTTCGAAGGAAGCTGAACAGGCAGTGGGCCGATGGCTTCTGATGTGCAATGAGGAGGTAGCTGAAACAGTTATTCTTGAAGAGTAATTAAGCTCACACCTCTCAACAGAAGAATGGCATTTAATAGAGGGATGTGGAGAAGAACGGGATGCTGAAATGAAGCCACATACACACATAGCCAAGAAGAATGGACAGCTGAATTAAAAAAACATCAACAATTTCCAGAATTTAAAATCCTGAATCATGACATGAAACTAGTGGAATTCAGGTATTTCTGGTATATAGACTGCTCTCACCCAATGTGAGGTTGAACTGTTGACCTTGTGTACATTCTACTTCACAAATGAGTCTGTCAGATACACTAAGCCTATAGGCTGAAGATGATGCCCCAACACTGCGGAGAAACCTCAGATGATTGTCCAGGCAGCTGGCTGTTTCTGTCAACTCACAAGTTTTTGGAAGTTGCTTGCATATACTTCCTGTTTTTATTTTTTTTGTTAGCTAATACTATTTCCTTCTTGGGTCTCTGAGGGAGTTGAAGATTAGTTAGTTATAGTTGACGATTAATTAGGATAGAAAGTGAATTAGATACAATAGAATAGATAATGGAATTATTTTCTCTGAATTTGTCAAATACAAATGAACTAGACATTGTTTAGGTATTTATTACTTGTATATATTGTATATAGTTATTGTACTTTTGTATATAGTTTTTCTTATGTTAGTTATAAGCTTTTTCTTTTTTCCTTTTTATTAAAATAGAAAAGGGGAAATATGGTGATATTTTATTTGTATTAAAATGTTATTTGTATGTTAATAAATAAAGTTGCCCGGGGGTCAGAGCTATTAGCAAGCCATAGGAAAGCAGGGCAGTGGTGGTGTATACTTGTAATCCCAGCACTTGGTATGCAGAGCTGGGTAAGTCTCTGTGTGTTCAGGGATACAGCCATTATTGGACACACATGCCTTTAATCTCAATACCAAGCAAGGAAAACCTGGAGGCCTATACAGACAGGCCATGACGAGGCAGTCATGTGGTTGGGTTTACAACCAATGAGAAGGCAGAACAGGAACACTATATAAAGACATTAACACAGGGGTAGTGAGTTCGGAGAGGTAGGACCACTGCAGGAGGAAGGGTAAGGTTTTAGCTCTTAGCTCTGACCTCTTGGCTTTCTTCTTTGCATTGGTTCTGTGTCTCTTATTTAATAAGAAGGTTGGTTGCATCTACACCACCAGAAACAGATGCAGAAATGACACATGCTAGAATCGAGCATGAAAGACATCCATCAAAAGCTGAGGATTTGGGCTGGAAGATGGCTCGGTGGTTAAGAGCACTGGCTGCTATTCCAGAGGACCCAGGTTTGACTCCCAGCACCCACATGGCAGCTTGTAACTGTCTGTAACTCCAGTTCCAGAGGATCGTGCGCTCTCTTCTGGCCACCATGGATACTAAGCATACAAATGGGGCACAGACATATATGCAGGCAAATTAACCACACACATAAATAAATTAAAAACAATTTTAAGCTGGGGACTTCAGGTCAGTGGTAGTGTTTGCCTGGCATGCCCTGGGCTTAATCCCTAGTACCATAAAAGAATACGTGTTTGAGGGGAGATATCAAACAACTATCAGACAAATACAGACACATGTTAAACAGAGATAGAGAAGACATTTCAAAACTCAACTGAACTTTCAGAAATGATCCAGGCCCACCAGAGTCCATCCTGTGTTTTCTGTTTCTCTCCCCTCTCATTTCTACCTAAGTCTCTTATCCCTCATTCCTCAAGAGTCCCTGGGGTAAATAAATGTGGGAGCTGGTCTCCCACACTCTCTAAATGAATGAATGAATGAATGAATGAATGAATGAATGTTGGCCGGGCGGTGGTGGCGCACGCCTTTAATCCCAGTACTCAGGAGGCAGAGCCAGGCGGATCTCTGTGAGTTCAAGGCCAGCCTGGTCTACAGAGCAAGTTCCAGAACAGCCAGGACTGTTACACAGAGAAACCCTGTCTTGAAAACAAACAAAATAAATAAATGTTTTAAAACGTCATATGAAATAAATAAGTTAATAAATAAATAGCTACAACTTACGATGGTCCTCTATACGTCTCACTGTTCACTTGAGTGGACCACCAAGCTTAGATGTATAAAGTACAGATGGGCTCTTTAATAACTCTAATAACTAACTGTTCATTTAAATGATTAATATAACGTATAAGAAAACAAGAGTTGTTGGGTGTGGTGATGAATACCTTGAATCCCAGCTCTCCAGAGGCAGAGGCAGGTGGATTTCTGTGAATTTGAGGCCAGCCTAGTATACAAAGAGAATTCCAGGTCAGACAGAGCTACACAGTGAGACCCTGCCTGAAAACAAACAAAATACACACACACATAAAATTATTACTACTTGGTGCTAAGAACTATCTGTTGTTGAGATAAGGTCAACTGCCTAGCCTAGACGCTGTGGTCTTCCTTCCTCAGGCTCCTGAGTGCTAGGATTTCAGGTGTGTTCTAAGCACTACAACTCCCTGCCAAAATGACTATAATAGTCAAATTTTAAAAGCCAAGAGCTGGGGCTGGAGAGATGGCTCAGTAGGTAAAAACACTGGCTGCTCTTCCAGGGGACCCGGGTTCAATTCCCAGCACCCATATGGCAGCTCACAACTGTCTGTAACTCCAGTTCTGGGGGACCTGACACCCTCACACAGACATACATGCAGGTGAAACATCAATGCACATAAAATAAAAATAAACTATTAAAAAAAAGAAAATAATAAACTTGTTAAAAAAAGTCAATACCATGTACTTCAGAGGACATGCTCTGCTGGACTTGCGGAAGAGCACGGAGCTGGAGAGCAGTGAACATGCCCTGTTACACACAGGTTTCTCCTGTTGGCTCAGCCGGGAGAACAAACACAAGAAAGCAGCATCAACAGCTGCAGTGGTGAGCAGGGGACAGGTCAGTGTTCGCTAGGTCATCCTGGCGGGAGACTTTGCCTGCGACTCACACAAAGGTCCCTGTTGCTGTGTCAGGACACAGGCAGGGACCACAGCACAGACAGAAGGTCACCTGAGGCCTTCTGGGACTCCAGCTACAGGAGCGGCAGTCAACAGTTGTTTTTCTCTCTCCCAAGTGGGTCTTGGACTTACCTAGCTTTTTATTGGTAGAAGACAGCGGAACATTCTCCACTCCCAGACTTGACACCTGGGCTCCTGTGGTGGTTCTCGAGTGAGATTTGGCAGCATTCCGGGATTGCTGGGCATTCGGAATAGTGTGCGCAGTCAAAGATTTGGACTCAAAGTCAGAGACACCATTCTCCAGCACAGATCCTGTCCAAGAAAGAGGACAGTGGTTTGGAGCACAGTGTAGGGTGAATTATCTAAGCCATATTCAATACAGAAAGAAAGCAGATAAAAATATGTTAGACAAAGCCATGCCTATTAAAAAGGCTGTTAGCTTCCATAAGCTGCAATGTAGAAAAAATGTTTCATAATGTCTCAGGGGAAAAAATAATTTAAAAGCTTTAGAGAGTAGAGAGAGGACGGACTGGAAAACGAAAAGAGAATCTGTAAACAATGAACGGAATCCACTGGTTATCTTTGGTTTGGTTTGTTTGCAGTCAGGTATAATATTTTTTTCTCTGTATCTATTTTTTTTAAAAAAGTGTGAATTAACCAATAAAAGAACAGCTAAAAAGCAGAATAAAATTCTCACACTAGCATTCCCTTTATGAAACTTGATATACTAAAGCAGAGGGAATGAGACTAATCAACAAGTAACTTTTAAAAATGTAAGTAAGTTATATATTTAATCGCTTTATTATGTTGTGTGTAAGGGTTTTTGCCTGCATGTGTATCTGTATAGCACATGCAAGCAGTGCCCCCAGAGGCCAGAAGAGGGCCTCTGCCTCTCAAGTGCTGGGATTAAAGGCGTGAGCCACTATGCCTGGCTTCCAAACAAGTTATTTTTAAAAGAGAAACAGACTCCTCAGCCCTTAACAAAACTGTTAACAAATAAATGTACAAAATATATGATTTCTAACTATTATCTAACCTTAATTCTTTACCAGAAAACAAATGTAGGGAGGCTGGAGAGATGGCTCCACAGTTAAGAACACTGGCTGCTGCTCTAGAAGAAAACCTAGATTCAGTTCCCAGCACTTTACACGGCAGCTCACAACCATTTGTAATCCCAATCCGGGGGATTCAGCACCCTCTTCTGGCCTCCACGGGCACCAGGCACACATGTGGTGCACGGATACACATGCAGGCAAAACACTCATACATACCAAATAAATCAATCTAAAAACAACTTTAAAAAAGAAAACAAATATTGGACTATAAAGCAATCTTTTAAAAGACGACAAAAATCTAGTTGTTAAGAAAGCTATTACTGCAATTAATACTACATATTCCTAAAATATTTTTACCTATGTTCTTTCTGAACTAAAGACTGCTCAACTAATTCCACCCACACTGTGCTCTAAAACACCACCTTTCTTGGACAGGATCTGTTCTGGAGAATAGAGTCTTTAGTAACATTCCTTAGACATTCCTGAGAACAACATCATAATCTCATCATCATTTTAAAAGATCTTTAAAAAGGCACCCCTCTG
Source organism: Peromyscus eremicus (assembly GCF_949786415.1). Taxonomy (NCBI): domain Eukaryota; kingdom Metazoa; phylum Chordata; class Mammalia; order Rodentia; family Cricetidae; genus Peromyscus; species Peromyscus eremicus. The sequence continues at coordinate 4,511,356 of NC_081436.1, forward strand.
TTATTCAATGTCAGAAGTATTAGTACTATATATTTTAGAGAAAATTTTGAGACAAAGGAACAAGAATTCTACTTTTTAAAGGTCTTTAGTAAGTTACTATTAATACTATAAAGTAAATACTATAAAGTAAAAGACCAATTATACTTAATGTAATGATAAGTGTCTCAACTAGGAGACCCCTCCCACCCATTTTTTGAGTGAATTAACTTCCCAAAATCTGTCTTAAACAAACAAACAAACCAAAAAACTCACCGGTTCTATCCAGTGTATCTGGTGTGGCAAACTCAGGATATTCCAATTCTCTGGCATCTATTGAAAGTGTCTCCAAACCTTCACTGAGTGAGTCCACAGACTCGGCATCATTGATGGCACCGTTAACATGATAGCCATTAATGCCACCTTTCTCTGAAGATGCAGGCTGATCCTCTTGAATGGGCACCGACTTACTGGAGTCTGGGGCACTGCTATTTGCTTCTGATGCAGGTTTTGGTTTGCTTTTCTTCTTTTTGTTCTAAGGTTATCAAAGATTTGAAAAAAGAAAAGAAAAAGCAGACCCTCCAATACAACTCAAAGAGGTAACTAACTCCAGCTACAAAACAAGTCAGGGTTACCAATTCTGTACACATTCTTCTAGAAATTGAAGATAATTTTGTTTATGTTGAACTAATGACAAAAATACTTTACTATGTAAAACTACATTTTGAATGAACTCAAAAGATTTTTCATAGCAAAACCTATCTTTTTATTTATTTTTATTTTATGTGCATTGGTATTTTGCCTGCATGTATGTCTGTGAGACAGTGTCAGATCTTGGAGTTACAGTTGTGAGCTGCCATGCAGGTGTTGGGAATTGAACCCAGGTCCTCTGGAAGAGCAGTAAGTGCTCTTAACCACTGAGCCATCTCTCCAGCCCTGAAAAACCTATCTTAAGCAAAATAAAAAGTTACAAAAAGTAAACAAAAAAAAGTGTAACATTTTGAAAATGAAATATAAACAGAGCTCTAAATAACCACAATAACCCAATAGAGAAAAAAATATAATCTATAAATAATTTAATGAAGTATAACCTCAGTCCAATAATTGACAAATAATGAAACCCGCACTGCAGAATGGTTTTTCAGCTACTAGATTAGCAAAAGCCAAAGAGTTTAATGACAGAAAGTTTAATGTTCCACTCAACAGGCAGCTTTGACTGCTCTGGAAATAAACAGACATTTTTATAAACATTAGTGTGAGTGAAAATCTAGTAATGCTTTTGAAAGTTACAGATGCACACACCTTTCAACCAGCAATTCTAATACTAGCAATTTATCCTGGCCAGGACTGACAAGTGTAGACAAGATGATTCATCACAGCACTGTTACATTAATATTAATAAAGACGGAGAAGCCATGCAAATATAGGTCAGTGGGGAACTTACACATTTCAGGCTCAGTTACACGGAACGTGCAAAGAAGGAAGTATGTATTTGTAATTGTTTATGTGAAGAAAGTATCTTGGAAGCTCTATGAAAAATTAATAAGAGCTTGGAGTTGTAGCTCAGTGGTAGAGCACTTGCCTAGCATGCACAAGGTCCTAGGTTTGATCCCCAATGCCAAAAACCAAACCTAAATAAACAAACAAACAAACTGATAACACTGACTGACTGGGGAAGAGAGACGAGAAAACGCTGTTTCAGGTATTAACATTTATACCTTGGAAACCTGAGCCGTGGGAATAAAAAGGTCTTCGTCTCTGTTACGCTGGCAACACTCAGCTCTAGTCCTAAAGCTGGACGGGTAAACCAGGCAGTTCTCCCGCCAGGCCTTTGGAGGGCCCTGTCCAGCAGGACAACTCCTGAATGTGGCGTTCAGTTTTCTCCCAGGTTATTTCACATATGCACGTAACAGCTCACAATCACGTCGTACTAGGCTAGTCGGAGAGTTAGGTGTAACGGAGTCAAGCACTAGAAAGTAGCAGACTGCATCTACTCTCCTCCACCAGAGCAGGCCACACTCACACCTTTGCAACTATGCGCATGTCTTGTGTTAATCACAACATATTCTGAGGTCAAGGAATTATGACACTGGTGTCTTCTAGAACATTCAAAGTACGTATGCTGGGTGAAATCAGCGAAACAAATATGAACAGCAGCAGGCACAGAAAGCTTCATGAGAACCTCAACAGTGTACGTGCCTCCGGAAAAAATTCTCGAAGGTTAATAAAGCCAAAGCTGGCTTGGTCAAGAAATCATTTCAGGGCTGGCAAGACTTCTCGGTGGGTAAAGGCTCTTCCACACAGCCTGACAACCTGAACTCAATCCCTGGAGCCCGATTACCCAAAGTTGATCTCTGTACTGTGGCACTTACACACCTACACTTACACACATACACAACACAATAATGAAATGTAAAAGAAAGCATTTCAGAACACAACACTAACTTAAATGAAGAATACTCCTAACAGAGTTGGTACTTAATTAAAATTCACACTTCAGCATCCTTAAAGGAGCTACCCCTGTGGCACAGAGCTGTGGCAAGAATTCTGAACTCAACTAGTATCCCGTGAAGGAAGAAATTTGATTTTAAATGGATATAAGTAAGGGATTAAGAACAAATATGTTAGGCATTATAATGAGAATATGTATGTATTAGGATTACAGTATTATTTTACTTTTGTTGTCTTTTTTTGTTCCACCAGGGTTGTGTAGTCCACATGGCCTTGAACTCCTGACCCTCCTGTCTCAGTCTTCTAAGTGCCAGGATCACAGGCATGTGCCACCATATCTACATTTTCCTACTTTATAGATGAGCAAACTAAAGTTAAACAACACCCTCAGCTCACAAGACCAGATGAAGCAGAACAGGACAGAAATCCAGTTCTGACTGGCTCTGAAGCCCAAATGCCTTCCACTCTTTAACATGTAACATCAGATGTCTCAGGAGGCGCACAGCCTGAAGAAAGCAAAATACGGGTTGGTAAGATGGCGGCGGTACACGTGACAGTCAAGTCTGGCAACCTGAATTCCAGCCCAGAGAGCACGTGAAGGTGAAAGGAGAGAACTGACTCCACAAAGCTACCCTATGACTCTGGGAGTATGCATATGCAAACATACAAACAATAAATAAATATCAACAGAAGGATAAAGTGTTTATAGAAGCAAAAGCTGCCCTCTGGCTTTAAGTCAAAATTCTCTACTACTCGGGACTATAACACAGTAGTCTGACCTGAAGATCTCAACTGTTTCAGCTAATCTAGGAAACAAATCCTGCTGGCAACCAGTCACCTTCCCCGTGCTCATCTCTCTTGCTCTCGCTCTCGCCCTCCCCCTCCCCACGCCTGCCTGTTTCTACTCTAGTCTAGGGCACTCCCAGGCCTGCACCCACAAACAACACTTCCTGCCTCCAACCACAGGGGTATACTGTGATACTCTGAAATACAGCAGGGGCTCATTGTCAAAAACAGCATTTTTGAGACGGTAAACAGAAAGCATATGTAAACTTCTTCTTTCAAATATTATGGACTAAATGGATGAGCTGGCTGTGACATCTTATTCAGTGATCACCAGGGTAGATTTGGCTAGGCATGTGTCCCCCCTCTCCAGCCACAATGTTCTTCTGCTGGAACCTCCAAAGAAGCTCTTAAATATTACCTAATATTCTTTAAAACCTTTTTTTTTTAAGATTTATTTATTTATTATGTATACAGTGTTCTGCCTGCATGTATGCCTGTACCCCAGAAGAAGGCACCAGATCTCAATACAGATGGTTGTGAACCACCATGTGAGTGCTGGGAATTGAACTCAGGACCTCTGGGAGAGCAGCCAGTGCTTTTAACCTCTGAGCCACCTCTCCAGTCCCTATAAGTTTTTTGTTTGTTTGTTTTCGAGACAGGGTTTCTCTGTGTAGTTTTGGTGCCTGTCCTGGATCTCACTCTGTAGACCAGGCTGGCCTTGAACTCACAGAGATCCACCTGGCTCGGCCCCCCAAGTGTCTTAAAGGCGTGCGCCACCACTGCCCGGCTCTTTAAAACCTTTTTTAAATTTATGTGGAGTGCTTTGCCATCTTACACTTATGTGCACCTAATGCTGTGGAGGTCCAAAGAGGTCCCAATCCCCTGGACCTGGAGTCTAACATGGTGAGCTGCCGTGTGGAGCCAGGAACTGCACCCAGGTCCTCTGCAAGAGCAGTGTGCTACTCTAACCTGCTAAGCCATCTTGCCAGCCCCTAAAGCCTAATTTGAAAAAAAAAAAAACAATATAAATATCATGATCTTACATGTAATTTATTTTTACCTTTTTCTTGCCTGTTACTATCCATTCTTTGAGTACTTCACTGGCACTACCTGAAAAAGAAATCAAACAGAGATTTCCTCTTGTGCCACACACAAGGTCAAGGAGGAATCAGTGCATTTCCTAATTGCTAGTTATTGTGGTAAGACAACCATGTCATGTTTCAGCTACACTGAGGTCTCCTGGTCATTTAAGATTCTTTATCGAAACATCTTGGTCTGAACACAAAGACTAGTCTTCACCTAAATGTGCCGTCTTCTCCCTCCATGTTACATACCGTCTTGACTGTGGTATTTGGGAAGAGCTGCACCCGACACCAGACTCAAACCCTAACATTATAAAGAAAACATGACGATAGAGAAATGCTCTGTAGACTTTGACTTGTTTTTCCTATCCTTGCAAATCCAGGAAAAGGCAGCAGAGAGCCTTGATCTGACACCACTCTGCTCAAAGGCAAGATAGCTTAAGAAGTTTAAAACACTATTAACTCTACAAATCTAAGGAGTTGAACAAGGCTTTCGTTTTCTATCGAACATAGAGAAAACACAAGGAAACTGAATTCATACATTTAAGTCACCTGCCAGAACCAAACTGAATCATAGTGAGTTTGTCCTTGAATTGGTCATCTGTTCCTGGGCCACTGAGTTACTCCTTTGCAATAACCACTTAAATGACTTTGTCCAATTCCATCAAATCCCTTATGCCATCAGCTGCATAGTTTGTTTGGGGGGGGGGGTCTCACTATATAGTAAGAGACTGGCCTGTAACCCACTATATAAGCAAAGCTGGCCCCAAGTCACAGCCCTCTTGCCTTCCCGCTCCAATACTGGGATTACGCAATGCGCCACCACACTTGGTCTGATTTCTTTTTTTTTTTGGTTTTTCGAGACAGGGTTTCTTTGTGTAGCTTTGCGCCTTTCCTGGAACTCACTTGGTAGCCCAGGCTGGCCTCGAACTCACAGAGATCCGCCTGGCTCTGCCTCCCGAGTGCTGGGATTAAAGGCGTGCGCCACCACTGCCCGGCTTGGTCTGATTTCTTAAACGCTAGTGGAGAACACTTTTAATAACAAAGGAGTTTTCTGAGTTTGTCTCTTACTGGCCCTCACAGTAACACAAGATGACAGTACACCATACTGTCATCAGACTGTAAACTATGGCTCAGGTTCCAAAGTCTAAACTCGAGACAGAATTACCTTCCATGAATGCTTGTACTGTTTTGTCCACACAATTATCAAAGTGCTGCAGAACCAGGATGATTTCATTGTTGCTCTTATTAGGAACTATTGCACGCACTGCGTTTATCTGCAAAAGATGACAGGGTCATTTAATTCTAACATGAGTAGGTCACTGGCCAGCTGAAGTGTGTCAGGGAGAATAACAGTGTCGTTTCACTCTCAGCAATATTGTCACTCTGTAATGTCAGTAAGAACACACACAACCATCGCACTGGGAATAGTAAATAGACAAATGGTAACACCACATGAAAACTTAATTTCAAAATTTAACAAGGCAGAAAATTTTTAGAAATAGAATGGCACCATTCAGATGGTCAGTGAATAAAAGCATTTACAGTGCTGGGTGGTGGTGGCACACACCTTTAATCCCAGCGCTTGGTAGTTGGAAGCAGGCGGATCTCTGTGAGCTCAAGGCCAGCCTGGTCTACCAAGCAAGTTCCAGACATCCAGGACTGTTAAACAGAGAAACCTTGTCTCAAAAAAACAAAAACAACAAAAAGGTGTGGTATCACTTAGCTGTAGTTTCATTTACGTGCCAGCTATTAGTTTACCATCAGTAGGGGCTGGAGATGTGGCTCAGTGGTTAAGAGCACTGTCTCCTCATCCAGAGGACCTGGGTTCAATTCCCAGCACCCACATGGCAGTTCTTAACTGTCTGCAACTTCTGTTCCAGGGGATTCAACACCCTCACACAGATATACATACAGGCAAAACACCAGTGTGCATAAAATAAATAAATAAATAATTTAAAAAATAAAGTAAAAATTTCCATCAGTGGTTCTTCACTGTAAGCATACTATATTAGAAAATCTAATGAACCACTAACCCTAATAGCTTAGGTTTTTGTTTCTTTTAATGTCTGTGTTATGTATGTGTGAGTGTGGTATATATGATCAGATGTGTGTGGATACAAGTTCCCATGCACACTGTAGAAACCAGGGGACATTGGCGTTCTACTCTAGAACTCTCCACTTCATTCCCTTGGGACAGTCTCTCACTGAAGCTGGAGTGAGGCTGCCAGCAGCGGTCCAATGATGCTCCTGTCTCTGCCTCCCACAGTGCTGGGGCCACAGGTATACGCAGGTCTGTGCGTGGGTTCCGTGGATCTGAATTCAAGTCCTCATGCTTGCACAGCAGGGGTTCTCACCACAGAGACAAAACTTCTCCAGCCCAACAACTCAGATTTTTATATAGCACTATTCAAAACACTCTTACATTGTATCAATTAGCTGTATAAAACTCTACAGAGATAACTTACAGAGATAGTATCTGAGTTATTATAAGCTATTTGGGGTGTATAAAACATAACGAACAACCGGTAATAACCCAGCTTAATAAAACAAAACAAATGCAAAGAAAGTCCAATGGACAGCTACTAAATCCTTTTCTCCAGAAATTCCTACTCCAGAATATGATTTAATTTCAATATATTTGCATTTTCATGATGTATGTATATCTCCATAGGTAATATAAACTATTTTATATTATATAAATATTATTTCATCATGCATGCTTTTTCTTCAAATTTTTGCCACACAGCATTTTCTCCATATTGATAAGCACATTTGTTATTCATAGTTTAACATATGTTATTCATATATTTCCCCACACACACACACACACACACCCTGTAATACACCTAATTTATCCATTCTCCTGTTAATGGCTAATTAGAACTTGGTTAGCGTTTTGCTTTTGCTAAGCACACACTCACTGCAGCGCCAAACTGAGACCACAGTCTTATGTCTGTCTGCGGCTGAGTCCTCAGTGCCTAGAACAACACTGAGGGCGATGAAGGCCGTGTCTTCTGTCTACTAGAATTCTCATGGCATGGGGCCTGAAATCAGTACTTCTCTGATAACGCCGAACTGCTCTGTAAAGTGGATGCAGCCAATTGTTTTGTGTTGGTTTGTTTTCTGAGACAGGGTCTCACTATGTAGCCTTGGCTGGTCTGGAGCTCACTCCTTAAACTCAGAGCTATGTCTCCGCTTCCTGAGTGCTGGAACTAAAGGCATATGTCCCACGCCCGGCAGACATTCCAATTTTGTCACTTTTTTTTTTTTTTTTTTTTTTTTTGGTTTTTCAAGACAGGGTTTCTCTGTGTAGCTTTGCACCTTTCCTGGAACTCACTTTGGAAACCAGGTTGGCCTTGAACTCACAGAGATCCTCCTGCCTCTGCCTCCCAAGTGCTGGGATTAAAGGCGTGAGCCATCACCGCCCGGCAATTTTGTCACTTTTTCCATAGGCATTTTATTTTAATTAAAAACATATAGTTTATAATAACTAAATATTCACGTATACATGTGCATGCAAGAACATGTGCATGACGTGTGCAGAGGCCAGAGGACAAGATCAGGTATCCAGTATTTTTCTTTTTCTTTTTTTCTGGTTTTTTGAGACAGACAGAATTTCTCTGTGTAATAGTTTTGGCTGTCCTGGATCTCGCTCTGTAGACCAGGCTGGCCTCGAACTCACAGAGATCCACCTGCCTCTGCCTCCCGAGTGCTGGGATTAAAGGCGCGTGCGCCACCTCCTGGCCCACTGTTTTTCTTTTGAGACAGGCTCCCTTACTGCCCTGGGCTGGCTGGCTGGCTGGCTGGCCAGCAAACTCCAGGGATCCACTTCTTATAAGCGTGTACTTCTACACCCAGCTTTCTCTTTATATGACGCTCTCCTCTGACTTCCTCCGGTATCAGGCACACACATGGAACACATGTATACATGCAGGCAAAACACACATATACATAAAATAAATAAATCTAAAAAGCAATTTTAAAGAACTGAGCTATCTCTAGGCCCCAAATATTTTATTATCATGTATCTATTTTACAGCTAGCAACTACAATGATCTCTTTTTTTGTTTTTGTTCTGTTTTGTTGAATCAGGGTTTTTTACTATGAAGCACAGGCTGGCCTCAAACTCAGCTTAACCCACTTCAGCCTTCCAATGCAGAGATTACAGGCATGCAGCACCATGCCTAGCTTAACTGAGAAACTGTTCATTTGTTTTCATGGATTTTTCTGTGTAGATAATTGTATTTTCTTCCTTTTCAATTTTATTTGTCTTACTGTACAATGTATAACATTATTTCTTAAGGAAGTGCTAAGGGTGTTTTTGATAGAAAACAGTAGAAATCAAGATCTAGGAGTTATATGAGCTTATTGCTACTAGGAAGTCACTGTACATCCTTTCAGTGGATACAATGAGAGACGTTTTCTGTCAAATCACAAGTACACACTGACATCCTCAAATCAAAGACAACATTGTCATCAAATTTTAGAAACAGATTTGTTTTAACCTTTATACCCTAGCCAATTACCATGTATAATTAATATTTGTTAATTAAAAAAAAAAAAAAAACACGCCAGGCGTTGGTGGTGCATGTCTTTAATCCAGCACTCGGGAGGCAGAGGCAGGCAAATCTCTGTGAGTTTGAGGCCAGCCTGGTCTACAGAGCGAGATTCAGGATAGGTACCAAAACTACATGAAGAAACGCTGCCTCAAAAAACCAAACCAAAACAAACCAAACCAAACCAAAACAAAACAAACAAAAAACCCACTAAAAATTCTGTCTCTGAGACAGATGTGGTGGCATACACCTTTAATCCCAGCACTCAGGAAGTATACAGTCAGTACTTGTATGAGTTCGAATCCAGCCTAGTCTACATACCAAGTTCCAGGCCAACCAGGGCTACAAAGAGTGACTATGTCTCAAAAAAAATAGATGCCTTCTCAGTCATATAAATATTAGTAAAAGCATTAAAACTGAATGTCTTCAAAGAATTTAGAACCAATACATATGGAGATATCCAAAGAAAATCATCTTTGAATTGGACAGTGGTGGCACACGCCTTTCATCCCAGTACTCAGGAGCAGAGGCAGGTGGATCTCTGTGAGGTAGAGGCCAACCTGGTCTACAGAGTGAGTTTCAGGACAGCCAGGGCTGTTATACAGAGAAACTCTGTCTTGAAAAACAAAAAGTCACCTTTGCACATTTTAATAAACTGGTTCCTCAGAACCATGGTAGCAGCCACTCTTGATTGTACAGTGGCATTCTGTTTTGTTACAGGATCTCATTTTCTCTTTTTTTGAGACAGGCATCACTATCCCTAGTTAGCTTGGAACTTACTATGTAGACCAGATTTCTAGCTTCACAGAAATCCACCTGCCTCTGCCTCCTGAGTGCTGGAATTAAAGGGATGTGTCACTACGCCCGGCAGATTTCATTTTCATAATGCATTTGTGAGTCACTGCTTAGATTAATAAATTTTCCTATGGTATTCAAATTTAAAATCCAGGGTAATTAATCTTACCTTCTCCTTCATGTTCTCAAAAGTTCCTCCCTGGGCCAGTACAGTATTGGACTGCAAATCAAAAATGAATCCTGATGAATCTGAAAGAATACAAAGAAAAATATATTCAACCTGATACAATCTATGTATTTTATTCATTCAAGACAAAAAGATCAAAAATAGCTACTTTTCCCCCATGTAATTATTAATAATTTAGTTACTACTTAGAAAATTCAATTACATAGATAGCTCATATGTAACTATATTTTGAGTTAGTCATAAAATGAAATTTTTTAAATTTATTTATTTTTGCAAGGGATGGTAACACACACCTTTAATCCCAGAACTCAGGAGACAGAGGCTGGTGGATCTGGGTGAGTTCAAGGCTAGCCTGGTCTATATGGTAAGTTCCAGCATAACCAGAGATACATAGTAAGACCTTGTCTCAAAAAAAAAAAAAAAAAAAGAATTTATGTGTATGAGTGCTTGCCTGCATGTATATATGTATGTGTACCACATATGCCTGGTACCTGCAGAGTCCAGAAGGGGCTCTGAATCTCCTAGAAATGGAGTCTTAGACAGTTGTAAGCTGCCATGCAGGTACTGGAACCAAACCTAGGTTCTTTGCAAGAGCGGCAAGTGCTCTTAACTGTTTATTTTTAAAAGTAGGTTTTGAGGAAACTAGCAATATGCCAACTGTATTAAGAGTATCCTTGCTCTTAACTCAGAGGTTAAGAGCACTGACTGCTCTTCCAGAGGTCCTGAGTTCAATTCCCAGCAACCACATGGTGGCTCACAACCATCTGTAATGAGATCTGATGCCCTCTTCTAGCCTGCAGTCATACATGCGGTATACATAATAAATAAATAAATCTTAAAAAAAATAAAAAGCTTTGGACTGGAGAGATGGCTCAGAGGTTAAGAGCAGTGGCTACTCTTCCACAGGTCCTGAGTTCAGTTCCCAGCACCCACATGGTGGCTCACAATCATTTAAAATGAGATCTGGTGCCCTCTTCTGGCATGCGGGCATACATGCAGACAGAACACTGTATACATAATAAATAATTCTTTTTTTAAAAAAGTATCCTATAGTCCTTAATCTCTTTCTTAATTATCCTCCCTTAATTTTTTTTTAATTTTATTTATTTACTTTATGTATGAGTGCTTTGTCTGAATGTACACCTTTATGCCAGAAGAGAATATCAGATCCCCCTAGAGATGGTTGTGAGCCACCACGTGGTTGCTGGGAATTGAACTCAGGACCTCTGGAAAAGCAGTCAGTGCTCTCAACCATCTCTCCAGCTCCCCTCCCTTAATTTATAAGCCACCCCTAAAAATGTTATATAAGCAAGTAGCTCCCTATGATATTGTGAGTGGAGATGGAAGCATCTGTAATTAGTAACAAAAGTAATTTCTGTCTTCTAGACCGCCATGCACATATTCTTAGACGGTGAGCTTCATGAATACATTCACTGACTGATGTCCCAGATTTAATATGTGATGAAGCAATGTATCCAAGTTTTACTAACACTATATCCAAGCTTTGTATTCAGCAAATTAAACCATATTCAGTAAGCAAGGTAAACAAAACCAAACCTGGAAGGAGTTACTTAATGTGAATGATTAAAAATAAAGTCTAGCTTCTTGGCACAAATTTAATAAAGGCTATTAAAATTAATAAGTTTAATCAGTTTTTGTTATTGTTTTTACTAAACTGTGACTACATAATCAGTAAATTACCGAAGCACTGTGAACTACCACAGTACTGTGTGTGCATTCATGTGTGTATGTGTGTGTGAGATACCAGCTACTGAACCTTACGCCCGGTAAGCAAGAGCTCTGCCACTGAGTCACAACCTAGCTGCACCTCTGCCTTAACACCGAACGTTTCTATTCTCTGAGAGGCAATCCCGGGAAATTTAAAGTGCTTCTCAAATTTTGATGTGCATGTTTACCTTCTGGGGAACCTTATCCTGAAATGTAGACTGTGCTTCAACAGTCAACTAAGGCTTAACATTTTCTTGGTTTGGTTTGGTTTGGTTTTTCGAGACAGGGTTTCTCTGTGTATATTCCTGGCCATCCTGGAACTCATGCCACAGACCAGGCTGGCCTCGAACTCACAGAGATCCACCTGCCTCTGCCTCTCGATTGCTGGGATTAAAGCGTGTACCTCCACCATCCAGCTAAAGCTTAAGATTTTGACTACCAGTTGGTTTCAGCATTACTGACTGACTCCTGAACCCCACTTAGGAGTAGTTTGGGAATTGAAATCTCAACAAAGCAAGTAATCAGGGAAACCTTGACAAAGGGAGCATGGAAAACACTGAAATATGATAGTATATTCCAAATTCTTTTGCTATTACTACAAAAACATTTTAATTAAAGTATGGTTTAGAGCTTCACTTTTACCTTATTTCCAAATACCTCCTGGTTGTTATGGAAGATCCAAGTTTTGTGTTATGATAAGATTTGAGTACTGTAAGTGTGAAAGAGAACACAAATACTGCTCATGTCATTTTTAAGAGAAATTATGTTTAACCAGTTACCAATGGACTGTGGATTCATTTAGATCTGACCTCTGTTAATACAAAAGGATCAGGAGGCACTTACACGAACTCAGTGTGTGTAAGCCTGAGTCTTCCAGATGACTACACAGCATGGGTAGTTTTCAATTATCTTTATCAATTGAAGGAGATGCTTTACAGGAGGAGGAAGACCCTAGAGAGCCAAAGCGCTATCATCTAGAACCTCCTCAGAGCACAGACCAGCCAAATGATATAATGTGAATGCTGTGGTGCACTCCCCCGATCCGCCAAAGAACTACCAATGAGCAGTGGGATGATACGAAGACATCAATCATCTACTTATGGTTAGGGACTCAAACCACCAATCTTTTAGGAGAGGGGACAGTTGGGTCAAAATAGCAATTTATAGTTTCTACTAGAGAAGGATTATTACCAGCCTTTCAGTTGTTCCCTTCACAACACACCAGCAAACACAAACTACAGAGAAAACAAATGGCAGTTCTGTACTCAGCTCCCCAAATTAATTTCCATATTATCTGAGTTTATCCAGCATGCCAATTAACGTAAAACTAATATATACAAAGCAAACTTGGTGTGGTAAAGCATGTATGTAATCCCACCACTAGATGGGTGAATGCAGGAAAGGGGGGAAGTGGGAGGGAATGAAAGGGAACAAATCCTAATTGATAAAATTGGAACAGTTTAAATACAGGGTCTATTTTTTTTTATTTTTTTTATTTTTTTTTGGTTTTTCGAGACAGGGTTTCTCTGCGTAGCTTTGCGCCTTTCCTGGAACTCGCTTTGGAGACCAGGCTGGCCTCGAACTCACAGAGATCCGCCTGGCTCTGCCTCCCGAGTGCTGGGATTAAAGGCGTGCGCCACCACCGCCCGGCTAAATACAGGGTCTATTTTTGAAGGTCCTAGTATACTAGGGAGACAGCTCAATGCTACAAGTCAGAAGAGTGTGCTGGGTCCCCTGCAACTAGAGTCACACAGGTGTGAGCTGCCGTGTGGATGCTGGAATTGAACCCGGGTCCTCAGGAAAAGCAGCCAGTGCTCTTAACCACTAAGCCAGCTCTCCAATTCCCAACTCATTTTTAAAAAGCCAGGCATATTTGTGTTTGTAATTCTAGCCCAGGAGAGGCAGAGACAGGCAGATCCCTGGAGCTTGCTGGCCAGCTAGCCGAGCCTCATCAGTGAGCGCCAGGCCAATGGCAGAGCATGTCTCTCATCTGGGTCTGACAGTGCAGGCCTTTGATTCCAGCACTCGGGAGGCAGAAGCAGGCAGATACTTGTGAGTTCCAGTCCAGCCTGGTCTACAAAGCAAGTTCGGGGCCAGACAGGGCTACACAGTGAGATACTGTGTTAAAAAAAAAAAGACAAAAACTGTCTTAATATGAGAGTAACTAAGAATTAGCTTATGAAACTGCACAGAACTAAAAACATACAATAGCCAGGCTTGGTAGTGCACATCTTTAATCCCAGCATTCAAGAGGCAGAGGTAAGTGAATCTCTCTGAGTTTGAAGCCAGCTGGTCCACACAGTGAGTCCCAGGCCAGCCAGGGTTACACAGTGAAAGCCTGTCTCAAAACAAATAAAAAATAATAATAATAAACTATGCAATAGACTCCCACAACACAATTAATGGAGCAGAGATTACTAAAAGTCCCACCACCTTGGACCCAATCCTAAGAAGTTTACCAAAGCTAACATTATAAGTATACAGAGGCTCTCTGAAGTACTGAAGGGAATTTTATTAACAGATATCTCTTCACTGCAAGGCCTGCCCACCCTCAATCTAGACTGTTAATAGCCAACTTAAGTATACAGAAGATCTGGCTCAGGTGTGGACTAAGTTTAGAGATTCTCAGGAAGCTATTAAATTTGTATCTTTAATTTAGACTGCTTACACCATTTCCCATGAATACAAACAATGTCAAATTATTTCCTTTGACAAAGTGAGGTGAAAAATGGGATTATAATCTCTGAGAATCCTTCCCCATTCTCTATAATGCTCCCTGCATGCTGAGCAAAAGCTCTACCACTGAGCTATACTCCCAACCTGAGGCTTGCTTAATTTTTCATAGATGAAAAAATGAGAAAGTCAGTTACGGTGCTATCCCTTGTCCAAAGTAACACCCTGAGTCCTACTGCAGAATAAGGGAGTCAAGGGTTTTACGTTAGAAAACCTTGCTGCTGTAAACTCATTGGATACTTTACTCTCAAGGTTCCATTATTCTAACAGTACCTTGGCATATCACAGCTTCTTGCTACTCACAGATATTCCTTACACAGATATTCAGCAAGATGGGGAACAATATGATTAACATTTTACCGTGGCCAAAGAAAGGCAAGAAAAGGTAAGCTCCAATTAAATAGGTAAAGTTAGAGATAAGGAGTCTGGAAGCCCGTCCACATAATCTGGAAGTGCAACTATCACTAGTCATCTTTATTCTTTTATTCTACTCTCTTTTGAAAATTAAAAAGTGAACTCAAGAGCCCACAAGATGACTACGTTAGGTGAAGGCCTTACTGCCAAGCCTGATGACCTGAGCTGGCTCCCTGGGACTCACACAGTAAGAAGGAGAAAATCGACTCCTGTCAAGTTTCCTTCTGAGCTCCGTATGGAAGCTGTGTCATGCACATGTCCCCACATATACAAACTCACACACAGAATAAATATGCAAACAAATACAACTTTTTTAAAACTGAAAATAAATGCCTGAACAAACAGAACTCCTGTAAAGTGGCCACTGCGTGAACTGAACATACGTGGCTTGTGACAATCAACGTCTCTCCATTCAGCACTGTCTCTCACTGGTCTGAGGCTTCAACTAGACTAGGCCGACTGGACAGTGAGCGCAGAAAGCCACTTGTCTCTGTCTCCCTAGCACTGGATTACAAGATGGACAGAAGGGAAAGAGAGGGGGAGGGAGAGAGGGAGGGAAGGGAAAGAGGGGGACTGAAGGAAGACAGCAAAGGGGGAAGGGACAGACAGAAGGAAGGGAGGAAAGAGGGAAAGAAGGAAGAGATAGGAGGGAGGGAGGGGTAGAGAGGAAAGGAGGGAGGGTAGAAGGACAGATGTATGGCTGAGGTGACAAAGCAGAGGTAAGCTACACGGTGGTTCATAAAAGATGGGTCAGGAAGGTGCCAGAAGTAAACAATGGCAAGTGCGGTTATAATTTGGCTCTCCCTTCTCAATGCGCCTTAGACTCCTCCTTCTCATGCCATTTGGAGAATAATCATGAAACTGAGCGCAGCTGTCTCTTCACACCAACTATTGGAAAGTAGGAGCTGGGGCTCCACTGTACAAGTATATGTGCACGTAAGAAAGCTCCTGTCTGCAGGGGGTGTGCTGCACAACTTTAATCCCACTAGTGCGGCAGATTTCTGAGTTCAAGGCCAGCCTGGTCTACAGAGAGAGCGTTCTAGTATAGCCTGGGCTACATAGACTCTGTCTCAAAAAAATAAAAAGGGGGGGGGAGAAGAAGGAAGAAAGGAAGGAAAGAAGGAAAGCAAGCAGGCTGGAGAGATGGCTCAGCGGTTAAGTGCACTGACTGCTCTTCCAGAGGACCTGAGTTCAATTCCCAGCAACCACATGGTGGCTCACAACCACCTGTATTGAGATCTGGTGCCCTCTTCTGGCCTGCAGGCATACATGCAGGCAGAACACTGTATACACAATAAATAAATAAATCTTTAGAAATGAATAACTAAATAAAATAAAGAAGGAAAGCAAGGAAACCACTGTCACAGAACTGCTAGTTGATGCCAAGAATGTTTCCAAGCTTCAAAACTGAGGATGCCACCAACTTTAGTATGTGAGTGATAATCTTCTCCTCTGCTACCACTATTTACTACTACAAGGAAATTATAGCTTTCAAAACTACAAGTAGCTCTGGTACATTATTTTCTTTTGAGGTTTCTGAACTTTCAAATCAACATTAAAAGCATATTTAATCTGTGAAGCCCTCAATCTATGGAATTTTGTTTTGAATTAAAGAACATATAAAAAATTACAATGAACAAGACACCTATGGTCACACTTGAATGAACACACAGGGTTATGTGCCACAGCTCTGGCGCTGTGACGCTCCTGCAGCTCCTCTGGCACACTAGAAAAGGGTCCCATACACCTCTGTTTTGTTTCCCTCATTATAACCTCTCTTGATACTTCATGTCTCTATCTTCCATTTTGTCAGGGTAGCAAACCCGGAAAGAAAGCTAAAAAAGGAAACAAAACCTGGAAGCGTTCACTCTTACTCCATTTCCTGTCCCTAGGAACATGAAGCATCATGCAGGAAGCCAGCTCCTACCGCGCCTCCCTAACATATGCTCACTCTACAAAATGCACTATCAAGTTACATCTTGCTCTCTAACAAATTATAATCGGATAAATCTGACTAGAAAAACAATTTCTAATGAGAGCAATTCCCAGACTTACTTAAACACAAAACTAAAACCTAATACAATACTTGCAAAATCATTCGAACACTTACTAAAGGAACAGCCTCAAAACATACAGACATAAGTATTACTGCTCTACAACTATGCTTTGGCATTAACTTTCTGCAATTCCTGGGATCAATGCAGGCTGCCCTCACGCACGCCAGCACACACTCGAGCTTCGTTTACCACCCCTGTGCTTTGGTTTGGTTTATTTTCAGAGGGCCCTGTGCATGCTGGGCAAGCGCTCCACCACTAAGCTCCACACATTCCCCAGCGGCAACAACTACCCTTCTAACAATCTGTGCACACAGGTGATCTTACCCTTCTGGCTTTGTTTCCTAGACATTGCAGTTTTCCCAATGTCAAAAAATAATAATAATAATAATACAGAAGAAAATATCTTTGTCCAAGTTCTAGGAATCCTGCTAATTTAAAAGTGGGCAATAGACGTCTGTAGTTAGAAGTAACAAATGCAAAATCCTGGTTGTTTAAAATTCTCTTCACTAGTTGTTAATTTCTTTTCCTTCTCTGGCATCAACTTCTTGTCAGGATATATCATTGCAGACAGTCATGTCTTTTTCCAGGGAGATTCTAGAAAGAAAAATACAAACATATTTACTACTGCAGTAATGAATAGCAGTAAAAACTGTTAAGTGACATTTGTGGGTTTTGAATGTCTGTGAAAGCACCATTTTCTGAAGGAAACTTCACCATCATGCTTTCTTCCTTGGCCCCTTTTCCACTTTGGGACTCACCAGATCACTGACATTTTAGCCTGCCCATGGGGCACAGAGACAGAAGCATAGCTCTAATCCCTCATGAAAGCATCTTTTTGCATGGAGGTTATTATAGAAAGCCACAACTGATCCCAATGCAGAGAACTACTCCCCAGGGGTGCCCAGCCCAAACCGATACATCTACAACACAATCCCTATACTTAAGACTTGGGGAACATTGTGGAAGATGGGGTGGAAAGATTGTAAGAGACAGGAAATCTGCTGCAAGACTGTCTAGATATGACAGGGAAGCTATATCCATGACACTCAACTATATATATAGTTGCCCAAACAAGACCTGAACAATGACAACACCAGTTGACAGGCTGTGGATGACGGAACTCTCCCCAGACCCCAACCTTAGACGAGAAAACACAGGCGATTAATAACTGCTGAGAGAAAGAATTAAGTCTTCCCCAGGGATGAGCTCCCTAAATGACTATCCAATCCCAAGTGGTCACCCCTAAAAACATAATACACAAAAGCAACACTAAATGTACTCAGCAAACTGCATTTATATATTTTTGCATATATCTATATAAGAATAATAACTAAAGGGACCTGAATTTGAGATAGGGAAGCAGAACACGGGAGAGTTTGGAGAGGAAGGAAGAAATATTTTTGTTTGTTTGTTTGTTTGTAGGCAAGGTTCCTCTGTGTAGCCCTGGCTGTCCTGGAACTCACTCTGTAGACCATGCTGGCCTGGGGCTCACAGAGATGCCTGCCTCTGCCTCCTGAGTGCTGGGGTTAAAGGCATGCACCACCACCATCCAGCTGATATAATTATATTTTAATTAAATACATTTTAAAAGAATACTTTCTCTTTTATTTTGAGATATTTTTATTTCTTCAAATTTGTTATTGATCAGGAGTAACTCTATTAAAAAATACAATTGAGGCCAGGTGGTGGTGGTGGTGGTGGTGGTGGTGGTGGTAGTGATGCACGCCTTTAATCTCAGCACTCGGGAGGCAGAGCCAGGCGGATATCTGTGAGTTCGAGACCAGCCTGGTCTACAAAGCAAGATCCAGGACAGGCTCCAAAACTACACGAAGAAACCCTGTCTCAAAAAACCAAAAAAAAAAATAAAAAATAAATGAGTCTCATCATTACCATCACCATGGAAATGACTTGAAAAGAAAAATTGCACATAGGAATATTTTGTTCCCCACTTTCAATCAGTAAGTAGTTGCCATTGCTAAGCAGACAGTCCCAGTCTGTTAAGAATGCTCAGTGTAACTGCTGCCCATGTTACAACCAAAGCCCACTGGGATAGCTGTGCTCTGGGCTGCTGCCTGAAGCCACGTTAGTGTCTGTGGTTTCAGGAGAGTGGGCCCCACCCCCTTCCTGTGTGCATGGGGCAGGTAAAACATCTGTACATATAAAATTGTAGGGCACTCTGGAGGTAGAGGCAGGTGGATCTCTGTGAGTTCCAGGACAGCCAGAGCTACACACAGAGAAACCCTGTGTAAAAACCTCGGAAAAAAACAAACAAAAAGACACAACAAAAATTTTAAATCTCTTAAATGCACAGATTGTAATTACAAGTAAGCCTGACTTATGCAGGAAAACTACAACAGCTTCCGACAGAAACTAACGGCCCAGCAGAGCCGAGGGCAGCAGGCATGGTGGACAGACAGAGCGACACTGACGGCCCAGCAGAGCAGAGGGCAGCAGGCATGGTGGACAGACAGAGCGACACTGACGGCCCAGCAGAGCCGAGGGCGGCAGGCATGGTGGACAGACAGAGCGACACTGACGGCCCAGCAGAGCCGAGGGCGGCAGGCATGGTGGACAGACAGAGCGACACTGACGGCCCAGCAGAGCCGAGGGCAGCAGGCATGGTGGACAGACAGAGTGACACTGACGGCCCAGCAGAGCCGAGGGCAGCAGGCACGGTGGACAGACAGAGCGACACTGACGGCCCAGCAGAGCCGAGGGCAGCAGGCATGGTGGACAGACAGAGCGACACTGACGGCCCAGCAGAGCCGAGGGCAGCAGGCATGGTGGACAGACAGAGCGACACTGACGGCCCAGCAGAGCCGAGGGCGGCAGGCATGGTGGACAGACAGAGCGACACTGACGGCCCAGCAGAGCGGAGGGCAGGCACGGTGGTCGGGCCCCTCACACCATAGAAAAGGAGCTGCTTTCTGACTGTGTGAGCACCTCCAACCAGACCTTTTGAAAAGGGGGTGGCTTTCATGTGCTGAGTCAATAAAACACCCTGAATTATTTAGCAGCAGTTTAATTAAGCTTTCTTTACTTTTTCCTAGACAGTCAAATGTTGGTTTTAGCAACTACCAAGAAAAAAATTATAATTAATTTAGTAGGAATAAAATATATATCCTGTTTTATGATGGTTCTTTAAATAGTGAATAATACAGATATTTAAGGCTGTTTTTAGGATTTATTTTATGTTCTGTGTATGTGTGTTTTGCATGGGTATAAGTGTTCGACACGCATGCAGAGATCGGAAGAGAGCACCAGATCCCCTGGACTGGGTTCTGGAGGGTTGTAGGATGCCAGGTCCTCTTCAAAAGCAGCAAATGTTTAGTCTCTAAGCCATCTCTCCAGTCCCAATTCAAGACTACTACATCCGCTCACCTACTTAAAGAGACTTTATGTTACTCTATTGCCTGGTTTATAAAAGCAGAGAAGAGGCTGGCGGGCATACCAGAATCCCAGCGCCTAGAAGCTGAAGCAGGAAGACTGCCAGGTGTCCAAGGCCAGCCTGGGATACATAGCAAAATCCTGCTTCCAAAACCCAAAATGTCCATTTAACCCATAACGTGGCTGGGGTCAGTTTGTTTCTTTTTTGTTGTGGTTGTTGTTGTTTGAGGTAGGTTACCACTGTGTAGCTCTAGGTGTCCTGGAACTCATAGACTGGCCTATTTCTGTCTTTTCAGTGTTAAGACTAAAGACATAGACCACTAAGTCCTACCAATGTGGCTGATTTAAATATTAGTCTTCTAATTCAAAGAGAGGTGGGATCTCTTGCTCACAGAGGAAATATTTAAGTCCTACTTTTAAGAAAAGTTTTGTTTGGTTTTTGGTGTGGTCCATGACACCTTGCCTCCTTGTATGCAATGCTGGCATTACAAGGCTGTCCAGCCATGCTAGCCTGGCCTACACAAATGTCCAACTCAGTAAGCACTGTTTTCACAATGAGCCCCACAACTACCTAGTCCCCTTTGCTTTGTTTCAAAGTTGTAATGTTTCAATAAAACTAACTTCAGACCTGTCAGAAACTGCTGAGCATGGCAATACACATCTGTACCTGAGTACCTAGAGGCCACCCTGAGCGACACAGTGAGTTCTTGTCTCAAGAGTAAGGTCCTGGGGCTGGAGGGACCGATAGTGCAGCAGTTCCGAGCACCTGGTGCTCTTGCTGAGCACCCAGGTTTGGATCTTGGCACTCACCCACATGATGGCTCATAACCAACTTAACTCCAGATCCAGGGATCCCACACCCTTTTCTAATCTCCCCAGGCACCAGGCATGCAGAAGGTGTATACACATTCATGCAGACAAAACAATCACACGTATAAAATTTTTAAAGATGTAAAAGGCTGGGCTGTAGCTCAATGGTAGAGTGCTTATCCAGAATGCAAACGAGCCTGGGTTTGCTCTGCGGCACTGAAGGAAAAAATACCAGAAACAGGAGAGGCCCACGGTGGTGCAAGCCTAGAAGCCCAACACTCAGGAGGCCAAGGCAGAAGACCTGGAAGGTCAACATTAGCCTCAGCTACATTAGACTCTTTTCAAAACATTTAAAAACTGCCAGGTGGTGGTGGCAGCGCACGCCTTTAGTCCCAGCACTCGGGAGGCAGGCAGTTCTGAGATACAGGCCAGCCTGGTCTACAGAGTGAGTTTCAGACAGCCAGGGCTACACAGAGAGACCCTGTCTCAAAAACAAAGGTATGGGATCTATGGTGGTTTGAATGAGAACGCACCCCCATAGACTTATATATTTGAATGGTTGGTCCCTAGTTGGTGAAACTATTTGGGGAAGGATTAGGAAGTGTGACCTTGCTGGAGGAGGAGGTATGTCACTAGTGGAAGGCTTTGAGGTTTCAAAACCCCGCACCAGGATGGTGATAGTGGCGCACACCTTTAATCCCAGCACTCAGGAGGCAGAGGCAGGTGGATCTCTGAGTTCCAGGCCAGCCTGGTCTACAGAGTGAGTTCCAAGGTAGTCAGGGCTACACAGAGAGACGTCTCAGAAAAAAACAAACCCACACCAGGCCCAGCAGGTCTGTCCCTGTCTCCCTTGTGCCTGTGGATCAGATGTAAGCTCTCAGCTACTGCTCCAGTGCCAAGCCTGCCTGCCTGCTGCCTGCCGCCGTGTTTGCCTCCATGACAGTCACGGACTCACCCTCTGAAACTGTAAGCAAGCCCCCAGACAAATGCCTTCTTTTATAAGCTGCCTTGGCCATGGTGTTTCTTCACAGTAATAGAAAAGGAACTAAGACAGGGTTCCTGAAATGGGAGCTATGGCTGCTTCTGAGTGGCCATGTGGGTGCTGAGATCTGAACCAGTGTTCTCCGGAAGAGCAGCCAGGGCTCTTCATTGTTAAACCACCTCTTCAGCCCCACTGAAACAACTTCTAATTTAAAATCTCCATTTGAGATTTTGATAACCTGCAGTTTGTGTAAATTCAAACTGAAAACTAGTTCATATTCCCCCCCGAAAGGTTTTCCTTTCCATGGCTTTCACAAGCCACAGCTAAAACACTAGTCACCTCTGTGCATTTCTGATTAGCAGGTTTACTACTGGCTTATCTTTTTGTCTGCTTCTTTTTTTGGAGTCAGGATCTTGCTATGGAGTCTATATTGGCCTGGAATTCACAATCTTGTTGCTTCTACCTGCTGAATGCTAGGACTACATGCCTGGCTTGATTTACCTTTTTATACTTTCTCAGTTATATTAGGGGTCCTTCAACAGACTATTCATTTAAGCCTGTTTCCATTTTCCAGTAGTACATAAATAGTGCATCTCATTACAGACAACAGAGGTGACAAGATGTATTGTTTGTCACAATATGTATAGAACAGTGTGGTGGCGTCACCTGCAGTCCCAGCACTAGGAGAGATGAGCGAATAGCACTGCCTCAGGTTCGAGTCCAGCCTGGCAGACACAGAGCAAGTACCACATCAGCCAGGGCTGGACAATAAGACTCTGCCTCAAAAAAACAGGGGTGGGTTGTAAGACAGCTCAAGGGGAAGGTACTTGCTACCAAACCCCGAAAACCTAAGTTTGATCCCTGGACTCCACACGGTGGAAAGAGAACTCACTCTCCAAAGTTGCCCTGTGACATCCACATGCCACCATACACATACACAATTATTAATATGTAAATGATTTCAAAAGAGAGTACACAACCTGCAGTCCAGTGAACAGATAAAAATACCTACAGACATAAAATAAAACTCATTCAGTCCCGTGGCATTGCAGGCAGAGATCACAGAAAGAGGTACGGAGACCTGGTGAAAGAGTATTCAGGACACAGCTGGGTAACACAGGGAGGACGAACATCAAAGGAGGTCAGAAGAGTCACTAGTTGCTGAATGGATACAATTCACATCATTTTTCCAAGACAATGACCACCAGACTTAGATTTGTGGCCAGCTTTCTATATATTCTGCTCCACATCATGGCATAACAAAATGAGCATCTACTTATAACCCTGTCAGAAAATAGTCATCAGGTCACAGTGGTACAGTTCTGTGCTGGCACAGTGATACACTCCCATAATCCCAGCACTCAGCAGGTGAGGCAGGAGGATTAGGTTTGAGGCTGCAATGGACTACATACATAGTTAAGAACCTGTTGAACAAACAAAAGATCCTCCCTGCAGAGTAAAAGTCTAAGTTGATACTTCCTCTTAACCCCTTTCTTCTATCTTCTGACCAGCTAATTGAGTCACGTCCTAACAGCAGAAAGATGATGGTACCACAGGGCTGGCAGCTGGCTGGCAGAGTGCTTCCTACCATGTTCTCCAGCACCAAGTAGGGGTGGGGAGAGTAATGCATCAATGACCAGTACCATTCCATATAAAAAGTGGACTTCCCCCAAAGACTTCACAAAAATGAAGGAAAAACTGTCTATCAGTATAACTAGATGATGACTAGATGATCTTCCTGAGATATTTGAGCAAGAGTTGAACACTGTTAGAGCATCATTAAATACTGTTAGAGCATCGTTAACTACTACAAGTTCACTGTAATGCTGTCTCTGTGACTAACAGCTGTTAGACCCTTCCCTTGTCCCCCACCAGACTTGAGTGGAAGACAACCCACCAAGCAGCCATAGAGGCTGCCCTCATGCCAGCACCGGCTGCTCTGACCTCTCTGTGGCTGCCCTGAGGAGTCTGCATAGCAATCGCAGCCTGCTGCTGCTGCTGCTTCCACAGGCACTATCCCAGCCACCCGTGCTTCACAAAGCTAGTCTAGATATCTGCTTGCCACCACGGTCTCAGTGGACTCTAAATGACCCCGCAGCTATTTCCACGCAGGCTAGAAGAGAAGTGATGCCCCCGAAGCAAGCCCCTTGGTGAGGGACCGCAGTGTGACTGACATGAGTGTCTACCATGATTGGTGCAAAGGCCTTTGTCACCTGATACGCCCTTTCTTTCTTTCTTTTTTTTTTTTTTTTTTTTTTTTTGGTTTTTCGAGACAGGGTTTCTCTGTGTAGCTTTGCGCCTTTCCTGGGACTCACTTGGTAGCCCAGGCTGGCCTCGAACTCACAGAGATCCGCCTGGCTCTGCCTCCCGAGTGCTGGGATTAAAGGCGTGCGCCACCACCGCCCGGCCTGATACGCCCTTTCTGACGCTAACACTAACCGGTCCAGCCAGCATAGAGCCCTTTTCCTGGGTTGCCTCCTACAGTTAGAACATCTGGCCCAATAAAAGGCTCTTCTCAGCTGGGCTGGTGCACATCTGTAATCACAGTACTCCAAAGGCTGAGGCAGGAAGACTGACTCAAAAGAAATGGAAAATGGAGAGAGATGCCATCAACAGAAGGAAGTTTGTGAGATTCTTGATGAAGCTGAGACATGAACCTATAATCACTGGACTGAAGAATGGAACACAGCCGTGGAACAATCACCAGAATGGATGTCCGTCAGCATGGACACATGCCTTAAAACCGGGAAAGAACCTGCACGCCAAGAACCATCAAGTATTCGAGGACACAGCACTTGATTAATGTATTCGACTGACAGCCTACCAATGGATACCCTACCTGTGGGCAGTGACTCTAAGACAAGGGAGGCTTTTGCGGGAGTGGTGGAGGCAGAAGTAGAGGAAAGGGATGTGGCTGTGGCCGAAGAAGAGGGAATCTTAATCAATAAGGTCTCTCACGATTACTATTTCAAATGTTTTTTTTTATTAATTATTATCTTTTATTTTTGTATGTATGTGTGTGTGATTGTGTGAGCTTATGTGGCCCGACATGCATGCAGGATCCTGTGGAACAGAAGAAGGCATTGAGTCCCCTGGAGTCACCATGTGGGTGCAGGGATTCGAACTCAGATCCTCTAGAAAAGCAGTCAATGTTCTTAACCTCTGAGCTATCAATCAAGCCCATTTGGAATATTTTTTTAAAGATTTTTTTTTCCTTTTTCTTTCTGTGTATGTATGTGTATCTACCATGTGTGTATAGATGCCCACAGAGGTCAGAAGAGGGCATCAGATCCTCTGGAGCTGGAGTTGCAATCAACTGTGAGCTACTCCACATGGGTGCTGGGAACCAAACTGAGTCCTTTGGGAGAACAAATAAGTGTTCTTATCTGCTGAGTCATCTCTCCAGCCCCCAATCTGGTATATTTTTATACAGACTGTCAGTTTCTAATAAACATAAACATGGAGGGAAGAAGAAAACAACTCAAGTGATCTTCCACTGCCCCCCTTTCTCGGCTGTTGTTGCTGGGGACAGAACCCAGACCCTCATGCACAGCAGGCGAGTGCTTGACCCCAGAGCTACATCTACATCACCATGCCCTCTTGTTCAAAAAAAAAAGTGAGATAGGTCTCACACAGTTCAGCCTGGCCTTAGATTCACTGTGTAGCCCAGGCTGCCTTGAGTGTCCTCTAGCCACTGAGCTCTGGAATCAAAGGCATTTGTCACAGCGCCCAGCCCTGTCTAGCCTACTTCTGTCCTTTACCATCAGTTGAGCAGGCTGAGCTGGGAACGAGAAAGGACAGCAGAAGCGGCAGCAAGTGGCAGCCGGCTGAAGACAGCAACAGTGACCCTGTCAGAGGCAGCTAAAGACAAACAGCAGGGACCGACACCTCAGGGACAGACACCAGGGACAAAGGAAAAGGGAAACTACAGGCCCTGGTCGCTGGAAGACTTGCAAAGAACCAACTCTAACGAGCCAAGGAGCTCAGACACCTGAAGGCTGCGGTTCAGATATCCTGGGCCTGAGTCACAACGCGTCACTGTAGGGCCAAGGGCTCAGCACCTGAGGCCTATACAAGAGCTACCGCACTGGACAGCGCCATCCTTTGTCCCCTGCTGCTGCTGTCAGCTGCCCGTCACACTCATGCTGGAAGCTGAGGCTTGTGACTAGCTACCAAGTGACCACACTAATGGTTGTTAAAGCCCAGAGCGGGCTGGAGAGATGGCTCAGAGCACCAACTGCTCTTCCAGAGGTCCTGAGTTCAATTCCCAGCACCCACATGGTGGCTCACAACCATCTGTAATGAGATCTGGCACCTTCTTCTGTATACATAATAAATAAATAAATCTTAAAAAAAAAAAAAAAAAAGCCCAGAGCAATAAGCTTCAAGCAGACTGTTGATAAGGCCTAACACGTAGAGCAGCACACCCTAAGCTTCCAGGGATTAGAGCTACAAGTCTTGGGATCCCAGTCCAACCTCGAACCTGGCATTCTGTGCCTTGAGGATGTCAAACAGAAAGCTTTTCTTTGCTTACCCACAACTCCTACCTGGGTAGAGCATTAGGACCCCCCAGACAGCTGACTGATAAAATGGCATTGGGACTGACTTAGACACTGACGATTTAAGGCATTAAAAGCAAAGCAAAGTATCAACACTGACAGTTAAAACTTTAATTGACAATAAATACAGATTTTGTGGCCTCACCTCCTACTTTGGAGAAAGTAAGCATTGTTTCCTGCCAATGCAGGTAACAGATAGCAAATGTAATCATAACTGTAGTATCAGCTAATATTTACTGAGTGCAAGCCATGTACACTAACGGAGCTAAGTGTTCCCAGCCACTGAGGTTCAATAGTCACAGGGAATCTGAAACAGGAAGACTACGAGTCTAAACCTAGCACCAGGCCAGCCTTGGTAACAGAGACCTGTCTCAAAATTAATCAATTTAATTAATTCTAAAAATGGGCAAAAGACTTCAATATACATTCCTCTAAAGAAAATACAAGAAGAGAAAAACATATGATAAGATACTCGACTATAGGCTGGAAAATTAGATGTCACGGTGGTAAAGAGTACTTATGCAGAAGACCCTGGTTCAGTTCCCAGCACCCACATGGCAATTCACACCTGTGGGTAACTCAGTTCCAGGGATCCAGTGCCCTCTTCTGCCTTCCACGGACTGCTGCACACCCGACACACACGACTCACACAGGCACATACATTTTTTAAAAGACGCTCACCATCATTCGTCACCAAAGAAATGCAATCGGGAGCACAACTGGGGGGGCCGGAGGCGCTCAGAGGTGAAGAGCTCTGGCTGCCCTCGCGAGGACCCAGGGTTGGCTCGAAGCACCTACACGGCTGCTCACAACCATTCATAATCTGAGTTCTAGGGGATGCAATGTCCTCTTCTGGCCTCTGTGGGCACCAGGGACATACATGGTGCACATGCATACATGTAGGCAAAACACTCACACATAAAACAAGAAAGAAAAAACTTTGAGGAATGTGAAGGAATCCGTCTCCACTTTTTCCCCAGGGTACTACTGAGGAAAGAGGGATAAGAGATATTAGGTAGAAGGATAGAGGGGAGAGAAACAGGAACTCCTGCATCTTCTAAAGGGCTTTTTATAGGAATGCCAAGGGGTGGAGCAAAAGACCTCCCCCTAGCACAGCCAAGTGCAGAGCCTTTCCAATCACCTGGTAACCACACACATGGTCAAGCAACCCTCTAATGCAGCCCTGCTGGGTAAAGCAAACTCAGATCTCACTAGGAAACCTTCGTGGGCCTCCACAGAGGAAAAGAAAAACTCAACCAGGGCTGGAGGTAGAGTTTGGGAGAGTGCTAGTCTAACATACATGAAGCTGTGAGTTCAGTACCAAACATGGCATAAACCAGATGTGGCACACACCTGTAATCCCGGCACTTGGGTGGAGTCTGGAAGATCAGAAAGTCAGTCATCTCTAACTAGATCCAAAAATAAAATAACGAGTTTGAACCCAGATAGAGCTACAGGAGACCCTGTCTCAAAAAACAAAACAAAACAAAAACCACAAAACCCACACAACTATATACCACGTCACACCTAAGATGTCTACAATAACGAGCAGGAGGTGGGACAGAAGGAGGGCTAGGGAAGATATGGAGAAATTAAAACCACCATACATGCTAGTGCAACATAAAATGGTACGTCTGTGGGAAACTACATGGCAGCTCCTCAAAATCTCACAATTCCTACTCAACCCATCGATTCCACTCAGGTACAGGTAGCTCCAAGAGGACTGAAAACAGGCACTCAAATATCACAATTCAGGAATGCTGACAGCAGCATTTTCTTTCTTTCTTTTTTTTTTTTTCAAAACAGGGTTTCTCTGTGTAGACCTGGCTGTCCTAGAACTCACTCTGGACCAGGCTGGTCTGGAACTCACAGAGATCTGCCTGCCTCTGCTTTCTGAATGCTGGGATTAAAAGCATGCACCACCACTGCCTGGCCCTTGGAAAAAAAAGACAATATCTCACTATACACCCCTGGCAGGCTTGCTAGGTAAATTAGGCTGGTCTCAAGAACCACAGAGATCTGCCTGCCTCTGTCTCTGAGTGCTGGGATTAAAGGAATGAACCACCATGCCGGCACAGCAGCACTTTTCATAATAGCCAAAGGTAAAAATGACCAACAGTCAAAAGAGAGATAAAATATGTCATCCACATCAAATAAATAGCATTTGGCCATAAAAATGTGTAAGAGCCTGACAGAAATACTGTGACCTGTATCATCAGCATTGGCCTGATCATAACACCATCCAGTAGATCTTCACTCTAGGTATCAAACTACTGTCACCTTCAGCTGAGGCAGGAGGATCAGAATTTTGAATGTAGCCTTGATTACATAGGGAGATTCTGTCTCAGGAGAGAGAAAAAAGAAAAATATGACACTTATGCATGAAAATGCTATGATGAAACGCATTACACTGCATACTTTAAAATTAATGAAATTCGTAATTTTAAAAGGTAGGTATGATTGCAATTCTGGGGCTGGAGAGGTGGCTCAGGAGCTAAGAAGAGCACTGGCTGCTCTGGCACAGGACCCAGGTTTGGTTCCCATCACTCACAGCCTTCTGTAACTCCAGTACCAGGAGCTCAATACCCTCTTCTGGCCTCCAAGGACAGACAAGCACATTGTGTACAGACTGTATGCAGACAAAATATCCATACACATTAAATAAAAAAAAAAATTAAGGCCAGGTATAGTGTCCTCATACCTATAACCCCAGTGTTGGCTAGAGCAGGAAAAAAACTGTTAGTTCAAGGCCAGCCTGGTCTACAAAGTGAGCTCCAGGACGCCAGGGCTATGGGAAGATTCTGTCTCAAAAACAAAAACAAAAAACTCCAGTTATCAAGAAAATTAATAATAAAAAATAATAATATACTTTGGCTATTTCACAGTGGCCAGTAGAATATGTAAGAATTCTATGTTCTCAATTTCATTGTGCAATCAAAAATGTAGGGCTGGAGAGATAGCTCTGCAGTTAAGAGCACTTGCTGTTCTGACAGAGGACCCAGATTAGGTTCCCAGCACCCCCATGGAGGCTCACAACCATCTCCAGGTCCAGGGATCTGATGGCTTCTTCTGCCCTTCAAGAGCACCAGGTGTTCTCATGGCGCACAGACACACATGCAGACAAAGCACCTACACAGCCAATAAGAATAAGACTTCGCCGGGCGGTGTTGGCGCATGCCTTTAATCCCAGCACTCGGGAGGCAGAGCCAGGCGGATCTCTGTGAGTTCGAGGCCAGCCTGGACTACCAAGTGAGTTCCAGGAAAAGGTGCAAAGCTACACAGAGAAACCCTGTCTTGGAAA
The DNA here is from genome assembly GCF_949786415.1 of Peromyscus eremicus. Lineage (NCBI taxonomy): Eukaryota > Metazoa > Chordata > Mammalia > Rodentia > Cricetidae > Peromyscus > Peromyscus eremicus. Next base: position 4,541,163 of record NC_081436.1, read on the forward strand.
AAAAAAAAAAAAAAAGAAAAAAAAAAAAAAGAATAAGACTTCAAGGGGCTGAGAGTCAGCTCAGCAGTTAAGAGCTCTTGTTGCTCTTAGAAAGGACCAGGTTCAGTTCCCAGCACACATATACAACCATCTGTAACTCCAGTCCCAGGGGTCTGAATCTGTCTGACCTCCATAGGCAGTATATGCACATGATGCACACACACACACACACACACACACACACACACACACACACAACACACACACACATCCAATAAATAAAACTACTTTTAAAAGAACGAAAACAAAATATTATACAACTGAACCTTATTGTAAGCACTATAAACAAGAAATCAGGCAAACTATTTCTGAAAAATGTTTAGATCTAACCTACCATCAAGTCTGGGTCTAAGCTAATGCTGACTTAGTCCTATGGTAGTTCTGCATCACCAACCATCCAGCACATAACCACATCAGCTCCTTGTCCTTCCATATTAGCTGTAAACAAATTTCATTACTTTCATTAAGTACCATAGACCCAATGCATGTGGTGATGCACACCTTTAGTCCCAGCACTCAGGAGGCAGAGGCAGCAGATCTCTGTGAGTTCAAGGCCAACCTGGTCTACAAAGCAAGTTCCAGGCTATATAGGACTGAACAGTGAGATCCTGTTACAAAAGTAAATTAACTCATTAATTAAAATATAATAGAGCCCCTCATGCTGAAATCCTTACATAAAGGGTTTGTTCAGAATATGCAGGTAGGCTTACAAAGGCAATTTATGAGAATGGTATAACCAAACAAAATAAGCAGAAAAAACACTTCTGCCACACACTAATGCATATTTAGAATCTGAGTAACAGCTGGTCAGCAAGAGCCAGCTGTGTGCTAACCACATCAACAAGCTATAATCACAGACCAAGAGGGTAATTTAAGAGAAGGTAGTGCTGTATGGTTAAGAGTAGGCTTACAACAGTAGCAAGCCAATTACCACTGAACAGACTCGTATTCAACACAGAAAACAGTCAGGTTTTACAAACCGATGTTTTCCCTGCTACCCAGACTAACAAGAACTAAGATCAGCAGTATTTCCAAGTTTAAAATGTTCTTTCTTTAATATATATCCTCACTCAAATACATTACATAATGGTCTTACCTCCTCCTCAGGTTTAAACCTCCTCCTCACTGTCAAGACTCTTTAGCCTACCTAAAGAATGCACACATATATACACTCCACTGCCAATAATCATGTCATTCTGCTGATTGAGTAATGTCAGAAAACTCCACCTTACCAGCAACCCAATGTTAAGACTAGTAAAAAAGCCTCATGCAACTTGTGAAAAGCCCCAAAACTTCTAATGAACTTGTACCAACCACAAATTTGTCACAGGACATTGGCTAGAGAAAATAACTTTAGGCTAAGCTACATCTTCACCCTGAAGAATATCTTAAAGGCTGGGGCTTTCCACAGAAGTGTATAGCCATGAAGCACACTTCACAACCCACTCCCACAAGCTACCACACTGTACGTGATCACTGACAGTAAATGCCGGCCTCTAGTGAATCCTCACTATTCAGCAATCTAAGGACAAAGGGTTTATAAACCTCAAATATGTAAAATAGCTCAGGACTAATTCAACTATCAAGAAGTTGGCCTGAGCTTCAGACAGACCCCTCCACAGTGAGTGGGGCCTCAGTAAGTTTCCACAAAGCTCCAGGCAAACAGCATATGAACCTAAAGCCACTTTGAGGCCTAATAATCACAGGCAAGATGTAGAGATAATTAACCTCCAAAGGACATTTAGAAAAAAATAAAATGGGAGGTGAGACCATCCTAAGGGACATTTTGCTATAGCTATTTCAATCTTTATATTTGGTGTTATGTGGCAACTCCTACCCATGAGAAGAAAGAAAATGGAATCAAACTACTTCAACCTAACTTCCTGTTCTGCTCAAACATTCCAGCTAACTATTACAAATATTTGAAGTAGCTGGGTACGGCAGCATACATCTGTAATCTCAGGATACTGAGGCAGAAGGATTACCTCAAGTTTCCAGGCCAGTCTTGATAGATCAGCCTACACTACACAGCAAGACCTTATCTAAAAACAAAAACAAAACTAAACAAAAAATTTCAAGCATATGCCAGACAGTCAGATCATTTTCAATGAATGAACTAGATATAAAAGATCATCAACACTAGGCTGAGCAAGCATTGATCCCAGCACTCCAGAGGCGGAGGCGGAGGCGGAGGCAGGCGGATCGGTGAGTTTGAGGCCACCTGGTCTAAAGAGCAAGTTCCAGGACAGCCAGAAATACAAAGAGAAACCCTGTCTCAAAACAAACATGCAAACAAAAGAGATCAACAGTAACCAGCAACTGATACATGTAAAACCTCTTTAAATGAAGAAAATATGTACCTAAGCAAGTGTACTGGAAATTTTCTATACTATTGACACTTTTTTATATAGATACAACGTTCTGAAGATGGCATCATATTTGCATATGTGGATAAAAAGATCCGTATAGCATAAATGGTTCCTTCTACATTAGAAAGATGAAAACTGAGTAAAACATTTTCTTTGAAATCATTCTGCCAGTATAGACAAAGTAACTATATAAGTAAGCAGCACCCTTATACATAAGGTGGAATGCTAGCTTCAGATGAGCAGGTAATGAAATTCCCATTCAGAAGTAACTAAGCTTCCTCAAAACATGAAATTCAGAGAGCCAGGCACATGGCACATGTCTGCACAAGGGAAAGATAAGAGGGCAATATTGAGTTCAAGACCAACCAGGAAGACTGCCATGCAGTTCCCACCTTTTTTTTTTTTTTTTTTTTTTAAATGTATACAGTATTCTGTCTGCATGTATCTCTGCAAGCCAGAAGAGGGCACCAGATCTCATTATAGATCGTTGTGAGCCACCATGTGGTTGCTGGGAATTGAACTCAGTACCTCTGGAAGAACAGCCAGTGCTCTTAACCGCTGAGCCATCTCTTCAGTCTGGTAGTTCCCACCTTTAATCCCAGTGCTAATGAGGACAGAGGCAGGCAGATCTCTGTGAGTTCAAGGCCAGTCTCATCTACACACTGAGCTCCAGGGCAGCCAGGGCTCCACAAGGAGACCCTGTCTCAGAACAAACAAATGAACACAAAGCCAACCTAGATTACATATTGAACTCCATGCCAGTTTGGGCTACACAGTGAGCTCTTGTCTCACAAAACAGACAAAAAGCCAGATAGAGTGGCACATGCTTATAACCCCAGTCCTTGGGTAGTAGAGACAGGAGGATCAAGAATTCAAAGTCATTCTAAGCTGCATATTAAATTTGAGACCTGGTCTCAAAGGAAAAAAAAGATTGGCTGGATCATATGGTCATTCTTTGCTGTTGTAGTTGTGTTTTGTGAGGCAGTCTAGTGCTACAGCCCAAGCTGACCCTGAGGACTCGGTCTCCAGATCTGGACCGAAGGTACAGGCACCATGCCTGGCTTGATTCTGCAATATCACTAAAACCTGAAAGAACCTGAGTAGATGTTATTCACAATGGCCCAAAGACATAGAGCAACGTAAATGTCCACTGAGGATGGATAAACAAAATGCAGCGTGGAGGATGCAGTAGTCAACACCTGGTCTCAGCTACTTAGAGAATGGCAAGAGGCTTATACGAACCCAGAATTTCAATGGTATAGTGCATATGGCCCCAAATTCAATCCCCAGTGCACATGAGCATGTGTACACACACACACACACACACACACACACACACACACACACACACACACAGGGGGCATTATACAGGATTTCATTATCTATGAATTACACAGAATAGTCAAACTCATGGAGGAAGACATAGAATGGTGGCTGACAGAGGCTCGGGGGGAATGAGGAGATGCTGTTTGATACACAATGAGTTCCCCTTTCAGAAGAAAATTCACAAGATGGTATCCAGTCACGGGAAAGTACCTAATGCTATGGTCTGTACACTCCAAATGGTTAAAATGTCCTCTAATCTGATTCTGGTTTAATCAATAAAATAAATAAATAAAACAGTAAAATTTTGCGGTATGTTTGTTTGAGATGAGGTCTCACTGTGTAGACCTGACTGACCTAGAAGCATATTTTACCATAGTCATAAGAAAATAAAACCACCAAGAAAAAACAAACCCTTTGTGGCAAAACATATCAAGGAAAGTGGTAAGGTGACCGGGCATGTTTCCCTGTCTAGAGTCCAGATGATTTACCCAAAAAATCAGGACATCAGTACAAAGGGGATGGGCAGGCCATCCTCAACACTGAGCACACACACTAAGCACCTAAGGCTGAGTCCTCTTCTACAAGGTCTTTCAGTCAGATAAGGAAGGACCCCTCCTTCCCTGAAACAGAACAAATACAAGCTTTTCCTTCCAGTCCCAAGTGAATTCAGCAAGACTGACATAAGCAGTGTACTTCTAAAAGAGAAGAAAAGTGGCCCAAACGAATGCTGTCTCTTTCATTCCCAGCTTTAATGTGGTGGTTCTGCAACGGGAAGCTACAAGTAGCAATTTAAAGAGTAGTTAATATGAATTTCTTTTGATATCAATATTGAGTGACTATATAGTACAGCGCCTGGAATACATACAACCTCAACAAGAGGATACCTTTCCCTCCCCTCCCCTCCCCTCTCCTCCCCTTCGGTTCGTAACTAGCCTCTGTACCTGATCAGCCTCCCCACGGACTGTGCTGATGTTTTGGACAGTAACCTACAGCTCCTCCCTCAGGCCCCAGCTGTTTCTCTGTTCTATTCATTCTGGGTTTCTAACAGTATCCTGTCTATATTTAGAAGTAATGCCAGTATCAACTGTGGGATCAACAGGTGCTTGGAGAGCACTTGAGCACCGAGCACTTTTCAATTGTTTTCCCAAGACGATTAGCTCTGGCTCTGCAGCTGGCTATCTTGACTTCTCTAAGTGTGAGTGCCGTGCACGGCACACTACTTCAGCTAGACTAAACAGCAAAAGCAAGTGTGATCACAGGATGAATCTTAGTGACAGGTTTTTAGCACTAAAACTAGAACCTAGAAACTTTAAAACCAAAGAAGCAATAAACGTCAAAAATTCTACAGATGGAATTATTCTACAAACCAATCCTAAGCAAAAGCGTCGCTTGCTGTCAGACATGGTGGTACATGCCTGTAATCGCAACATCTAAGAGGTTAAGGCCAAAAGATTAGGGAGAACCTGGGCTATATTACAAGACCATCTCCAAACACCAGAGGATGACAGACGATGGCGGGGGACAGAAGGCAAGAAGGAAACAAATTACTCTTGTCATACCCGACTCAAGTTTCCGCCAGTTCACACTGCTTCACAACAACCAAGACCGGAGTAGAGGAGCTTGAGAGATGGCTTGGCAGTTAGGAGCTCGTCCACAGGAGTTTGGCTCCCATAGTCAGGAAGCTCACTGTCTGCCTGTAACTCCAGCTCCAGAAGATCTGACACCCTCTTCTGGCCTGCATCACACACACACACACACACACACACACACACACACACACACAGTCCACAGTCTCTTTTTTTTTTTTTTTTCAAAAGGATAAGGGTGGATACACCAGTTCATACCAGTTCATTCCCGGGATTCTAACAATTGGGAGGCTGAGGTAAGAGGATCAGAGTTCCAAGTGAGTCTGGGCTTTAGAAAAAGCCTATAAAAGCCAGGCATGATTGCTTCATTTGTGTGTAATCCCAGAACTTTGGAGCCTGAGACAGAATCACTTACTATGAATTACAGACCAGATATAGAGTGTTATCATCTCAAAACATATACATATTTTTTAATTTAAGAACAATTTAGAGACCTGACCAATGGCTCTGGTGGTTAAGAGTATGTACTGTTCTTGCAGAAGATCAGAGTTCAATTCCCAGTACCCACTTCAGGAGGCTCAAAACTGACTGTACCTCCAGTTTCAGGGAATCCAATCCCCTCTTCTGGCCTCTAGGGCACTGCACTCACATGCACACACACACACTGACACACAGAAATTTTTTTTGAGACATAATTTCTCTGTGTAACTGTCCTGGAACTCACTCTGTAGACCAGGCTGGCCTAGAACTCACAGAGATCTGCCTGCCTCTGCTTTCCAAGTGCTGGGATTACAGGCCTGCGCCACCACCCCACCCCCCAGAAAGGATTTTTAAAAGCATAATTTAGATCATGATTTCTGGACATTTATAAGGTAGCCTAGTACTGCCTGCTATCAGAAACACAGCTGAAAAATATAAACTGATAAATGCCCAGAATTTTTAGTTCAGATGAGTCAGCAAAACATAACATCTCACAAATGAAGAGCTTAACAGAGACACCTATGAATATGTAATAATAATGACAGCTTCGAAACCAAGGGTCTTCTAGTCAGTGCTAGATCAGATTCGGTCTTGAATCCAAGTATCAAGAAAACACAAGTCCAGCATAGTGGCTCACACCTATAATTTCAGTACTTGGGGAGTCTGAGGCAAGAGTACCACTTCAAGAGCAACTGGGTTTACACAGTTGGTTCCAAGCCAGCCTGGGCTACAGAGTAAGACCCTCCAACGTGTGTGTGGTGGTGGGGTGGGGTGGCGGGCTACAAATTCCACAACTCAGAAATACTTTTTCACAGCATTCCCAAATCACCTTAACTTGAACTGGAAGGTACTGAGGCAGCTTGATCATTAGGAATTCGCCATCACTGAACAATTTCTCAAAACAAAAACCCCCAATTCTCTTCCCCAAGCACAAAACCAGAATTAGATGGTTTATGAACATTTCTCAGTGGGAAACTGAAATTCTAACAAAGGATAAACAATTTAGATTTTTTAATCACAGCTATTCAATATTTTCCAGTCCGAACACCCTGAACTCTGCAGTATTACTGACCTTACTCCTAAGCAAGATATTTCTGGTAACGTGTCCTCTCCTGCTTCAATAAATACTGAGAAATTATGTACAGCAGTCTGCTGAGCTGATCGGGAATAAATATCACAGCTTTCCCTTACAGTAGACTACAAGTAATAATAAAATTATTGAAAAACTGGCTTGCATGCCTTAGCAAGGGGCCAAGTCTGAGACTAACCCACTTTCTAAAAAAAATTCGATCATCTTGGATGAATTGAGAGACGACTACATCTCTAGCGCACCTATCCTATACTGTGCTTTAATTCAAGACCAAACTCTAATTCCGAAACTGTCCTTCTATCCTTCAAGTCCCATGATGGCACTTGCGTCCTAAGGACCGCTGACACCCAGGCAGAAGACTTTATACATGCCCGATTCGCTGCACTTCACATTTCCAGCGGCCCATTATTTCATTCTTTTCGATCCCGCACGTAGTTTCCTAAATCCAGTCCCGCACACACGCTCACGCCAGAGTCCCCCCTCACTCCATTGTTTCTCCGGCCTATCCTTTGGAAACTCCCCAACTCGGACCCCTGTGCTCCGCTCGCCCCATTAACCCCCGCAAACCCTCGGCCCTCTGAACACTGCAGGTCCCACAGGGCTCACGGTCCCCCTCCTCCTCTCGGTACCCCAACCCCCAACAACTGCCCCTTCCTTCCCTCTTTTCCTCACCTCGAGCCCCCTCCCTCCACCTCTGGCCCCCGCCACCCACTTCACCCAACACCCTCAGCCTCACCTAGCCCGGGCTCCCTGCAGTCGCCGCGTCCCCCCAGTTCCGGGCTCTGCGTCCCGGACGCTCCTGGGTCTGGGATGAGGAAAGAAGAGCCTCCTCCTCCTCCTCCTCGTCCTCGTCCTCGTCCCCGGGAGCCGCCGCCGTCGCTGCCGCGCTCCTCCCCGAGCTCGCCCAAGGCCCGACGCCGCCCCGCCCCCACCGCCGCCTTCCCCGCTTCCCTCGTCCGCCGGGCGGCGGGCAGAGACTCGCAGGCGCGGCTGGGGCCGGAGTGCCCGCGGATCCACAGCGACCCTCGCCCGCTCGCCCGCCTGCCCGCCCGCCCGCCCGCACTCGCGCCGCTCGCTCGCTCGCCCGCCCCCCCGCCCGCCTCGGAGCCCGCTCGCCCCGCCTCGGAGCCCGCGCGTGCGCGTGCGCCCCAGCCAGCCAGCCAGCCAGCCGGCGACCCAGCGCGCAGGGCGCGTGCCCGCGCCGGCGCGACGCCGATGCGGCGCGCGCGCGCGGAGGCTGCGGCCGAGGGGCGCGCGACGGGGGCCGGAGCCCCGGGCCCCTTCGCGGGAGGGCGCGCGCAGGGCGGGCGCGCGCAGGGCGGGGGACCGCTCCTCTCGGGCGCTCCTCCTTCCCGCCACGTTCGCGCCCCCGAGTTGCGGGAGACCGGGAGTTCCTGAGGGGTTGAAGGAGCGGGTCAGGGGCCAAACGGAGAAGGAACGGCGACAGGGGTGGGGCGCGGACTCGCGTCCGCGTGCGGGACCGCCAAAAGGCTGGAGGAAGCGGCCGGGATAAGTGAAGAGCCGAGCGAGCGGGAACTGGCGGAAAGAGCCGAAACTCTCCGGAGGTGGCCGAAGGTTCCCAAAGGGGAGCCTAGCGCTTTTTGCTCCGGGCCCGCGGGGAGGTCAGTCCTCTCTGGCCCTGTACAATTCAACCGCTCACGACTACGCCCTTTAATCTGGACCCCTGCCAGAACCACCTCTGCTCCTAAAGGTCATTCCAGATCCACGGGGCCACCCAGCCTGGAGGGAGAGGGTCAGGAAACAGGATGGATGTACGCGCAAACAACCTCACATCCCTCTACGTGGCAGTGCTTAGGAACGCCTGTTGTCCGAACCTTTCTGTTAAATACCTATCTTCGTAATCAGTACTCAAAATCTCCAACCCCTCCAGGGCCAGAATCATCTCTAGTATTGATGATGTATCTTTTGATACATCATCTTTTGAGTTAGCGTCTTACGGGGTTGGCTGGTCAAGAGAGGTTAGAAGGGGCTCCCTCGTAGGCATGTCCATCTCACATCCAAGCCGAGGAACTTACTTTAAACATGAGTTCTGTTTTGGCCTGGATTGTGAACTTGGCAGAAGACAATCATGTCCCAATATCAAAAGGTTGGATACCCCTGGTAGAAGCCGAGATTTAGACTAAATCACTGAAAATATTAACCGCAGTCTGTCCTCCTTTCCTCACATCCTTTGAAGCCAAGCGGATGGTTGAACACGCAGAACTACCTCAAGCTTGTGCCCGCGCCCTTAGATGGGCACTACAGGTAGGACACAGTCTCGGCTTCCATACGTTCATCGCTCCAGTCCGGTCATATAAATGTCTGTACTACAGTATGTGCCGGCCAAGTCATGCTTCTTCATCTGATCCTTGTTCTCTTTGCTTTGCACGGTTTTATTTTTGTTAAGACAAGATCTGGCTATGAAGCTTTCTGCTAGCCTCCAACTCTGGATCCTCCTGCCTCAGCCTCCTGAGTACTAGGAGGTCTAAGGCCTACACCATGCTGAATGGGTGCTGGTGCCCTCCACCCGCTGGCCTTAAAGATACTAGGCAATGTTCTTTTTCATTGTAATTTTAATGTTTTTAGATTGATATTTGTGTGTGTGTGTGTGTCTTGGCTGCATGTATGTGCACTGTATGCATGCCTGGTGCCAGCGGAAGTCAGAAGAGGACATGGGATCCTCAAGAACTGGGAGTTTGTGAACGGTTGTAAGCCACCATGTGGGTGCTAGAATCCAAGCTCAGGTCCTCTGCAAGAGCAAGTGCTCCTAACTGCTCTCCCTTGGGCACTCTTCTTTACGTAGAAATATGAAAGAGGGCTGGAGAGATGGCTCAGAGCTTAAGGGCACTGGCTGCTCTTACAAAGGTCCTGAGTTCAATTCCCAGCAACCACATGGTGGCTCACAGCTCTGGTGTCCTGTTCTGGCACTCGGGCAGAACACTGTATACATAATAAATAAATCTTTTTTTAAGAAAAAAAAAGAATATAAAAGATATTGAACAATGTATAGTGGCACACACTGTAACTCCAGCCCTCAGGAGGCTGACGTGGGAGGACCGTGAGTTCTAACCTCTCCTGAGATGCACACCAAGACACTGTCTTTTTTTTTTTAATTAATTAATTTATTTATTTTCTGGTTTTTCGAGACAGGGTTTCTCTGTGTAGCTTTGCGCCTTCCCTGGAACTCACTTTGGAGACCAGGCTGGCCTCGAACTCACAGAGATCTGCCTGGCTCTGCCTCCCAAGTGCTGGGATTAAAGGCGTGCGCCGCCGCCGCCGCCGCCGCCGCCACCACCACCACCCAGCGACACTGTCTTTTTAAAAAGAAACAAGTTGCTAAATGTAGTAGCACGCTCCTTTAATCCCAGCACTTAAGAGATGGGTCTTTATGAGTTTCGGTCCAGCCTGGTGTCCTTAGTGAGTTTCAGGTGCCCAGTTTTATGTTTTTTAACTTTGCATGGGTAGGAGCTAAAAAAACAAAACAAAAAAACAAAAAAAAAAAATCTGGAGCCAAACCAGTTAGGGTGATGCACATCTGTAATTCCAATACTCAAGAGGCTGAGGGTGGTTAGAGGAAGCCCAAGTTTCCGAACAGCCTTGGACTACATAGAGCACAGGCTGCAGATGGCTCAATGGTTACATGCATGCTGTTCTTCCAGAGGACCTAAGTTCAGTTCCCAGCACCAGCACCAGGTTGCTCATGACCACCTGTAACTCCAGCTCTCGGGGTATCCTACACCCTGGCCTCTGTGGAGCACCTGCACTCCTGTGCATACACACGGACACATGCATAGAATTTAAAAACTAAAAATAAATTTAGCTGTGGTGCTGCATGCCTTTAGTCCCAGCACTTGGGAGGCAGAGGGGAATCTATGTGACTTCGAGGCCAGCCTGGTCTACCAAGGGAGTTCAGGACAGTCAGGTCTACACGGAGAAACCCTGTCTCAAAAAAACAAAATAAATGAATGAATGAAAACAAAACAAAGAACTCTGAAGCACAATGAGCCCTGGTTAACACATGCCCAATCTACTCCAAACATTAATTTTACAGATGTAAGAGGCAAACGGCAGGGCTCAGTTGATAAAGCGCTTGCCATACAAGCATGAGGATCAGAATTGTTCAATTCCTGGAGCCCTTCTAAAAAAAAACAAAAAACAAACAAACACAAACCAAGAGTGGTGGCTTGGACTTGTTACCTCAGCATGAGGTGAACATTGGGGGATGGAGAGGAGAGGATCCCTGAGGCCTGCGTGCAAGCCAGCCTAGCCTACTTGGAACACTCCAGGCCAGTTTTTGTCTCAAAAAACAATAGATAGGTGAGGTGTAGCAGCCCATGCCTTTAATCTCAGCACTCAAGAGGAAGACGCAGACAGATCTCTGTGATTTGGAGACCACTTCCTGAGCTACGTGGTGAGTGCCAGGCCTGCCAAGGCTACTTAGTGAGACCCTGTCTCAAATAAATACTTTATTTTTGGCACACACACACACACACACACACACACACACAGCAAAAGACTAGGTCATCTGCCTACTTGAGACACTACATCAGACATCAGCTGACTAGGGAATCTATATACAAATGCAGCAAATAGAAGCAAAGCATTCGGATACCTGCTTTCTTTCCTTTAGCTCAGTTGATGTAAGAGCCTAATAAATGAGGGAGGAGAGGGGGGATCTGTGGTTGGTATACAAAATGAATAGAAAATCTCTTAAATTAAAAAAAAAAAAAAAAAGCCGGGCGGTGGTGGCGCACGCCTTTAATCCCAGCACTCGGGAGGCAGAGCCAGGCGGATCTCTGTGAGTTCGAGGCCAGCCTGGACTACCAAGTGAGTCCCAGGAAAGGCGCAAAGCTACACAGAGAAACCCTGTCTCGAAAAACCAAAAAAAAAAAAAAAAAAAAAGAAAAAAAAAGAACCGAACAAATGGTGAATGTCATGTATATGGTGATATTTTATTTGTATTAAAATGTTATTTGTATGTTAATAAATAAAGTTGCCCGGAGGTCAGAGCTATTAGCAAGCCATAGGAAAGCAGGGCAGTGGTGGCGTACACTTGTAATCCCAGCACTTGGTAGGCAGAGCTGGGTAAGTCTCTGTGTGTTCAGGGATACAGCCATTATTGGATACACATGCCTTTAATCTCAATACCAATCATGGAAAACCTGGAGGTCTATACAGACAGGCCGTGATGAGGCAGTCAAGTGGTTGGGTTTACAACCAATGAGAAGGCAGAACAGAAATTCTATATAAGGACTTTAACACAGAAAGTAGCTCTGGTTCGGAGAGGTAGGACCACCGCAGGAGGAAGGGTAAGGTTTTAGTTCTTAGCTCTGACCTCTTGGCTTTCTTCTTTGCATTGGTTCTGTGTTTCTTATTTAACAAGAAGGTTGGTTACATCTACACATGTAGGCATCGATTGGGCCACTTAGAAAACAAAGACACCACCACCTCTAATAAGAGTATCCAGTTATAAAGGAAGCTTGTAATTTGAATGTAAAATGGTCTTTAAATAAAAAACCGGGGACCAGATATTGGGGTAAATGCTGAAAGATCAGAGAGACAAAGGAACAAGCCACGTCCTACCTCTAGGACTCCTCAGCCTGAAAAAGCTTCAGCCAATAGGCCTCTAGCCGAAAAGGCTCCAGCCCAAAAAAGTCTCTAGCTGAAAGGCATGCCTCTGCTGAAAAGCCTTTAGTTCCTGTCTCCTCAGGACTTATATACCTTTCTCCACCCAGCCATCACTTCCTGGGATTAAAGGCATGTGTGGTTCCCAAATACTAGGATTAAAGGCAAGTGCCACCACTGCCTGGATCTGTTTTTATCCTACACTGAGTCAATCTCATGTAGCCCAGTGTGGCCTTGAACTCACAGAGATCCAGACAGATCTCTGCCTCCCGAGTGTGTGTGCCACCACTGCCTGGCCTCTATGTTTAATCTAGTGGCTTGTTCTGTTCTCTGGTCTTCAGGCAAATTTTGTCAGGGTACACAATATATCACCACAGAAGCTAGTGCAATTCAGTGATTAATTATAATGATATGATATGTGTTTAATTAGAGACCTGCAGAATGACAGAGGAACAAAAGAATAGTGGCTAACTATTCCCCAGTTTCCATTGCTACTCAAATGGAGTAAGAACAGGATGCTACAGCCCTGGTTAGTAAGGGTGCTATTCCTTACCGAAGACTTCACCACCTAAAGTCATTCAGGAAATGCATAAAACCTTGCTGCTGCAAAACAAATACAAGTTCATTAGGTGCCATAGAGTCCCCATTCCTTTGTTTGTTTGTTTGTTTTGTTGTGCTTTGGTTTTTAGAGGCAGGGTTTCTCTGTGTAGCCCTGGCTGTCCTGGAACTCACTCTGAAGACCAGGCTGGCCTCGAACTCACAGAGAACCGCCTGCCTCTGTCTCCCAAATGCTGGGATTAAAGGTGTGGGCCACCATGCCCAGTGGAGTCTACATTCTTTAAAACTAATCTGCTGGGGTTGTGAAGATGGCTCTGTGGGTAAGAGGGCTTGCTTTGTGAGCCTGAAGCTGAGTTCAAATCCCAGCACCCACATAAATAGCCAGGAATAGCTGCACAAGCCCATAGCTCCAACACTGAGAGGCGGCAGAGACGGGTAGATCTTGAGCGCTCCCTGGCTGGCCAGCAAACTGAGCTGAAACACCAAGCTTACCCTTCAGTGAGAAACCTCGTCTCATAGTAATACAGCAGCCACAGAGGAAGACACCGCATGTCCTACATGTGTGTGTGCAGGAACACAAGTACCTGCCTGCCCACACACATGCAGCTCATGCATGCACACACGCAAAGTGCCTCTCCGAAAAATATTGTGTAGCGGGGACATTTAGTGGCTCATTTCTCTGATTCTGTGTGGGCATGTGTGCACCACACCACATGCTAGTGTGGAAGTCAGAGGACAGCTTATGGAAGTGAGTTCCTCCTTCTACCATGTGGGGCCTGGGGCTTGAACTCAGGTCACCAGACTTGCAAGACCCTGACTCAAAAATAAGTTATTTATTTATTTAGAGACAGGGTCTCACTGATAGCCTTGGCTGGCCTGGAACTCACAATGTAGACCAGGCTGGCCTTGAACTTACAACTCACAGAGCTCTCTGCCTCTGCATTTCTATATAATTGGAATTTGAAAGCCTGTGACTGCTTTTTTTTTTATGGTTTAAACTCATGCACCTCCAAGCCTGACTCCTTTATTTCTTATTATTTTAAATGTGTGGGGATGTTTCCCTGAGTGTATGTCTGCATCATGTGCCTGCGGAGGCCAGAGGTCAGTTTTCTTCAGTCTCTGTCTCCCATACTAAAGCACTTTTTTTTTTTTAAGAGCCAAGTTTAGGGCTAGAGAGATGACAGGTAAGAGTCTGTGCTGTTTTGCAGAGAACCCAGATTTGGTTTCCAGTGTCTGTGTCAGGAGACTCGCAAACCACTGATAGCTCCGTCCCCAGAGGATCTAACACCCTCTCAGGCCTCCTTGAACACTTGCACTCACATGATGCACATGTCCCCACCCCCCCACCCCCCACCCCTCCACCCCCACAACTTACAAACTAACAAACAAATAAAAGTTTTCAAGCTAACCAATTCATGGCCCAGTTTTTCTCAGCACAGAAGTGGAACTGAGGTCTGGAACATTATGAGTTAAAATTGTCCCTTTTCAACATTCCCATACAGGACAGTGTTTTATTTTGTTGAAACTTGTTAGAAAGATTTAAACTGCTGAAGTCCAAAGTCCTTGCTTAGCGTTATAATCCTTTGCAAACAAGCAGAGGGACAGACCAAAGTCAGTGGGATAAAGGAAGAGAATAATCGGAGGGAAAAGGAGAAAGAAAAGAAAGGAAACAGTTGTTAAAATGACATCTCATTCATGCCAGAATGCCGCATAATTTTTTTTATTTTATTGTTTAAAACTCACTGTAGCAAAAACAAAGCAAAATTAAATCCAACCAGCAAAACAGCTGAGTAGGTTTCAGTCCCTTATGGTGACTTAAAAATGCTGAAGATAACAATTCTGGGCTGGAGAGATGGCTCAGTGGTGAAGAGCCCGGGCTTCTCTTCCAGAGGACCGAGGTTTAATTCCCAGCATCCTTAGGGCAGCTCACAACTGTACATAACTGACACCCTCACAGAGACATACATGTAGACAAAACACCAACCCACAAAAAATAAATAAACCTTAAAAAAATAAAAGATAACAGATGATTGAAGCAAAAGCAAGGCCAGCTTCTCAGGGCGCAGGACTGGAGGTAAGAGGTCAGGGGACAGCTCTCAGGAGCTGGTTCTCTCCTGCCCCGCTGTGGGATCCAGCGTCATCAGACTGCACACAAGGGCCTTTATCACGGAGCCCAAGCAAAATGAAATAGACTACTCCAGATTTCCCCAGGAAATCACATGGCAACTAAAAGCCCTGCAACCGGAGCCTGCCTGTCACAACGCCCCAACTCAGCTTCACAGTTGTTCTGTTCTGCACAAAGAAGGGGAAGAACTGAACTCTGGAAATTATCTTCCTCAGGAGGGGCCACTACCAGACTTTTTAAAAAGTACAAGGGGAAGCGGGGCTAGAGAGATGGCTCAGTGGTGAAGAGCACTGACCTCTCTTCCAGAGGATCTGGGTTTGCTTCCCAGCACTCACATGGTGGCTCACAGCCATCTTGTAACTCAGGTCCAGGGCATTCCAGGCCCTCTTGCTGACGTACATACCAGCAAAGCACACACATACACACACACACACACACATACACACACACACACACACACACACACACACACAAAAAAAAAAAAAAGGTAAAAAAATGTTTAAAGAGGGGCTTGAGAGATGGCTTAGTGGTGAAGAGCACAGAGCACAGAGGATGCAGGTTCAATTCCCAGCACCCACACGGCAGCTCACATCTGTCTGTAACTCCAGTTCCTGGGGATCTGACACCCTCACACAGACATACATGCAGGCCAAACACCAGTGCACATAAAAAAATACATTTTAAAAAATTTTAAAGAAAACCAGGACGGGCTGGAGATATGGCTCAGAGGTTAAGAGCACTGGCTGCTTTTCCAGAGGTCCTGAGTTCAGTTCTCAGCAACTGCATGGTGGCTTACAACCATCTGTAATGAGATCTGATGCCCTCTTCTGGTGGGCAGGGATACATTGTATGCTTAGTAAATGAATGAAGAAAGAAAGAAAGAAAGGAAGGAAGGAAGATCTTTAAAAAAAAAGAAAGCCAGGATGTTGTGGAATATTATTTTAACTATGTAAAGGTGTGTTACATTTGTTTATGCTGCATTTGTTTAACGATGTAAGGATATGTGTTTAATTATGTAAAGATGTGTTGCATCTGTTTCCCCTTTCCTGCCTAAGGTACCTGACTGGTCTAGTACAAAGCTGAATGACCAATATCTAGGCAAAGGGATAGGTGGGGCTGCCGGCCAGAGAGAATAGATAGGAGAGAAGAACTAGAGAAGAGAAGGAGATGAAGAGAACGAGAGAGAGAAAGAGAAGGAGGCGCCTGGAGCCAGAAGCCAGGCAGCTGCCAGCCAGCCATGAAGCAGTGAAAACAAGATATGAAGAAGGAAAGAAAAGCAAAAAGCCCTGAGGGGAAAGGTAGATAAAGAGGAACAGGTTAAGTTAAAAGAGCTAGCCAGAAACGAGCCTAAGCTAGGCCGAGCATTCAAAACTAATAATAAGTCTCCGTGTCGTGATTTGGGAGCTGGCTGGTGGCCCAAAAGAAAAAGCCTGCTACACTGAGACATGCTAAATTCAAGTACCAGATCCTCAAAAACCCTCCTAGGTCTCAGAATAGCTGCAAACTCAGCTTTAACCGGCAGTGTGGGGGTGGGGGTGGGGCTTAATTAGTAGCGCTCCACTAGCATGCCTGGGTTTGATTCCCCAGCACCCCATGACCCAAGATTGGGTGGTTCGTGTCTGCAATCTCAGCATTTGGGAGGTAGAGGCAGGGACAGCAATTCAAAGTCATCCTCAGCTACAGACATGAGATCCTGTCTCAAAACGGAAAAATAAACAAAGATAGAACGATGGGGAGACATGCAAGGACCTTTGCCGGCCGGTAGCTTGAGTAACACAGCCAGACAAGCCAAAAACAAAGAAAGGGAAAGAGGGAGAGAGAGAGGAAGAAAGGAAAGATAAAAAAAAAAAAACCCACTAATAAATTCTTGGCTGCTTGATTTAAAGGATGATATATTGTCCAGACCTTGAGAACTTAATAGGCCCACAGCACCCTGTTCTGTCTGAGCACACTGAGAATTGCATTAGTTCTGGGCACCACAATTTAAGAGCAATATTGACAAGAGCTGTAAAAATGTTCATGCCCTTTGACCTAATAATCTCACTCACGGGAATTTATTCTAAGGGAATAATTCAAGAGAATAGATGAATTAGAGGCACAAAAGGTATCGATGCAACATCCTTTCCTATACATGCATATCTATGTGTGTATATAAAAATAAATGTTTCCTGAAAGGGATGAACAGTTTTAAAATGTAAATTATTTAAATATAAAATAAATATGATAATGATGCGTGCAATAACATGGCGAACCTTGAAACATGCTACATGCTACATGAAAGAAGCCTGACACACACAATGGGCAACATATTGTCCGATTCCATTTATACAAAACATCCAGGATAGAGCTGAGTGTGGTGCCTTACGGCTGTAATCCTGGCACTAGAGAGGCTATGGCAGATGGCCAGGAGTTTGAGGCCAGAGCCTGCTACCAGCAAGTTCCACGTCAGTCTGAGCTATAGTGTAAGAGCCGGTCTCAAAAAACAAAATCGAAGCCGGGCGGTGGTGGCGCACGCCTTTAATCCCAGCACTCGGGAGGCAGAGCCAGGCGGATCTCTGTGAGTTCGAGGCTAGCCTGGGCTACCAAGTGAGTTCCAGGAGAGGCGCAAAGCTACACAGAGAAACCCTGTCTCGAAAAACCAAAAAAAAAAAAAAAAAAAAATCGATAAATCTGCCTTGGTCGTGCATGCGGGTCCTACCAACACTCTAGAAGATCAGGAGTCCAAGGTCATCCCCAGCCTGGGATACATGAGACCCTGTCCGAGGAAAAAAAAAAAAAAAGATATAGGCTGGAAGGTGGACAAGAATGAGAATGCGGACAGTGGCGGGGGGAGGGGAGGGGGAACGGAGCTAGGGGTAATAAATTAATTAGTTAATGAAAGCAAACGTCAGAATAAGCCAGCGACAGAAGAAGAATACAGAGTGTGGTTGCCAGAGGCTCCTGGGAGACAGTAAGGAAGAGTGACTGCCAGGGAGTGTGGGGCATTTTTGGAATGTGTGTGAAATTGTGGAATTAGAGAGCCCCAATGGTTATACTTGTGAACAGGCACAACACCATAACATTGTAAACTTTTTTTTTAAAACAGGGTTTCTCTGTGTAGCCCTGGCTGTCCTGGAACTAACTCCATAGACCAGGCTGGTCTTGAACTCATAGAGATCTGCCTGTCTCTGCCTCCCAAGTGCTGGGATCAAAAGTGTGGGCCACTACCGCCAGGCTGAGACAGTATCTTTTAATGTAGCCCTGGCTGTCCTATAACTCTTTATGTAGACTAAGCTGGCCTTGAACTCATAGAGATCAGCCTACGGCTACCTCCCCCATGTTGGGGTTAACACTGTATACTTTAAGAGGATGAATTGCCGGGCAGTGGTGGCGCACGCCTTTAATCCCAGCACTCGGGAGGCAGAGCCAGGTGGATCTCTGTGAGTTCGAGGCCAGCCTGGACTACCAAGTGAGTCCCAGAAAAGGCGCAAAGCTACACAGAGAAACCCTGTCTCGAAAAACCAAAAAAAATAAAAATGAAAATAAAAAAAATAAAAATAAAAATGAGGATGAATTTAGCTAAGTGTTCCTCTATGCCTGTAGTCAGGACTCAGGAGGTGGAGCCAGAGGATTAGCAGTTCAGGATCTTCCTCAGTCACTGAGGGCTCAAGGCCTGCCAGGGTCACATGAGTCCTGCCATAAAACAACACAAAACAAATCCAACGAGCTTGGTAGGCATGGTGACATATGCCTGCGATCCTTGAGCAGAAGAAATGGGAAGACTATGAGTTGAAGGTCAGACTGGGCTGTAAAAGAATAAGGCCCTGTCGTAACAAAAGAAAATGAAACTAAAAAGGATGCATTTTATACCTCATCTAGACAATGCCTCATTGAGTCTTTCTCTTCCTTTTAGGGCAGTGGTTCTCAACCTTCCTAATGCTGCGGCCCTTTAATACAGTTCCTCGTGTTGTAGTGATTCCTAACCATAAATCTATTTTCCTTGCTATTTCATAACTGTAATTTTGCTACTGTTGTGAATCATAACGTGAACATCTGTGTTTTCTGATGATCTTAGGTGGCCCCAGTGAAAGGGCTTTTCAACCCCCTCAAAAGGCTCAAGACCCCATAGATTGAGAACCACTATTTTAGGGGCAATCAAATCAAGGCCTTGGGCATTCTTGACAAGTACTCCACCACTAAGCTATATTCCCCAACCTCCTCCCCTTAATCTTTTTTAGGGCCAGTCCAATAGCTTCGTGAGCAAAAGCAGCATCTGTATAAACCTGGTGGCCTGTGTTCAATTCCCGATCGCAGCGTGGAAGGAGAAAACAGTCATGAAAGTTCTCCTCTGATCGCCAAACATGCTCTCTGGCATACAGATAGGTGCACACACAATGATAGTAATAATCAATTAAACTAAAATTTTTTACTTAAAACCTGTTTTTTCCTTAGCCCAACCGATAGAGTGAGATCTGCCTGTTATCCAGCACTTAGGAACAAAGGCAGAGGAGTTCCACTTGCAAGACCCTGACTCAAATATGTTATTTATTTATTTAGAGACAGGGTCTCACTGATAGCCTTGGCTGGCCTGGAACTCACAATGTAGACCAGGCTGACCTTGAACTCACAACTCACAGAGCTCTCTGCCTCTGCGTCTCAAGTGCTGGGATTAGAGGTATGTACCACCACTCTCTGCTAATTTAGTTTCTTACCAAAATAATGTCCACAAGAAGGCAGCCAGAAGATGGCAAGTCAAATTGTTTAACATAAGCCTCAAGTGAAAGAAACCACAGAACCCAATGTTAACTGTTATCTTAAAGGTCACCTAAGCCTAACCCCCTCCCTAAGACAATGGTGAAGACTCATCCAGCCACCCTCCTGGGCAGTAGAGAAGGCAGAAGTAGCAGAGTCTGGTGCTGTACAAATGGGATCTCAGAGCTTAAGATGCGGAAGAAGATTGTGAGCTACAGAGCAAATTTGAGTCTACCCTGAGCTACATGAGACCCTAACTGATCAGGTAGGAGCGGAGGCCCAGCTCCTCACTCCTTTGCTCCTGTCTACTAAACTGCAGTACTTTTTCAGAAAACTCTTTTTTTTAAAATGGTTTTCCGAGACAGGGTTTCTCTGTGTAGCTTTTCGTCTTTCCTGGAACTCGCTCTGTAGACCAGGCTGGCCTCGAACTCACAGAGATCCGCCTGCCTCTGCCTCCCGAGTGCTGGGATTAAAGGCATGCGCCACCGCCACCCAGCCAGAAGGGATTTCCAATTCAAGCAAAAGTGAAAATGGTCATCTGTGATGTAATTCTCAAGACTCTGTGATGTAGGGTACTCAGGCTTTGGCTTTCTCAATTCCCTTCCAATACAGAATCTGACTTTTGTAGAAGTCAGAGAATGTGAAATCATTAGATTTTATTAACTCAGCTTAGCAATAAAATAAGGACAATCCATTTGTTCAGTTTTTAGTAACCTCCTTTTATTGTTGTTATTTCTTGTTTTTGCTTGTTTGTTTGAGACAGTGCTTACTCTTGCCCTGGCTGGTCTACAACTCTTCATGTAGACCAGGCTGCCCTTGAATTCACCAAGATCTGCTTGCCTCTGTCTCTGAGTACTGGGGTCAAAGATGTGTGTGACCACCCCCAGCCCTTTTTTAGGGTTTTTAAATTTTAATATTTTTGGGGAAAAAAGTGTAACTAAAACACACTGGAAAAGCAAAAAAACAAACAAACAAAAAAAAAAACGGTATAATTTTAACATGTTTCTGGTCTTCAGTCTTCCACTGCAAAGGGAAACATCCTGTCCTCTTTTTCCACATCCAGTTGGAATTCAATAAGGCCTCCTTGAAATCCACAAAGTGGTAGTTCCCCGGGGCTTCCCGGAGTTGCCTTAAAGACACACGAGATATAGAATCATGAATCTTTCCGTCAGTCCTGTCTTAGTTTCGGCTCCCGTTGCTGTGATGAAAGACCCTGACAAGAGTAACTTAAGAGATTCCTCTCAGCTTCCAGGCGAGGCACAGTCCATCATGTGGGAAGTCAAGGCAGGAGCTCGAGGGCTCTGGTCACACGGACTCCGTAATCAGGAACAGAGCCTGAATGGGTGCACGCCGGTACACAGTTTGTTTTCCTTTTTCATTCAATCCCGGGCCCAGTCTACGAAAATGGTACTGTCTGCGTTCAAGCTGGGTTTTCCCACTTCACAGTTATCCTAGTTAAGAAAATCCTCCACAGACTCCCCATAAGCCAAACTCATATAGATAATGCCTCAATGACGACTCTCTCTCTCTCTCTCTCTCTCTCTCTCTCTCTCTCTCTCTCTCTCTCTGGTAATTCAAGATAGTGTTAAGTTGACAATTAAAACTCACCACCACCACTTTGGAAGCATGATGGCACAGGCCTTTATTCCCAGGACCAGAGGCAGAGGCAGGTTTATCTCTGTGAATTCCAGGCCAGCCTGGTCTACAGATCCCCATAAAATAACATTATCTGCTCCTCTTCCAATACCCCAATACGTCATTTATAGTCCTATGACATTTAGTTCAAAGCAGAGAACAGGGCAGACTTTGGTACTTCTATACCCATGTTATGATCCCCTCTGGGAATAGATGCTCCTGAGAGAGAGGCATGATGCTCACAATCAGACTTCAAGTCCTGAACAGACCTGAGAATTCTGCCCGTTCAAAGCCCATGAGGGACTCTACAACACTGTTCCAATTAGAAGCGATTCGCCCATGCCACAGCAACTTGTTCCTTTTGGGAAAAGTATAAAACTAGAAAGTATAAATGGAATAAAAACATTTTTTTTCTGGGACTTTGACATCTCTAACCCCTGTCTTACCTCTTGGAATCCCTTTTGTCATATGACAGTATTTGAAATATTAGAATCTTCATATTTTTCAGTCTCCCAACCCAGTGCTTTACACATTTATAAACATTAAAATAATCTTCCTCCATCATACATCAATGTACTGTGATAGAACATGGTGGGTTATTCTTTGAAAGATATTCTATTGATTTTATAATATACCTTTCACCATATGGTATTAAGAAAATAGAGTCAAGAATACAGTAGCCAAGAACTTAGAAATTCAGAACATAAATACATTCTCTACCATAAACTTTCTCATCCCTTTAAAGTTCTCGTCTCTGCTGCAAGCAGCCTCTCTAACACTTTTGGGATGCCAGGGTGTGAATATGCTGCCCAGCTCTGCCGACAGTGAGTCCAACCTCGATGTTGCTTTTCACCTCCAGGATGCTCTGGGTTTCCTGGGCTGACTTAAGACTTCATACGCAGCCTGGATCTCCAGGAAGTGCCTCTGGGCCTCTTCCGTCTGGTGCCGGTTGTGGTCCGGGTGCCAGACCTTCACCAGGTCGCGGTAACTCCGATGTATTTCTTCATTGGTTGCCCCTTCTGGAAGGCCCAAAACCTTGGGGAAACAAAGCTCACAAATTAGCATCTCATAAGTGTTCAGAGCCCCTGGGTCTCTCCCTACTTCTTGTTAACCCCAGGCTATTTGGTATCTAGAATAGCCCAGAGCCTCAGACAGAATTTCAGCCCTTTGGGCCAAGGGGAAATTCCTTAGCAGAGCATGTCCCTAACTAGAGTAAGGTCCTGGGTTTGATCCACAACAGTAAGAGAAAAACAAAACAACTCAAACAAATAAAAGCACCCCCCCTCAAAAAAAAAAAAAAAAAAAAAAAAACACGGGGTGTCATGTAAGAGCTAGGATGCCTTTAACCACAAATGCATTTCCAACCGAGAACTTCACATCCTTGACAAGATCTCCTCCCCACAAGAGAAATGAGTATACATATATCCACCAAAGACCTGAAAAGAGCCGGGTGGCAGGGGTGCATGCCTTTAATCCCAGCACGGGAGGCAGAGCCAGGCAGATCTCTGTGAGTTCGAGGCCAGCCTGGTCTACAGAGTGAGATCCAGGCCAGGCTCCAAAGCTACACAAAGAAACCCTGTCTCGAAAGAAAAAAAAAAAAAGGCTTAAACTAGAAGCGACCTAAATATTAACAATAGAGTAAATAAATAGCTGTGAGTAGGATATGATATAGAATTAACACAAACTATTTCAAATTGCATGTTAGCTACATATTGTGAACATGATGCTGGATGAAAAATGCCAGATCCGTACTAGGTGATCCCATGTATTTGCTGTTCAAGAATAGACAAAACTTGGGCAAAGAAAAAAAAAAAGAAAGAAAGAAAAGAAAACAACCAAAAACAAACAAAAAGGAAAGAAAGAAAGAAAGAAAGAAAGAAAGAAAGAAAGAAAGAAAGAAAGAAAGAAAGAGAGAAATCTGCAGTGAGTTTTGGGAAATACTCTGTGGTTGACAATAAACCTCTAACACTTGTTAAACACTCGAGAGCCATCCGTGGTGGCACAGGTCTGAAACCCCAGCAGAGAAAGGCTGAAGCAAGGGGGCAGAGGATTTACCACCAGCTATCACATGGTGAGAGCCTGTCTGAATTCCCACAGAGAAAATCATGAAGCTTTCTGCTGAAGATTAGAAACGCCACTGTTCAGCCGGGCGGTGGTGGCGCACCCCTTTAATCCCAGCACTCGGGAGGCAGAGGCAGGCGGATCTTTGTGAGTTCGAGGCCAGCCTGGTCTACGGAGCGAGTTCCAGGAAAGGCGCAAAGCTGCACAGAGAAACCTTGTCTCAAAAAATAAAAAAATAAAAGAAAGAAGAAAAAGAAAAGCCACTGTTCTCAACCTAGAAAGACTGATTCCTGAGTAAACAAGTATTTAAGGGACTGCTACAAATATCCTTGAATGTGCAAAACCAGCTGTATATCTGTGTGAATGGTAGTATTATAAATGTAGCAAACAAACAAACAACAACAACAAAAAACTCACCTAGCTGATACAGTGGCATGTGCTGTTAATATTCAGCACTTGGGAGGGAGAGACAAGAGGATCTCAGTGAGTTCGAAGCCAGCCTGGTCTACAAAGCAAGTTGCAGGACATCCAGGGCTGTTACACAGAGAAACCCTGTCTTGAAAAACCAAAATAATAATAATAATAATAATAGTAATAATAATAATATCCAGCACTTGGGAGGCCGAAGTAGAAGCAGAAGGATCACAAGTTCGAGGCCAGCCTGGTTTACATTTTGGGTTCCAAGTCAAAGGCTACATAGTGAGAGTGTGTCTCAAAAACAAACAAAAACACTGGGCTGACAAGATGGGTCAGTAGATAAAGGTATTTAGGACAAGCCTGATGACCTGACTTGGATCGCTGGGACACACTTGGTGGGAGAGAGAGACTCCAGTCTTGTCGACTGGCCTCTGACCCCACATTCATGTTGTGGCACATGCCAACGGTCCTCTGACCCCTACATTCATGTTGTGGCACATGGACACATACACAATAATAAATTTTTGTTGTTGTTGTTGTTTTTGTTTTTTGAGACAGGGTTTCTCTGTGTAGCTTTGCGCCTTTCCTGGAACTCACTCTGTAGACCAGGCTGGCCTCAAACTCACAGAGATCCACCTGCCTCTGCCTCCCGAGTGCTGGGATTAAAGGCATGCGCCACCACCACCCGGCAATAATAAATTTTTTAACCTAATATATCATGATAGGACTTGGGATGTGGCTCAGTGTTACAGTGTTCATGTAGCATACCCAGGGGTTCTGGATCTAATCTCCTACACCACAAAACCAAACCCCTAATTCACAGTAACAGAAGGCAGAAAGGAGGTAAACTCCAAGGCAAGAGTATAGAATGGGAAGGGCTAGGAAGGAATCTTCCTGGAGCTGGTGGTGTTCCATTCCTTAACCTGAGGGGCATGTACACTTTATATGTTAAACTTCAATAAAAAGTATTATTCAGCCGGGCGGTGGTGGCGCACACCTTTAATCCCAGCACTCGGGAGGCAGAGCCAGGCGGATCTCTGTGAGTTCGAGGCCAGCCTGGTCTCCAAAGCGAGTTCCAGGAAAGGCGCAAGACTA
Organism: Peromyscus eremicus; assembly: GCF_949786415.1. NCBI lineage: Eukaryota > Metazoa > Chordata > Mammalia > Rodentia > Cricetidae > Peromyscus > Peromyscus eremicus. The sequence continues at coordinate 4,566,300 of NC_081436.1, forward strand.
CACAGAGAAACCCTGTCTCGAAAAACCAAAAAAAAAAAAAAAAAAAAGTATTATTCAGCCTGGCGGTGGTGGCACATGCCTTTAATCCCAGCACTTGGGAGACAGAGGCAGGTGGATCTCTGAGTTCCAGGACAGCCAGGGCTACATAGAGAAACTGTCTCTAAAAAGCAAAAAAGGACTGGAGAGATGGTTCAGAGGTACTGGCTGCTCTTAAGAGGTCCTGAGTTCAATTCCCAGCAACCACATAGTGGCTCACAACCATCTGTAATGAGATCTGGCGCCCTCTTCTGGCATGCAGGTATACATGCAAACAGAACACTGTATACATAATAAATAAATAAATAAATAAATAAATAAATAAATAAATAAATAAATAAATAAATAAATAAATATTTTTTTAAACTATTATTCATATGTATTTCTCATCAGTAATACCTTCAAGCAGTATACACAGAAGCCCAAAGAAGCCAGGGTACCCTTTCAGGGCTCAGCCAGCAGACCTCAGAACACATCCCCATTCCGGGGGACTTACCGGAAAAGAAAGACTTACCTGGTAAGCCAGCTGACGTTTCTCATCCTGAAAACTGTCAACAAATTCATAGAGCCTTTCCCACTCCTGGAACTGTCTGCTGTTGAAGCCAGGATCCCCAACCAGTAGCCACCAGATCCGGCAGGGCAGAAGGAAGACAGACTCCACGAGGTGGCCAAGAAGCGGGAAAAAGCTGAACCAACTCAAGAAGGAACCAAGGGTTTCTGCCACGTAGCTAAGGGTGGCAGCTGTGTTGCACAGGACACTATATGCCAGTGGGCCTGTGAAGGCGAGGTAAGCCAAGCCCAGACGGTAGAGCCGCACGCTAATGGTCTCCGACTCCGCGGAAGCTTTGTATCGGCGATGCTTCTGGGCCGTGACGCTGGCAGCCAGACTGATGGGCAGGACGGCTACGGGGCGGCCGTAGAACACAGGGGAAGTGAGGAAAGCTGCTCCTAGAGTGTTCCTAAAGTCTGACGTCTCGTTGCCAACAGCGGCCACTAGCAAGACCCCCAAGCCAACTGCCAACGGAAGGCCCACAATGTAGAAGTTGGCCATGGAAGAAAGGCTGATCAGAGCCACGAGACCAAAATAGATACCCACTATCATCTGGGCAACAAAGCGAAGGAGACTCAGAGGTGGTCTCCCCTCTCCTGGCCTCTGTTTCCGACCCTGGACTCTGTTGGCTTGAGCGACAAAGCTTGGGAGTTTCCAGAACTCCCAGAGCCAGCCCAACCCACCACCTCCCAGGGTAAGCATCCAGAGCAGGGCATGGCTGTCCCTTCCCAGATACAGGTGGTGGAGTCCAACAGGACCCCCGAAAGCCCAAAGGGTATAGGTCACCAAGAGGCCTTTTGCCATCCTCTATGGCAAGAGTCTCAGCACAAATCCAGTGGCATTTGACATTGATCAGAATGCAGAAATCTCAGGATCCTCTGTGAGAATCACCATAGTCCCGAGAGTTTCCTTTAGACCCTAAGAGACAGAGTGGGGAAAAAGCAGACTCATCAGACTACATCCAACCCCCAACACAGTAGACCATTTCTCCTTAATGCAAGTCAAGTCCGCTCCTCCCTGAGGGGCTCTTGGGTGTTAGCTGTCTCTTGTGTTAGCACCCCAGGCCTGATACAGTGGCTCGAAATTTAGGGGAAGAGAGTGATTCAGTTTAAAATTTATTCGTATTTATTTATTTTGGAGACACAGTCTGATGTAGCCAAGATGGTCTTATGCGTCCATAGCTGAGGGTGCTCTTGAGCCCCTGCTCTCCCTGGCCCCATCTCCCCAAGTAGTGGGCTCATAGCATCTGCTACCATGCTCAGGAATGAGAACGTTCTAAATGTTTTCAGTTGAGACACTGAGAACTAGGTGCCTGAACCAAAAAACAACAAAACAAAACCAAAAACAACAACAACAAACAAACAAATTAGAAGCTTGGGACTAGAAAGATGGCCCGGGGGTTATTTACTGCTCTTCCAGAGGACCCCTATTCAGTTCCCAGTGCCCACATGGCAGCTCACAGATGCCCTCTTCCGGTCTCTGAGGGTATCAAGCACTATGTGGTACACACACATAGATACAAGGAATACACTCATACACATGAAGTAAATTTTAAAAAGAAGAAGCAGCTGGGCAGTGGTGGCTCACTCCTTTAATCCCAGCACTCGGGAGGCAGAGCCAGGAGAATCTCTGTGAGTTCGAGGCCAGCCTCACTACAAAGTGAGATCCAGGACAGGCTCGAAAGCTACCCAGAGAAACCCTGTCTCGACAAACAAAAAAAAGAAGAAGAAGAAGAAGAAGAAGAAAGAAGAAGAAGAAGAAGAAAAAGCAGCTTACATTCAGACCTCCCCTTAATGGTTCAAGGTGGGGGGAGTAACAGAATACTTTTTCAAAATTTCAAACCCTTCTGAAAGCCAGTGCCTAACGCCCACCACTTTAACTCCATGTGTGTGTGGCCCAAGGTTTGAGCCTCTCTCCAGCCTTCCCATCTCCCCAGGCCATGAAAATTTCCCACAAGTCAAACTTGAAAGGGATCCTGAAGTCCTTCCACTTAAACATTCTGGAAAGCATTTTGACCTAGACCTTAGCACCCCACAGCTCAACCATCCTGTTCCCAAACAAGACTGAAGGGCCTCTGCAAAGAGGCTGCAAAAATCCTCAGAATATCAAATCCAGTGCCGAAAAGTGCCTGCCAACATGCCCTAGCTACTTCAAGCGAACTCACCCTCAGGCAGTCCCGGTAGACAGCAGTACCTGGCTGCTCAGACCGCTTCAGACTAGTTATTTCTTTTGACCATAGGATCAAAATGGCCCCTCTCCTCTCTCTCTTTCTCTCTCTGCTCCCACTTCCACACCAGTGGACTTTGTCCCTCAGTGCTGCTGACTGTGTGTCTGAAGTCAGGCCACCTCCGCCAGGCCCCTCCCCGAAGCCCTCGTCAGCCCCTTCGGAGTCACCTTCCGGTCCTACCTTCCTCTGCCCGCCCTCTGGGATAACTGTAGGAAGCTCTCCCCAGGCTCGCCCCGTTTTCCATGATAGGGCCTGGAACCGCGCCCCACTCCCGGCGGAGCGCACCTCTTGCAGAACGTCACTACAACCGCCAGGTGGCGGTGCCGCTTACGGAAGGGAGGTTCCCCCCAAAAAAGTCCCTGATCACCTTTTCGCAAGGTTGGGACACCCTAGGCCAAAGCTGTCCCGACTGTGCGGCTACCTGAGGGAGAAAAAAGGCGATCCCATCAATAAAATTAAATTCTTGATTACCTCTTCTCCCTCTCCCACTTCGGGCTGCATGCTTCTCTCCATGCTCCAAGCAAGAGCTTCAAGATGGCCATTGTAGTATTACTTCTAACTTCTAATTTCTTTCTTTTTTTTTTTTTTTTGTTTTGTTTTTCAAGACAGAGTTTCTCTGTGTAGCTTTGCGCCTTTCCTGGAACTCACTCTCTAGCCCAGGCTGGCCTCGAACTCACAGAGATCCACCTGACTCTGCCTCCTGAGTGCTGGGACTAAAGGCATGCGCCACCACCGCCCGGCTACTTCTAATTTCTTAAGGGAGAGACATCCACCCGTGTGCAAAAGGGAGCGCCCATCAACCCCCACTATTTCACCTCCCTGTCTTACTTCTAGGTCTTCCAGTTTTAGGGGACTCCACACCCAAACATGAGCCTGACCCTGCAGAGCTCCAGATCCAGAGAGCCTCGAAGCTGTTGTGATCCTGCAGCCTGAAGCAAAGGGAAAGCACACTAGCTAGCAAGGGATACAGATGCTCGCCTTCTTCGGAAGAGTAAGACCACACCGGGACTCAGGGGGAGAGGCATCCGCCTTCTTCCTCCGCAGCTGGAATGGAGCTGGCGGCATACACGATGCCTTCAATATTCCAGGCTCCAATCCCTGGTGCGGTTCAGTGACCTTGGCCAAGTCACACCCTCTCCTGAGCTTCAGTTTCTTTTTTTTTTTTTTTTTAGAAAGAAGCTTGGATCTACAAGATCTTCCGGTCTTGACTAGAGGTAGGGATAGAGCCAGTGGGCCTCACTTAGGGTCACATGCCAACAGGAGGCAGAATGTTCTAGCTCTCCCCAACACCCCCTACCCCTAGTTGGGGATGAGAAGGCAGCTCGAGATAGGGCCCTTTTAGGGCCGAGGAGGGGCAGCGAAACGACAGCCCAGCCACGGCTGGGGACTGGGGGGCGGAGGGGTGGGGGCGGCGACAGGGCCACTGAATAATGAATGAGACTTAATTGGGCCCGCACTGCGCGGCGGGCGCGCTAAGCTGGGCAAACACGCGGGCCGCCGCCGCCGCCGCCGCTGGACAAACAAACTCGCTCAGGGTGCCTGCCGGGAGCCCCGGTGCGGACCGCCCGCCGCGGCGGGAGGGAGGGGAGGGGACCGGCGGGCAGCCAGGCCTTCCGGGAGCAGCAGGAACCCAGAAGTGCCCGGGACGGAGGGAGGGAGGGAGGGAGGGATGGGTGGGTGGATGGATGGGTGGATGGATGGGTGGATGGATGGGTGGATGGATGGATGGGTGGGTGGGTGGGTGGATGGATGGACGGATGGATGGATGGATGGATGGATGGATGGATGGAGGCACGGGGCCCAGCCCTGGAAGGAAGGACCAGCAAGGAGAACCAAGCAGATTTTGCGGTGGAGCCTGGGGCCCGAGGGCAAAGGAAACGCGAGGAAAAGATGGAGAAGAGAGTGGAGGGTGGAGGAGAGAGTGAGAAATGAGTGAGGAAAAGGCGCGTCTGGGGGAGGGTCGGTGGAGGAGCGAGAGAAGAGCTGTCACTGTGAGGAAAGGGCAGAGCGATGGAGAAACGAGAGAAGGAAGGCACAAGGGGCCTAGGGAAGAGGAATTGGAGAAGAGTCAAGGAGAGGGATGAGGTGACCGGAATAAGAACAAGGGGGTGACGGGGTGGGCGCCAGGCGCCCCTGCCAGCGCCTCACCCCGCTGCGCTCCCGCCCGAGCGCTCTCTCCAGCCGCCCGCACTCACTTTGTCACAATTACGGGGCCGTCACTCGGCCAGGATTGTTTTCCCCAAATTGTTGTTCTATAAACTGGCGCGGGGTGGGGGGTGGGGGTGGGATCTGACAAGCTGAAGCGGGAGGGGGAGAGTGAGCAGCTGTCGAGGGCATGGTAACATATTTACCCGCTCCTGGCCCAGGCTTGGCCTTGGTTACGACAGAAACCCACGAGGAAACTGATTGCCACCCCAACCTTCATCACTGATTCCGCTTTCCACCGTCCTGGCCCGCCCCCTCCATCTCAGCTGCCTCGGTTTCCCCACCCGAACGCGGCCAGGGCTGGAGGCCCAGGCGATTAACCAGGTGCAGCCAAGAGTTTCTTAACCTTTCGCCGGTTCTCTCGTGCCAGGGCGCCCTCGAGTGCCGGCTCACCCTCACAGGTCGGCCAGGCTCATCCCTAAGTGTGCCCACGTCCCCTCGCCCCCGCGCCCCTCGCTACCCTGGACCACCTTGCTGCCCCTCGATTCGGCAAACATCTGTTGCGCCCACTGAGCGAGAACTGTGCGAGCTTCCCAGCTACCTCCCCCCCCCGAACCCCCCCCCGCGCCCCCAGCACCCGCCACCCGCCTCTTCCCCGCCAGCCCAGCCTGTCGGCTCCGTGACAGCCGCCGCCGAAGCCGGGGCCCCGCGGGAGCGGCCGAAGAGGAGACGCTGCATGGCTGCCTCCGACACCGGCCTCCCTCGCGGCTCCAGGGGCAACGGAGGATGGCGGCCGCTGAAGCGAGACCGGAGTCGGCCGCTGGAGTTGGCAGGGCCAGACGAGGGAGGGGGGAGGCCCTGGGAGGGCTCCTCTCCCCTTCTTTTAAAGCCTGTCTTTCTCATCCGGTCGCCCTCCGTCCTGCCTGGACCCGGACCCTTCCCGCTGAGCGCGCCTGGGATTCAGTAGGTTCCCCGATACCCACCGCCCCCCACCCCCCCCCTAGTCCGGGTGATTTACACGCCGGCTCCGCTCAGCGGCCGCTTCCCAATCAGGAATATCGACCCCGGGCGGGGCCCTCGGGCCGCATCGATCCCTCTAAGGCTCGGGATTTAAAAATGTCAAATTTGCCTTTTCCAGGCGGGCGGAGGGGGCGGGGGCCAGGAGGAGGGCCGTTTGCAAGAGGGGTGGACAGCAAGGCATCGACCAGGCGCCTGTGCCCGGAATGAGAAGCGAAGGCGGCCGTGCCCTGGCATGGCCTGGTCATTCTTGTGTTCTCAGTTGTGACAACAAGGGAGCTCTACGCTACGGCTTTGATCCTCACAGCACTGCCCTATTGTACCGGGTTATTCCCCGGTAGGAGCCCAAAGAGGAACAAGATCACCCCAAGCCTGGGGAGACAAATTCGGAAGAGATCATAGGGGAAAGAGACAAAACTCTAGAGGCCCCCAAGAACAATCCAGCCCTGGAAAGACCAAGGCAAATGGAACCTGCCTTCAAGGTGCCCTGTATAAAGCAATGTTCCAGAGACCCAGAATCCCCTGCTCTGTAGGTCGAAGAGATTCAGCCCTAGAGAGGCCAGGCTCAACTTCAGGATGGTTTGAGAATGGAGTGGAAGGTTGGAGACAAAGCCAGGTGAAAAGAGATGATTGTAGTGTAATTAGTATTATCTTCCCAAGGTGTGAACTAGGCTCAAGAGTCCAAACACTGGGGTCTCCAGCAACTACTGTTTCCCTGGGCCCTAAGAAATGGATTCTCTTGGAGAGTCAAAGATCTAGGTTTTCTCACCCAGCACATCACACAGGTGTCTGCACAGGAGCCACTCCTTCCTCCCAGCTCACTACCAGCTAGGGGAGACCAGCTGGGTTGGGGACCACATCTTATACTGGAGACTGTAGATGCTCTATAAGTCGGGCTGTAGCTTAGATGGAACTCTGGCAGTGATTCCCTTCTCCAAGACCAAGCAATTAGGTATCTAGACTTTGGGGAGGGGAGCGTGTCCACTGCTTTCAATGCTCGCTCTAGGAAGGTGCTAGAAGAGATCAGTTGTCACAGCACTCTCACAGTTAACATGTCACACACCCTCAGGAGCACACCTCAGCTGTCACCCTGTGCACTGCCATCTCCCCCAGAACTGCAGACAGAACTGACAGCGAGCCGAAGGGGGGCACACGCAGGCAGGGAGGGTGTGGTGGCTCATCCTCCACTGATGAAATCCGGGGGACACATCCCTGGCACTGGCACTCATAGTACTGGCGCTGATGCACCGTCTACTCTATCAATCACTGCCACGCACACACCTTTGTCTGAGTGAGCAATCACGCACAATCCTTCTGAGGTCAGGCACCCAAACCACCTACTCTTAAAGCCTATCTACATCCTTTCTCGGTATTTGACCTTAAATCGCCCAATCCAAGGGCAGAGTTTGTCTCCATCTCCGATTCCCTTCTCTAGTTCTTTAATTAAGGAGATGGCCAACAACCAGGAGGCCAAGTTCAAGGTAGCCAAGGCCAGGGTCGGAGTGAAAAGCCAGGAATAGAGGGAGCGATGGGACTGTTAAACGCTCCCTTGCTCCCGCGTCTGCCACTGGCCTCTTTCCCGGCACGTCCACTCGCCGCCCACCCGGCCCCTGTCCGCCTGTCAGTGGAGTAATGAATGCGCGCTCGGGGCCCTGGGCCCCCCCTGAGTCGTTCATCACTGCCAGCACCGCCCACCTCTGCCTCCCGCCGGGAGGGCTTGGCGGCCCGGGCGTCAAGGGCCCTTTCCCCGCCCCCCCAACCCGGGACCACTAATTGTCAGATTGAGATGTTGATTTGGCAGCTGGGAGCCAGCGCCAAAGAATCCGCAGTAAAACCTGGACTCCTTGAACTTCCTCTTGGCTCCACTTGGGTTCGCCCGGATTTGGAGCATTTCTTGATTTGATATGGATGGTTTTAACTCAGGAGAGTGGGGATAAGAAACGCAGTGTCATTCTAGTCCGATAGGAGGCGCCATAGGCTAGAGGCCTGGCGTTTCCTCCGAAAGGGGTGGCCTCGGGTTTAGTTCCATTTGCCGGGGAATGAAGACCCTAAAGCCTTAGTCCTCCAGTCTCCCAGCAGGGGACACCCAGGACTTTGATCTGCCTCTCTCTGGCAACTAGTTAGTCTCCGCTTCCCCTCAGGAAGGCCTCGGGCCACAGGTACCAAGTTCGCCTTAGCGGATGCCCAAATTCCTTCCTCTTCCTCTGCTGGTGCCCTGGAGGACCGTTCACTCCCCAGCAGGAGCCGCACCTGCAGGAGTCTGCTCCACCCGGCCCGGGTGCCTAGGTTGCAGTCCCAGCCCCGCCCTCTCCCGGGCCCCGGAGCTCCCGGGCGGCCGGCTGAGTGACGGGCAGCGGGTGATTATGCGGAAGGGGGAGCGGGGTGCGCCGCGGGCGGCAGCGCTGACCCTTCACATTTCCGATCCGCCGGGACCCTCATCCATCCGAAGCTGCTCTTTGTCTGGCCGCCTAATTGCTGGCGGACAGGATGGATGGCGGGACCGACAGCCGCGGAATCCCTAATAAAGGCCGCGGCCGCGGGGGAGGGAGCGCAGGAAGGAGGGGGAGCGAGAGGGAAGGGATGGAAGATGGCAGGAAGCACTGGGCCGCCGCCGCGGGCTCTCAGGCGTTGCCGGCTGATCTCACTGAAGCCACGGTTGGCCCTGGGTGAAGCCAAGAAGTGTGAGGTCGGCTATTGTCAGAGGGCGTTGGGTATGGATCTGGTTAAGTCTGCTGCTTGTCAAAGAATGGAAAAAAAGAAAAATCTAGGGGCCCCGGACAGAAGGAGTATCCTAGGGCCTACATCACTTAGCTGAGCCCTGGAGACTTCGAGCTTGGTGCTTCCTCCTGGGCTGTCAGCTCTCAGCAGCCCGCGCCCCTCCTTCAGCTCTCTGCACCCCATCCACCTCCTTTAACCTGTCGGTCTCCCGGCGAGGGATTCAATATCCCAGCGGAGAAATGAGGGGTATGACAGCTGTCTGTGCAGCCAATTGCCACATTTCATTAATCAGACACTGGAGAGGGCCAGAGGTGGTGACGGGGGCCAAGGGGTGGGGGTGCCAGCTCAAAGGAAGGAGGAAAGGGTGCCGACCAGAAGCCTCATCTGGATAGATGTGCTGGGCTGCGGAATGAAGAAAATCAGTACTCGGGTCTAATAAACATTTTGGAAGCACTCTACTGAACTCGCTGGGGAACCAGCAGGGCTATGAACAAGGCTGTATGGGGCTCTAGGCCAAGGGGACTGACCAGCTGATGAGTGGAAACCCTGGATGCTGCAGGGGTCCTCTGAGTCTTCAGTGTGGGCACATAATCTCCAAAAGAAGGCAAACTGTGTGTGTGTGTGTGTGTGTGTGTGTGTGTGTGTGTGTGTGTGTGCGCGCGCAGGTCAAGCCAACAGCTTTTCCCCGTTGGTCACAAGGGGACTTTCGGTTTTCCCTTTGGCTCAGGAAGCAAAATTCCCCTCGCTTACTTCGTTTTTCATCCCCTCCTTTTTCTGGGCCCCCTTCTCTCTGAACCGTTCTCTGTAACTAACTTTGGCCTTCTGTTAGCCGGTATTTGAAACTTGGTGCCAGAGTTGACAGCCAGAGCAGAGGTTGGGAACGTGTGAAGTGAAGACCGGCCTGTTGTGGTCAACATGTAGGTTGCTGGGTCCCTGTAAAAACCTTGCTGCCTACTCCTGTCCAGCTTCTCTGGCCTTTGCACGCCTCTAGTGCCATTGTCCCTTTTCCACGCACCGGGAAGGACGCCGAGACATCAAAACCCCGGTTCTAAGAACATCCCCCTCCCATTCTAGGAATATCTCCTTACAGGGTGGTAACTGGACACCCCCCCATTTCTGGACCCCCGTTTCCTCATCTTTTACAGATAGGGATAATGCACCCATCTCTTAGGGATACCAGATGGATGCAATGAGAACTCACATGTTAAAACCCTCACATTAAACAAGCACTTACTCACGTCCTCTCCAGTCCCATGCAACGCCCTGTGCTTAAGGTGGACGGAGTTCTCTCCTTTTTATACAAGGGGTCTAGTGCCAGACAACCCATGCTGTGTCTGGCTTGTGCGTCCTCCAAAGTGGAAAGGAGAGCAAAGCATGGAAGGTTGGCGAGAATATCACCGGCCCTGAAGAGCAGGAAGGAAACGGGTTCTCAGATTTTGACGACAGGACACCAGCCAGGAGGTCTTTCTGTCTCTCTGTCTCTGTCTCTGTCTCTCTCTCAATAGATGAGGAAACGGAGGATTGTAAGGTGATGGAAGCCACGCTGCCAGGCATCTTCCCACCCTCTCTATTTCTGACCTCCTCACCTCTTTTCTTCCCTAGAGGGCGTCTGGGTCAGTGACAATAAGTGTGAGAGAAAGAACAAAAAGAAAGAATCTTCAAGGAGCCAGGACCTTTCCGCCAGACTTCATAAAAATTTAACATGAAAACTTCTGCAGAGTAGAAGGCACATAACACATGCAAATCATATGCTAATCACATGCTAATCTAAAGTCTGGCCCTTAGCGCTCTGACACACACCTGGCTGTAGCCTTGGGGGAAATTCTGGGGAAACCCCTGGGTTCTAGGAAAGGCAGGATTCCCCTTAGGGTCTTGTTATGGAATTTAGGTTCGTTTTAGGAGTTACGTGTGTAATTTGGGATTAGGAACAGCGGAAGTGCAGAGTCATTGGCAGGGGTTACTGCAGGATTCCGACTGGGCTAGGCTTTGATTAGGGGATTGCCGAGGTCTTCCCCTCCTCATCTTCTTCCCATCACCCCTGCACCAGGCTTTGGTTGTACTGCTGCACCCCTGGCTGCCTACCCCCCCCCCATTCTTACGCTCACCACTTCACTGGGACTTCCTAGTTCAATCACCAGAGAGGCTCTGGGTACAATGCCCCAACCTCTCCCCAGTGCCCAGCATTCTCTCATAGATTTTTTTTTGGCCCCAGGAAGACCTCCTGGTCTTAGCCCTAACTAGGTCCCCCCTTGGACTAATGTGACAGCTGCAGGGGAAGCTATGAGAACCTGGTGAGCTGGCAGCTTTATTCCAGAGCGTGGGGAAAGAGCAACAGAACATGAATAAATTCATAGAGCTGGCCCCTTGGCTCCCTGTGAGCCAAGCCCGCTCCCCCCCACCCCACCCCACCCCACACACACCAAACATAACCGCTGCCTCCTGCAGCCTGCCTGGTCACTGCTGCTCACAGCTTGGGCTGAGGATAGGCGCAGATGATGCTCCAGTGAAGAAGCCTGGCATCTGAAAGGGGCTAAGGTGAGGGGATCGAAAGGGGAGTGATGGGAACTAGGATTAGTGGGGTGGGTGAAGAGCTGGGCAGAGAGGGCCTCTGCTGAGTGGAGGGGGGAGAGGGTGGGGAGGAAAGACGAGGGGTGTTGGGACTTGGGGTGGATGAGGCCTGAGGCTCTGCAGGGGAGGCTGGTGTGAACGGAGACCTGCTTTCTCTGATCCATCCATCATGCAGCCTGGGGGAGCAGATCAGGAATTAGACATGCACAGGGCCGACATGGCCCTCAGCCCCCCGAGGAAGACAAATGGTGACAAAGACCTTGAATAAAATTTGTATTTATGGTTGGAGGAGGAGCCCTTCCCCCACGGGCTGCCAATCCTTTCTCTCCCAATCCCTTCAGGCAGGTCGGGACCTTGCCCCACCCCAAACAGGGGCCAAGCCCAACCCCAGTCACTTCTTTCTCAGGATTGCAGAAGGTGTTGCAGGGGGTCCAGGGAAAGAGTACAGGAAAGGAGAGATGAAGAATCACCTCTAGACAACTGTGACCTGGTGTACCTTGTACCTTCTGCTTTACACAACATAGTCCACACACCACGCTCTTGGTGTTTACCTACTCTCCAAGAGGCCTCTCTTGCTGTCTACTGTTAGGTCTCCAAACACCCCTAGATCCTTCAGTCCTAAACCCCACTCTGCCAGCCTCTCACCTTCCATTCCCTGAGAAGATACAGCTCCTGGCTTTCCCTCTGCACTCTGATGAAAGCCAGTGTTCCTTCTTGGCCACTCTGAAAGCAGACATTGTCACCGTTACAGGCAGTGTAGGCTGGCGGCTAATACCTAATCCAAATTTGAATTGTGTTACTGTGCATAATCAACCAAACATCCATTATTGGGAGCCTAATTTCTCTAGATTTTCTCTGATAATAAACAACTGGGGAGGGAGGCTGATGAAAGCTGGTATCAGGGCAAGATTCGGGTGGTGCCAGTCTGGACAGGGCAAGTGAGGATGGTTCTTTCTCACCAGGAGGTCCCAAGGGCTTCAGTCCTGAGACAGGACTGGCTTCTGTGGGTCTCAGATTTTAGGACTAAGACAGAGAGACATACGGATTCCCTCTTCAAGCAGCCTCACACATGTGTACACAAAGACAGCCCACAATTCACAGCCCTGCTCACCCAGGGACAGCAAGGCCAGGGTCTTGGGGCCACCCCACCCCACACACTGTCACAACACACAGACCCACAGCCTACCACTCTGCTTGCAGAACTGCCCCGCCCCCGCGTCTTCCTCACAGTTGATATGTCACATTGGAGTCCGAACACGGACCTGGGTGTCTCTCCGCAGCGCGCCATTTACATTTCTCTCTAGATCTGTCAACCTGTCTAGGCTCCCTTCTCTCTCTCTCTGTCTCTGTCTCTCCCTCTCCCGCTCTGGGGCTGTCAGTCAGTCTCTTTTAGAAGCTTTGTCTCTTTGTGTCTCTTTCGGTCTCTGATTTCTCGGATGTCCGTTTCCTGCTTGTTCCCCAGTCTCTCTCTCTCTCTCTCTCTCTCTCTCTCTCTCTCTCTCTCTCTCTCTCTCTCTCTCTCTCTCTCTCTCTCTCCTTCTCCTTCTCCTATTCCTCTTCCTTCTTCTGCTGCTGCTATGCGACCCCCTAATCTTAGAGGCCAGGTTCCCATTCTGGCCAACAAGTAACAGTTGAATCCTTTGCCATATTCGGTATTTGGTTGGGGGCACCGAGGGACGTGTGGTGGCGAATCGCATTTTATTTCTGTTTTCTGTTTGTTGTATGTGAGCCCCCCACCCCACCCCGCGCCCCCTTGTTTAGCTCCGCGGTCCCCTCTGAGGTCTTCTATGTGCGTTGTAGCCTGATCCCTGTTTACCCCATCACTGAGTCCATCTTCCTCTAAGCTCTGAGAATGCCCAACTCCAGGTACAGGGTGGAAAGTGAGGATACGGTGGGGGCTGAGAATCGCTGCAAAGCCCCGGGTGCAGACAGGGAACCTGGAGACTGGGGGGCTCGGCGGGGAGGTGGGGGGAGGTGGCGCGGCCTGCCCCGCCCCCGCGTTTCCCGCTCTGGGCGCCAGGGGTCGCTCCGCCTGCGGCCGCTTATAGTGGCTCCCGCCGCGCGGCGACTCACACCACCCGCACTGCTGCCGGGGAGGAAGGTTAGGGACGCAGAGAGGGAGAGCGCTTGCGGGAGAGGGACGCCTGCCTGGCTAGGGCTCTGACGAGGGCTGAGGCCAAGGCTGCTGAAGGAGGCAGGTTGTGCTTCCCAAGAGCCAAAGTGCAAAATCGACGAGGTCGCGTCCAGTGAGAGCCCCCCTGCAGCTCACAGCCTGGGACGTCGGGAGAGCGGGGAGAGGTCTCCCGGTCTAGCCGGGAGAAATCAGCGAAGGGCGCCCGGGACCCAGGCACCGCCATCCGCGAGAACGCAACTGTCTGGAGAGCAGGCATCCTAGACCTGTGGGAAACCAGCCGTCCAAGAAGCTGTGGCTCTCAGGCGCCCTGGATCGTTAGAACTGCACCCGAGGGTCACATCAGACTCCAGGTTCTGAACCCTCAAGGGCTGTCCTTGGCCCAACCCACGGGGGAGACCTCCACTCGGACCGGCGGTTTGGGGAACAGCTCCACGGTGACAGGAGGCATCGGCCGGGGCAAGGTGGTCGGGCACAGCCGTCGGGAGATCCGCACCGGGGCCCGAGCCCGCGGAGAGCCCCGGGCCTCCGCCGCCATTGCGCCCAAAAGTGAGGAGGATTTGCTGGCCCTGGCCGCGTCACGGCTGAGCCGCCGCAAGCGGGTGGCGGGCGCGGCCGTCGGGGTGGCCATGGTGCTGCTGCTGCTGGTAGCCATCCCGCTCCTGGTGCACAGCTCCCGCGGACCGACACACTACGAGATGCTGGGTCGATGTCGCATGGTGTGCGACCCCCACGCACCCCGAGGCCAAGGCCCCGACGGCGCTCCCGCCTCGGCGCCTCCCTTCCCTCCAGGTGCCAAGGGAGAGGTGGGTCGCCGAGGGAAGGCAGGCCTGCGGGGACCCCCAGGACCCCCAGGTCCCAGAGGGCCCCCCGGAGAGCCAGGCAGGCCAGGTCCCCCAGGTCCTCCTGGCCCAGGCCCTGGAGGGGCAGCGCCCCCTGCAGGCTATATACCCCGAATTGCTTTCTACGCGGGTCTCCGGCGGCCTCACGAGGGTTATGAAGTGCTGCGCTTTGACGACGTGGTGACCAACGTGGGCAACGCTTACGAGGCAGCCAGCGGCAAGTTCACCTGTCCCATGCCAGGCGTCTACTTCTTCGCTTACCATGTGCTCATGCGCGGTGGCGACGGCACCAGCATGTGGGCCGATTTGATGAAGAACGGGCAGGTGAGATTGATTACCCCTCTCCTTAGCCCCAGATCTTACTAGGGACCTCCTAAAATTCCCTGCACTCAGTCGCAACCCAGCTCCTCCCCTGAAACACTATCAGGTATCCAAGAATGCTAGGCCACCAACAATTGGTCACTTAATTTAATCAGAAGAGGAGGAATGGGGGGCCTGGAAAAGAAAGTCACCTGTCCAAAGTCTCATGGAGCGTTAGAGTGATGTCAGAGCTGGAACTCAGGACTCAAAGCATGCCTCCACATCATGTCTTTGGTGTTTGCCTTACCCTCAGCCCCTTCTCTCTGCCGGTCTTGAGTTGCCTCCTGTCTTTCCTGGGCCAGTCTTCTCGGTCCGTGGGTTTCCCCAGCCCTGGCATGGAATAAGCTATGAGGGAACCTGGTTTCAAGGACTTAGAATGGAATCGTGTTTGGGTAGTGGCCATCTTCCCCCAGGTGGAGTCATTCAGCTTGGATTTTCAAAGAAAAGGTGAAAAAAGGAAGAAAACACCATTTTGCCCATCTGTTAGGTAGCGGTCCTATTTGTTCATCCCCTGGGCCTGGGGCCAAACCTAGACCAAGCCTTGCCCTCAGCTAACACCGACTCTGTAGGCAGCTGTGGGAAACCGGCTCAGGGGCCACATAGGTGGAAGGATGAACCAACTGAATTTTGGTTTGGAAAAGCTAGGAGGCAATGGACAGGAAGAGAGGAGGCCTGGTCTACAGGCTCTACACCCTCCCTGGGAACCTCTCGGATGCCGCTATGTTCTGCTTCAGGGGGTAGTCAAAATCATTGCCACCTAGGTTTGAGGGACTAGCTCCCCCAAAAGACTCCGGCATTTGAACTAGCAAGATGTCATAGACTGGGCAGAGGGAGCTGCCTATACTGTACAGGAAGAGGAAGGTTTGGACCGAGCAGTGACCTCTGAATGTTCCACGGAGGGGGTGGGGCCCTGGTGCATCAGGTCTACTCCTCAGGGCTCCCTAAGCCTTGAGCCCTGCTCTATAGCTGAAAAGCTCCTGGATTCCAAGAGAACATCACCCCTGTTCAACCTTCCGCTTCATCTTTGGGGTCTGTTCCTAGCAAGTCCCTCCCTCCAGAGCCTGAGGAAAGGGAGCTGTTATGGTCTGAGCATCTTCCTGGGGTTGATAGTGAATGGCCACATGATCCAGTGCACCTGTGACTGGGGAATGCCAAAGTCTAAGGAAAGCTTGGTGTCTTTCTTCTTGTGGCACTGAGTAGGTAGATTTGGTCTGTGCCAGGAATCCGGGAGGAGGCTGAGGTGTGTTGGTTTTGGAGGGGGTGGGGTGGCACAGCTTCCACTCTGTATTCCACGGAGCCAGCACTGCGGCCCTGGGAATGGTAAATAATGATTAGAATAATGATGAATAATTAATGATTTAATAACCGGTCCCGGTGGGATGGAAACTGAGGGAAGGGGCCGGCGGTGTGACTGCTGCAGACCAGAGAGCCCGACCAGAGGCAGCCCTCCACACGGTGGGGGACCGGCTGAACACTCCCCAGGGAAACTGGGGCCCAGGAGGCCAGAGAGACACAGTTCACTTTCCTACCGATGTGACACAGGTGTGACACAGGGGTAGATACACGTATTCCCCAGTCCCACAGAAAAGCTAGTTTAGGAATTCCAATTGAGCATGGCCTCCTAGAAGAATCCTGAAAGCTATTTTTATTTTTTTAGCATGAGAATAGCAATTCTACGTAGCATTTTCTATATACAGCATATGGTTCTGAACTCACTCCAGGCGTAATTACTCATTTAATCCTAACCACCTCATGGGATAGGTTCCATTATTATTACCCGCATTGCTCTAAGAGGCCCAGAGAAGGTACATGTGTGCCCCCAAGTCATGTCTGAGAAACCCTGCAGTCTTCTAACTCAGTGGTTCTCAACCTTCCTAATGCTGTGACCCTTTGATACAGTTCCTCATGTTGAGGTGACTCCCAACCATAAAATAATTTTGAAGCTGGGCAGTGGTGGCGCACGCCTTTAATCCCAGCACTCGGGAGGCAAAGGCAGGCGGATCTCTGTGAGTTCCAGGCCAGCCTGGGCTACCAAGTGAGTTCCAGGAAAGGCGCAAAGCTACACAGAAAAACCCTGTCTCGAAAAAACAAAAAACAAACAACAACAAAAAATTTTGTTGCTACTTCATAACTAATTTTGCTACTGTTGTGAATTGTAATGTAAATATCTAATACACAGCTCCTGTGAAAGAGTCATTTGACGCCCATAGGTTGAGAAACGCTTGTTTGGTCCCCCACCGCCCATACCTAAGCCGAACTTGCTCCAGCAGCCACTGGCCTCAACCCCCCAGTTAACTGAGCTCTGCACAGAACATCAGGATGTGGGTCTGTTTTTGTCCTCTCCCCAGGTCCGGGCCAGCGCCATTGCTCAGGATGCGGATCAGAACTACGACTATGCCAGCAACAGCGTCATTCTACACCTAGATGTGGGTGACGAGGTCTTCATCAAGCTGGACGGTGGGAAAGTTCACGGCGGCAACACCAACAAGTACAGCACCTTCTCAGGCTTCATCATCTACCCAGACTGAGCCCAGCACCTTCCCGCACACTCTCATTTGCCCGTCCCTTGGCCCCCTTGCTCCAATCCACATTCACCTCCAGCTAGCTCTACCCAAGGCCCCATCCTCTGAGAGCCTGCGGACTCTCCTGCTCCCCAGGCTACCTAAATGGGCGGATTCTTGGGGCTCAAGGGTTTTAAGTGGCTGGGAGAGGTGGGAAGAGGAGAGCCGCTTAGGGAAGGACCACCTCATTTGTGCTCCAATGAAACCCTGCCACTGAGGGATGGACGGAGGAGGTCACGGCCTTCCCTTCTGCCTGATGCTGGGGAACAGTTTCACTAATGGAGATCAAAGACTCACAGGGAAAAGGGACGCGCCGGCAGCTTGGGAGGGAAAGGACTGATGCGGGAGCCTGTCTAGGTGAGAGGAGACTCCGACACAGGTTAGATACCGGACCTCAGTAGCCACTCTTTCCCTTCCCCTCCTGCATCTCCATTTCTCAGGCTCTAGCCTGGACAGCCTTCCCGTGAACGGGAGGACCCAACGACTTCCTTCCTAGCATTGAAAACCCATTTTGTACAGTCCCCGTTCCACCCCTCTCCAGGCTAGGTCCTGGAGCTACAGATACTGTTACTTCTTCCAATAAAGTGAGGGGATTGTGTGTGGCTGCCTACCTTGGCACAGAGTGGGGACAGTGGCTGACCCTTTTAAATGCCTGATGCCCTTGAAGGACTCCCATGCCCGCTTTCAACCTCAACTAGGACATTGATCTATCCAGTTAAGCCTGGCCAGGCGTGCCTCTCCAGAAGGGGAGGAGGAATGCAGATTTCAGCTCTGATGTGGAAGGTTGAGTAGAAGATTCTAAAGATGGGTTTAGTGGGCCTGCACCGGAAGAGAATTCTAGCAGTTTTCTCGCCTGCCTTTGTTATTGGTCTCTTTGTGGGTTTTCTTTTTGAGATGGGTCATAGTTTTTGGCCCAGGGTGGCCTCCAACTCTTAGGTTCAAGTGATCCTCCTGCCTCAGCTTCCAAGTAGCTTAGGGCCACAGGTGCCCAACTAAGAGTTCTGATAGAGGTACTCTAGATGAGGAAATAGCTGGTGGCCCCTGGAGTGAGACTCATCTCAGAACAGGCTCCACAGTTTCCGCTAAGGCACTCAGGAGTTTGCTGAGAAGGTGGTGGGCGGGCGTGGGAAGACGGGACAGCTTCTGTAGAGGAGCACTTTGTCCCCTCACTGGAGCACACTGCCACCATGTGGACCACTGGAGAGCAACAGCAGCAGTGGCCCTATTGGGACACTAGGTTTACAGAAACTTTATTCAAGGGGAAAAGGGTGTTGGCTCCCAGTCCAATGGGCAGAACAACAATAAATACGACTAAATAGGAAGGGATGGGCGAAGCAGAACAGAAGCTCCGTGGAGGCTGTAGTCACGATGGAGAGTCCTGTGGGACCACAGAACCCACTGGAATGAAACGCTAGAGAGAGAGAGAGAGACTCTGTCACGTTCCCTTACTTCTTGGCAAAGGAACCAAGGCTAGCCCCCAGCTCTGTCCCGTGGGTTTGCTGGGCAGTGCGGTCTGCCTATAACTGAAGGCTCACCAGAGCGTCCTGCCGGTCAAGCAGCGTGGCCACAGGGTTGGTGCAGACCCGGGTGGGCCCAGGAGGTGGGATTCGGCTAGTGTAGAAGGCACACTCATCATCCAGGCGAGCCTCATGGAAGCAGTGGATGGCGGTGAGGCAGGCTCTGAGGCGCTGCCTCAGAGCCAGAGTTCGAGGGGCCAGGCTGCTGGGGCCTGGAGGCCATGGAGAATTTAGAGACCCTCTGGAGTTACAGTCTCTCCAGGGGCTGACTCTTCCCCTCCCCCAGCAGCACAGCCAGTTAGCATGGGGCAGGAGAGCTCTTCAAGGGGGGCCAGAGGAAAGAAAGTGTGGCATTGCCCAGGCGGTGCGCACGCCTTTAATCCCAGCACTCGGGAGGCAGAGGCAGGTGGATCTTTGTGAGTTCGAGGCCAGCCTGGTCTACAGAGCGAGATCCAGGACAGGCTCCAAAACTACACAGAGAAACCCTGTCTCGAAAAACCAAAAAAAAAAAAAAAAAAAAGAAAGAAAGAAAGCATAGCATTGCCCAGTGCAAGGCAGGGCCCACTCCCAAAGACATGGAAGCTTTGCTTCACACCCTTTCCAGCCAATTCCTTACCTGACTGCCTGCTGGGGACCTCAAAGACAGGACTGAGTGGATAGGGGGGCTGGCACAGAGTGGGCTTTGTGAAGAGAAGGTCAAGCTGGTGGTTGCTGGAGGCCCCTGACTGCAGCAGGACTGTGAGCTAGACTCTGGATTTCTAGCTTCCAGAGGGCAGGCTGCCGAAGGTCTCAGCTCTATCCTAGGGCAGGCCCCAAGGGGTCCAGCCTGTCCTTGGGAACGAGGCAGAAGGGGTCCAGGCAGTGCCGGAAGGCAAGGCTCTGGGGGCTCTGGGGGCTCCGGCCCAGCTATCCAGCATGGTACTGGGGGCTCTGGTTCTGTGGCAGAGCTGGCCTGAACCACCTTAGTCTCCTCCCCAGGGCAGGCCTGTGGCTCCTCACGTTCTTCTGCAAGGTATGACCCTGTCACACCAGAGTGTTTTGACAGTCCGAGAAGGGAAGTTCCAGAACTGTGTTCTGGAGCAGTCAGAGTTCTAGAAATTTCAGCCAGCTGGGGCTGAAGTTCGGTCATCTCTAGAGCAGAGCCTCCATTAAGAGGGGCACCTCTGCCCACTGCCAGCTCCTCTATCTCCTGTCGCAGAAGCTGCTGTAGAACACTGATGCGCTGCGGTGGGAGAGAGCATCCCAGGGTGTCACCGCTGTGTCCACGGGGTCTCCCCACACTGTCGTCTCCCCGACCTGTCCTCCCGGCTCCCCCCTGCCAGTCTTCTCATGGTGCAGAAGCCAAAGGTGCCGTCACTACAGGCCCACCTGCATCTTTAGCTCCTGGAGGTTGGGGGTTTTATCGGGGTGAGGGCCAGAAGTGCTTGCCACGGATCCCTTCTGTGACATGCTGCGACTCTCCTGGTCAAACAGCTTTACAGCGATCTGTTCCTGCCACACAGAGGGGAAGGGGGTGGGTGAGAAAACCAGAGTTAAGATGGGGAGACTGCCCACACCCTCTCCAGGAATGGGTCAAAGCTCTCTAGTGGCTCTAAAAATCAGGTATGGTAGTCCAGGCCTATAACAGAGGTGATACTAGCTCTCAAGAAGCTGAGGCAGGAGAATCAAAAGTTCGAGGCCCAGGTTGGTGAGATGTTCATACATACATACAAGAAATTTCTTCAAAGTCTCAGACTAGCAGAAGACAAGAGACAGAGACAGACAGACAGACATTCTAAACATAGGATAAGAAGGGCAGATGGAGAGGCAAGAGGAAGGCAGATCCTTTAGACAGTACACCTACCTCAAATCACAGGGCTGCCAACCCTCCAGGCCAGCGGGACAGCATCACAGACCTCAGTACAGGAAGGCTTTGGACACTTACCCAGGGCAGGGCAGGCTCTTCAGGGGAGCGATGAGGGGACAGATGAGGGGAGAGACCACTCGGCCACTGGGCCTGCGTCAGACAGGACAGGTCACCCATGGGTAGGACACAGTCTCCTCTCACCTGTCTTACTACCAACCCCCCACCCCCACAGTGCCTGCCCCCTCCCCCCCTCCCTCCCTAGTCTTGGCCCCCACCAGTTGCCTCCTCTGTTCTCTTACCTGCTGCTGAACTCTGGGTAATGATCGGAGCGGTGTGAAGTGGGTTTTCGACCAAATGTTGATCTTTTTCAAGGATGAATATGCGGTCTGGGGAGAGACGTGGGGGGTGAGCGGGGCTCTCTAGCCAGACTCTTCTGCTCCTGCCCAGCCCAAGAGTTGTCGATACAAACCACAGCTGAGAGGCCTGGGGAGAGAACACCCTGAGCCCGTCTAAAGGTGAGGGGTTGGTGACAAAGGGTGACACTACATGGCCAGGCATGAGCTGGGCTACAGGGGCAGGAGAAGGGGTTGTGTGGGTGTCGCCATCGCCCCGTGGAGGAGAGAGGCAGGAAGAGTGGCCTTTCTGAATTCACCTTCCTATGTCTTGTTCTCCCCACAGCAGCAGAATATATATTCTCATAGCCAAGAGGCCGGCTTGGAACTTGTGATCCTCCTGCCTCTACCTCCCAAGGCTGGGATTGCAGGTGTGCCACCATGTGCAGTACTTGCATGGTGCTTTTAAGGGAAACCAAGTATCTCTCCCCATTCACACTTTCTCCCCTGGGCTTTCCATTCAGCCCACGAAAGAGCCAAGGAGTCACACTGGTGTGTTCCTTGGCTCCTCTCACCTGCTGCCACTGTGACTCATCACCTCTCCCTCTTTCCTAGGCTTCCATCTCACTGGCCTATTTTGCCGGCTCACAAGCACTAGCTGTATCCTCTCCCCAGGGCCTTCGCATCTGCAGCCCTCTTGGTTCAATAACTCTATGGCCTTCCCTTTTTATCAGTATGGTTCACGTCCTCAACTCCTGGTCTTCACTTAAACCTCATCTTCTCAGTGACTGTGCCCTAGCCAAACTACATTTTATAAAAACAGAGTGATTAGCATCCCTTTTAAAAAACATTAAAAAAATAATTTTTTTAAAAAAATTTATGTGTAGGTGTGTTTGGGTGCCCACGAAAGCCAGAAGAAGGCAGTAGATCCCCTGAGATGGGAATCATAGGCAGTTATATAAGTTGGCCAATGTGAGCTAAGCTACCGGTCCTAAATATTAATCTATTATTAAAACCCACCTTCTAGTTTTGTTTTTTTGATTTTTTGTTTTGTTTTGGTTTTGGTTTTTCGAAACAGGGTTTCTCTGTATAGTTTTGCGCCTTTCCTGAAACTCACTCTATAGCCCAGGCTGGCCTCGAACTCACAGAGATCCGCCTGGCTCTGCCTCCTGAGTGCTGGGACTAAAAGCCTGTGCCACCACTGCCCGGCACCATCTTTTAGTTTTAAAGACAGGGTCTTGCTGCATAGCCCAGGCTGTCCTGGAATTCCCTGTGGAGCAGCCCAGGCTGTCCTCTCACTTGCAATGCTCCTGCCTCCAGAGAGCTGGGTTACAGTCACGTACCACCATGCATGGCTCTAAACTACCAATTTATGACAACAATTTCCCCTCCCAAATCCTTCAGTGACTTAAGTATTTAATTTTAGAGAGACGGTACCACCTCCTGACATCCTATATTTTATTTTATATTTGTGGGGTTTTTTTGTTTTGTTTTGTTTTGTTTTTTTTTTTGCTTCCCTCTTCTGGAATATGTATATTCTGAACCTAGAACCATGGCTGCATTCAAAAGCCAGTTAGTAAATAATTGAAGGAAATTGTTTTTGTGGGTTTTTCGAGACAGGTTTCTCTGTGTAGCCCTGGCTTTCCTGGAACTCACTCTATAGACCAGGCTGGCCTCAAACTCATAGAGATCCGCCTGCCTCTGCCACCCGAGTGCTGGAATTAAAGGCTTGCGCCACCACCACCTGGCAGGAATTAATATTTTTGATTGGTAAGAATTGGATGTGTCTAGGCCTTAGCACTGATTTCATGGTGACACATGCATGCCAGGCTGTCACCTCTCTCCCCAGGCCCCAGACACCTAATAAAGGGAGTCAGATCCACTCTGAAGTGGACTTGGTCCCAACCCCAGCAAACTAAGACCTAATAACATCCTGAGTCCCAGGTCTGCCGACTCTATCCCCGATTCAGTGCATCTCCTGAACACCTACCCCCACTCCGGGAGGGTCCCATCTCACCCTGGTGTGCGTCCTTTCTCCAGTCTCTCTTAATGGCACCCGTTGAGCCAGACCCAGTAGGGCTCTTCCTCCTTCACCCGAATGAGGGACAGCCTCAGGTTCTGCTGTGAGGGGTAAAGGAGGAGGAGACAGGACATTTGCTGTAGCGTTCAGAACATCAAAGCCTACCCATTCAGCACCCTCTTAGAGCCCAGTAAAATCTTGGCAAACACCAATCAATCCAAATGCTCTGAGTAGGCTGGAAGTGACCAAGACTCCTAAGGGACTGGGATAGAACACAGTGGAAATTCAGCTTTGCAGGGAGAGGGCCGGAACAGAGACACGGGACAGCTAGGCCCGCCTCTGACCTAGGCAGGCGGTCTCGGCCCCTGTTCTGTGTGTATGAGTGTGTGTTTCTGGGATGTGACAGCCAGGCAAGCACTCCACCACCAACTCCCACTTCTTCTGACCTAGCCTCCCGCCTCTCCACCGCCTCACCCTGCTTTTGCTCCCTAAGGCCTGCTGACCGTTTTCTTGTCTCGTTCCTGGTGCATCCTGTTAACCCACCCTTGCCTTTTTGTTCTAGATCCAGACACACTCACCAGGCTGAACGGGGGTCTTCGGGAGCGATCTGGAGGGCTGGCTTGCTGACGTCCTGCTGACAGTAAGTACAACAGCCATCCCTGAGAGTCAAGCAAGGCTGGGCATTTGCTAAGTGCTTTACCAACAACATCTCATGGCATTCTCACAACAGCCTCCAGTGGTACAAATGTTATCCTGGCTCGCTGTTACAGACCTCGGATACGTAAGACAAGCTTGGACGACTAGCAGTGGTTAAGGGTCAGGAGTTCAAACCCACTTATTGTCAGTTTATGCTGTAGCCAAAAGAAACAGCATCTCACATGCCCAGCCCTCTGTTCCTTCATATTAAGGCCTGGCTAGGAAAGCCTGACCCCTGTTCCAGGACCTGACCTGACATGTTTTGCACATCCCCTCCTGGGCTGAAAGGAAATCTACACCCTCTCCTTACCTGCTGTTACCACATGTCTCTCTTCTTAGTTCCTGTAAACTGGGGCGAGTGGAGGAATGAAAAGAAGGTCCTGAAGGCGGATTCTGAGCCAAAGCAAGACAGGAAAGCAGAGTGAAAAGTAGGCATCAAACTAGACACGAACCCCAACCCACCTCTCCCACAGAACCCATTTTCATCGTGAGGTACTGTCCCAGGAAGAAGTTTCTAGAAAGACTAAGTGTCAGCCCCTCAAGGGTACTCACCAGAGCCTCTAACCTCTGTGGGCACAAAGTGCGGCCTCGGGGTCCTGATCCCTCCAGTCTTGAGAAGCAGGAAGCCCTGGCAGGATCTGGTTGATGAACAGGGGTCCTGGGAGCCAGGTATGCTGAAGACCGAGCAATCTGGGATGCCGAGAGAGGCTATCAGCAAGAGCTCAGAATTCCCCACCTAGGTCCACCCCAGCCTGGCCTCACATCCTTCTCATTACCTGGCCCCTCCGGGTGGTGCCTCCCTTGCTCCCTCGAACTAGTACTCTCTGAGCCAGACTGGACTGGCGCCCCAGGGGACAGCTCTTCACCCCCTCACCTGACAGGATGGTGGCCAGGGCTGCAGGGTCAGCGACAAAATCTATAGCCCCTGTAGCCTCTGAAAGGGAAGAGACAGGGTTAGAAGGAACAGCCGCAGGGGAGGCTGAGGGGCAGGGGACCCTAGCAACCCTGAGCAAAACATGTCCAAGCCAGGCCTCATGGTGCACACCTGCAAACCCAGAATTTAGGGTACCAAGGCAGGAGAACCAGGTGTTCAAGACCAGCCTCTCCAGCATACAGAGCTCAAAGCCAGCCCGGGCTATGTAAGACCTTGAGAGATGGGAGAGGGAGAGATGGGGGAGGGAGAGATGGGGGAGGAGATCTTTCGATTGAATCTAGCTCATCAAATGTCTGAAGAATTTCATGTAAGCTATTACTCTAACCATTGGAGCAAAAGATAAACCAAGTTTTTTTCTTACAGAAGATATCACTGGGGGCTGGAGAGATAGATGATTTAGTGATTAGGAGCACACACACACTGTTCTTGCATAGGTTCCCAGCACCTACGTCAGGTGGCCTATAACTCCAGTTCCAGGACAATCCAATGGCTCCAGCCTCCACAGGCACCTGCTCTCACACACACATACCCACACACATACACATAATTCAAAATAATCCTTTTTTAGGGGCTGGAGAGGTGGCTAAACAGTTAAGAGTACTGGCTGCTCTTCTGGGAGACATGGGTTCTGTTTCTGGCACCTACACAGCAGCTCACAGCTGGCTATAACTTCAGCTCTAGGGTATCCAATGCCCTCTTCTGATCTCCATGGATGCTGCACTCACATTGACTCACAGAAAATGAAAATAAAATCTTTTAAAAACATACCTGCTATTGAAAAGGAAGGCGTTCAAGCTGAAATATGGACAGATTGTAAAGAATCAGCACAACACTGAGCAAATGACCGTGACTGGGTTGCTGAAAAGGCTTCCACACTGTCTCACTGTGTAGCCCTGGCTGGCCTGAAACTCGCTATGTAGACCAGGCTGGCCTGGAATTCACGGAGACCACCTGCATCTGCCTCCTAAAGTGCTGGGATTAAAGGCATATGCCACCATGACAAGCAACAGATGACATTTTGCTGAAGTAAAGGGATGGCTTCTTAGAGCAAAGAGCTTTCAGGACAGGGTCTAGGACTCTTACAGTATGCAAGAAACCAGTGGGTGTGCAAACCCCCCAAATCCCACGCTGCCTTTCCCATTCTCACTCAACCAAGTAGGCTATTCCCAGGCCTCCAACAGGTACCTGTCTGGGGGTGAGGCACAAGCCCCACATTTGGTCCCCCAGAGCTAGGCTTGAGTTCTTCCAAAGGGTTCCGGAGTTGAGTGATCCCCCCTAATCTTTGTGATTTCTCTGTCTGGTTTGAGGTTTTTGGTCTGAGGCCTGCTGAGTCGATGAGCGGACGTTGAGTACTGAGCGGTGGTTTCTGAGCCAGTCTCTGAGGGGAAAAGGAACAAGAAACTGGGGTTCAGCACTGGGGTGCATTGCTAACGTGAGCTGCCTCCATGTTATTACTCTCTTCACCCATCAAGCCCCTCTTACCCTTGGATCTTGGTTCTCCTGGTCCAGAGAGCACGACTTGACTGATGAAAAATCTGAGCATCTTTGAGAGAGTACTGGAATCTTGCTAGGGGTGGGAGATACACCTCGGAGGAGGGGATCCTTCCTAGTGTGGAGGGTAGTCATGGCGGCTGTAATGGAGACGGGAGAAGGCAGACAGGACTGAGGACCAAAGCAAGGCATGGGGGCTGGTATCCCTGATTCTTCCACCTTGGTCCCGATCCATGCGCCTAGAGGCCCGCACCGGCAGCAAGGCCGCTCTTGGGGCTGACTCCTCCAGACACCCCAGGACTCCAAACTGCTGTCCTCCCTAAGAACCGCGACAGGACTCATCCCCTCGGCGATCCCGTGCCGCACCTCTCCAGGCGCCCCTCGGGGCCACCTGGGCTTTCTCAGCTTTTTCGCCGATTTTCTGGGTTCCTGCTGCGGCTGCGGCTGCGGCTGCTTCCCCGGTTTGTAAAATACGCCAGGCTTGTGATTGGCCAGTCCCCGCTGACGCGGAGTCGCGTGACGTCACGCCCGGCCACCCAATCCGCAGGGGCCGAAGGCGGGGCCGGAGAAGGAGAAGTTGTCGAACTGCTCTCTGGCTGGGAAAAAAACTGACCCGCTCTCTCAGCCAATCCGAGAGCGGAGCGCGAGTGGCAGGATTGGAGGAAAGCCAGGGAGGCTGCAGTTCGGAGGCCCGGGAAGGCGAATCTGGGCTGCAACGGGCATTATCGTCCTCTCGCGAGACCTGGAGCCAGCCAAGAAGGACCGCGGGATTGTGGGAAGGGGTGGTCATCGAATCCTGTGGACCACACTGTGGATGTAGCAGTGCAGGGCCGGGACTGTTCCAGGAAGCGTGGGCACGGCTTGCGGGAGATGAGGCACTGCCCCAATGGGCGAGAGGGCCGGAGGTGGCTGTGCTGAGCACCACAGGAACCAGGAGCCAGGAATCGTCTGTCCACTCGGACCCCACAGCTTGGTGGGTGTGGTTAGACGCAGTGTGGCTGGAGCCCGGTTGAGCAGCCTTGAAGGGCTCCCCCCTCATGGCTGGGGTCTCCGCACCTTCAGGTCGCCTTTCCCTAATCTGGAGAGAGGGCTCACCTGCTGCTCATTGGCATGCAGGTGTGAGGCTGCTGGATGGAGATTGGGAAGCAGACAATGTCTCACCCCGACCCGCACACACAAAATCTCTATCCCAGACGGGCCTCAAACCCGCAGCCTCCTGCGTCAGCTTCCCCTGTGCTAGGATTGCACGCGCCCTGCATAGACAACAGTTTGAAGTTTAAAGGACGCGGATACACAAGCCAGGAACATAGGCGTTATTCGTTAACTGCTTCTGGACCTCCTCTTCCATACCCCATTTCTTTTCATGCCTACAGACTTTGCCTTTAAGCATTTTTTAGAATTCAGCTGTTTAGCCATATAAAGTGTGTTCAGAGGCAGGCGGATCTCTGAGTTCCTAGGTCATCAAGTCAGATTGGAAGTATACTCGCTAAAAAGGGAGTATTAGGCCAGCCAGGATTAAATAATGAGACCCTGAATTAAAAATAGAAAGACTATCTTTTTTGTTTGTTTGTTTGTTTTTTCCGAGACAAGGTTTCTCTATCTAACAGTCCTGGCTGCCCTGGAACTCGCTCTGTAGACTAGAAGGGACTCGAACTTACAGATATCCACCTGCCTCTACCTCCCGAGTGACTTAAACTGTCTTAATATATATATATATACACATATGTTGAGATATAGATAGATGTCATATATCATATATAGATTTATATAAGCTATTTCATTATCACCACCTTAGTCCACCACATTTATGTAGGGAATTGCATTTATCTTCCAAATAGTCTCTTTGCCCAACCCCTCCCGTCTTTGTTTATTTTAATATGTTTATTGAAAATAAATTTTTTATGCAATATATTCTGATAACGGTTTCCTTTCCCCAAAATCTTCCCAGATCCAACTCCACACCCTTTCTTTCTCTAGAAAACAAACAGGCTGGTAGTGGTGGACTCAGGAGACAGAGGCAAATGGCCTACAGAGGCAGCGCAGTTCCAGGACAGCCAGGGCTGCACAGAGAAACCCTGTCTTGAAAAAAAAAAAAGAAAAGAAACAGGCAAACAAAACAAACACACCAGAATGAAAAAGAAAAAAGCCAGAGACGGGTAATGCCTGGGGGGCGCTCACCAACCTAAGACAGAGCGCCTGTGTGGCCTGGGCAGGCGTCTCCATGATGGGTAAGGTGACCTGGTGACGTCACACACAACCTAAGTCAGAAGCTCATTATTTAGTAAAAGGGGGACCTGTAGGGCCCTGGCCCCCGTTTTGGGTAACTGTTGCCTTGCTTGCTGACCTTGACCTTGATATCCTCCCTATGCTAATTCCCTGCTGGGTTCCACCCTCCTGAATGCTTAAGGGAAGTTCCTTGTCTGTGTATCCTGCATAATGGGCGTTAACAGCCTAGATGCAAGATTGTAAAACATCGGTAGCGAACTTCTGCCCTCCGGGGTTCGCCCATTGTGCTGTAAGCCTTTATTTAAGACCTCTTCCCTCCTTCAAAAAACAACGTTCGGCATTAAAAAAAAAAAAAAAAAAGGCCTGGAGAGATGGCTCATAGGTTATGAGCACAGACTCCTCTTCCAGATGTCCTGAGTTCAATTCCCAGCGACCACCATCTGTAATGAGATCTAGTGCCCTCTTCTGACCTGTTGTCATACATGATGTATACAAAATAAACAGATAAATCTTAAAAAAGAAAAAAAGCTTCAGAAGCACATGCGCGCACGCGCGCGCACACACACACACACACACACACACACACACACACACACACACCTTACCCATAAAATCACAAAATTGGAAAACATAATATACAAACAAAAGACTAGTTAGACAAAAAATGACCAAACAAAGCAATATGAAACAAAAAAATCTACATAAATATCATTGAGTTAGTTTTGGGTTGGCATGGGGCCCACCCCTAAGTGTGGTTAATATACCCAGGGAGACTCCCTTTGGGAAAACTAATTTTTCCTTTGCAAGTTGTCAATTGGAGATAGCTTCTTACTTAGGGACTGGAGCCCGTGTCCTCTTCCACCTCTCAGTGATGGAACCCAGTCTGGCTGGAACCTGTGCAGGCCCTGTGCATGAGGCTCAGTCTCTGTGAGTTCCTTTGTGTGTCAGGAAGAAGCCATTGCCTTGGAGTTTTCAGTCCCCTCTGGCTCTTACAGTCTTTCTGCCTGCTTTTCTGAATAGTTCCTTGAGCCCTGGGGGGAGCCCCCAGTCATTCTGTCTAGTGAATCCATTCTTATGGTAGCTAGAGAAATTTTTCCAAAATGCAAATCTGGTAACTGCTGTGCCTTGGTGACTAACACACTCACGCCTAACCTTTTGTGCCATGCCACTCTGCCCCCTTGCACTCTGCCTTCTGTGAGGAGAATCCTTGAAAAGAAGCTGTGTCCACGAAAGCTAATTAAAACTTCAATGACTGAAGCCGTTGGAATGTTGGAGCTCAGAAGCTAACTACAATTTCTCTTAGGCCATGTTTAGCCCCCACACAGAGCCATTGCTTGCCCACCTACCATCCAAACTACAGGAGGAATGTGTTAAACTTGTGGGATGTATTAACAAAACCCAGTTCTCCACCCATTAAAGAGCTAAAAATGCTGTTAGATGCCATCGGAGGCCTATAGTTTAGATTCCCTTACATGGGCTAACACACCTTTCTGATATTTCCACTAATGTATTTTTATTTTACTTAAGATTTATTTTATTTGTGTATTTTGCCTGCATATATGTATGTGCACCACATGCATGTCTGATGCCCACAGAAATCAGAAAGCATCAGAGTCCCTGGAACTGGAGTTATGAATGATTATAAGCCAACATGTAGGTTCTGGAAATCAAACCCAGGTCCTCTGCAAGTACAAGAGGTGCTCTTAACCACTGAGCCGTCCCTCCAGTTTCCACCAGTGTGTTTTTAAAATGTCTTGAAGGGCAGGATGTGGTAATGCACACCTTTAATCTGGATGTAGAGGCCTACAGGTCCCTGTGAGTTTGAGGCCAGCTTTGTCTACACAGCAAATTCCAGGCCGGCCAAAGCTAGGTAGTAATACCCTGTCTCAAAAGTGAAATAAAATGCATTAAAAAAATAAAATGCCTTGATTTATAACTTACTTTGTTCTACTGTTGTAAAAACACCATGCTTTCACCTTGGAATAGTGGAACTTGGGGTAACCTAAATGCATAGTCACTAGAATTTGGAACCAGAATAAACTACCTCTTACTGTCTTTGAGTTTGAAACCTGTGTTTTTGCATTGACACTAATTCCATGACCTCATCTAAGTCCTCAGGTCTCTCACACTTCCCCTAGTGCCTCTGGAATGCTTCCTTGCTCTCATTTTGCCTAGTTATGCCTCCAAATTAATGTCCGTTGTTACATCTTCAGGGAGGCTTTCCTGGAACCCTTCCACACACAAGCCGCCACAGTCTGCGAAAGATGCCTTGGTTACCAGCCCTCTGTACCCTCTGAGCTGTCTGGCAAACCGGTTATGTGTTCTCCAGGTGGTGTTCATTAACTCAGAGCATGTATGTAGCTCAGCTGCTAATTATGTATTCATCAATGAGAATACAATGAGTATTAAACTCTGCCTTTCCTGATAGACGGTGATGAGATGAACCTCTATTTCAGAGGTTCTCAACCTTCCTAATGCTGTGACCCTTTAATACAGTTGTGTTGACCCCTCAACCATAAAATTATTTCATTGCTACTTTATAACTAATTTTGCTACTGTTATGAATTGTAATATAAATATCTGATATACAGGAGATCTGATATGCTACCCCAAGGGGTCACAACCCACAGGTTGAGAACTGCTGCCCTAGTTCATTTGCCTCCATATGTCCAGTGGTTTGCAGTGAGTGTTTATAAAGTCCTAAATCTTTGCTGAATAAGTTAATGGATAAATGAATAAATGATTGAATGGGTGCATGGAGAAACAGGGAAAACCTGTAAGAAGTGATATCCTAGCTCTTGGAAGGCAAAGGCAAAAGGAACGTGTTGAAGGCCAATCAGGGCTACAAAGTGAGACCCTGTCTCAAAAATATGAAGGTTGAGTGACGTGCTTGTAGTGCGAGCATGAGGACCTGCGTTCTCTGCCTAGGACCCACATAAAAAGCTGGGTGTGGTGACTCCTGTTCTGATCCCAGTGCTGAGCAGGCATAGAAAGGGAGATCTCTAGGCCTTGCTGATCAGCCAGCTTAACTTAATAATGGAGACCTAGATTCTAGTGAGACTTAAAAATATGTATATATTGTCGGCAGCAATAAGTTTGCTGCCTTAATCTTAAATGCCCTTTTTTTGTCCTGTCCCAGTTATGCTGTGTTTGCATAAGTTGTTTGTGTGAAAATGCGCAGTTGGGTTCTTAAATCTATATAAATTAAAGCCATCACACTGGCCCAATTTTATGTTTAATTGATACATAATAATTACACATATATTTGGGACATATTTGGTGGTTTTAAATGTGTATAAATTTTGTGGTGATTTAATTATTTAGCCATTAAATATTATTTATTTGGAATGAGACCACTCAAAATCTTGTAACCATTTTGAAATACGTGATTTTTTAAAAAATTGGTCTCACTTTATAGCTCTGGTTAGCCTGGAACCCACAGAGATTTGCTTGTTTGTTCATCCAGAGAGCTGGGGTTCAGGGCATACACCACTATGCCTGGCCTAAAATGTACCATGCGTTATGGTGTTGGAGAGATGGTTCAGAGCTTAAGAGCACTTGTTATTCTTGTGGGAGGACCTAGCATTCATGGTGGCTCACAACCATCTGGTAGTCTGGTGTGGTGATATTTTGTTGTACTCTAATAAAATTTGCCTGAAGATCAGAGGACAGAGCTGCCACAGAGTTAAACATAGAGGTCAGGCAGTGATGGCACACACCTTTAATCCTAGCACTCTGGAGGCAGAGATCCCTCTGGATCTCTGAGTTCAAGGCCACCCTGGATTACTTGAGATTGATCCAGTGTAGGAGAGAAGCAGAGCCAGGCAGTGGTGGCACACACCTTCAATCCCAGTATCTGGGAAGCACACACGCCATTAATCCCAGCACTAGAAAGGTTGAGACAGGAAGTGAAATGGCTGGGCAGAGAAAGGCATATAAGGCATGAGAAGACAAGAACTAGACCCTTTCGGCTGAGGACTCAGAGGCATTCAGTCTGAGGATGGAGATCGGCTGAGGAGTTGATGAGGTGAGTTCCTTTGTGGACTGTGGCTTGTTCCTTTGTCTCTCTGCTCTTTCATCATTTACCCCAATATCTGGCTCCGGGTTTTTATTATAAGACCATTTAGGATTTGTGCAACAGTCTGGTTCCAGGGAATCTGATGTCCTCTCCTCGCTTTCCAGGCATCAGGCGTGTACATAGTGCATGAGCATGCAGGCAAATAAAAAAATGAAGAAGTCATTAAAAAGTTTTTGAAGAGCAGGCATGGCAGTGCACACTTCAGCACTCTGGAGGCATAGGCAGATCTCTGTGAGTTCCAGGCCAGCCAGACTCTACATAGCAGACTCTGTCTTAACAATAACAAAAAGAAACACATACTTTGTTAACTCTAATCACCAAAATCTGTTCTTCCTCTCTAACGGTAACATTGCCGCCAATATTTCTACTTGATTTTGTTGAGTTGTTTTTCTTACTATTTTTTTTAGGGGAGAAGGCTTTAAGACAGGGTTTCTCTGTGTAGACCCGGTTGTTCTGGAACTCACTCTGTAGACCAGACTGCTCTCCATCTCAGAGATCTGCCTGCCTTCCAAGTGCTAGGATTAAAGGTGTGTGCCCCCACCACCCGACTTTTTTCTTATTTATTTATTTATTGGTTTTTTTGAGATAGGATTTCTCTGTGTAGCCCAGGCTGGACTCGAACTCACAGAGATTTACCTGCTGGGATTAAAGGTGTGCGCCACTACCACCTGACTTTTATTATACAGAATTGTCTACTTTATTAACATTAAGGACAAACACCGGCCAGTGGTGGCCCACATGACTTCCTAATGCCTCCTGTTAGGTGGTTCCCATTCGAACTTGACCTGATTGAAACATTGTCTGCCAGATTTCTGTCCTATATATTGCTCTGTTTCTAAAGATTTTTTGTTGTTGTTTTCAGTTTTCCAAGACAAAGTTTCTCTATATAAGAGTCTTGGCTGTCCTGGAACTTACTCTGTAGATTGTTAGGGGATATTATTTTAAGATGCGTTACTTTTGTTTATGCTGTGAAACATTTATTCAATGATGTAAAGGTGTGTTGCATTCTTTTATGTTGTATTTAACTCTGTGAAGCTGTGTTACTGTGCCTGTATAAAACACCTGATGGTCTAACAAAGGGTTGAACAGTCAATAGTGAGGCAGGAGAAAGGACAGTCAGAGCTGGCAGGCAGAGAGAATAAATCGAAGGAGAAATCTGGGAAGAAGAGATCTAGGAGTGAGAGAAGGAGGAGGACATCAGGGGCCAGCCACCCAGCTACACAGCAAGTCACGGAGTAAAAAAGAAAGGTATACAAAACTAAAGAAAGGTAAAAATCCAGAGGCAAAAGACAGATGGGTTAATTTAAGAAAAGCTGGCAAGACAGCCAGGCGGTGGTGGCGCACGCCTTTAATCCCAGCACTCGGGAGGCAGAGCCAGGCGGATCTCTGTGAGTTCAAGGCCAGCCTGGGCTACCAAGTGAGTTCCAGGAAAAGGCGCAAGCTACACAGAGAAACCCTGTCTCGAAAAACCAAAAAAAAGAAAAAAAGAAAGAAAGAAAAGCTGGCAAGAAACAAGCCAAGCTAAGGCCTGGCATTTATAATTAAGCCTCTGTGTGTGATTTATTTGGGAGCAGGGTGGCAGGCCCCCAAAAAAGCAAAAACACCAACAGTAAATCAGGCTGGCCTCAAACTCACAGAGATCCACCTGCCTCTGCATGCACCACCACTGCGCAGCAGATTTATTTATTTTTATTTTATGTGCATGGAATTTTGCACTATCTTTGTGCCTGGTTACCTCGGAGGCCAGAAGAAGGGTATGAGCTACCATGTGGGTGCTGGGAACTAAACCACAGTCCTCCAGAAAAGCAGTCATTGCTCTTAGCCTACCAGCCATCTCAGTCCCTCCCCCACCCTGTAAATTACTCTTTACTTTGTTAATTAGTAAGAATAGGGGACTGGGGAACATTGAGATTATGTAAATACTACATTACTCATCAAACTTACCTCTTATCAGAATGAAGCCAAGAATTGTTATCTAAACTGTGGACTACTAACCAGTCATCATCATCATCATTATTATTATTATTATTATTATTATTTGAGATAAATTGTCACTATGCCTCCCAGGCTAATCTGTGTAGCATATCAAATGCCTTGAACCAGTTAGTGAGTCTCTTGCCTCAATCACCTAGGGCTGGGGTTACAAGTGTGCACTACCACACCTGGCTAACATTGCCTGTTCCCACACTCAAAGTTCTTTGATCTGGTTAGAGAACTTACAAGAAGTTGTCTTCCACTTTTGAGTGTGACTTGATCATGATGGGTTTTTGTTTGCTTGTTTGTTTGTTTGTTTGTTTGTTTGTTTCAAGACAGGGTTTCTCTGTGTAGTTTTGGAGCCTGCCCTGGATCTCACTCTGTAGACCAGGCTGGCCTCAAACTCACAGAGATCCACCTGCCTCTGCTTCCCATGTGCTAGGATTAAAGACGTGTGCCACCACCACCTGGCCTTATTATTGGTTTTTCAATACAGGGTTTCTCTATGTAGCCCTGGCTTTCCTGGAACTCACTCTGTAGACCAGGCTGGTCTTGAACTCATAGATATCTATCTATCTCTGCCTCCCAAGTGCTGGAATTAAAAGCACTTCAAAAATTCTACCAGGGAATTCCTACAACTGATAAACACCTTTAGTAATGTGGCAGGATACAAGATTAACTCAAAAAAATCAGTAGCCCTCCTATATACAAATGATAAATGGGCCAAGAAAGAAATCAGAGAAACATCACCCTTTACAATAGCCACAAATAATATAAAATACCTTGGGGTAACTTTAACCAAGCAAGTGAAAGGTCTGTATGACAAGAACTTTAAGTCCTTGAAGAAAGAAATTGAAGAAGATATCAGAAAATGGAAAGATCTCCCATGCTCATGGATAGGTAGAATCAATGTAGTAAAAATGGCAATCTTACCAAAAGCAATCTACAGATTCAATGCAATCCCCATCAAAATCCCAACACAATTTTCCACAGACCTGCAAAGCACACTACTCAACTTCATGTGGAAAAACAAAAAACCCAGGATAGCTAAAACAATCCTGTACAATAAAGCAACCTCTGGAGGCATCACCATCCCTGACCTCAAGCTCTACTATAGAGCTATAGTAATAAAAACAGCTTGGTGTTGGCATAAAAACTGACATGTGGACCAATGGAATTGAATTGAAGACCCTGACATTAATCCACACACCTATGAACACCTGATTTTTGACAAAGAAGCCAAAACTGTACATTGCCACCCCTACACACACACACACACACACACACACACACACACACAGAGAGAGAGAGAGAGAGAGAGAGAGAGAGAGAGAGAGAGAGAATTAAAACGTCCAGTAAGATGGACATAGTCACACATATCTGTAATCTCAACACTTGAGACATTGAGGTAGGATTGAAAGTTAGTTCAAGGCTAGCCTGGGCTACATACAAAGATTTTTTTTTGTTTGTTTAAGTTGAGAAGGAACAGGGAGGTTTGAGAAAATGCAACAAGACCCACTGAATCATGAGCACCAAGAAAATGAGTCAGAGAAGAAAGGACCCCAGACAAATACAAAGGCATTTCTCTCAGTAGCAGTTTTATTTGATTCAGAGTGAGGCTCACTGGCCCACCCCACTGGCCATGGGAGCATCCTTGAACAGACCTGTTGTCCTGGGTTTCTTCATCTGCCTCTTACAAGGACAGGAAAGCTGTGGGTCACATCTATGTGTCAGGGCAGGGAGAGGCCCAGCCATGCTGCCAGGCTGCAGCTTGGCTGGGAGGGGATCATGCTGCATGCAGAGAGGGGCTGGATGAGCACTAGTGTTAGGCCTGGAGCTATAGAGTAGGCTTGGGTCAGGGTCGGAGCTCCGATGAGGGCTCAGTAGCTGTGAATAGAAGACTTGTCCAGTTCACCGTGCTGCTCCTTCTGGGACTCTGTCACCACCTGCTGGGTCAAGGCACACAAGGATAATTCAGCACCACCCTCCTTGGGATCATCTTGTGCCCCGGCTGTCACAGCTTGCTGAGGCTACAGTTTATCCCCTCCTTTGCTTATCTTGGTTTTTTAAGTCACGGTTTCTTTGTGTAGCCCTGGCTGTCCTGGAACTCACTCTGTAGACTAAGCTGGCCTCAAACTCAGGGCTGCCTCTGCATCCTGAGGGCTGGGACTAAAGGTGTGTGCAACCACTACCTGGCTATCCACTCATCTTCTGTCTGGTGTCCCTCCCTGGATCCGCAGATAGAGGAACTTGTCACACAAACTTTACAACCTGAGTTTGATCCCTGAAACTCACAGTAAAGGGAGAGAACTGACTCCTGAAAATGTTCTCTGATCGCCACATGAGCACATGGCACAGGTGTGCACTCCCCCCCCCCCCACACACCTTCTATCTGGCGTCTCTCCCAGGAACCATGTACCCTCAACACCCTAAGATCTGCAGCCAGGCCAGATCAGGGCTCAGAAACATTAGAAATGGTGGGTCCCAGATCAAGGGATTTGTCTCACCTCCCCATCCCGGGTCTCAATAGTCCTGATCAGAACCATCTTCCGGCTGTGGCTGTCCTGGGGAGCTTCCACCTCAGGCACTGGAGAAAGCAGGAGAGAGGACAGGGGAAGGTTTGGGATTCTCTCCTTTCAGACTCCCACCCCTGAAGGCCAGGAACCTCACTACTCCAGGAATAGGAGTCAATCCCGAATGAGAGTGGGCAAAGCAATCAGAGCAGAAGGTACAAAGGAGATGCAGGCTGGAAGCCAGACGTAGGGGACTCACCAGTCGTCTTTAAACTTAGGGAGGCAAAGGAATGCACCGGCACTGAGATCCTGCGGGCCAAGCACACACACACACAGCCTGGTTATTCCCTTCACTAGGCCCAGTGCCCTGCCATCCCTGCCCTGTCCCAGCAGCCGCGCCACTCACCGGCTCTCCTCTCCTTCCAGCAGCTTCCTGTAGGTGGCGATCTCGATATCCAGGGCCATCTTGACATTGAGGAGCTCCTGGTACTCCCGCAGGTGCCGGGCCATCTCTTCCTTCAGCTGTCGAAGCTCTTCCTCCAGCCGCGCAGCACCCGCTTGGTACCCTCCAGCCTCCAGGGCGAACTGCTCCTCCAGCTCCCGCAGCTGTCTGAGCAGCGCCTCGTTCTGGGGTAAGGGAAGATGAAGGGGGCCCGTGGGAAAGTCCTTCAGCATCCACCCACTGGTCCAGGCAGCAGCAGCAGCAGCAGCAGCAGCAGCAGCAGCAGCAGCAGAGTGCTCACCGTGCCACGCAGCCCGTCCACCTCGCACGTCAGGCTCTGGATCTGACGTCGGGACTCGTTCATCTCCTGCTTGGCCTGGCGTAGGGCCTCGTGGTTGCGGTTGGCGGCGTCCGACAGGTCAGCGTACTGCGGCGTGGTAGACAGGTCCGGCTGGGATGCGCGCCGTTCCCAGTGCCTCCCATCCCCAGGACCCCCCCCAGAGTCCTCCCCTGCTCTCGCACTTTGGACTTATACCACTCCTCTGCCTCCTGCAGATTCTTGGCCGCGATGTTCTCATACTGCATACGGATGTCCCTCAGCGCAGCCGTCAGCTCTGGCTTCACCGTCGCCTCCACCTCCACCTGCTGCACCTGCTGGCTCTCCATGCTCACCTGCAGGTCCCGGAGCTCCTACCGGCCAGGAAGGGTGGAGGTTGTGAATAGAAAAGAAGAATGCCTAGCCGGGCATGGAGGTACACGCATGTAATCCTAGCTTACGGGAGGCCGAGACAGAAAACTCACTAGTTCAAGACCAGTCTGGGCTTTGAGACCGTGTCTCAAAGTAATTAAATAGATAAAATTTAAAAAAAAATTGAAGTGTGTGGGGCGGTGAGGCACTCGCATAAACAGAAGGGGGCGCTAGGGAGTGCAGCGCGCCCAGGGTTCTGAGACCTGAGCCCGGGATGCCCTGAGGCCGTCGTCAGGTTCAGGGTGTAGGTACCCCGACCGCCAACAGGTGGCGCATGGGTGGGAGTCAACCCACCTGTAGCCCGGGCAAAGGGTGGGGTTGTCATCACACCGCATGCCTGTTGTCGCCACCGCTGCAGCGAGGCCTCTCCCAAGTCTTCCCAGACACCCCGATCACCCACCTCTTCGTGTAGCTTCTTGAGGAACTCAATTTCATCCATCAGAGACTCAATCTTGCGCTCTAGTTCTAGGCGGGACAGAGTGGCGTCGTCCACATCCTTTGTGTGAGGGAAGGTGAGGAGGTTCAAGAGAAAGGAGGGCTCTTCAGGCAGAGGAAGGGCCAGGCCTTCCCTGCCTGCCTCGGAGACACGGAGTTGCCTCCCCTAACCCACTGATGCCACCCCCCTGGAGTCGCCGCTGGGGGTGCAGATGGGGTGGTGGGACTCGACGTGGCCCCCACTCACCTTACGGAAGAGCACCAGGTTGTGTTCCGCATCCTCCCGCTTGCGGGATTCTTCTTCTAACCTGGCAGGCGGAGTGGGGAGACACTGAACTGCCGGGTCACCTCCCAGCCCTCGGGCCACATGCAGAACCCCGCCCCCATCTGCTCCTGCAGCTGCCCTGGATCTCAAGCGAGGAATTCAGCTCTCCCGTCTAACGGGCTGGGAACAGGGTGGGGGGGAAAGTCCCCT
Source organism: Peromyscus eremicus (assembly GCF_949786415.1). Classification (NCBI taxonomy): domain Eukaryota; kingdom Metazoa; phylum Chordata; class Mammalia; order Rodentia; family Cricetidae; genus Peromyscus; species Peromyscus eremicus. The sequence goes on from NC_081436.1 coordinate 4,605,182, forward strand.
TAATACTTGGCCACTTCTCCTAGGCGCTCGGAGCGCAGTGCCAGGAGGGAGCCGGCCAGGATGCTGCGGCACCGGCTGGGGTTGGCCAGCCCGGCCACGCCCTGGGGCTGTCGGCTCCCAGGGGAAGAAAGGAAGGAGAGGAGGGAGCGCCTGGCAGGCCCTGCCCTGCCCTCTGACCTCTGCTTGAGCGCCGCCAGGTCCTCCGCCAGCGCGTCGCGCTCCACCTGCACCCGGTCGCGCTCCCGGCCCAGCAGCTCCAGTTCGCGCCGCAGCTCCCGCAGCTCCTGCTGGCACAGCTGGTCGGCGCGCGCCGGCTCCTGGCCCCGGGCTTGGCTCAGCTCGCCGCGCAGGGCTGCGTTCTGCTGCTCCAGGAAGCGCACCTTCTCGATGAAGTTGGCGAAGCGGTCGTTGAGCTCCTGGAGCTCCTGCTTCTCGTTGCTCCGCGTGGCCAGGAACTCCTGGTTGAGGGCCTCGGCCATGGAGAAGTCGAGGCGCTCCGAGGGCAAGCGCAGGGCCCCCGCCCGAGGGGCACGGAAGCTGCCCAGGCGCGCCGAGGAGCTCGGGGACGCCGAGCCCAGCAGGCGGCTGCTGGAGAAGCGAGAGCTGGAAGAGTAGGAGTAAGCCCCGGGGGACAGCGAGGGCGGCGGCCCGAAGGTCCGGCGGTACGAGGTGGAGCTGATGCTGGACCGGAGGCCCGACGAGTGAGGATGGCTCATGGTGGCGGAGGATGGCATTCGGCGCTTGGCAGAGCTAGGCCGGGCGGGAAGGAGCCGCAGACCGATGCGGGGCAGCTTTATAGCCCTGCGGTCTCAGGGGGGTGTGGGGGGGCACGACAGCTCCTCCCACTGGCCTGACTACAGACGGACTGTGTGGGGAGGGGGATGCCCCACCCTGCAGAGCGGCGACACCACCCCTTCCCTCTCCCGGTTGCTGGCACCCTGCCTCCTTGATTCCCCCTTGTTGCTGGCAGAGATCAGGGATGTGACAAGCAGGATGGAGGTGGCCTAGGGGTCCCAGCATGACTCCAACACTGGAGCCTAGGGTGGGAGGACATGACTTGACCCGGGGTGCCCCCTCACAAGAGGAGGTAAGAATTAGGGAATAAGAGGGAACTGAGGTTAAAGGCAAGCTTTTGGCTATGAGAAGGGAGGTAGGTGGAGGGAGAGCTAGCCTGGCCTAAACCGGGGAGTTTGTACCTCCTCCTGTCTCCTGAAACTGGGGTTCTTTTTCACCTGTTGTCAGCTGCCCCCCCTCCTCCGCGCCTGCTCCTTGACCACAACTAAGAGAAATAGGGGACAGGAGGGCTGAGGCAGAGGGGGCTGGGGAAGGGCTTCTCTCCGCCTGCTCCCCAGGGCACGGTAAAGGACTGGTGTTGGCGCCAGCTCTGCAGCTAATGGACTGACCAGCTCCCCTCCCCCCTGCCCTTGTCCAGCAGAAGTTGCCTGCTGCTGTTTCCACCTTAAAGACACAGCCCCCAAACCTGGATTGAACACCTGCCTCAACAAGGTGGCCACCTCACAGGGGGTTGAGGGTGTTTGGCTCCGAGGCTGAGGGGAGTGCACCTGTGGTGTGCTGTCCGTCTGTCTGCCTTTACCGGATTCTCTCCCCCTCCACTCTTCACTGCGGCTCAGTCACAGGTCTTACGGGAACCAGAGGAATTCCTGAAGTAGGGAGGGGAGGGGGGTGAGGGGTAGCAGCTGCCAGGGCTGAGAGACAAAGAGACTGGCAGGCACCAGTCTCCAGTGCTGAGGAAGTTCAGGTACCCAGAAATGGTGTGGATAAAGGGAGGTGAGATGGGAAGGATACTCACCCACTGTGCCCTGAGAGAGAGACAGAGACAGAGACAGAGACAGAGAGAGAGAGACAGAGAGACAGAGAGAGAGATCTCCTCGAACAAGTCCACACTCAGATGCCTTTTAACCACTGAGCCACCTTGTAGATCCTACAAATATGTATGTGTGCAGCCTGCCCCAGATGCCTGCGTGTACAGACATTACACAAACACACAACTACACCACACACACACACACACACACACACACACACACACACACACACACCAGTTAGCAGGAGGGCTGGTATGGTCTTTGTATGTCACGCAGCTTGCAGAATGCAGACACAGGCTGTCCAGGAGTGGACAGAGGCAGTTTGGATGCTCTGAAGGAGAAAGGATGCTGAGACCTTTTAGGTCTCTGGGAGCCATGTGTCTGCTGCCGCTGGGGACTCTGGGACTCTCAAGCAGGACAGGTCTACCTCAGATGGGTCATGGGTGTGAGAGAAGCAGGTTTGGGGTTCTAGGCTGGACACCTGACTGGGATAAGGAGGGAGGGCGGCTCCCTGCTGGCCAGCTCCTTCATACTGCAGGGCAGAGCTCCCCCACCTTCTGTGTGTCCTCTGAGATGGGCCGGAGCCAACGCCCAGCCTGAGCGCTGGCTTACATCCCTAGCCTTCCTCTTCTCTCCAGGCCCCTCCTTCCTTCCGGGCTATTAGTCTCTCCCAGCTCGGCTGCCAGGCCCTGCTCCTTGATGGATCTAGCTTGGTTGCTAAGGGAATGAGAAAAGGATGTTGGGAAGAAGAGAGGACAGGGTGAATCAGAACCAGGGCCTGCCCCACCGCAGTTCCTGGAGTGGAAAGGGGTAAGGTTCCATCTGGGCTGGGATAAGGGGTTGGCAGGTCAGAGGTGAGGTTTGGGAGCCTTGGTACCGAGGCGCTTCCTGCTGCAGTCCTGGGCTCCGAGCAATTGCTGCCATTGGTTCAGAGCTCCGTCCAACCCAGACTCCAAGAGCAAATGATGAACCCTGGAGACATGGAGAGGGCAAGGAAGGCCACCGGAGGACCCAGCACCAGCATTGGGAGCCGGTGGCAGGCCTGTGCCTTGGAGACCAGAATAACCGAGGTAGGGGCTGGACAGAACAGGGGAGGTCCTGACCCAGGGAGCTACAGGTGAAATTTCTGTCCACCTCTGCCTCTTACTTAAGCCCCCAGCTCAGGGAAAAACCTCCCAGCAGGGCTCTGCTAGGGTGGAGTGAGGAAGGGCCAGCCCTTGTGAGGGACACGGCAAAGAAAAGGCAGAGGAGGTTTCGTGCCTACTGGCAAGCAGCCAGGCCTGGGAGCTCTTGGAGGAGAAAGACAGATGATAAAAAGTCACGGGTACGATTAGTCTAGCTGCGTCCTTTCCACCCCTGCCTGCCACAGAGATTCAGCCTCAGTGTTGGCCGTCCTTCCCTCTCGGTAAAGCAGGGGATGATAGCCTTGAAGCTAAAACCAGTGCTTCCCAAACTTCCTAACGCTGCCACCCTTTAATATGGTCCCCCGTGTTGTGGTGACCCCCAACCATAAAGTTATTTCGTGGCGACATCATAACTGTAATTTTTCTCCTGTTATGATCATAATGTAAATGTCTGATACACAACCCTTGTTGGGTCACGACACACTGGCTGAGAACCACTGGACTAAATGAATAACTGTATGTATGTGCTTATCACATACTCTGTAAAAGCTGAAAAAGTGAGTTGGTTCTTCTGTTTTTATTGTTTCTGTCATGCTGCCAACCTCTGGGGCCAGGAGGATGTGGGCTTCCTTTGGATTGGTCTCGCTGGTGGCTAAGAGCAGTGCTGGACCCCAAGTAGAAGGAGCCAAGTACCACTTCACTGATGGCTGGAGAGGAGGCAGGCTTGTCCTTCCTTAGTGTGTTGGGGCCCAGGACATGGCTGTTCAACCTAATGCTTTCGGGTTTATTGAAGGGGTCACCCTAGTTTCTTTATCCATAAATGGGAATGCTAATAATAGCATCTACTTCATATTGGGAGGATTCGATGAGCTATAAAATGTAAAGCACTTAGTGCTTGGCCAGGGTTTTTATTACTGCTCCTTCTGCTTCTGTGGTTGGCCTGCAGGATTATTGAGAAATGGCCGCATGCATGCAGGGAGTTGCAAAAAAGGTGAGTATTGAGGCGTAGGTTACCAGCAAGAGTGTCAGTCAGTTATGTGCTGTGGACCCTCTCCTGGGTGAGGAGAGGTAGTGTGTGAGCAAGGTGGGAAGTAGATGAGCAAAGAGGTCCCCGGCTGGACTCTGGCAAGGCCAAACAGTGGGGGAAGCACAGAGGAGTTGGTGGAACTCTGGGTGCTAAGCTATCTCCAGACAGCGGAATACACGGATCTGTGGTTTGGGAGATCAGTCTTCATGGATGGCCAGACTTGCAAAATATTTCTGAGGATGTGGGATGCTAAGGCAGGGTGAAGGAAGTGGTCCTGAGGATGTGGGATGCTAAGGCAGGGTGAAGGGAGTGGTCCCAGCAGAAAAGCATCAGCTTGGATATTTACAACATGCCCTGAGGTGAGTTACTTGTCTCTTCAGAGCTTCTGTTTTCTCCTCTGGAGAACAGAGCTGGTGACAGTCTCTGGTGAGGCTCACAGTAGGTGCTCAACAATGTTGCTCACCTTCCTCTGCCACAGGACAGACAGACAGAAACGGGAGCAACAGCATACATCTAATTCCTTGTAACCGAGCATTAGCTGGAGGCCTTTCTGGTCCAGATCCAGGGTTGGGGCACACCTTCATTCCATGTCCCCAAGATAGGCCAGTGTCCTCAATGATCCTTCGCTAGTCAGGCCCTTGGTTCACATCTAAGGACCCAGCGGCAGCTGAAGAGGAAGGAATAGTTGAGCTTAGAGATTCAAAGTCAACTTAGAAATGTGGTTACCCCCACCCCACCCCATGCTTCCTCTCCACAAGTCCCCAAGTGCTTGCTTCTCTTTACATCTGGGTTACTGTGCCATCGACTGTAACGAAAGTCCCATGGTCTCCTCCCGGCATCACTTAGGTAGGACCTAAGCTCAGAGGGGCAACCTGTCTGCAGATGTAGTCTTGTCTGTGTGGGTGGGCACAGGCAGGACTGAGAAGGTCCTGATGGTGTTCTGGGCTCTGGCATCCGGGACCAAGGAGCCCTGAAGTAGAAACGGGGTCCAGGATCCCACTTTCCAAGGGAGAGAGAGTCTCCACCAGTCGGACTACAGGGTTCTCACCTACAGAGTTGCTCGGAGATTGAATTCTTCCCTCCGGTATCTCTGCTCCAGGGCTCCAGCCCTCCAGTTAGGGGCTATCCCAAGTCATCCTGCCCACTTCACTGCCTCTCTTAGTGTGCTTTTGGCTAACACCTGGTGTTTGACAAGCATTTGACACATTCGATCACATCCTATTATCACAGTATCCTACCCAGATAGCTTTACTTTATTTACAAAATAAAATGTGTGGGGAAGGAGGGCAGGTGCTGATGGGATGACTCAGCAGTCAAGACCACTGGCTGTTCTTCTGGAGGAAGTGGGTTCTATCCCCGGCACCCACACAGCAAGCGGCTCACACGTAACTCTGGTTCCAGAGCATCCATCGCCCTCTTCTGGTTTCTGTGGGCACTGCATGCAGGTGGTCCACAGACATACATGCAGGCAAAACACCCTAACACATAAAGAATAAACAAAAAGGGGGCTGGAGAGATGGCTTAGAGGTTAGGAGCCCTGGATGCTCTTCCAGAGGACCCAGGTTCAATTCCCAGCATCCACATGGCAGTTCACAACCATCTATAACTCCTGTTCTGGGGGATCCAACACCCTCACCCAGACATCCATGTAGGCAAAACACCAATGTACATAAAACACAAATAAATACATTTTTAAAAAAAGAATAAATTTTAAAAAATCTCAAAAAATTAAATAAAGCTGGGTGGTGGTGGTGCACACCTTTAATTCCAGCATTTGGGAGGCAGAGGTAGGCGGATCTCTCTGAGTTCGAGGCCAGCCTGGCTACAGCGCGAGATCCAAGACAGGCACCAAAGCTACACAGAGAAACAGAGAAACCCTGTCTCAAAAGCCGGGCGGTGGTGGCGCACGCCTTTAATCCCAGCACTCGGGAGGCAGAGGCAGGCGGATCTCTGTGAGTTCGAGGCCAGCCTGGGCTACCAAGTGAGTCCCAGGAAAGGCGCAAAGCTACACAGAGAAACCCTGTCTCGAAAAACCAAAAAAAAAAACCAAAAAACAAAAAACAAACAAACAAACAAATAAATAAATAAAAGATAACCAGATGAAGTGACTTGCTCAAAGCTGTGCAGCTAGAAAACCAGTGTTGTTTAGGTCTGACTCCCTCATCCTGAGACTCTCCCATCCTGAGAGCAGATGTCAGATTTTCTCTTGTGTTTGGGTTGTCTACCTTCAGACCTAGCCAAAAAAACCAGGTACTTCCCTCTCCTCCGGCTTTTTTTTTTTTTTTTTTTTTTTTTTGGTTGTTCTGAAAAATAAAGGTGTTGCTGCCACCTTCTGGTCAGAAGGCAGAATGGCACATCTACAGTCTGAGTATGTAAGTGATTGTTGTTGATCCTTTTGGGATCCTGGGATTGAGGATGCTTCAAAATTATTCCTTGTGCTCCCTTTCACAGAAGAGAATTACCCAGGGAGGTATAAAAGAGTCTTAGCAGTATTGGTTTCAGGAGCTTTTAGCCCTGGCTCCATTCTTCCCTGGGCTCCAGCCACTACTTATTACCCCAGAAACCAAAGACAGGGTAGATGAACTAAAACACAACTTGAATCTCAGCATCTGGGAGGTAGATCTCTATGAGTTCAAGGCAAGTCTGGTCTACATAGGAGGTTCCAGAACTCTGGGACAGCCAGGGCTACATAGTGAAACCTTTTTTTGTTTTGTTTTTTGAGACAGGGTTTTGGTGCCTGTCCTGGAACTCGCTCTGTAGCTCAGGCTGGCCTCGAACTCACAGACCTCCCCCTGGCTCTGCCTCCCAAGTGCTGGGATTAAAGATGTGCACCACCGCTGCCCGGCAGTGAAACTTTTTTTTAAAGGTCTTGATATATAGCTCAAACTGGCTACACACTTGAAGCAAGTCTCTCAAGTGCTGAAATTACATGTGGGCATTACTATACCCATCTTTCATTTAAGACATTTAGATTACTATATATTTACATAACATATATTATATACATAATATATGTGTGTATATGAATGTATATGTATATATAATATCTATATATATATTTAGCTGTGCAGTCAATATTCAAATTCACCAAATTGATCCAATAATGCTCTATGTTCTTCCCAGCTGTTTCCTGGGATTCAGTTCAGGATTCAGTGATCCCAAACTGAGCCAGACATGCTGGTGTCTATATAATCTCAGTACTCAGGAGATTAAGACAGGGGGACCATGACTTCCAGGACAGCCTGGACTATATAGTGAGTTACAGCAAGACCTGGTCTCAAAAATTAACCAAAAAGAAAACATAGTTGTCTCACGGGCAGAGGGAAGAGCCTGACGGTTAAGGTCGGGATGTGCCTGACCTGTTAGGAGAGACACAGGTGAGGTCTGAGCAATAGTGAGGTTAGAGGGTGTGCTGCCTGTCTTATGTCAATCTGACACAGACTGGAGTTATCTGGAAGGAGGGAACCTCGATTAAGAAAACGTCTCCGTAAGATCCAGCTGAAAAGCATTTTCTCAATTAGTGATCGATGGGGGAGGGCCCAGCCCATGGTGGGTGGTGCCATCCCAGGCAGGTGATCCTGGGTTCTACAAGAGAGCAGGCTGAGCAAGCCAAGAGGAGCAAGCCAGTAAGCAGCACCCCTCCATGGCCTCTGCATCAGCTCCTGCCTCCAGGTTCCTGCCCTGTGTGAGTTCCTGCCCTGACTTCCTTCACGGATGGACTATGATGCTGAAGTGTAAGCCAAATAAACCCTTTCCCCCCCAACTTGTTTTTTGGTCATGGTGTTTCAGCACTAGAAACCCTAACAGATGGATAGGAAAGATTTAGAGGCTATAATAAGGCTTGGTAAATAATAGTTAAGATTGTGTGTGTGTTTGTGTGTGTGTGTGTGTGTGTGTGTGTGTGTGTGTGTGTGTGTATGTATGTTGCTGAGGATAGACCCTAAGGCAAAGCACTAAGCTATGCTTCCAGCCGAAGGCTTTTTTTCTTGCGTGACACCATCTTATGTAGCCCAGGTTGGCCTCAAGGTTAGTATGTGGCTGAGGCTGATATTGAACTCACAATCCTCCTTTCTCCATCTCTGAAGTGCTAGGATTATAGGCACACACCAGCACACCCGGCCTCTGATGCATTTCCTCCCTCTCTTCATTATCCCATTGCTTTTTCTCTCTCAGTCTCTGTGTGTTGTGTGGTGCTGGGTGTTGAACCCAGAGTCTTGTATGTACTTAGCACTCACTCTGCCGCTACCCTTACCCCTGCTTTTAAAGTAGCTCACAGTTAAGTACTCCAAGGAGTGCGGCACTTTCCCACACTCTTAACTCTTAAGTTTTCAGTAGGAGGGGTTGGGGATTTAGCTCAGTGGTAGAGCGCTTGCCTAGCAAGTGCAAGGCCCTGGGTTCAGTAGGAGCCCGGCGTGGTGGCGCATGCCTTTAATCCCAGCACTTGTGAGGCAGAGGCAGGCGGATCTCTGTGAGTTCGAGGCCAGCCTGGTCTACAAAGTGAGTTCTAGGACAGCCAGGGCTGTTGGGCTGTTACACAGAGAAACCCTGTCTCGAAAAACAAAACAAAACAAAGAAAAAGAATTCAGTAGGCTTGTCTAGAGAAGTACAGGTGGTATGTAGGTCTGTCCACCTGGCAGTCTCCCTCCCTTCCTTCACACAGCTCCTCTGAGCTCTTCTACCTACAACTCCAGGCTAAAATGGGAGGGGACTCGGAGCTCACCCAGCCCTGTTTCCTGGTGGGGATGTTGAAAGGAAGCAGAGGAAGCAGAGCTCAGACCTTGCCTGAGAAGAGGCCCGGCAGAGGGCTTGTGCCCCCGGGACAGTTTCCAGAGATTCTTCTGTGTTTGCAGCAGTCAGCAATTTGTGGCAGTTTTTGTAGGTAGAGGCTGCATAGGGCTTGGCAGATGGCTTCCAAGGGTCTGCGGCCCCTCACACCGCCTCACCTGCCAGTGCCTGTGGCCTGTCACAGGTCTCTGCCGGCAGCTGGAGGCCATTCTGGAATCTAGACATCTCCCAGGCAGAGGGGTCTGATTGTGGGTGTGTTAGAGTTTGGATCCAGAATGTTCCCCAGAGTCTTCCGGTGTTGAACCCGTAGCCTCTAGCTGGAGGCAGTAGAAACTTTAGGAGGCAAGGCCTAGGGGCTAGAGAGATGGCTCAGGGTGGAAAGCACTTACTGATCTTGCAGAAAACTTAAGTTTGATGCCCAGCAGCCACGATGAGGAGCTTGCAGCTGTCTGTGAATCTCCCTCTAGAGAGACCCAACCCCTCTCTCCTCCAAGGACAGCTGCACTCACATGCACATCCCGCACACACAGGCACATAATTTGGAAATCCCTAAGAGGGGAGGAGGGAGTGGAGCGTCCACAGGAAGTAGGTCCCTGAACTTGTAACTTGAGGGGAGACCTTATCCCTGGCTTCTCCCCTGGTTTGCTTCCGGCTGCCATGAGGTGAGTAGCTAACCCTCTTCTCCCACTTCCGCACCCTTCCACAAGAAGATCTACCTTGTCACAGGCCTAAAAGCCTCAGAGCCAGCTGGCCAAAACTGCCGAAGCCAGGAGCCAAGCCTGACTTTCTCAGGTAGGTCTCAGCAGCGGACAGCTGACATCAGCGTATTACAGTGTTCTCTCACAGGGTGAATTCACTCTGTCCTGCACGACCGGCTGGCCCTCAGCTGCAGGGGAAGAAGGTGGAGATGGGAAAAGGGAGAGGTGGATGGGAAAGAGAGGGAAGAGGGAAATGGAGTTGGAACGGGAGTAAGGGGAGACATGGAAGGGAAGGGAAGATGGTAAAGACAGAATAGAGGAGACAGATGTACCAGCAAAGAAGACATCAGCCTGTCCCTCCTGAGGGCCCACAGTCCCCACACGGAGGCACACGCCTCTGATGGTTCTTATCTTAGGCCCTCAGAACCTAGCCTGTAATCCCCCTGCATCGCCTCTAGTCTAAAGGAGAACTCAGTGGGGTCAGACCTGAAATGAAATGGGAAGCTCAGGAAGATTTGGGAGCACCCTGGGCTCGGGCTCACTTTGGTAGGAGGAGGCAGTTCCTTTGGACCAGGTCTTCTTGGTTTACTACACACCTTTGTAGGTAGAGCTGGGCTCTGTGTGTGTGTGTGTGTGTGTGTGTGTGTGTGTGTGTGTGTGTGTACATTGGTACCAGGGGAGAGGAAGCAGGCGGCACATTCCAGAGGCCTGTTGATGTTCTGTGTTCTTTTGATTTACAGTTTGAGTTGGGCCAAGACTCCCAGGAAGACCGGAAGGAACAGGTCAGTCCGTCTGACCAGAACCATGGTCAAAGGCAGCCAAATGTGAGGGAAGGAGGCGGACAATGGGATCAGTATTCTCCTGTTAGAAGTGAGACAGGTTTTACATGTTCACAAGGGCCTTAAGCCTCTGGAGTTAGGAGTGGGGGTGGGGGGGTGGGTTAGAGAGTGGTTGGTACATGCCCCAGCTACAGTCTCCAAACACACACACACACACACACACACACACACACACACACACACACACAGACTGGCCAGATAATCTGACCTGAGTTCAGTCTTTGAGACCCATTTGATGAAAAGAAAACCACTTCTCACAAGTTGACCTCTGACCTTCACGCCAACCACACATAAACAAATAAATGTTTAAAAAAAAAAAAAAAACCTAGGTGAAAATTTCTATGAGGAGTTGTATAGGGTTTTTATGCTAGAATGCCTTTGGCCGGAAAGAGAAGGGCAGACTCAAACATCTCAGTCTCCCTCAACAAGAAATCAGAGGCAGAGTGTTTCAGGACGGGCTAAGTCAGGGGTTCAATCAGGCACCAATTACCTTTTCATTTTTCTGCTGTGTCATGTTTAAGATGTGGACTTCCGTTTGTTCCCTGTGGTCACAAGATAGTTGGAGCAGCAGCAGCCGGCTTGCACAAGTATCTTACACTCACACACTGTCCAGAGGTTGTGAGAAACAGAACTCTTAGCCTGACTCCGCTCCAAGCACAGGAATCCTTTCCTTCAGCCCCTCCCCCCACACCAGCAGACGTTACCTCATCTCTCATTTCCATAATGACATCACTTGCTGGTTCCCTAACCAATCCCTGGCAAGGGGACTAAAATTACCTTGATTAGTTTAAACAAAGGTTTACCCTGGTAGTGGGAAAGCCGAGCCTCTGGCTCAGAATGCCTGGGACCTTAATAGAACCAGTTGTGTTAGTAAACAATGCCCTGGAGCCAGGCCAGTTGGCTCAGGCCTATAATCCAGGCACTCCAGAGGCTGAGGCAGGAGGATTGCTGTGAATTCAAGCCAGCCTAGGCTAGTGTGATACTCTATCTAAACATAAAACCGAACTATATGCATGCACACTCAAGTGTGTACTCTCTCACACACAACACTTCTGTAATGGATTCCACTATAGAGTGCAGAATGTTTGGGGTTTTGTTTTGGTTTTGTCTGTATTTCTGTGTAGCCCTGGCTGTCTTGGAACTCATTTTGTAGAGCAGGCTGGCCTTGAACTCACAGAGATCCACCTGCCTCTGCCTCCTAAATGCTGGAATTAAAGGTGTGAACCATCAGGCCTCCTTGCTGTCCTGGACTTTGCTGTGTACAGCAGTCCCCTGCCCTGTTTTCAGAGTGCTTGGATTACAGGTATATGGCACCATTTCTTTTTTTATTTTTTTTATTAATTTTATTTATTTATATTTTTTTGTTTGTTTGTTTTAGGTATGGGTGCTCTGTCTTCATGTATGCCAAAATGCCAGAAGGAGGGCACCAGATCTCATTACAGATGGTTGTGAGTCACCGTGTGGGTGCTGGGAATTGAACTCAGGACCTCTGGAAGGGCAGCCACTGCTCTTAACCCCTGATCCGCCTCTCCAGCCCCCGTGGCACCACTTCTGGCCCTCAAGTTTATTTAGTTCCTTTTAGATAGGATTTTATTCTAGTCCAGGCTGGCCTGAAGTTCACAGCAATCCTCCTGCTTCAGTCGCCCAAGTTTGTTAGCCACCCTGCTTGCTGTCTGTACCAGTTTTAAAAAGGAATCTTCTGGAGGCGTGTGAGGTGGCTCCCTGGAACCTACCGCAAGGCAGAAGGAGAGAGTCAACTCAGCCAGGTTGCTCTCTGACAGCCACACCTGTGCCATTGGCACAGGTGCCCACACACTTACGCAATGCATACGTACACATAATTAAAGTAAAAAAAAAAAAAAAAACATTCCAGGACTAGGGGGTGGAGCTAGTGACGGAATTATTGTCTAGTTGCATATGCGAGGCCCGGAGTTTTACATCCAGCACTGTAACAGAGGAAAAAGGGGAAGAGAGAAAGGCGGTGGGGGGGGGGGGGAGGAAAGAAGGAGACAGAAACGGGTGGTAGGATCAGCCTTTCGTCTTACAGAGGCCTGTCTAGGGCCAGAGGGATAGCACAGTGGTTATGACTCATCCAGGATCTCCTAGAGGACCCAAGTTCGGTTCCCAGCACCTCTACAGGGTGGCCCACAACCACGCACAACCCCCCACACCTACACATAAATAAAATAATTTTTAAAGAGATGCATCCTGTTCTGTAAGGTGGTAGATTTCCTGCCTCACCCAAAGGAGACATGGGCAGTTCTGCCAAATGTTGACTTGTAATATTTCTCTCCTGCTGCAGACTTCTGAGCATTGGCGGAGGAGTGAACCATTTTTCCCAAGCCTGCACCGGGGTTGGCTAACTCTGAACACAAGGTTCTCAGAGTGACCAGGGTGGTGACAGGCTGAGATGTCAGCAAAAGAGACCAACCTTCTCGCCACGCTGCCCACAAGCTTACAGGGCTCCTCTGCCTTCAGTTTCTGCTGCCAGGTCTCCTGGACATTTCCCAAACACCATCTGCCAAGGTCATCCCAGGTTGCCCCACCTTGTGACCCTGGCTGACAGGCACTGGCCAACCTGGTCCAATGCTTAAGGGGGCAATATTCCAGTGTCTCATCAGTGCATAGGGGTCATCCCATCTGCAGGAGTCCAAGAGGGTGTCAGCAGCCCCCTCACAAGGACACCATATCTCCCTGTAATCTGAGAATTTACTCACAGAGATTCAGAGACCTAGAAAAAAAAAAATCCTGCTCACTGGTGAGGCTTCACCCTGGGTGCCGGACCCCCTGGATTTGCTACTCTTGATCTCCATTCTGCTCCCTGGGGCTCCTGGGATATATGGTGACAACCAATGACCCAAGTTCAATTCAGTACTCCAGGTTGTGGCACTGTCCCTCTGAACCTGGGTACAAGGATGACTTTCCCTGGGGCTTCTCAGAAGCCACATCGGTCGGGGGTTTGGGGGTCAAGTTCAAGTTGTGTTAGTTGCTCTGCGGCCTTCTTTCAAGCTAAATATTTAATCTCTCCAAGTTTTGTCTATCACAACCCCTGGAAGTTCAGGTGAAGAACACTGAGAGGTTGAAATGCTAAAGCTATGAATGTAGCCTTTCTGACCACAACCCCTTCAGGATGCTGCACAGAACATTCCAGAAGCCAGAGGTCTGAAGACTAGTCTCTTCGGGCTGAATTTGTACTTTTAATTATATGTGCATGAGTGTTGGCTTACCTGTGTGTGTCTGGTACCCATGGTGGCCAGGAGACACCCCTGGAACTGGAGTTACAGACAATTGTGTGCTGCCACGAGGGTGCTGGGAACCACACCCTGGTCCTCTGCAGGAATGACAAGTGCTCTTAAGAGCTGAGCCCTCTGTCCAGCCCCCAAGCTGGATTTTCAGTTTTCTAACAGATTTCTGTTGGTGCATAGACATTGATTACCAGCCGTCTGCACACTTGAGTGACGGATGCACAGGCAGGCTCTCCCCACCCTTCCTCCTGTTTCTCCTCACACTGAAGGAGCTTTGCCTCAGCCCACTTGCCGCTCAGGGCCTTCAGGAGGGGCATAGGTCAGGTGAAGGCATGAAAGCCCGTGTCCAGACAACAAGGATGGGAGCCACAGCCCACCTCGGAAGCCCACACACCTCTTAGGCTCTGTCCATTTATCCCATCAGACCTCCAAAGCAATTCTGAGAGCAGACTTCCCGTTTGTGCTCAAGGGCAGATCATATGACTGTCAGCCACAAAGCAGCGAGTGGACCTTGGGGTATATTTGTTCTTGCTGCAGGCTAACTTCTATGCACTCCCCCACCCACACAGGAGGGGGAAATTATCATTACAAGGACAGATTCCTCCCCAACCACTGGCACTCTGCTCTTCAATTCCCCAGGCTCTCCTCCGGAGATATTTTCCTCAGCTAAGCTCTTCCCCTCACCTTTCTTCACCCCGCGGCCTAGTGGCAGCTCTAAGTTTCCCAGCTCCTCACATCTCAGCTCATGTATAAAACTCATCCGCTTGCTGAGGGAATTTGCAAGGGCTGCTCCTGGCTAGGGGTCACTGCTGGGGGGGGGGGGGGGGGGGCTGCAGGTTCCAACAGGTCCTTCTGAAAGCTGAGGGGACCAGTATGGGTCCTTGAGTACTCACTTGGGGTACTTTTAATGGGAAATGCAGGCTTGAACCTTTCAGGTAGGCAGGGGTGTCAGGCTAGCCTGAAATGATTGATATGCTCCTCACACCTGGCTCTCCCATTTGCTCCAGGCACACACTGTGGCCATTACTAACATCCGGTTGTCATCCTAGCTAGCCCGTCCACCTGTCCCCCAAGCTTCAGGAAGAACTAGTTGGATAGGCCACATTCAGCTCAGAGCTGAGGCTCAGCAGTCTTGCCTTTTGTCAAGCACACAAACCACAGATGCAGCTCATAGGAATGCTACAGAAATGTCTCGGGCAGATCTGGAGCTGAAGAAAAAAAAAAAAAAAAAAAAAGCTTGCCAAGCTGTGCCCACAGACATGCCTTGCACAACGTGTTAGGGTTTTAAAGATTGTATGTGTGTGTGCAGGTGCCCACAGAGGCCAGAAGGAGTCAGATTCCCTGGAGCTGGAGTTACAAGCCAATATGCCATACTTTTGGTGTATGTTGGGGTGGGGGCGGTGAGGCTAGGATCCCACTTACATGGCTTTGAACTCAGGAGTCTGGGTTGGCTTTGGATTCAGCCTCCAGTGCAGGACTGCAGACATGCGCAGACCTGGCATGTTCTTAAGGCATGCTTCCTCACAGGGCTGGGAGTTAATGGAAGCTGTGGTAAGGTCCTACAAAGCTGTCTGGCGAAAGCTGGTAACCACATTCCACTGGAGTAGGTCATTGGGCAAAGGTGGCCATGCCAGCAACTCTGCCCCACCAAAACCAGTTCCTTGTCTTACAATTGCTTAGTTTAAAACCTATCATCACCACTGGTTCCTGAATTCTAACCAGGCTGAGCTTGCCAGCCAACTGTAGAACCCAAACCCTCTCCACAGACGGCAAGAGAGACAAAGAGGAACATGTGTTTCTAGACTATCAGACTATTCAAACAATGAACCCCAAATAATTAACTTTCTGCCACACTATAAAAAGGGCTAGCCTGACGCTCTGGTGTCAGAAGAACTCACCTTCCAATCTCACAGTGCAGACAATTTATGGGACCATCCTAATAGCAGATGAGAGCCGAGACCATGTTGACCAGTCAAATAATGGGTAAACCACACTTATGCCTTCTATTAACCTAACCCCTTGGCAATACCCCAGGGGCTCAGCCATCACTGGACCTATTTATTTGCTCCTCTTCCCAATGTGGGCATATTGAATGTTTTGACAAATCATCTTTTGAGGCAAGGTCTCCTGTATCTAAGCTGGCTATAGATGACCTTGAGTTTCTCATTGCCGGGCCTCTACCTCCCCAGTGCTGGGTTACAGGCATGCAGTGCACCACTGTGTCCTCTTATGTGGTGCTGAACCTGGGGCTCTGTGCATACCATTTGAGCTATACCCCCAACCCTATTAACTAATGTAGCCGGACTGCTGGCTGAGCCTAGATTGTCTGGGTCACAAGTATGGTCTCTAGTAACCCCACTTTCTTTTCTTTTTAGATTTATTTATTTATTTTGTATACAGCATGTATGACCAGAAGAGGGCACCAGATCTCTTTACAGATGGCTGCGAGCCACCATGTGGTTGCTGGGAATTGAACTCAGGACCTCTGGAAGAGCAGTCAGTGCTCTTAACCTCTGAGCCATCTCTCCAGCCCCCACTTTCTTTTCTAAGACAGGGTTTCTCTAGTCCAGGCAATACTGGAATGCTGTTTGGCCTCTAACTCAGAGACCCCTCTGCTACCTCTATCTGCTGGGTGATGGGATTAAAGGCGTGTGCCACCACCACTGGGCCTCTAGTAAAACATTTTGCTCTTGACGCTGCTTGCTACAGGGGCTTAGTTAGAGGGTTCAAATTATGACTCTTCAAATCTGCCCTCCCCAACCAGCAATTATACTTAGTACATTCATACTCCTCATAGGTTCTGGCACATGGAATAGAAACCTAACAAGTCGGGAAGAAAAAAAAACCGGACACTGTGGCACATGCCTTTAATCCCAGCACTCAGGAGGCAGAGAAACCCTGTCTTGACACCCCTACCTGCCCCTCCAAAAAAACCCTAACAAGTCCTCTAGTGACTAGTAAAACGTAGCCCCACTCCAAAGTTAATCAATCTGCACGTGGATTCTACAACAGCCCTTGAGTTCAAGTGGCCCAGACTCCGGACCTGTGGCTTGAAGTCCAAATTGTTTTAAATCAGATTTATGTCTAAATGAAACAAACTGGTAAGCACCGAACACTAGTAGGTACCTGGAAATGGCCAACTAATCATTGGCCTCAATTGGACCCACGAAATGGGTCATGAATCTGATTCCATCAGGGACAACTGTGATGTCCTCAGGACAATATTCAGGGAGGCAGGGTCAGGAAGCCAGCTTGGACTATGGAGCAAGATGCCATCTCACGGGGGAGGAGGAAGAGGCTGTGGACCACAAGGGCCAGTTTCCCACTAAAACACCTTTATTGATAGCTTAGGACTGACAGTTACACACAGAGACAGATACAAGACAAGTAAAACTGCAGCACAGGGCTAATATTCTTCACCCTCATCATCCCCTTCAGCACTGTCGGCCCCAACCTCCTCATAGTCCTTCTCCAGGGCAGCCATGTCCTCACGGGCCTCAGAGAACTCCCCCTCCTCCATGCCCTCACCCACATACCAGTGCACAAAGGCACGCTTGGCATACATCAGATCAAACTTGTGATCTAGGCGAGCCCAGGCCTCAGCGATGGCTGTGGTGTTGCTCAGCATGCACACAGCCCTCTGGACCTTGGCCAGGTCTCCACCAGGTACCACAGTGGGAGGCTGGTAATTAATGCCAACCTTGAAGCCAGTGGGGCACCAGTCCACAAACTGGATGGTACGCTTGGTCTTGATGGTGGCAATGGCAGCATTGACATCTTTGGGAACCACATCACCACGGTACAGCAGGCAGCAGGCCATGTATTTACCATGGCGAGGGTCGCATTTCACCATCTGGTTGGCTGGCTCAAAGCAGGCATTGGTGATCTCTGCTACTGTCAGCTGCTCATGGTAGGCTTTCTCAGCAGAGATGACAGGGGCATAGGTGGCCAGAGGGAAGTGGATGCGAGGGTAGGGCACCAGGTTGGTCTGGAATTCTGTCAGGTCAACATTCAGGGCCCCATCAAATCTGAGGGAAGCAGTGATGGAAGACACAATCTGGCTAATAAGGCGGTTAAGGTTAGTGTAGGTTGGGCGCTCTATGTCGAGGTTTCTACGACAGATGTCATAGATGGCCTCGTTGTCTACCATGAAGGCACAATCAGAGTGCTCCAGGGTGGTGTGGGTGGTGAGGATGGAATTGTAGGGCTCAACCACAGCAGTGGAAACCTGGGGGGCTGGGTAGATGGAGAACTCCAGCTTGGACTTCTTTCCATAATCAACAGAGAGCCGCTCCATCAGCAGGGAGGTGAACCCAGAGCCAGTTCCCCCGCCAAAGCTGTGGAAAACCAAGAAGCCCTGAAGACCCGTGCACTGGTCAGCCTGTAAGAGAAAGTTCATTTCAATGTTGAGACACATTTTGTGAAAGCTGCGATGGGGTGTTCATGAGTTTAAGAACTGATAACACTGGAATTCCAGAGTCCTCCAGTCCACTTCCACGTCCATTAGGACATTAGATCTGAACAGACACATAGCACAGGCTTTAGTTGCTGGGAAGGCGGGCTCTGGTGACCTCGCTGTGGGTCAGGCCACAAGGGCACCTTCTTATCAGCTGGAGTTACCAGAGGGCCAAATTCAGACCTCATGTGTTGCCAAATCTGTCTGAAACATCTAAGCTGGAAGACAGGATGGCCAAGTTTCACTGCCCAGGTTAGTGTCAGGCTGGGGGTGGGTGGGTCCACCTCCTCATGTGAGACAAATTAATTTCTCTATCTCACTTATTAAAATGAAAGTAGTGACCTAGCTCAGGTTGCACATTAAATGAGTACTTGGAATAATGCTTGGCATGGTAAGCACTCATTGTGGGGGGGTCCCTATTCATTCCCTTATTTATCAGCATTGCACTAGACCTCAGGTCATCAGGGGTTACTAGGGGTCACCGGGGCTCCCAGCTCCATTGACTGGTCAACTCTGACTAGTAAATTGTTACAGAAGGGCAAGGCAAATGTGCCCTCTGTACTTTCCTGCAGTCCTAGAAATGGAACCATGTACAAGTTCTCCACTACAGGGCTCCCTCCCTCCCCCAGACTATGACCTTTCAGATCAAGTATTCCGTTGAAACTCCTAAGCTGGCAGACATTTTTTTACTGATCCTTCAGTTCACTCATCTTAATGAGTCTGCACTCTAATTACATACAAGAGGATCAGATCAGGCAGACCCCTACCTGTCACATCCATCATGTAGCCCGTAGACACCAAGGTCAAATGCAATTCTTCTAGTAGTGATCATCTCAGAATGGTGAATGGCTCTTTCTAGGTTTCTGTACCCCTCAAGGCAGGTCCCCCCCAGTATGCAAGTCAGTGAGTGTAGCTGAAACTTCATTTGCCTTGGAGCAATTAACCTGATTCCAATGGGAAGTCGAGAAAAGCCATTGCTTTTTAGAAGAGACCAGTTGTAGTGGTTGGACTTGGCATAATGTAATTTTCCAAGCGAGCCACTCCAGCTCAGCTGGCCGCCCGCTTCATTTTCTGTTAATCACTTACAAGCCTCACAAAGGGTGGTCAGACTGGTCATCTGATTAGAACACACAATTACCAACTTTCCTGACAGGGCTAGAGTTGCTCAGTTATGTTCAGCCAGAGCCAGTTTGCGGCCCTGAAAGCTAGGGAATTACTTTTCTGGAATTTCTGATCTTAGAACTTCAAAGGACATACCTGCTTCCCCAATAAAGACTCTCCCAACTCCACCTCAAGCTTTGTTGGAGACTCTTCTGTGGGCTCTTTAATTTTACTTCATGTGTGTGCTGTTCTGGCAGCAGGTGTGTGTGTGTGTGGTGCCCATAGAGGCCAGAAGAGGGCATCAGATCCCCCACAACAGGAGTTAGACGCTGTGAGCCACCGTGTAGGTGCTGGGAATCAAACCTAGGTCCTCTGGACAAGCAAAGTCACTGCTTAGCCGCTACGGCATCTCTCCATCTCTCAAGCCCCTGTAGGCTGTTTCTAAATGGTGTCACATGGGCTTCTTGGTCCCTGAAACCTTGTTTCTTCTGTGCTGAGGACTGTGACCGCCAGGTGACTGCTCTGTGATTGAGCTGAAGTCACAGCTATGATCTTACATTATTATTGTGAAATGCTTGTCCAGATTTCCAGATGAGTTTTATCAATTAGTCACACGCAGGCGTCAGCCACCCACTCAGTGTGACTAAGAGGACCTAAAGAGGTGTGTGATCGTCTGAGCTTGAAACAAGAGGCTTAACACAGTCTTCATGGGGAGCGGATATGATGGTGAAAGCTTGTGCTTCTCACCTGGACGAGTGAGTGTCTTTACTGAATGAGCATAATACCCCAAATCTTGGTAATACACAGTACACAGAACCTTCTCCCCGATAACCCACTGCACTTACCAGCTTGCGGATTCGGTCCAAGACAAGGTCAATGATCTCCTTGCCAATGGTGTAGTGGCCCCGGGCATAGTTATTGGCAGCATCTTCCTTGCCTGTGATGAGCTGCTCAGGGTGGAAGAGCTGGCGGTAGGTCCCAGTGCGAACTTCATCTGGAAAAGGAGAAGGGTCAGCCATCCGCCAACAATCCGCACATGCTCACTCACTGTTCGGTGTCTGAAGAGAGACTGAGTCTGTGACCAGGACAGAATGCCTCAGGGAAGCTCATGGTCCACTTACCGATAACCGTGGGCTCCAGATCTACGAACACGGCCCTGGGCACATGCTTGCCAGCGCCTGTCTCACTGAAGAAGGTGTTGAAGGAGTCATCTCCTCCCCCAATGGTCTTGTCACTCGGCATCTGCCCGTCAGGCTGGATGCCATGTTCCAGGCAGTAGAGTTCCCAGCAGGCATTGCCGATCTGGACACCAGCCTGGCCAACGTGGATGGAGATGCACTCACGCTGTGGAAAGGGGAAAGAAAGTGTCGGGTCAGGACAAGTGAGGAATTAGGGCAAGGCTCACATCTAAATGACAAACCATCAAAGACACTCTTCAGAGGTCACTCCGGCCTAGGACTACATCTCATAACCAAAAGCTCTAACTCAAGGAAAAATACTCTCAGGAAGGCATAATGCTAATGACCTACTAGGCAAGGCCAGGGCCCTCCACTGACTGTATCCCCTGTAGTTCAGGGTCAGTTTTCTACTACTTTAGAGGCAGAGATTAGGCTACAATCCCCCAGAACCCCCTGAAGCAGGCTGGCGCGTCCTTGAACTTGATGCAGACTCCTTCCTTCCAGGGCTGAGTCACACTGACTGTCTCTCCTGAGCTCACTGTGGTACCTCTTTAATCCAGTTCTGTAGGAGACAAAACTTCCTCTTTCCTTTAAAACCAGCTTAGACCAGCCCCATGACTCACAGGGAAAATGCTGGATAAGCAGTTAGCTGTATGTTAAAGTGTGGTCAGAGGCAGCCTTTCCACCCAGGGAGGACTCTAATCTGTAGGAACATTCTTCCCTCACCGTCATTCCCTCCCATCTGGTGGGAGGAAAGGATTGTAAAGGCTAGAGGCCGGCTCTAAAAACTCTACCGCAATTATTTCAGAAACGGGGCTGGAGAGTGGGGAGAGGGAGGAGAAACTGGTAGTTGTTCCCAGTAGATTATATTGTACATTTCTGGCACTGTGGGAAAGTAATCACAAGAATTTAACAGCGGGGGAAACTCGCTTTCCTTTCCTTGCTGAGCACAGTAATTCTGAAGTTACCAAACCCATGTTCCATTAGTTAAAGGAGGCCTAGGAGTGCAGACCCTGGACCCCCAGGTTTAAGGGGAACCGATGTTCATAATTCAGTGTGAGAGGAGTACTTTGAATCTGGCAGAAAACCTTCAAATTTGACATAAAAAGGCTCCCACTCTTCCTACTATTTTCCCCAAGTAGTAGAGACTTTCATGCTTTTATTTGTTTGTTTGTTTATTTTCAAGACATGGTTTCTGTGTAGCTTTGGCCGTCCTGGAACTTGCTCTGTAGATCATGAACTACCACCACCCGGTTTCTCTGGGTATTTTTTTCCTTTTGTTTTTAGACAGGGTTTCACTGTGTATCCCTGGCTGTTCTGGAACTCACTCTGTTGACCAGGCTGGCCTTGTGAACTCCCAGGGATCTGCCTGCCTGTCTCCAAAGTGCTGGGATTGAAGTGTGTGCCGCCACCACCACCAGGCTCCCCCAGGTATTTTTTTTTTTAAATATTTATTTCTATTTATGTACTCTTTTAGGTATGAGTGCTCTGTCTGCACCTATGCCTACATGCCAGAAGAGGGCATCAGATCCTGTTATAGATGGTTGTGAGCCACCATGTGGTTGCCAGGAATTGAACTCAGGACCTTGGGAAGAGCAGTCAGCGCTCTTAACCTCTGAGCCATCTCTCACGCCCCTCCTCCAGGTATTTCTATGAGGGCATTTCCAGGAAGGTCTGACTGAGGTGGGAAGAGAAGGACCATCCTGGACATGGGCTGTACTAGTCTAAGAGCTGAAGTTCCAAACTAAACAAAAAAAAAAAGAAAGCATGTGGAGCACCAGCGTGTTAGCTCCATAGTAGGAAACTGGATTCAACACCCAGGTTCTCAAAGGCACAGTTTCACAGCCCAGGATAATGAAACAAGACATTGCTCACAACCTTTGACCTGTCAAGTCCCTTCCTCTTTGTGTTCCCCATATAACAATCAAGGATTCTGACCAGTCAGTTCAGCCTTGAGCACTGTGGGGGAGGTGCAGCTCTTGTTCCAGTGACCTTCACCTGGACTTTAGAACCTCCAGTGCCCTGAAGCTAGAGAGAACCAGAGGCCTAGGAAGCAGTGTCTGAGGTACAGCGGCCTTTTGGTCCCCCGAACGGTTTATACTGCCTCTTTGAGCTGCCAAGATAGCTTGGAGGAGTCAAGGTCAATTTCTGCCAAGTTGGATTAGTTCAATTGCTGGGACCTACTTAATGGAACAGGGAACCAACTTTCCCAAGCTTTAAAAATCTGCCAGGCGGCCGGGCGGTGGTGGCGCACGCCTTTAATCCCAGCACTCGGGAGGCAGAGCCAGGCGGATCTCTGTGAGTTCGAGGCCAGCCTGGGCTACCAAGTGAGTCCCAGGAAAGGCGCAAAGCTACACAGAGAAACCCTGTATCGAAAAAACCAAAAAAAAAAAAAAAAAAAAAATCTGCCAGGCGGTGGTGGCGCACACTCTTAATCCCTGCAGAGGCATATGGATCTGAGTTTGACACCAGCCTGGTCTACAGAGTGAGTTCTAATCAGCCAGAGCTACACACGGAGAAACACCGTCTCAAAAAACCCAAAAAGTTAAAATCTTTAGAAAACAACCTGTCTCCTGGGAGCTAAAATGGCAAAGTCAAGGGCCATTTGGGATAGGAAAAGGCAGCAAACGAGTCACCAAGTCTAGTCCAGCCTGAACTGGATAAGCAGTCTGTCTTTTGAAAAGCCGTTTGCCTAACAGGTGAGCCTCGGGCGTTTCCGGATTGTATCCTTTTGGTTCTGCTTGGTCAGAAGCATTCAGGGCAGTGGTTACATACTTTCCTAACTACTGTTACAGTTACTCACTGAATCTCCCTTTCAGAATACAATTAATTCAAAGGCAAATTCTTGCAACAGTTGTGGGGGTGTGGGAGGAGTCGGCTCTTTTGGTAAGGGGTTTACCAGGGAGCCTCCAAGGGAGGAAAGCTGCCCACTCCTGCCCCCAAAAGTATACCGACCATCCCAAACTCACACCCACACAAGTGAGTGAAACAAAAACTCACCAAGCTCAGTTGGGAGAGGTCTTGCCTAGCATGTGAAGTTCTGTGCTCGTGGTGGCACAGGCCTCTAATTCCAGTCCCAGGGTTGGAAATCAGCAGTTCAAATCAATCAGCATCCTCCACTACACTCAGAGAGGCGGCCTGGGCCACATGAGGAACACCCCACCCCCACAAACCTTCCACAGTCCTTCAAAAATCACTCTTAATTTTCATCATCCCTGGGATGATCTTAGAACAGCTGCACCTGAAATGGTGGAGACCTTGACAAGTTTTTGTTTTTATGGTTTTTTTGTTTTGTTTTGTTTGAGATGGGTTTCTCTGGCTGTCCTGGAACTCACTCTGTAGACCAGGATAGCCTTGAACTCAGATCTGACTGCCTCTGCCTCCTGAGTGCTGGGATTAAAGGTTTGTGTCACTACCAACTGATCTTAATAGTTTTATGAGAAGCGTGTGGGAAGGAGCTAGGTCAAAAGGTGGTTAATGGAGTCATCATCTTGGACTGTGAAACTACACCCTTCAAAAACAATGCTGGTATGGGGTTTTCTTTTAAAATTTTATTGACAGCTAAAGATGTATATGATTTTGTTCCCTTCTCTTTCTGAGACACTGAATGAAGATTAACTGAGTGGCTTCTAGGCTAGGCAAATGCTCTTCCAGATAATTAAACTTATTTAGCAGGAAGGCTCTTTTTTCCAAGATTAGTCACTCTGTAGCCCACACTAGCCTGGAACTCGATAGGGAGCCTGAGATGCCCCAAACTCACGAACAATTCCCCCTGCCTCAGCCCCCTCTTCCCCCAAGCCCAAATGTTACAGAAACTAGCCACCCTCCTCTAAGCTGGACTCAGTTCCTGGTAGTTTTGTTTGAGAGACAGGGTCTCATTGTGTAGCCTTGGCTAACTTAACTCAAGAGACCCACCTGCCTCTGCCTCCAGAGCCCAGCAGTTAAAGGCTGCCCACCCCCATCCTTAGTTCCCGTTTTTTTTTTTTTTCTTTCCTTTTTTTCCCCCCATGACATGGTTTCTCTGTGTAGCCCTGGCTGTCCTGGAACTCACTCTGTAGACCAAGCTGGCCTCAAACTCCGCCTGCCTCTGCCTCCCAAGTGCTGGGATTAAAAGCAAGTGCCACCACCGCCCGGCTCAGAGTTCCTGTTTCTGGAGAACTGACTAATATATTGAGCCAGATGAGTAATCCCAGCACTTGGGTGTTGGAGACAGGAGAATCTTGGATTGAAGGTCATCCTTGGCCACACAGAGATTTAAAGGCCAGCATGAGCTAGATGAGACATGTCTCAAAAAAACAACATACAAACAAAATATATTTTGTTGGTAATAGTTTACTCTAGCTTAATAAAAAGTTTTTAGGGACGTGTTTAAATTAACTTAATATGCCACTGAACTAACGCTAGAAATAGGCTAGATTAGGGAATTATTTGACGGTTAATTATCCCCTCCTACGGAGGCGCTGGCCTTTCCAGGTGCACAGCTAGGAAGGTCCCGGGTCTGGCCACAGGTGACTCAGCAGGGAGTCACAGGGCGTGGAGACGGTGCCCGGAAGTGTTTGCTCAGCCCGTCTGGAGCGCACGAGGTCCTCTGGGGTACCCCGGCTGGGAAGGCGACATCATTTGAGAAAAAGGAGACCCTTTAGTTTCTCCAGTCTCTTACAGTCGATGTGAAAGCTCCCGGCCTCCAGGGGCGGCGGGCCGCCCAGACGGCATGTTCTCCCAGGACCACCAGGAGGGAGGTACCCGGGACCAGCCTGCCTGGTGGACTAGGCTTTCCCACGCTGGCCACCAGAAGCCGATCTAACCGGGGGCGGCCGTCGGGGGCTGTGGCAGGCACCGGCACCCCCCACCCCGGGCAGCCCACAGCTCCCGCGGTCCCTTCAGACGATCCCGTCGCCGCTCCACCATCACACTCACCATGTTTAGTCCTTGAAGTGGTCCGCAAAAACCGAGCCAGAGAGGGTGACTGACGAGAAGCTCCCACTAGCAGACTACCTAGGAGTCCGGGGGAGAAGTAGTGTGAGCTCCGCCTGCAGGAGAGGACTTATATGCCCTGGCCCCGGCCACGCGTGGGGAGGGCGGACACGGAACCCCGCCCTGGGCCGCACCGAGGGCGATGATTGGCGGGTTCGAAAGTTCAAACCAAACTCTGTCGAAGGAGCTGGAAACCAGAAGGGGAGGAGACGTGGAGGGTGGACGCCGGAGCCAGGTGGGGCGGGGGAAGGCGATTGGAAGTCGAAGGACAGCGAGATCTTTGTGCAGCTCTGGCCGGAGGAAAAGTCCCAGGTAGAGGGGACGGCCAGGTTCGGCCTCCCGGGACTCGCAGCTGGTCGCCCCACCCCGGCCTGGGAGTCCGGAAGAGTGAGCCGGCGAGCCGACCCGGAGGCTAGCCGCTGCCCGCAGGGTGGTGGGTGACTGCGACTGCTTTTGGGGGGCCAGGATGGAAACGCCCAGTTGACTTGACGGCACAGTGGGAGGGGCGGAGCTGCAGCTCGCCTACGCCAGAGCCGCGTTTCAGCGGCGCGGGTGCGGCCTCTGAGGTCAACCTTGTTTCCTAACCTAGGTCTTAATTGCAGCCAGCGGGGCCTAAGCACTTTCTCTACGCACCCTCCCTCCCTCCTGTCGCCCCCAAGTACTGGATTTCTGCCAGCGCAGCCCCAGCGCCCTTTCCACAGGTTTTATTTTTGAGGGCCGAGTCTGCCTCAGCCTTCAGCTCTACCTCCTTATCTTTAAGTGAACCTTCGTAGGTACAAAGAATTATTCCGTCCATTATAAGTGATTTCTGGGGACTGGAGAGATGGATCAGCGGTTTAAGAGCACTGGCTGCTCTTCCAATGGTCCTCTCGGATTCTGTGGGATATAGAGCTGACTGTTGACAAGGCATTACCTCATTCGATCTGGTCCAAAAACCCAGAGGCTGCTATCTCCATTTTACAGACGAGATGACGGCTCAGGGAACCATGTTAGGTGAGGGTCTCACACGTGAGAAGTAGAACTTCCCTCCAGCACTGGGCCTCACACTAAACAGACTTCTGAAGGACTCTGCAAAGTGGATTTCTCAGAATTACCATCTAACTGGGCCAAGGAGAGGACCTGAGTTCAGATCCCCGTTGCTGTAGTGGTACCTGCTTGAAATCCTCACACTGAGGAGCAAGAGACAGGAAGACTCTGGAGTTCAGACGCCAGCTGGTCTTCCAGTATCAGAGGGTTCCAAGTTCAGTGAAGAACCTTGTTTCAAAACAGCAGATACTGACCTCTAGCCTATGCATACACCTGTGCACACACACATATATATGTATACATATATGTGTATATATGTGTGTGTGTGTGTGTATATATATATACCACATATAAAATTTAAAAAAAAAGAACCCAAACCTTTATTTGGGTGTGATAATACATACCTGTATTTCAGCACTCAGGAGACAAGAATAGTAAATTCCATCCAGGTCAATGTAAGCTATAGGCTATTCTGTCTCATATATGCAGGCAAAGCACCAATACACATAAAATAAAAATAAATAATAAATCATTTTTTAAAAAGTGTCCTCTTGGGCCAATACAATTGCTCCTCGGGTAACAATGTTCACTGCCAAGCCTGATGCTCTAAATTCAAACCCAGGACCCACATGGTAAGGACAGACCATTTCCTGCAATCTATCTTCTGACCTCCTCGACACCCACACTGTGGCATGTGGGTATTCACACACATATACAATCAATAAACCAATGGGAAAATTTTTTAAATGTAATCTTGTTTGTAATCCTAGTATCCAGGATGTGGAAACAGAAGGAGATATCTGAATGTTCAAGTCTATTGTTCTAGGTCAACCAGGGGTATGAAGGAAACCCTGTCTGCCCCTTTCCAATACACATACAAAACCACTCCTGTACTGTGAAATGATTTTAAGCATTGAGATACATGGTTAAGTTTGCTGCCCCCTGCTGGAGATTTTTGGATATTGGCAGAGTTCTTGCTTAGCATTGTCAAGGCTCTGGGTTTCATCCCTAAATCTCTATACCAAAATAAAAATAAAAATAACCCTGGGTGGAAAGTTAGAGGATTTTACTTTGTAGTTGAAAATTTCCAGAACTCACCCTAAGCTTGTTTGTTAAAGCAGATTTCAATGTAACTTTTTACTATTATCTAAAGTAACTCACTTTACAGTGACTGCTCTCGGTCAACCGCCTGGGTCTTATGGTAAATGATTGGGTAAGAAAAAGGTGTCAAGTTTGTGTAAGGTAAAGCTTAAATTTCAGGGACCTAGAAAAAAGTGTTTTAAGGTCTAACGTGTTTTAAGGTATGTATAAAGGTCTGAGGACATGAAGTGACTTAAGGTGTGTAAATGCAAGTTATAGAGGTCTGAGGACAGGAAAACTTGAACTGTGAGGGTTTGAGAATGTTTTGAGGTGTGTAGGTACAACTTGTGAAGGTTTAAAAAGATGGATCAAGATATGAAAAATGATGCCGGGCGGTGGCAGCGCACGCCTTTAATCCCAGCACTCGGGAGGCAGAGGCAGGCGAATCTCTGTGAGTTCGAGGCCAGCCTGGTCTAAAAAGCGAGGCGCAAAGCTACACAGAGAAACCCTGTCTCAAAAAACAAAAACAAAAAAAAAAAATGAAAAATGCTTCAGATTTTTCCTCGCTATGTTATTGTTACATTGAGACTTCAAAAGTTCAGAGTCTTAACACTAATCAATAGAGTTCTGACAAGCTATTAACCTAGCTCTGGTAAACCCTGACTGCTACCGTAGTCACAAGCTCAAACTTTTAAGTTCCCTTTGGTTGTCTTCTTAGAATAGACTTAGAGGTGCTTCTCATCAGAATAAAGACATCTCTGTCCAATCTGGCTCTCTAGACAGAGGAAAACATGTTCATCCTTTTGAACCCAAAGCTCTAGCTTTTGCTAGGACTTGAAGGCATGAATCTACTCCAGCGGTTTTACAGACACCAGTTAAGACTTTTCTACAATGTGAATTTCAATACAGATTACAAACAACGATAATGCTGTAACTGGAACTTTTTGTGAACTTAAAAGAGGTTCTCATAAGCTTCAGGGAATCGAGTTGGAGCCACCTCCCAAATGGACTCTGGTTCAGTCCTGTCAATCATAGACTGTTTCCCACCTGCCTGTTCCTTTATGTTCTGCACCTGGTAGGTATCTGTTGCAGCAGATTTCCAATCAATTAAGACAGCCGACTGCTCCATCTGCTGCCTACACTTTTCTAGCTCCAGAAGTTGCGGAGGATCCTGGACAAGTGAAACAGCTGTAGTTGCTCTTCCTGGATTTGGTCAACATTCCAGCTTTTCGGGTCCCCAATGGTCAATATCAATAGGAAATAGTCATAGATAGATTGTTGTCCTTGATCAGCAAAAGGACTGGGGTGTTGAATTTCAAACCCAGGACAAAAGGCTAAGGTGCCATTTAAAATATCAAAGCTGGACCTGGCTGCCAGGTTCTCCCAGCATCCCTCAGTCCCTATCTGTTACAGGGTATGGCTCACATACCCTGACCTTGACCCTGAACTCTGCAACCCAAGGGCTGGGCTGCCCCTTCCTCAGAGGCTCTTCCCTACATAATCCAGACATTTTGGTTATGTAAGCATGGCCAAATCACCACAGTTGGTCATGCTACAATTTCAGCTTCCATGGTGGTGGAAAGATTTATGAATTCCTTAAATTCCTGTGTGACAGGGAAAACCTTTTGGTCATTTATTACCAATTTGGACATCATTCCAGCCTTTGTGCTCATTTCCATCGTCCTTCCAGTCATCGTCTCCTGACTGATAAGCCCTAGTAGACCTCTTCAATGATTTCCAGACATCTAAATTAAAAAGTAAAAAGGGGAGATGGCGTGGACCACATGGTGACCGCTGCTGTTTGGCAAATCCCAGCACTTCAACACCGCAGACCAGACTTCTCCAGCACCTTTTTACTTTGATTTGTTTTGGTTCTGTTTATTTTGGTTTCTGAGACAGGGTTTCTCTTTGTGGCTTTGGAGCCTGTCCTGGAACTGGCTCTGTAAACCACGCAGACTGGCCTTGAACTTGTAGAAGGGCCCCAAAATGGCTTGACCACACAGCTGCCATGACAGACTTAGAGACACAGACACAGCTTCTGGCAGACTCCACCCAGTGGGGCCTGCATCTAAGAGGAAATACCTGACATTCCAAACATTCCCCATACTCTACACAAATGTCAGCCAGTCAGGGTCCTGAACCTGGAAATCCTTTCACCCCAACTTCTGCTATGATAAAAACCCCACCCTGCCTGGGCTGGGGTTCTCTGTTCTCACAGATGCATGGACAGAGAGTCCAGGCTCCGACCTTGAAATAATAAAGGCTCTTTGCTTTTACATGCAGGATTCGGTCTCTGTGGTGTCTTTTGGGGGTCCCTGAGATCTGGGCATAACCAACTCACTAAAGTGGCTGGAGAGATGGCTCAGAGGTTAAGAGCAATGGTTGCTCTTCCCAGAGGTCCTGAGTTCAATTCCCAGCAACCACATGTTGGCTCACAACCATCTGTAGTTGGATCTGGTGCCCTCTTCTGGCCTGCAGGCATACATGCAAGCAGAACACTGTATACATAATAAATAAATCTAAAAAAAAAAAACTCACAGAGATCCGCCTGCCTCTGCCACCCAAACGCTGGGATTAAAGGCGTGCGCCACCACTGCCAGGCCTCATTTTCATTTTTAATGATTCTCAATATTAATGCCTTTCCCTTTTGGAAATTTTGTGTGGGCTTTGGTAAAAGGATAAAAATGTGTACAAGGGCTGGGCAGTGGTGGCACACACCTTTAATCCCAGCACTTGGGAGGCAGAGCCAGGCGGATCTCTGTGAGTTCGAGGCCAGCCTGGGCTACCAAGTGAGTTCCAGGAAAGGCGCAAAGCTACACAGAGAAACCCTGTCTTGAAAAACCAAGAAAAAGAAAAAAAAGAAAAAAAAAAAAAAAGCAACGAGCCTTTATTTCAAGCTCAGAGCGTTGGTCCCTCTGTCTGTCTGATGCAGCAGTGAGAGCAGAGAGCCCTGAGCTCAGGCAGGGTGGGGATTTTATCATAGCAGAGGTTGGGGTGAGGGGATTTCTAGGGTTCAGGACCCTGATTGGCTGACATTTGTCTAGGGGTATAGAGGATGTTTGGAATGTCATGTATTTCCCCTTAGATGCAGGCCCCACTGGGTAGGGTCAGCTTGTGGCTTCTCCTGGATGCTGCCTGCCAGTAAGCCTGTCACAGAAGCTGTGTCTGGGCCTCTAAGCCTGTCATGGCAGTTGTGAGGTCAAGCTGTTTTGGGCCACCCACACAATGGTAGCCTCTCTAAACAAAATTCTTTGGAAAAAAAAAAATCCTCACCACCATAGAACCAGGAATTCCATTTTGCCCTCCTAATTACACCAAGAACAGGAATGTTAGAGATTTATTAGATACACTTGACCCCAAGGATGAAATGACTACAATTCAGATCCAGAGCCTCAGGCTTAATAGGCAAGAGTTCTGTTAATAAATACAGAGAAATCAGAATGGTATGGTATAATGGGAAAAGAGTAAGACATCAGGACCTTCTCTTTGGGGAGCATTATGAGGGGAACAGGCCATATAGTAAGACTAAGAAATTGTAATGTAGTGTCTGCTCCCCAGATGAAGTCCTTTTCCCAAGGTCAGGCATTTGGATTAAGGGTCTCCATTCCCTTGAGAGCTTGAGGAAAGTTCCTGCTTGATAAAGCAGTCCTTCTTATTTCTAGCAAGAGGGACTTGTGGCCCTTCATTGACATAAGACTGCTGTCTATTGTCAAGGTCAATGCTAGATCCCTTGACCCCTGATCTCAGGGCACACCCGAGCTCACCTCACAGGCCTCTTGTCTCCTGTTTAATCCTCTGTGTAATCTTTTCTCATTTAAAGGCTGCTGGCAGCCAGTCTGACTCACCTTCAGATCATCACACACACACACACACACACACACACACACACACTCACACACTCACACACTCACACACTCACACACATACACACACACCCCGCCGAAGCAGGTCTCTGGCAGTTTTCTCTTTTACTTTCTTTTTTGTTTTTGTTTTTCACGACAGGGTTTCTCTGTGTAACAGCCCTGGCTGTCCTGGAACTCTCTCGGAAGACCAGCTGGTCTCCAACTCACAGAGATTCACCTGCCTCTGCCCTCTGAGTGCTGGGTTTACAGGTGTGCCAGAGGCCCATCTCCTAGGTGACTCAAGACTCCATCAAGTTGGCAATTAACAATAACCATCATAATGTGTTTGTTTGTTTGTTTGTTTTTTTACTTCTTATTGTGATGCTGGAAATATGTTTTATCAAACATTAAAAAGAGGGAGTTTGGAAGCTAGACCCAATGATGAAGAGTTCTCGCTGCTCTTCCAGAGAACCTAATTCAGTTCCGAGAATCATGTCAGGAGGCTCGCAGCTGCCTGTAATTCTAGCTACGGGATGGGATACCCAACACCCTCTTCTGGTTTCCTTGTACATCCACACACATGTAGCACACAGACACATTAACAAAATAAAAAACTTTTTAAAAATGAGTGAGGCTTTTTGTTTTACTTTGTTTTTTACTGTGATCTATAGACTAGGCTGACCTTGAATTTACTATGTAGCCAAGGATGGCCTTGAACTCCTTCTGAGTGCTAGGATTACTACTATGTGCCATCATACCTGGCTTCTGTGGTGTTGGTACTCAAACCCAGATCCTCTCTACCAGCTAAGCCACATCCCAGCCCACCTAGTACAGAGTCCTTAGAAGCTGCTGAATTCCGAAGCATTTACCTAAGTTGTTCTAGTATTAATAAAAATTCGGGAGTCAGATATTGAGGCACAAACCTGACAGATCAAGAAAGCAGTGGAGGTGCCGGGCGGTGGTGGCGCATGCCTTTAATCCCAGCACTCACTCAGGAGGCAGAGCCAGGCGGATCTCTGTGAGTTCGAGGCCAGCCTGGGCTACCAAGTGAGTTCCAGGAAAGGCGCAAAACTACACAGAGAAACCCTGCCTGGAAAAACCGGAAAAAAAAAAAAAAAAAAAAAAAAAGAAAGCAGTGGAGGAAAGACTAGCTGACCCTCTCTCTCTCCTTCTACCCAGGTCAAAAAGGCCGAGAATCTCTCCAAGCCCCTCCCTATCTCTTCCTTTGCCTCTCTATCTCTTCCAAAATCTTTCAAAGTCTTCCAGAATCTGTAAGGCTGATTCCAGTCGGCTTGTCATGGACTCTGGCCCTTGATTCAAAGTTTAACTTTATTAACAGTATTGTAATGTCACAGTGCAATCAAATATCCCAAAACAGCCTTCTTTGATCTGAGAGGTACCTGACCCTGTCATTAGGATTTGCATATACTATACTAGCTCTGGACTCTGTGGCCAGGCAGATCTTTTTTTTTGAGACAGGGTTTCTCTGTGTAGCTTTGCGCCTTTCCTGGAACTCACTTTGGAGACCAGGCTGGCCTTGAACTCACAGAGATCCGCCTGCCTCTGCCTCCCGAGGGCTGGGATTTAAGGTGTGCACCACCACCGCCCGGCGCCAGGCAGATCTTGAACGTAAGATCTTGCCTCAGCCTTCCTAGTAGCTGTTCCCAGCAGGCCTGGCTTTGTGCTCCACTCTGGAAGATAACTGCAGAAAATCATGTTTCATTTCTGATGAAACAATGCCCTCTATTTCCATGTTCCGACACAACACAGAAGCTCTCTTACTCAAGCCTTCTAGACCTTGGGTTTAATCCTGAGAATAAACCACCACCACCAATGAAAGTCACTCTGACTTTAGATACACGGTTAAAATTCTGTTGCAGAAAGTTAAAAATACCTACTCGCATTTTTCAGTTAATCTGCATTATTATTATTCCAGTAAGTGTACCATACCCTGGGGTCTGGAAACTTCCCTAATTATAGCAATATTTATTTAATACTCGTATTTATTCCCGTATGTAGAAAGTACCCGGGCAGCCCAGAGTGGAATGCCCCTGAGGGGTTTGTTCCTTTTATAACTTCTCTACAGCGACGGAGGCGACGCTGGTTTTGAGGGTCCCTGACTCTCAGGATCGCTTCCCCCCTCTGGAGACGTGGGAATGGCTTAGAAAGCTCTGCTTCGGTCAGAGGAGATTTATTTCTGTCAACTTTAGTACCCAGCCTTGTAGGCACAGGCTTTTCTCAGAGTCTAGGAGCCCATCTTTACGGAAAGTGGGTGCCAGACGCTTCCCCGGACAGAGTGGGAGTTTCCAGGAGGCTGTTTCATAGTCGGACAACCTGGGCTGACTGGACACGTCTTTCCCACAGCTGGTAGCCTACCCTGCCCTCTTAACCCTGTCCCCCCAGGCCTCAGCCCCTGAGCCTTTTTGAGTTCCAAGGAAGGCTCGGCCACCTTGTTGCTCCCTGACTCTCACACTCTGTGTCTGGCCTTCACACTCTTATTCACGTGACTAAAGTTATATGACCATCCCACCCCCCACCTGCTAATCTCTATATTGTCAGTTCGCTTCATAGGTTAAATTCTAGAACCTTCTGAGGGGAAAAGTAAATTAAAAAAAAAATCTGGGGGTTGGACAGATGGCTCAGAGGTTAAGAGCACTGGCTGTTCTTCCAGAGGACCTGGGTTCAATTCCCTGCACCCACATGGCGGCTCACAGTTGTCTATAACTCCAGTTCCAGGGTACCCAACACTCTCATACAGATATACATGCAGGCAAAACACCAATGCACATAAATAAAAAAATTTAAAAAAAAAATCTTCCTACAAGAGCGTATCACTGCCCCTGCTTCTACCCTAGACCAAGTTAAGGTTACTTTCTTAGTTCTTTTGTTATTTGCATCAAATGGTTTTTTAATCTCAAAACCTGGCTCATTCACTGGCTTCAGGTTGAATCCTGTTTTCACAGCCAGCTAAAACCGGAACCTCAGCCTGCTTCCTCCAGAAGCAGCTGCACTCCTCTCAGCCCCCCAACCCTTACTCTCCACCCCCCACCCCCCGCCCCGCTCTACCGTCTCCTAATCAGCTCCTTCTGGGTAGGTAGGTTTGTTTTGTTTTGGGTACTGAGCATTGAACCCAGGGTCTCCAACATTCTGAGCGTCTGTTGCTCCGTCACTCACTCCCTGCCCTCATTTTCCCCAAATATTTTATCTAAGAGACCCCACCTCTTCTTCTTCTTTTTTTTTTTTTTTTTTTGGTTTTTCGAGGCAGGGTTTCTCTGTGTAGCTTTGCGCCTTTCCTGGGACTCACTTGGTAGCCCAGGCTGGCCTTGAACTCACAGAGATCCGCCTGGCTCTGCCTCCCGAGTGAGTGCTGGGATTAAAGGCGTGCGCCACCACCGCCTGGCTGAGACCCCACCTCTTACACTGCCCCCTTCAACCCCAGCCCTCCACAGGAGTGCCAAGGTCACCACTGGGTTGTCATCCCTATACCAAGGAATTCCCATGCTCCAATTATTTATTCTTGTTTTGTTTTTGTTGCTAAATGACCGTACATGCGAAGTTCAGTAGCCAAGCAAGGGGCCTTACATCCTATGTAATCCGTGCACTTCGTGGTCTCGTATTTTGCATGCAGCATGATCACGAAATCCATGCACAAACGTGGCTTAGCTCTGTAAGCCCATATGCGCGTGCTGGGGGAATCCATAAAGAGCGGGTCACAGACTTATCTCCACTTCCTCCCGCTTCTCCTTCTTCCCCTCTCTCCATGCACAGCCTTCCATAGGCCTAAAGCACATTCCCCTCTGTAAACTTCCCCTAGTAAACTCTCATAGTGGGTTTTGTTATGCCTTGTGGCTTTCCTCACATGGTAAACAGTGCTGCTTAATGAGTAACATCGCACCACCTCACCACCATAGAAAACCAACAGTTTTTGTTTTTGTTTTGTAGACCAAAGGCTTGAGGTTTCTTTGTAGCCCACAATGACTGACCTTGAATTCATCCAGTTCTCTCCACCTCCCAAGTGCTGGGATTACAGGCCTGTGCCACCATACAAAGATTTTTTTTTCTTTTTTAAAATGATTTATTTGCCGGGTGGTGGTGGCACACGCCTTTAATCTCAGCACTCGGGAGGCAGAGCCAGGCGGATCTCTGTGAGTTCGAGGCCAGCCTGGGCTACCAAGTGAGTTCCAGGAAAAAGTGCAAAGCTACACAGAGAAACCCTGTCTCGAAAAACCAAAAACAAAACAAAACAAAACAAAACAAAAAAAAAAAGATTTATTTATTTTTATTTTATGTGCATTTATTTTATGTGTATGTCTGTGTGAGGATGTCAGCCTGGAACTGGAGTTACAGACAGTCATAACTTGTGGGGGAGCTTGTGGGGGGCCCAAAACAGCTTGACCACACAGCCACCATGACAGGCTCAGGGGCCCAGACACAACTGCCATGTCAGGCTTACTGGCAGGTGCCACCTGGTCCCCAGGAAAAAGTCATAAACTGGCATCACCCAGGAATGGGCCAATCAGCATCCCTGAAGAAAATACTTAACGTTTCAGAAGAAATACCTAAGATCCCAACCATTATAGATATCCTCAGGTGTCCCTTAGCCCCAATACACATCTATTTCCTTTTTTAACCTTCCCTAGACAAATGTCAGCCAATCAGGGCCCTAAACTCTGGAAATCACCTCACCCCCAACCTGTACCATTATAAAACTCCACCCCATCTGGGCTGGGCATTCTCCATTCTCACTGCTATGTCAGACAGGCTGGGAGTCCCAGCTAGAGCTTGAATAAAAGCTCTTTGCTTGTACATACAGGATTTGGTCTCTGTGGTGGTCTTTTTGGGGTCCCTGCGATCTGAGTATAGCAAGCTGTCACCTGGGTGCTGAGAACTGAACCCAGGTCCTCTCTCCTCCCTCCCCCCTTCTCCCTCTTTTTCTTTATTTTCTTTCTCCACCCTTTTCCATTCTTTTTTTTTAACAGGTCCTATGTAAACCAGCTTAGTATCAAGATGGCTAAAGATGGCCAAGGATGACCTTGAACTCTAGACCTTTCTGCCCCTAGCTCTCAAGTGCTACCAATTTCTATGATTATAGGTGGACACTACCATCCTGGCTTTTATTTGGGGGTGGGGGATAATGAAATCTTCTAAAAACTTATTTGTGTATTTGTTTTGTCTTTTGAGACAGACAGGGTCTCACTATGTAGTCCTGCCTTGGCCTGGAACTCACTATGCAGACCAGGCTGGCATTGAATTTGTGGTGATCTTCTTGCCTCTGCTTCTTGAGTGCTGGAATTCCAGATGTGTGCCGCAGTGCCTGGCTGAGATTAGGTTTTTCTATGCAACCCTGTCAGTCCTTCTGCCTGAGCCCCTGACGATTGAGGTTCAAGGAGTAAGCTAATGCCTGGTGTGGTACTGTCCGCTGTCCAAACACGTAAGTACAGCCAGGTGTAGTAAACATGCTGTCCCAGCATTTCCAAGGTGCAGGCTGGCGGATCAGGAACTCAGAGCCCATTTCAGCTACATAGTGAATTCATGGCCAGCCTGGACTGCATGAGTCCCTTTCTCAAAAACTCTAAATGAGGCCAAGAATATGGCTCAGTGGCTCAAGGGACTTTCCACAAAACCCAACACTCTGAGTTTGATCCCCAGGATCCACATGATAAAAGGGGAGAACCAACTCCCACAGTTTTCTGACTTTCACAAGGCATGTTGTGGCACACACACACACACACACACACACACACACACACACATACAATAATTACATAAATATATCAAAACAACAAAAAATATCTTAGTATAGACCCACAGCTCTTTCTCCAATCATCCAAATCTAGACTGGTCCAGCCCCTCAGGAGATACAGTGAATGAAGGAGATGTATGTTCAGAGGCCTTTATTTTGAAAGCTCTTTGCTATTTTATCCTGTACGGCAGTCCCTGTACTTTTTCCGTCCCCTCCAGCATATTTTGTTCCAACAGAGTCTGGAATATAAGCTATTTAGAAACCCTGAAAGGTCTCATGTTTCTGGTAGATCAAGATTTCCTCATTTTAAATTACATAGTTCTCTGTTTTGGTAAGCCGTGGTCCCTGCTGACCTTGTAAATAGTTGATGTGGAACAGCTTGTAACTACAAAAATCAACTTACACACAGTTCCCTCTGCAGCTCCGAGTGTTTATATGGAGCCCAAGGGACAGAGCCTGGCTCACACACTGTGGAGGGGAAAAAAAATTCCTTTGTGTTCAAAACAAAGAAACGAACTTAAAATTCAGGTTGCTTGGCCATCTCGCGCCTTCTGCTGACAGATGAATAGCAGTAAGTCAACTTGTTTTACGGTGAGAAAAAAATTAACCTGGACTATAAGCCACCGGACAAGCTATAAAACCCTGTTTTCTTGGTGCCCGTTTGCTCCTTCTTTGGGGGTCTTGGCGACCTCTTGGTCCACATGGACCAACTCCGAGTCCATTGTTAGGGAACGGTAAGAAGGGAAGTCAGGTTGACGGGAAAGCCGTAGTTTCTTAGCGAACCCTGCAACCCCTGAAGATGGGGCGGGGAGAAGGCTTGAGGGGAAGACTGCAGAGAAGTAGGGAAGGCAGCCGGGCTGAGCCGAGTCCTCCGCTGGCAAGCGCGCAGCCTCTGAACGGTTGCAGCTGCCAGGAGCTCCAGAAAGGCCCCAGCTCTAGACCGGTGTGTCTGTGCTGAGTTTCCCGTGTGCCAGTGGAGGATGATACTCGGCCTGCAGCAGCCTGGCTTGCTGGACTGGGACTCAAGAAACCCTGATTCGGCTTCAGGACAAGTAACTGAACGATCCACGTTTTCATCATTTGTAAGATGCACTTATTCTATACTGCACCCTGAAAATGGTCAAGATTTTCTGGAAACGATAAATTATATTATTCTTGGAGCTGGAGAGATGCTTCAGTGGTTAAGAACACTTGTTGCAGCTGGGCCTGGTGGTGCACACCTTTAGTCCCAGCACTCAGGATGGAGAGGCAGGTGGATCTCTGAGTTCAAGGGCAGCCTGGTCTACAGAGTGAGTTCCAGGACAGCCAGGGCTACACAGAAATCTTGTCTCAAAAACAAAACAAAACAACGAATAAAAGCCAGGCCACGGTAGCTCACACCTTTGATCCCAGCACTCCAGAGACAGAGGCAGGCAGATCTCTGAGTTCGAGGCCAATCTGATCTACAAAGTGAGTTCCAGGGCAGCCAGGGCTACATAGGAAAACTCTGTCTGGAAAAACAAAATCAAAACAAATAAATATTTCTTTGAAAGTCTCATACAATATATTTTTATCATATTCTTTCCTATGCCCCAAACCCTCCCAGATCCTTCCCCATCTACCCACTCAACTTCATGTTCTTGCTATCTCTTTAAAGAAAAAAACACACACACACAAAAACCCAAAACATGCTGGAAGGTGGTGGCACACGCTTTTAATCCCAGCACTCAGGAGGCACAGTCAGGCGGATCTCTGTGAGTTCGAGGCCAGCCTGGTCTACAGAGTGAGTTCCAGGACAGCCAAGACTATTACACAGAGAAACCCTGTCTCAAAAATTTGAAAAAAAAAAAAAAAAAAAAAAAA
This sequence comes from Peromyscus eremicus, assembly GCF_949786415.1. NCBI lineage: Eukaryota > Metazoa > Chordata > Mammalia > Rodentia > Cricetidae > Peromyscus > Peromyscus eremicus. The sequence goes on from NC_081436.1 coordinate 4,643,968, forward strand.
AAAAAGACAGGAATCTATTAGAGGATTCTAAGAAAATGCAAAGGCTACTACTGTTTTAGCAAAGTCACGCTGATCTCTGCAGATGGCTCAAAACTCCCTGTAACACCAGCACCCAGAAATCTGACACCTCTGGCCTCTGAAGACTCATACGCTCACATGTTCATACTCGTACACATAATTAAAAACAGAAGCAATTTTTTAAAAGATGCTCTATCACCCAGGAAATTCTGAGGAACTTAGGAGCTCAGTAGCAGGGACTTGGAGGACAGATCAAATATATGTTGCTTTTTTCTTTTCTTTTTTCTTTTTTTTTTTTTTTTTTTGAGACAGAGTTTCTCTTTGTAGCCCTGGCTGTCCTGGAACTCACTCTGTAGACAAGGCTAGCCTCCAGAGATCCATCTGCCTCTGCCTCCCAATTGCTGGGATCAAAGGTGTGCGCCACCACCGCCCAGCTCTTTTTACTTTTTAAACACTCTTTATTTATTTGGGTGTGTGTAATGACCTGAGTATGACTGTCACAGGGCAACTTGCAGGAATCAGTTCTCTCCTCCACCATGTGATCTTAGGAATCAAACTCAAGTTTTCAGGCTCGGTGACAAGTGAGTGCCTTTACCCACTGAGCCGTCTCTCTGGCCCCATTATCTTTTCTTCTTTTTCTTTTTTCTTCTTCTTTTTTTCCTTCATCTTTTTAGATAGGGTCTAATGTAGCTAAAGTTTTCCTGCCTGGCCCACAGTCAGGACAAATCTCTCTCACCTGCCAGTCCCACAACCGCTCAGACCCGACCAAGTAAACACAGAGACTTATATTGGTTACAAACTATATGGCCATGGCAGGCTTCTTGCTAACTGTTCTTACAGCTTAAATTAATCCATTTCCATTAATCTATACCTTGCCACATGGCTTGTGGCTCACCGGCATCTTCACATGCGGCTTGTCATGGTGGCGGCTGGCAGTGTCTCTCTGACTCAGCCTTCCACTTCCCAGCTTTATTCTCCTCCTCCCCCCTTGTCCCGCCTATACTTCCTGCCTAGCCAATGGCCAATCAGTGTTTTATGTATTGACCAATCAGAGCAACACATTTGCCATATAGAACATCCCACAGCAGTCTAAGGTCTCCTTTTAGACCTGGCTGGTCTTGAACTCTCAGAGATCTGCCTGCCTCTGCCTTTCAAGTGCTGGGACTGAAGATATATGCTGGCTAACTCTTTTTTTCCCCTTTTTATTTTGAAACAGGTTCTCACCAAGTTCTCCTGACCGGATGTAAACTCACTGATGTCCCAGGTAGTCCTTGAACTTGTGAACCTCTTGCCTCAGCAGCCCAAGTAGGAAGGATTACATGCAACACCAGGCTCAGGGATTTTTGATCTTGTTTGTTTTGGAGATGGATGACTTAATATGCGGCTCAGGGGGTCCTGCAACTCCTGCCTCAAGTGATCTTTCCACCAAGGGTTTCAGAACAGCTTATCTCTAGGATCTTAAAACTTCAATCTAGTTCATACTTTTCAGAGAATAGCCATAAACTCTCCAAGCCCTACTACAGAATAAGCCAGAAGTCAAGGGAAAGGTCATCTCTAACAACATTTTCCCTTGCTTGTTGCCAAGCACAAATATCTGAACTCTGAGTCCAGTTGCTGAGCCTTTTATAGAAAGCTTTGCAGAAATGGTACAGGGAACGTTCCTGGAGCATCTGAGGAGAGTGACTGGCAGCTCCTGTGGGTGTGGCTTGTTCTAGGCATAAGGTGCTCCCAAGTAAGCAAGTCAGAGAAATACAGAAGCAGAGATGAGAAAACATTTCTGCAAAGTCATCCTTTGTGTAGTTGGATGATTTATCTGATCCTACCAAGCCCCCACAGTCCTGTGGCCCGCTTATAAAATAATCACTCAGAAGCTTGTATTAATTATAACTGCTTGGCCATTAGCTCAGGCTTATTACTGACTAGTCCTTACACTTAATTTAACCCATAGGTCTTATCTATGTTTAGCCTCCACCTCCAAAGTTCTAGGATTACAACATGTTCTGCTGATCTTTAAAAAAGATTTATTATTGTATGTATATGAGTGCTCTATCTGCATGTATGACTCTAAACCAGAAGAGGGCACCAGATCTCATTACAAATGGTTGTGAGCCACCATGTGGGTGCTGGGAATTGAACTCAGGACCTCTGGAAGGGCAGCCAGTGCTCTTAACTGCTGAGCGATGATTTTTTTAAGGTCTCTCTGTAGTCCAAACTGACCTAGAATACACTGTGTATAATCCAGTATGACCTCAACTTTATGGCAGTCCTCCTGCCTCATCTTCCTAAGTGATGGAATTATAGGCATGAATCATTGTGTCTGGCTTTAAAAACAAAAACAAAAACAAAAACAAAACATTTAATTCTATTTTATTACTTTTGTGAGTGTGTGTGTGTAAGAGACAGAGTTTTTCACTATGTAGCCCTGACTGGACTAGAACTTGCTATGTATAGCAGGCTGGCCTCAAACTCCTAATCATCTGCCTGCCTCTGCCTGTCCTAACACTGACTCCCTCACTAGCACAGAAGGTCCTGATTGGCTCAAAAGTTCAAACCAACTCCATGGATGGAGCGGATTGTAGGAAGGGAAGGCGCGGCATCTGAGGCAGAACCCTAGGCCAGGTCAGCAGGGAGGAGGCAGTGTCACCAGGTCTGTGGCTGACAGGGCCACTGCTTGGCCTCCACCTTCCGCACGGAGAGAGATTTAACTGTTCATTTTATTTAAAAATCTGAGCATGTCCTCCTGGAGACAGACAGTCTCAGCTGCACAACAAACCAATGTTCAGAGAGTTCTTGGAAGAAGTCTCTACTGAGACGGAGGGGAAAACCCACACCTGTGATGACGTGGGCGGTCACCCCGTGGGAACAGGTATGTCATGTGAGGAGCAGAGCTGGTCTGGTCACCAGTGACCAGCTTGCAGAGACGCTCAGGAGGCTTCCGCACCTTCGTGCATCTCAAGCTGGTCTCCACAGAGCTGTGGCTGGAGCTGCCTAGTTAGTGCCACAGAGAGGCCCAGATCCGTACCCCGCTCTCTCTATCTGGACACCCTGGTTACTGTGGAGGTGTTGGAGGACACTGGCCAGGCAGAAGGGTGATTCTGAGGCGTAGCATTTTGGTTTTGGTTTTGCGTTTTTGTTTTTTGTTTTGAGACAAGGTCTCCCTGTAAGCTTAGGTCCCCTACAGTGTAACAACTCTGCTCTGCTAGGGGAAAACTTCCCCAGTGGAAAATATTACAGTTCTGCTCCACTGGGCTCTGTTCTGGCTCAGGTAAAAGTTGTTACAGCTGGGCTCTACTCCGGGGAAAATGTCACACCACCCTACAACAAACCTCACTGGAGAGATTTATTGGGAAGGAAGAATCCAGGAGGGTGGCCACCTCTAGGGTGAGAAGCAGCAACAGACTGAACAGGGTACAGAGCTCATACAAGGATTCTTATGGGGGAGGCAGGGCAGGGCTTTCCAAGGTGGTTTGGGATTGGTGGATTCTTGTGGTCTGATTCTGGGGCAAGCTCAGGGATTGCTGGGATTTCGTGCTCAGGGATTGGTGGCATTGTTTGAGTTCGGGGACCTCAGGGATTAGTGGGATTACTCCAACAATAGAGGAACAAGGAGAAGTGGGTGGGTCTCCAGAACTCCATCAGGACCGAAGAAGTGTGCCCCGCGTCCAGAAGGAAGGAGATGGCTCACCCTGATGCCGTGATGACTTCCCAAGGCCTCCTGTAGGAGATGGAGGTAGTCAGGCCAAGCTAGCCTGGGCCCCTCAGTCGTTCATGGCCAGGCCAAGGAAGTCAGATGAAGGGCGATCTGGGCTTGATGTCCTCATGCCATGAGGGACATGGGGACAATCAATACCCCAGTGCCCTTCTTGAGGGCACCTTGGACATGATCCAGATGGTTTATGGGGGCCTGGACAGACCCGGGCCCAGTGACCCTCCTGCCTATAATTCAAACAGGGATGTGGAGGTTCTCGGGCTTCAGGAGGCCGGAGGACACGGACTTTCTCTCTGGCTGCTGAGAAGCCTTAGCCATAATCAGGTATTTTTTTTTTTTTTTTTTAAAGATTTATTTATTTATTATGTATACAGCATATATGACTGCAGGCCAGAAGAGGGCACCAGATCTCACTACAGGTGGTTGTGAGCCACCATGTGGTTGCTGGGAATTGAACTCAGGACCTCTGGAAGAGCAGTCAGTGCTCTTAACCTCTGAGCCATCTCTCCAGCCCATAATCAGGTATTTTTGTTTGGGGGCTTTCTCATCCCTCCCATGGTACATCTTGAAGGCCACAGTTAAGACTTCTGCCTGTGGCGTCGGGGCCCTCTCTATGGATGTTTACATTTGGCCCTAACATCAGGGAAACTTTGGGGAAAGAAGGTCATAAGAAGGCAGTCTAGCAACTGAGACAGGTTTTCACGCCTTTCCTGGATGATCCTTGGACATTATCATAATTTACCACCTTAAGGGAGGCCTTGCAGGCAAGTTTTAACTGGCCAGGAGGCAAGTTAAAAATCAATTTCTAGTTAAGATGTCCCCTGGGGTACTGTAATCCCATTTAGGGTCCTGGTGGGGGACTACCCTAGCCTCAGTTGGGTGGGTGTTGACACTTCGGTGGATTTTATCGGCATGGGCCCTAGCCTGGTCCCAGACTTGCCTGTGCTCCTCCAGGAGAAGATTGTTGTCGAGAAGCATGTAAACATCATGGAAGGTGAGGTTGAAAGATTGGGTAATATATTGGATACCCGACTGGTTAACACAGAACAAGGCCTTATACTTGATAGTTGCGTCCTCTGCTTTAATGACACATGCCCAGTCCTGTAAAGGGAAACCAGAGAGGTTGGAGAGGAAGAGAAGGGACTGTGGATTGAGGCTCATAAGGCGGAGGTTCGCCAGTGTGATGGAAAATAGTGGAGGAATCATCTGGTTTCCGCTTCATAGCTAGGAGGAGCTGTTTCCTCCTTGGGTAGTTTATCCCAAAATGACATCACACCACATGGTTCCTGTTGATTACCTCAGTATAGATTTTTCACTATCAACCCCAGTGTTACAGATTTTTTAGATTTATAACCTTACCCAGTGTGCTTCTAGATCTTGAGGTAAGATTCATACCTTAGCAAAAGTTTTAGAGAACAAAACCAAAGCATATGAGATAAGCAGCAATAGCCCCTGTTGGGAATAGTCTGTCCCTTTATTTTTGTTTTGCTCTCCTTTCTGTCACATAGCAGGTGGCTTGCCTGATATGGGATGGAGATTTTGGAGGAAACCTTTTAAACAAGCATGCTTGGGTCAAGAGGAGGGGGAGCCATTCCCCAACTCCAGCTTTTCATTGAAATGGAATAGCATAAAACAAATGTCCAGTGCCATTCATACGTAAAAGACACCTGAATCCCTGTAAAACTGAGTCCAGTAAGCCATGAACAAAGAGGACTTCAAGATGAGAGAGTCATGAGCCCTAGTCACAGACAGTGGGCACTGCAGGAAAGAGCTGAGATATGCACCATGCAGGAAGTAGCTTTGACATGCACCATGCAGGAAGTAGCTTTGACATGCACCATGCAGGAAGGAGCTGAGACATGCACCATGCAGGAAGGAGCTGAGACATGCACCATGCAGGAAGGAGCTTTGACATGCACCATGCAGGAAGGAGCTGAGACATGCACCATGCAGGAAGGAGCTGAGACATGCACCATGCAGGAAGGAGCTGAGACATGCACCAGCCAGGGATGAGTGTGTGCAGGTATGTGCACGCTGCAGCAGGCCGACCTCTTTGCTTTCTCTCCCTACTAGATCCAGCTTCCAGCTCCCACTTTGCAACAAGCCTACAGATCCATCAATGGCAACTTAAAAGACAGGACATTTACACAGTGTGTGTGTGTGGGGTGGGGGGAGACCAGAAAAAAAACTGGTCTTGGAGTGAAAAAAAGAGAAAGCTTGAAAATAGGGAAAGGGGCTGGCTAGCTGGCGGCGGCGGTGGTGGCGGCGCAGGCCTTTAATCCCAGCACTCAGGAGGCAGAAGCAGGTGGATCTCTGTGAGTTCGAGGCAGCCTGGTCTACAGAGAGAGATCCAGGACAGGCACAAAGCTACACAGAGAAACCCTGTCTCAAAAAAAAAAAAAAAAAAAAAAAAAAGAAAGAAAATAGGGAAAGGGGAATCTCACTCACAGTATTCATAAAGATCTCGAATAATATTAAGACCTAGGGGGCTGGAGAGCTGGTGCAGAGTTTAAGAGCAATGACTGCTCTTCTAGAAGTCTTGAGTTCAATTCCCAGCAACCACTTGGTGGCTCACAGCCATCTATAATGAGATCTGGTGCCCTCTTCTGGCGTGCAAGCATACATGGAGGCAGAATGTTGTGTACATAATAAATAAATAAATCAAAAGGAAAAAAAAAAGACCTAGGGCACTGTTAGGCAGCCATTTGGACTGATTGTCTAAGGGGTATTGACACCAGATTTGATGGCAAATGTGGGTAAGTTTAGGGTCCTTCAGGTCACGTGTCAGGTGTAGAGGCTGGTGGTTTTCTAAGAGGCAGTCCAAGGAGGAATGAGAGGGTAGAGAAGACACCGTTCTCATGGATGAGAGAAGGAAAATGTCACTGCAGCCTGTAGTCATGGGTGTCCTCAGGGAGGACCAAATGAGGACCAAGCCATTCAGAGGGTCATTACCACACTCTTCAGAAGTCAGGGGTGTACCTGGCGAAGCCAGAGAAGAGACTCAGCACGTGGTACCAGGGCTTTCATAGAGACCAGAAGGTGAAGGCAAAAAACTGAGCTCTGTGGGGGGCATCTCATCCACAGGAAAGGGTCAGGGATGGGGTGGTAAAAGCCATGAGCCTATCTGAGTCATGACACCAAGTGTAAGCATTGCAGCTCGGATGGGAAGGTCTTCTGGCAGCCGGGAGCCAAGAACACCACAAAGTCACTGTAAGCATAGCAGCTTACAGCCCCGCTCCAGGGAAAGGTTTCTCTGAGTTTGAAGCCAGCTGGTCTACAAAGCAAGTTCCAGGACAACCAGGGCTACACAAAGAAACCCTGTCTCAAAAAACAAACAAAAAAATAAATAAATAAGGTAAAGAACAAGAAGTGAAGCTGGGCGGTGGTGGCGCATGCCTTTGATCCAAGTACTCAGGAGGCAGAGGCAGGCGGATCTCTGTGAGTTCAAGGCCAGCCTGGTCTACAGAGCCAGTTCCAGGACAGCCAGGACTACACAGAGAAACCCTGTCTCCAAAAAACTGAGAGTAAATAAAAAGAACAGGAGGGGAATGCACCCCACATGAACCTCTGGCCCATACATGTGTGTGTACACTTGCATACACATATACACCACACACAAATTTTTCACAGCATAGCTTATTTCTGGTTTATAACTATTTATATTCTGGTGTATAACTGCAACTCAAGCACGCAGGAGACAAGAATGGTTAATTCCAGGCCAACCTGGGTTTGTCTGCCCTGTCACAAAAAGAAAAGTGAACGGAGCTGAGAAATCGGTGGGTAAGAATTGCAATATAACAAGGTGGTCAGGATTAGTTGCAAAGTCTGAGATTTAAATAAAAACTTGAAGGTCATGGCAGGGGGAGGGGACAACCTGATAGAAGAATAGACTCAGAAATCCCCAGTCACAAGGAAGCCTTTGGTTGTTCTGGGGTGTAAAACAAGTACCTGGAAAAGATGAATGGCGGAAGCTGGGGCATGGTGGAGCATGCCTTTAACACAGCCAACAGGAGACTGAGGAGAAGAGATTACAAGTCTGAGGTCAACACAATTCAGGTGTGTGGAACAGATGAAGTCCTGAGTGACAACAACAATGTATTGCTGATGTGAGCATGGCCAACACCTCAGACCTTCCCCTGGCTGCTGTGTGTACAGATGTATTAACCGCAGCTTCCTCCTCCCAGATGTTTACATGCCTAGCTTCCAGGCTGCTGGTGGTCTAGGTCGTCAGCAGAGAACATGGCCTATATGGCCTATTGCTTTTGTTTGCATGTCTTTCTTCATCCCTTTGTCTCCCAAGTCAGGTTCCCAGGACCCATTGTGCAGGTCCAAACACTTAAAGAGATCCATCATGTGTGTGTTTGTGTGTGTGTGTGTGGGGGGGGGTGCATGTGCACGTGTATGCTTGTGTATGTTTACTTTTCTTTTTTTTTTTTAAAGATTTATTTATTTATTATGCATACAATGTTCTGCCTGCATGTATGTCTGCAGGCCAGAAGAGGGCGCCAGATCTCATTATAGGTGGTTGTGAGCCACCATGTGGTTGCTGGGAATTGAACTCAGAACCTCTGGAAGAGCAGTCAGTGTTCTTAACCTCTGAGCCATCTCTCCAGTCCCCTATGTTTACTTTTCTATTGCTGTGAAGAGACACCATGACCAAAGCAACTTTAAAGGAAGGAATTTAGTTTAGAGGGTAGTCCATGACATCATGGCAGCAGGCAGGCAGGCGTGGCACCGGAGCAGTACCTGAGAACTCACATCTGATTTGCAAGGCGATGGAAGCAGAGAGACAGAGAGGGAGGTGAGGAGGGAGACCGGCCCGGTACCTGGGCTTTTGAAACCCTACAGCCCCAGCCGTTAACAGTGACACACCTCCTCCCGCAAGGCCACACCTCCTAATCTTCCTAAACAGTCCACCAACTAGGGACCAAGTACCCAAATGTCTGAGCCTATGGGGGCCGTTCTCGTTCAAACCAGCACATTCCATGCCCTGGCACCCACAGGCTTGCAGCTAAATCATAATGCAAAATGCATTCAATCCAACTCCAAAAGTCCCCATAATTCTTTACAGTCTCAAGACTATTTCAAAGTCCAAAGTCTCTTCTGAGACTCAAGGCAATCTATTCACTGTAACCCCCGATCAGTTTGAAAAGTAAATTACATTCTGCCAACATATAATGGCACAGGATATACATTACAGTTCCAAAAGGAGGAGAGGGAAAGCCAAACCCAGCAGGACAAACTCCAGATCCTCTAATGATTTCCGAAGCTCCTGTTACGCCGCCGCTGCCCTCCGTGCAGAACAAGGTCTTACATCCTCGGCAGAGCCGCTGTGACCCCAACAAGATCGGGCCGGTTTACATTCCCTCATCCCAAGTCTCACCTGAGACTGCAGTCACACACCCTCCTGGGCACCACCCCCAGCTGCAGGGGATATGCACCAGCCACATGGACTCCTGAGGCATTAGCGTGTACAGGAAATAAAAGGTTAACTGAAGCTACACAGCTTTGGGGGGCTGGCTCCCGTGCGTGGGTGGGGCTTCAGTGATGCAGCTGTTTGGGGGTCACCCGTGCTTCTGTAAGTAAGCCCGATAGACTCGCTGGCTCAGCAGCTGGAGCTGGGTCAAATCGACCCTTGTGCTGGCGCCCTCTGTGGGGTGAACAGGCCTTTGTGTCTCCCAGGAAAACAACATGGCAGTTACTTTGCTCAGAGGGGTCTTAAGGAACTTGTTTTTGTTTTGAGCCAGGGACTCACCATGTAGACACAACTGGCCTAAACTGGCTGTGGAGAAAAGTTGACCAACAACTTGCAGTCTGTCTTAGGGTTTCTGCTGCTGTAAAGACGCTCTGTGGGCAGAGAGGCGGCACACGCCTTTAATCCCAGCACTCAGGAGACAGAGGCAGGCGGATCTCTGTGAGTTCGAGGACAGCTTGGTCTACAGAGCAAGTTCTAGGACAGGCACTGAAACTACACAGAGAAACCCTGTCTTGGGGGAAGAGAGAGAAAGAGAGAGAGAGAGAGAGACTGTGACCACGGCAACTCTTATAAGCAAGTGGCTCGCTTACACTTCAGAGGTTCAGTCCATTATCATCATGATGGGATGCGGTGATGTGCAGACAGCCATGATGAGGTGCAGACAGACAGACATGGTGCTAGAGCAGGAGCTGAGAGTGAATACCGCTTGACTTGCAGGCAGCAGGAAGTGGTCTGTCTCAAAGGTTGTGGCTTGAGCATATGAGACCTCAAAGCCCGCCTCCACAGTGACACACTTCCTCCAACAAGACCACATCTACTCCAACAAGGCCACACTTCCTAATAGGGCCACTCCCTTTGGGGGGCATTTTCTTTCAAACATGGACACAGTCCTTCCTCTGCTTCCCAAGTGCTGGGGTCACAGGAGTGTGCCACCACACCCGCGTGGCTTTTTCTTTTTCCTTTTGTTTTGAGACAGGGTCTCACAAAGCTGAGGCTGGCCTTTACCCTTCTGCCCTCACTTGCCAAGTGCTGGGATTGCAGGAGGGTGCCACCACACCCCTTTCCCTAGGCACCACTTTTCTCCATTCCCTTCCCTTCTCCTCTCCCCTCCCCTTCCCTTTCATACACGAGATCATAGGGCAGCTTCTGAGGCACATTGGGTATTACAGCTTGATAAGATAAAAGCATAGGTTTAGTCATGTGGAAATTCTTTCTTGTTTTAAGATTTAATTTGGGGCTGGAGAGATTTCTTGGTAACTAAGAGCACTAGCTGCCCTTACAGAGGACCCAGGGCATGAATCCCAGCTCCCATATGGTGGTTCACAACCAGCCCTAATTCCAGTTCCAGGGAATTCAACCCCCTCATCTGACCACTGTGGCAATCAGGCACACACATGGTGCACATATATACATGCAGGCAAAACACTCATCAAATAATATTTTTTAAAAAACTTTAAAGTACTCTTACACCGTAAAATAATTGTAAGCATTGAGAGCTGTGCTTATATTTGCTGCCCTCTGCTGGTAAGCATTGAGAGCAATGCTTATGTTTGCTGCCCCCTGCTGGAATTTTATGGAAAAAAATCTTGGCATTGCATTCAAATAAAAATATTTGATTTTACTGCGTAGTTGAAAATTTCCAGAACTTACCATAAGTCTGTTTGTTATCACAGAGATGGGAGACCTGCTTGTGTTCTTCCACGTGGCCTTTGTAGCTTCCCTAGGAGCACTTCTCAGGCCCGGGTTTCCACAGGAGCAACCTGGGGCACTGGACAGCGCCCTCTCTGAGGCCTCTTCCAGCCCTAGTGTCCTGGGACACTGTGTAATATTCTGACCTGCCCCCTCGAAATCCCACCCCTTGGGGCCGCCCTGCGTCCTGACATAAATGGCTCTTTTTAAGAAAAAATGGAAAAACTCTGCCTCTCTCTCTCTCTCTCTCTCTCTCTCTCCCTCCCTTTCACTTTTCCTCCCCTTCAACGCCCTCTCCTTTCTCTTTGTCTCTCCCTTTCCTATCTTTTTCTTCATCTCTCTATTAAACTCTCCACGTGGATACAGTGTCTGGGCTGCGAATTACTGGCCACCACCACCGCCACCATCCCCTCATGGCATGCATCTGCCCAGCCCATCACTGCATCTGCCCAGCATGCCAGCATGGTTCCCTGCACGAATGGGATACCCTGACCCGGCCAGCTGGGGATTTCCCACACGTGTATAATTCATAACACACTGAGCCTTCCTGCTCCAGAGTTCACGTGAGCGAAGGTGGAGACAGGCATCATCTAGTCTTGTGTGTGTGTGTGTGTGTGTGTGTGTGTGTGTGTGTGTGTGTGTGTGTGTTTTGGTTTTTCAAGACAGGGCTTCACCATGTAGCTTTGGAGCCTGTCCTGGATCTCACTCTGTAGCCCAGGCTGACCTGGACCTCACAGAGATCCACCTGCCTCTGCCTCTGGCATGGGAGTGGGATTCTTAAAAGACTGAATGAGGCCGGGTGGTGGTGGCACATGCCTTTAATTCCTGCACTCTGGAGAAGGGAGGCAGAGGCAGGCAGATCTCAGTGAACTTGAGGCCAGCCTGGTCTACAAAGCAAGTTCTAGGACATCCAGGACTACACAGAGAAACGCTGTCTTGAAAAAAAATTAAAAAAAAAAAAAAAAAAAGAATCACACTCCTCAGAAAACCCAGATAAGCTGTTTTGGAACCCTTCCAGGCTTCAGTAGAATCCCTGCAGACCTACTCTGTCTGAGAAATCTGCTGTCACTGAGCAGGTTCACAAAGCAGGGGCAAAGACTTTAGACCAGTGGTTCTCAGCCTGTGGGTCTCAACCCCTACAACGACCCTTTCACAGGGGTCCCCTAAGATCATCAGAAAACCCAGATATTTACAATTACGATTCATAACAGTAGCAAAATTACAATTGTGAAGTAGCAATGAAAATAATGTTATGGTTGGGGGTCACCACGACATAAGGAACCACAGTAAAGTGTCACAGCATCTGGAAGGTTGAGAACCACTAGTCGAGACAAAAGCTGAGGCAGGGGGATGACAGCAAGTTCCAGGCCAGCCTGGGCTACACAGAGAGTTTGAGGACAGTCTGAGCACACAAAACAAGCTTACTCCAGCCGTCCTGACCCAGTCAGACACAGGCCCAGCCCAAGCTGAGGTGGCCTACAGGGAAAATGGAGGAATCTGGGGACACCTTGGGAGACAAGGCCCAGACCAAACAGAAGGGGATGATGGCCAGGACCAGGAAGTGTCTTTCAGAGACATTCACCAAAGTGAAAGACAAGTTCAAGTGACTTTCTTCTAAGCTCCTGGAGACCAGCCCTTGCGAAGCCCGCCCTGTGATGTTGAAGGTCCCTCCTTACTGCAGGCTAACAGATCTACAGACAGGACAGAGAAAAAAGAAAAAAAAAAAAACAAAACAAACAAACAAACAAACAAAAAAAAAACAGACCTGGGCTGTCTGCAATCTCCTGCTGCCTGAGCAGGGACACTGCTGACACAGAACTGTGCTGAAGTACAAGTCACCTGTCACAAGCAAGGAAGGACAGGGGCATCTGAGGGGAAGGGTCACATGGCAAGGTATTTTGTCTTCTCTTTTGCTTTGTGTGGTGGTTTGAATGTAACTGGCCCCATAAGCTCATAGGGAGTGGCACTATTAGGAGGTGTGGCCTTGTTGGAGGAAGTGTGTCACTGTGGAAGTGGGCTGTGATGTCTCATATATGCTCAAGCCATGCCCAGTGTCTCAGACCACTTCCTGCTGCCTGTGAGTTCAAGATACAGCTTCTTCTCCAGCACCATGTCTGGCTGCATGCCACCAATGCCACCATGTCCTGCCATGATGATAGTGGACTGACCCTCTGAAACTGTAAGCTGCCACCTCAATTAACTGTTTTCCTTCATAAAAGTTGTCGTGTAATCATGGCGTCTCTTCACAGCAATAGAAACCCTAAGACACTTTCTTTCATATGAAAATGTGTAACAACCAGGTGGTGGTGGCACACACCTTTAATCCCAGCACGCATGAGGCAGAGGCAGGTGCATCTCTCTGAGTTTGAGGCCAACCTGGTCTACAGAGTGAGTTCCAGGACAGGCTCCAAAGCTACACAGAGAAACCCTGTCTTGAAAAACAAACAAACAAACAAACAAACAAACGATTTATTTTAAATTTAAAAAATTTTGTGTATGAGTGTGTGTTTGTGTGGGTATGTACATGTGCATGCAGTACTTGTGTAGGCCAGAAGAGCATGTTGGGTCCTCTGGGCCTCTGGGGCTAAATTACAGAGTTTATGAACTGCCCACATGGGTGATGGGAACTGAGCTCTGGTCCTCTGGAGAGACTCATGTGCTGTTCCTCTCTGAGTCCTCTCTCCAGCCCAAGATTTATTATTTTTTAATTTTATGTTCCTGTGTGTGGACATGTGCTCACGAGTGTAGGGGTCCTCCGAAGCCAGAGGCATCAGAGCCCCAGGAGCTGGAGTTACAGGAAGTTGTGAGCCCATCTGCTGTGGGTGCTGGGAATGGAGCTCAGGTTTTTACAAGAGCAGCAGCTGCTCTTAACTGCTGAGCCATGTCTCAGCCCAAATACAACCAAGGATCTTGTATTCCAGTACTATATCCTTGGTGGGTTTTTTTTTATTATTGTTGTTTTTTGATAAATTCTCCTATATCCAAGGTTGGCCTCAAGGTACATAGACGGTGGAGGACAACCTTGGACTACTGACCCCCCCGGGCTGTCCCACAGTGCCAGCATCACAGGCATATGCTCCACACCTGACTTACGTTGTGTTAGGATCAAACCCGGGACTGGGTGCCTGCCTGGCAGGTCTTCTATCAGCTGAACCCCACCCTAGCTTTCCCACTAGAGGGGAGTGTTTGTTTGTTTGGTCAAGAGAGTCTCTTTTTTGTGAAAATGTGTATGAGCCTGTGTGTACATACCATTTTAAATTGCTGTTGAGAGGAGACCGAGAGAGAGTGTCTGGTCCCTTGAAACTGGAGTCAAGGACAGTTATGAACTGTCATGTGGGTGCTGGGAACAGAACTTAAGGCCAGCAAGTCCTCTTAACTGCTGGCCATCTCTCCAGCCCCCATGACAGAGTTCTTTGTTTGTTTGTTTGTTTTCAAAACAGAGTCTCACTTTGTAGCCCTGGATGTCCTAGAACTCGCTCTGTAGACCAGGCTGGTCTCAAACTCACAGAGATCAGCCTGCCGAGTGTTGGGATTAAAAGTATGCACCACCACCAAAGAGAGTTTTGTTTTGTTTTTTAAAGGAGTATCATAGTTCCTTTTCCTGCCACTGTGATACATCATTCTGACAAAGGCTGCTGTGGGATGTCTTTCTGTGTGCTGTGAATATGTGTTGCTCCCATTGGCTAATAAATAAAGGTGCAATGGCCTATGGCAGGGCAGGATGGAGCCAGGCGGGAAAATCCAAGAGAGACAGAGAAGAAAAGGGGGTGGGGGAAGGCACCAGCCCGCAGCCCAAGGAGCGACATGTAATGGGACACAGGTAAAGCCGGGAACACATGGCGATACATAGATTAATAGAAATGGGTTGAGTTAAGAGCTAGCTAGCAAGAAGCCTGAGCCTTAGGCCATATAGTTTGTAATCAATATTAATTCTCTGAATGATTATGAGAGATTCATCAGGACCACAGGGCCAGGTGGGACTGGAGAAATTTCCCCCTACAGAGGGCAACTTCGTGGAGCAAGGGTTTATGGTTTATTCTGGCTCACAGTACAAGAGTAGAGTCTGTAGAGGGTATAAAGTCCTTGTCCTCATAGACAAGCATTAGAATCATGGTTCTCAACCTTCCTAATGCCGTGACCCTTTAACACAGTTCCTCATGCTGTCGTGACCCCCAACATAACACTGTTTCATTGCTACTTCATAACTGTAATTTTGCTACTGTTATGAATCATAATGTAAATATCTGATATGCAGGATATATGACATACAGCCTCTGCTCTAGAGACACCAGGGATGTTAAATACACAAGGTTCTCTCTCTCTCTCTTTCTCTCATTCTCTCTTTCTCTCGCTCTTGCTCTCTCTTTCTTGAGACAGGGTTTCTCTGTGTAGCCCTAAGTGCCCTGGAACTCTGTTGACCAGGTGGGCCTCGAACTCAGAGATTCACCTGCCTCTGCCTCTGCCTCCCAAGTACTAGGATCACAGGCATGCACCACCACTACCCAGCTAGGCTGTCTCTTCAAAGGAAGAAGTGTATAACCTGTTTTCAGCCCAGAAGGCTGGGAATGCTAATAGTCTAGGTGACCTCTGCCCTCTCTAAGACTGAGACCACACCAGATCCTCTCCCAGACCCTTAAGATGACACACGTAGTCTATCTATAGAACATATCTTTATGGGAGAGTGACATGAACTTCTAAAAGAGTTTTGATGTAATGGTGCCTTAAGCTTTATTGTGCACACAGGATTGGGTTACACCAGGAAACTTTTTTTCCAAATTGTATTGCACTTAAATACGCCTGAAATCAAGTGCCTGGTGTCAGACTCTAGAAAGTCTGTTAAAGCAGGCTTGCTTCTTGCCTCCCACAGATGGATGCTTTGCTGGTGTTTGCAGAGATCCCCGACAACAGTCCATCATGTCAGAGAAGTCCAGGAGCTTGACACATTGCATGCACAGTCAGGAAAAAGCAATGGATGCAGGCTGCTGCTTGGTTCCTTTTCTCCACTTACACAGCACAGTGTAGATGGACATTTCCTATCCCAACTGCTTGGTCCCAAGTAAACAACTCAGAGGCTGAATATGAACTATAAATGCTCGGCTGATAGCTCAGGCTTGTTACAAGCTAGCTCTTACACTTAAATTAACTCATAATTCTTATCTATGCTTAGCCACATGGCTTGGCAACTTTTCTCACTACAGCATTCTCATCTTGCTCCCTCTGTGTCTGCTGGTGACTCCCCTGACTCTGCTCTTCCTCATCTCATCATTCTCAGTTTGGCTTTCCTGCCTAATTTTATCCTGTTCAGCGCTATTGGCCAGTCAGCTTGTTTATTAAACCAACCATAGCAACATATATTCACACAGTGTACAGAAGGATTATTCCACAGGAGTCCATGATCTAGTCAGGGAATGGGACCACACACACATACACACACACACACTCACACACACACACACACACACACACTCACAGGGTAAGTTGGCCTTCCCACTTCAAGGCAACTGAGATAATCCTCCAGAGGCCTACCAACAGGCATACCCATCTTCTAGCTGATTTTAGATTCTATCAAGTTGACAATTAGCATTAACCATCACAATGACATTTGTATATTTATCTATTGTGATATAAAGAATGTGTTTTATCAAAATCTCAGAAAGCAAGTTTGGGCTTTGCTAATTTTCCTTAGTTTTCTATTTGAGGCAGGGTCTCACTCTGTAGACCAGGCTAGGCTTGAATTCACTTTGTAGCCGAGGATGGCCTTGACTCCTTTGCCTTATGAGTGTTAGGATTACAACTATGTGCCAGTGTATGTGACTTTTGTGATGCTGAGGCTCAAACCCAGGCCTTCCTGCATGTCAGGCATGCTCTCTACCAACTGAGCCACACCCAGCCCACCCAGTCCAGAGTTCTTAGAAGTTGCTTTCTCTATCTGGGCAGTATTTTGGACCCTGTAACACGAATCTTAAAAGTTCTTATTAATAAAAACAAACCCAGGGCCTGGTATTGGGGTGAATGCTGGAAGATCAGAGAAGCAGAACAAGCCACAGCCACCTCACCTTGCCAGTTCCTCAGCTGATCCTGTTTCCTCAGACTGGAAGCCTCTGAGTCCTCATCCCAATGGCTCTCAGCTGAACTGTTGCTAAAAGCCTAAAAGCTTAACCAGCCAGTTCCTGGTCCTCATGCCTTAAATACCTTTCTGCTTTCTGCCCTCACTTCCTGGGATTAAAGGTGTGAATCACCACACCTGGCTGTTTCCAGTATAGCTTTAAACTCACAGAGATCCGCATGGATCTCTGCCTCCCAAGTGATAGGATTAAAGGTGTGTGTTCCACCCACCATTTTCTGGCCTCTATATCTAGTGGCTGTTCTGTTCTCTGACCCCAGATAAGTTTATTAGGGTACACAATATTTTGGGGAACACAATACCACCACAGGGCACTGCCCCTTTACTTAGGAATTCACATATACCATTATAGCTCTGTTCTCTGTGGCCATGCAGGTCTTGAATTTGAGATTTTCCTGCTGTAACAGGGCCCCAGACCTTAGCACAATTGATTCCATGATTCAGGCCATAAAACTCAGTATGTAGACAATACCACCTGCCAAAACAAAAACAAAGACCTAATCCATCAAAGTCTGTGGTTCTGGGAAAGTCTCTAAATGTACTAACCTTCTCTTTTGGCTTCTGTGGTTCCATTCTGGCTAACTGTTCTTGTTAACTGAAGTATGTCAACCCAGGACATGTTTTCTGTGTTTAAACTTTCACCTTGAGAAAGGCTCGGTGCTACACTGGGATCCCAAACACCCAGTGTAATTGCCAGGCAATTTTCTATTGGCTTAAATCCATGTCCAAGCAGTCTTCTCTGGTAGATACCCCACAACACGGCCTCAGCCTCCCTAGGAGCTGGGGTTAAAAGCCTGTCCCACAGGCCTGGCTTTGCTAGTTCCATTCTGGGAAATAACCACATATAATGAGCTTTCACCTCTGAAATCTCATGGTTTATTTCTGAGGAGACCTTATTTGTCTTAGTTCTTATCAGCCCTGTGTCTCCCCAAAACTCATGCTTTTGAATCCTCTCCTCATGGGGAGCAAAAGAGTGTTTGTGTCTCTACTTTACAGTGAAGTAGATAAGCCTTCTTCCTCAAACTTGCCACCTCCCCTGGAATCAAGAACCACTCGGGAAGGCTGAAGAGATAGCTCAGCAGATAAGAGCACTGGCTGCTCTTCCAGAGGACATGGGTTCGATTCCCAGCATGCACATGGTAGCTCACAACCATCTGTAACTCTAGTTCTAGAGGAATTGACATGTGAATAAATAATAAAATGAAACCTTAAAAAAAAAAAAAAGCCATTCCAGCTGGCGATAGAGCTCAATGGTGGAGCACTTGCTGAACATGTAAAGAGGCTCTCGGTTTGCACCCCACATCACAAAGCAACAAAATCCCTTTCCTCCCTGTCCCTTTAGGGCACGTGGGTGAAAGTTTGTTGAAGAGAATTAAAAAATACCTTACAGTTATCTGCATTATTATTCCAGTAAGTATACCATATTCTAGAGTCTGGATCCTTCTCTACTGATAGCAATTAGCAATGTTTATTTATTTGATTTTTTGTTGTTGTGTTTTTTGTTTTTTTCTTTCGAGACAGGGTTTCTCTGTGTAGCCTGGCTGTCCTAGAACTCGCTCTGTAGACCAGGCTGTCCTGCCTGTCGCTGCCTCCCATGTGCTGGGATTAAAGGCATGCACCACCACTGCCCGGCTGGCAATGTTTATTTAATAATCCTATTTATTCCCATATGTAGAAAGCTCCCAGGCAGCCCAGAGTGGAATGGCCCTGAGGGTCTCTGTTCCTCTTATACCTTCTTGCCGTCAGCTGACACAGTGCTGGTTTTCTGAGGGTCCCTGACTCTCAGGATAATCTTTCCCCCTTTCAATTTTTCTGGCTGCCTCTATCTGCTCCCCTGGGCACAAAACCAGCCACTTTCAAGTTCACTACAAATTTACTGTCCTCTATATGATAAGTAGAGACTCAATACAAGAGAGTACCAGTGCATCATATATATATATGACAAGATATATATATGTGTGTGTGTATATATGACAAGATATATATATATATAAAATTTTAAAGGAGGCTGAAGCAATACTGCCCCAAGTTTGAGGCTAGCCTGAGCTACAACAGAAAGACTTTTAAAAAATAACTGACAAAACCACGCTCGATTTTCTCATTTTCTGACTTGCTATAGGGTACTTTATTTCCCATTCCGCTTTTTTAGTTGCTGGAGTATCTTCTCCAAGGACCCTGGAGAGGGCTATGCTTCTAGCAGAAGGACCAGATTGTCTCCCTCTCGAGGGCTGTTATTGAAGGAATGTAGGATATCCTTAGAACACACTGACTGGATATGGAAGTCACCTGACACGGACCCCAAGGATGTTGTAATCAGCTAGGCTCCTGTGGGCCACACAATTGGTCAAGTCCTTTCATTTCTTCCAGGAAAATCACTAAAAGCTCATTCCAGAATACAAAAACTAGTCTTGTTACAAGTGTCCAGAAGCTCCTTGAGGTCAGAGCTATGTTTTGTTAATGTGTTTCCATTACTAAAGCTCCTGCAGTGGAACCGGATTTTCCCAGGTGGGTGGGCCGGGCATCCTCTGATCCTTTCTGCTGCTCCCCAGTTCCCCAAGTGGCTTCTGAGCTCCGGTTGTAGCAGAATCGCAACAATGTTGAAGAGATTGTTTCAAATAAACAATGTTTATTTGAGAGCACAAGTATAAATGTGTTTGCAAATAGGTTTAGACCCTCGTGTGAAAAGGGTCCACAGCTCCTAAATAGAAAAATCTTCAAGTGAATCAGAACTGACTTAAGAGGTTAGAAAACGTTGGCAGGTTTGGTGACCTCGTACCAAACCCCACCAAGGCTACATCTGAACACCTCCCAGCTCCCAGATTGATTTTTATTTCTGTTACCCTTTCTTTCACCTTTTAAATTCTTTCCGTTCAGCAAAATCAGTCCATCCAGGAGAACAAGGGCATTGGGATTTCTGTCTCTGATACTCCCCCGTGTGCAGAGATGGAAAACAGGTTTTAGTTTTCAGCCAGTGCTCAACATGGATGTATGTAGTGAAGAGAATGCCGCCTCTTTCCATAGCGTGGCCCGCCCTGGGCTTTCCTGAGACCCCCAGTCCCAGTCCATGCAGATCTGAGTGCTTCTCAACACGGAGACTATTTTCTAGCAAAGGGCTGGTCTGGTAGTTTTTTGTTTGCTTGCTCGTTTGTTTTTGGATGAGCAGACTGCCTGTGAACGCTGCCGCGGCGCTATTTCCTGGGCGAAAAGCTAGGTCTGCCCGGCTAACCACCACACCTCGGTCCACCGGCAGGTTCTCGCAGCATCTCTGAACGTCCAGCAGATGGCGGCGCAGCTGAATTTTCTCGAGGTCTTGTGCACGCCATGCTCGCAGGAGGCTGGGAAAACAAAACAGGAAGGAGACTTTTAAAAAATATATTCTAATTTTTAGCACATATTTCCTTTTTTGTTGGGTCAGAGGCCATTTTTAATTAGAATGAGTGGAATTAAAGTGGAGGTCTTTAAAAAACTTGATTATACCTCAAGTAAATGCAGGTTGGGTTTTTTTTTTGGTTTTGTTTTTAGAAATATTTGCTCTTTGTTCATTAGGTTTCCCACTTTTTTTAAAAAAAGGATCTATTTATTATTTTTATTTATGTGTACATAGCTCTGTGAGTTTATGTGCACCACCTGCATGCAGGTACTCATAGAGGCCGGAAGGATACTGGTCTCTTAGAACTGGAGTTACAGGCAGTTGTGAGGCAGGTGAATGTGGATGGTAGGAACCAATCCCGGCCCCCTGCAAGATCAGTAAGCACTCTATCCTGCCGAGCCATCCCTCCAGTCCTAAGTATCCCTCTTTTTGAAAAGCCCCAACACGGGCAAGTTTCTGTCTGTCTATCTATCTATCTATCTGTCTGTCTGTCTATCTATCTATCTATCTATCTGTCGATCGATCGATCGATCGATCGAGTGGAGCACACGTGGAGGACAAAGTACCACTGATACTTGCGATGTCAGAAGTCTCTTCCCAAGTGTGTTCCAGGAATCGGTCTCAGTGAGCAGGGCTTGAGAGCTATAAGCCCTTCTGTCCACTGAAACATTTGGCCTGCCCAAGTTTTCAAACAGCAGCAATTGTCCTGAGAGCACAATGCAGCTGGGGATACTGCCCAGTGGTAGAATCCTTGGCTATTGTGCACAAGGCTCAGGCCTCAGGAGCTGCAAAATCCACAAATAAGTAAATAAAATGTGAGGGGGGGGTAGTGGTGGATAGATATGATCCATACACGTTGTATAAATGTATGAAACGTTAAAAGAATAAAAATATCATTTTAAAAAGGCAGGATGTTTCGGAAACTAAAGCAAACGGACCGAGTGACTCCCAAGGCGTGGCGGCGGCTGGCTCTCCCGCTGCGACCGAAATGGCCTCGGTGGACGCCGGGCGGGGGCCGCAGCGTCCTGACAGCGCCGCCTGCTGGTCAAGGCGGCAAAGAGCTCGGTGCCGCGCAGCTGCCTGCAGGGCGTGGACCTGCACATTCCGGAGAGCTCATTCTCTGCCCTAAGCACGAACACGTAAGGAGCTGGGACTTAGCCAGAGCCGCCCCTGTGCCGGGAAGAGAAAGCTGGTGCCTGCTAGAGTGTGGGAAGGCAACGTCCCTGAGGGCTTTAGCGGCTTTAATGCTTCCAACAGCTAAAAAGGATGGGTTTGATTTTTATGATATAGCATTGTCATCTTAGACAACTCTAGTGGGGAATGGAAAACAGAACCTGACAGGAGTCCGCTTTAATTTTCTCTTACCCTGTATTAATGGGACTTGCCAAATATTACAAGAGGTTATAATGCAAACCTGAAATATGAGCAGGGGATTGCGTTTTAACCGTGGACGCGCTAATCACTTCTGCCTGTCATTTTTATTCCAGGAACATTGCGGTGAGGTTCCTGGAGTCCCGCCTCCTCTCCCCACTTCCGTTTTCTCCTCACTCATTTGACAGGAGCCTCTGTACTCATCTCCTTAGAACACGTCATCATCATCCACTGGAGGAGTGGATGGTGGTACCACCTTTTCCCCCTATGGCTGAAGCCGGCAGAAAGGCTTGCTATCTGCTCTCGGGGCTGCTTGGTTGTCGGGAACCCTGCACGGTGATGCCAAGTGCAGCTCCTCTTTCTACGCTGCCCTTCATCAAGCACTTGCACAGCTGTCTTTCACCTGATCCAACGATTCCTTAGTGCCGTCCACTCACAGCGATTGCTAGAATCCTACACAACCTCGTTTTAATTCCAGGGAGAGAATGAAGACCCACGGATGGGCGCTTTCATAGGACGCCTGTACTTGACATTATGCAGTTGACCAGGGCTGTCAGCAATCTATCAGAGATCCGGGAAGGCCCTTGAGGCCATGCTTCCCTGCTGAACTCTTGAGCCACAGATGCAGTCTGGGGGAGGGGCAGACATTGTCTTTAACCGTGCACCCAAGCAGTCCACCGCATTCCAAAGAAAAGTAGCAAACGTTTTGTGGTCACAGAGGCAGCCCAGGTTAAGTCAGTGGGCCACAAAACAGAACCAACGGAGGGAGTTCTAAGGGCTGGAGGGAATTAGTGTGGGATAACAGTAATCAGGATGCACTGTGTATATATATATATATGAAACTGGTTTTGTTGGTTTGAGACAGGGTCTCATCGTGTAACTCTGGCTGCCCTGGAACGCAGTAGGTAGAGCAGGCTGGGGTTGAATTCACAGAAATTTATCCACCTGCCTCTGCCTCCGGAGTGCCGGGATCAAAGGCGTAGCCACCATGCCCAGCTGTATGAAATGGTTAAAGAACAAATTCAGTACAAGAAAAAAAGTCCATTAAACAGGGGGAAATAAAAGGAATGATGATATTTACTGGGTCTCTGTGTGACTTGAAGATTGTGTTTCCCATCACAGCCCATCTGTAAGCATTCATTATAGGCTTTTGTTCACAACAGCCCTGCTAGAAAAACCCCAATTAGGAACTCACAGCAGGACAAAGGAAGTGGGGTTAGTAGGTCCCATAGGTGAGTGTCTGGGCTGCAGCCCTCACAATCTGGATCCAACCAGGATGAATACCAGGAGTTCTTTGTTTGGAGGACAAAAGGGGATATTTAGTAACTTTTAGTGAATGGGGCAGATCCAGGAAGATGTTTGACATTTGTTTATCTGCAGAGAGGAAGGAGGGAATGCCTCCCTGTTATTCTATTGTGTCCTTCAGCGAGAAGATACAAGAACACAGTAGCTGAAAACTTTAATACAATGCAGGCTCACATTTCCGGGCATGACCCTGGACTACTGAACCAAAGGTTACTAAACTAAGGCAAGAACACCGCTTGAACCTCCCTGGAGGAGTCCCCAGAGGAAGTCGGCTCACACAAAGCCAAGCCCTTCTCTGGGCAGCGGGGTGGTGGTGGTGAAGGGAAGCCTCTTTTTCTTTGTTATTGAGGAGGGTCTCTTCCATGCCAGCCTGGTCTATAGAATGAGTTCCAGGACAGCCAGGGCTACACAGAGAAAGCCTGTCTCAAAAAAAAAAAAATAAAGAAAGAAAGAAAGAAAAAGAGAAAAGAAAAAGCCCTCTCTCTCTTCTCTCTCTCTCTCTCTCTCTCTCTCTCTCTCTCTCTCTCTTTCTCTCTCTCTCCCTCTCACCTGCTCCTGCTCCTCCACCAGCTGCTTTCATCTCTTGGGAGGAGGAAGGCAAAATAAATTCCCCACCAATACTGATCTGAGCCTCGAATCTTCCGGAGCCCTGAACTCTGTGGAAAGCAAGGTCTAACTATATTTAGAACTCTAACCTGCTGTGAGTTTTGCTTTTTTCCTGCAGGCTTTACACTCTACCAGTCACCTACACTCCCACCCTTGGAAATTTGAATCTGAGCTTCCAGGCAAAATTTCCTAAGTGTGTCCTTTCTCCTTAAAATGAAATAAAATACGAAGTTCACCTTCAGGAAGAGGCAGATCAGCCTTGATCCCAACTGAAGCCGCAGCGGGAGAGAATGCCTCACTTCAACCTTCACGCCCATTTGCAAAATTAGTGTGCTGAGCAGGAGCGCAGGAGCCTAAGCTAACCTCAGAGAAAAACCCTGTTACACAAGAAGAACTCTGTCAGGTGCAGAATGGAGGAGACTCAATACTATTTTCTTTTTCAAAACAGGGGGTCTTTACTTTTTTTTTTAATTTTGTTTATTGTGAGTGTCAGAATAAAAAAAAACATGGTTAAATCTCTGGCCTAGGTGGAGACCTAACATCCCAGTTAGGCCTAAATCAGGTCATTTAGCCCAGGGACCACCCTTAGGCCCCACTACTTAGGCCGTGATAGAGACAGGCATCATAATTTAATAGCTCTTTAATGATCCATGCCCCTGGTACAGCTATTGGCAGGGCAGAACCACCACAGCCATGGATTATTCTGAGTTATTCTTGAAAAAAACAAAAAGGAAAAAGAAAAAAAAAAGAAGAAAAAGAAATTTAAAAAAGAGCTCTCTCAGCCGGGCGGTGGTGGCGCACGCCTTTAATCCCAGCACTCGGGAGGCAGAGCCAGGCGGATCTCTGTGAGTTCGAGGCCAGCCTGGGCTACCAAGTGAGTTCCAGGAAAGGCGCAAAGCTACACAGAGAAACCTTGTCTCGAAAAACCAAAAAAAAAAAAAAAAAAAAAAAAAAAAGAGCTCTCTCTCTCTGTCTCTCGCACAGTAGGTGCTTTTTCCCAGGGAACCATCTTTATGATCCTGGAGAAACTGGTACCCTTTTTTTGTTTTCTGAGTCTCCTTAATAAAATAACTTAGGAATGGACTCAAATGGAAGCTCGGGGAAGTTTTATTAGAAGTTGAACTAAAACAAGGCCAGGCAGACAGGCTGTTAATCTCAGCAGCTGCCCAGAGAAGAATGGAAAAGGAAAAAAACAAAACCAAAATTTCATCTGAGTTAAGCTGCCATGGAGGTCAGAAACACAGCAGCAGTCAGACACTTGGAGCAGAAAGGAAGAAAAGGAAAAATTATACTTTCCTAAGTTCAGAGAAGTTCAGGCTTTGAAAGGAAAAGGACCCCCAAGACCAAGTTCTCAGCACCAAGGACACTTACTTGCTCCAGAGGGACAGAGGGCAGGAATAAGAGACAAAGACAGGAGATGGAAGAGGGAGAAGGGGAAGGGAAGGAGGGAAGGGGGGAGGGGTATTTGTCCTGGAGGGGGACAAAGGACTGCCTCTGGGGAGAGAGGGGACAGGCATGGCTCATAAGAAAATGGCGGTTTATAAAGGTAAAGGGGGAACGCCATGTTAGGACGAGATGTTTAATTTTGATTGGGCATGTTAATTAGGTGAGCCAAAGGGGGCCCTTTGACTGCTGGACTTCAATACTTTGATAGCTGGACCTTGCAGTCAGCCTCAGGAGGAGGAAGTGGTGAAATCAGGGAACAGACCGTGGTGGCTAGCTTCAGGAATGTACTCTAATGGTTTTTAACAAGGCAGAGAGAATGGGGAGAAGGGCCAGGCCTGCCAGAGCCACGTGCTCGAGTGGGACAGTGTGTGTGTGTCCCTTCAGGCCTATGAGACTGGACGAGAACACAGCCTTGCAGAACAGCGCTGGGGTGGGAATTCTGGGAAGAAGAGGCACTTTGTCTCATTATAGGGTTAATTATTCCACCTATCTCTTTCAAGTGGCTCCAGGTGATCTGCCCTCCCAGAGGTGGTCCTGGAGCCAGGTGATTGGCCCATCCAACAGAAACCATGGGTCTCCATTCCGGTCCGAGATTTCACCCCCTTTGGTCCTTCAGTGTTGCTGTGTCACAGCCTCAAGATGGGGACTCTTTACAGCCCCACATCCTTGATCCAGACTTAAATACAAAACTGTCTTCCAAACAAGGGATGGGACATAATGGAGCCCAAATCTTCTCCTCAGGAAAAGGCTGGTTAACGTTCTCATGGTCATACTGTACGTGTGGATCACTCGGCTTTCCTTTTGTCTCTTTTCTGCTAACCCATAACACTGCTGGCAGAGAGACAGTAGAAGCCTTTCTCTCTCTGGTTTAGCTAAACAATAATAAATCCATTTTCCTTTACCAGTATCTTTGGAATATAGAGGAACTAAAGCGTTGATTTATGGACCTAAGTATCTTATAATAGTTTAACTCAATAATTACACTCGGTACACACTGCATTTAAGAGTCTATTCTTTCTAGGGCCTTGAGTCAATGAAATTCGTCTGCTAAGAAATCTCTTCAGGGTAAAAAGAAAGAGGGCTCCCTTAGAAATATCCCCAGCTGGGCGGTAGTGGCACACACCTTTAATCCCAGCACGCAGGAGGCAAAGGCAGGTGGATCTCTAAGATAGAGGCCAGCCTGGTCTACAGAGTAAAACCCTGTCAACAAAATAAAACAAAAGAACGCGAAAGCGCTTGCTGTGAGCAGTTTCTAACACCTCAAATAAACAACACCCCAAACCAAAAGGCAAAACAAAAAGAAAAATCTGCCACTGCCCCTTTAAAAGAAAAGCATTCCAAACTGCTTCTCTCTGAGCTAAGCCTGGAATTAAGGCAAAGGGGCTGACTCAGGCCTTGGGAGTCATCGCATTCCCCGAGCTCCCAGCCCATCTGCTGCTTGACTGATTCTCCGACCAAAATTCACATGTGGCTTCAGCTCCCAACAGCTGAAGTGGTCTTTTTTTGTCCAATTGGAATTTCAGTTTAGGGCTGGCTGGGATGAGTTCACACACACCCTAAAAACAGGTTCTGTGGGTTAGAGAAGGCTCTCTGAGCTGAGAGGAATAAGCAGACATTTTAGAAACAACACAGGTTTATTTCCTGAACTCTGCATGAATAGTCCAGCTCCTTAAAATAATCCTTACTGGATTTCATCTGCCCCCTAAATATCCGCTTGTGTTGTGTCCAGAACAATGGAATATGTGCATGCTGCTGGAAGATCTTGAATCAGGAGAGCATCTGCCTGCAGCTGCCCCAGCCTTAGGCAGCCCCAGTAACCGGCTTGCTTAGCCCTAGAGAGACCCTCCAAAGGCTCCCTTTCACAGGTGAGGCCCAGCTAGAACAAATGAGCAGATGTCATGGGCTTATATTTACCTCGGTAGTTAAAAGAAAATTTAAGCAGATCCTGGGTGTGAATGTTCATAATAATTCTGCCTGTGTTGGTTGAGGTCAGTTACCTCTACAGTGGGTCTTTAGCAGCGTTTTTCAACGGTGAGGCTCAACATTCCCAAAATATGTTACCTCATTATTTTAGAGAATGTCAATTTAAAAATCAAAATCATAATTTGGGGACAAAATCTCTGGTTTGCACTTCATATTTTGAACATATACCGCAGGGTATTAGACATACAGCAGGTATCCAAGGAATCCATGCTTTGCAAAAAAACGCATTAGCCAGGTGTGATGGCACACACGTGTACTCCCAGCACTCAGGAGGCAGAAGAAGGAGAATCAGGAGTTCAAAGACAGCCTCAGCTACTTGAGACCCTCTCAAAAGAAATAAAGCAACTAACAAAAGCATTAAAGGGACAGTGAATGTGGTTGAATTCTGAGTTTAGACCACACTGTCTGCATAGTGTAATACCACATACATCATTTACACCAAAAATACACTAAGTGCGTTCCGTTCCTATGTTACCTCATTTAGCAACTCAGTCCACTTCCCAGGGCGCAGCTGTGACATTGAATGAGGTGGCACTTGGAAAAGGCCACACATTACCGTCACCCTTATTTTATATGTGACAACCATCACGCACGTCACACAGCTGATCGACAGTCCCCCCTGCGGCCATTCTCCAGGGCCTTTAGTTTTGTTTGCTGTTGTGGTGGTGGGGTTTTTGTTTGTTTGTTTGTTGTTGTTGTTTTTTGCATGTGTGTGGTGTTTTGTTTTGTTTCAGACAGGACAAGGATGGCTTCTTCAGTCTCCCAGGGGCTTGGGTGACAGGTGCACATCACCCTGTCATCTTTCCAGGGCTTCCAGGCTACCAGTCACACCCATAGCTCCGTTCATTATCCACCCTTCTTTAAGCCACAACCGAAGCACTTCATCTGAAAGACCACCTCAAGAGAAGTGCAAACATAATTCTGTACCCTAGGCTTGCCCATGTTTCCATGTGTTCCATCACTTCCTCTTCACAAGACCCTTGTGAGGCTACTACTAACATCTCATGTATGAAGAATACATGACTGGAGAGCGCTGGGTGAACTATTGGGAGGCAGGGGGATGAGAACACAGCGCCTTGGGCTCAGGGTGCTGAGATGGGCCCCCAGCTACTCTCCTTGGTTCTTGTATGTTGTTAGTAACACTCCAATCAGGCATAAAGCGTATGCCTGTTTCAACCTGCCCTGTGGATACAAACCCAGTTAGGTGTTGACTTGTGCCATGAAATCATTCCAAGAGTACAGGCACAGGTTGAGAAAAAAAAAAAAAAAAATGAAGGTGGCCACAGACACCAAGTGGTCACGGACACCGCTGTGCAGCAGCTGAGAGGAACGAGATGGAAATCTCCCCGTGAAAGAGGTTCAAGAGGCACAGAGAGAAAAACAGCCAGTCAAACAGAAAGGTCAGCATGGAGCCGTTTCTGTTTTCTTAAGAGTCACACAGAACAAAGACGCATGTATGCACAGACATCCTTGACCACTGAGGGAGATCTGTCAATAACAGTGGTTCTCTGGACCGGGGAGCAGGCTTGAGTTTATTAACACAATGGGTGTGTAAAAGAAAAGGGACAGGAGGACAAGGGTGGGGGAGCAGAGACTCTGTCCAAAAAGAAAAGATCAAAATACATGAATCTAATAAACATTTTCTAAAAGGAAAATACAAGATTACCCACATGCAGTGAAGGAAATGGCATGCACACACCAGGCTTAAAGCCTTGGACTCATCCGTATCCATAGAGACCGATAGACCAGAAGACAGATGTCGGGTTACCATCTTATTATGGATGCAATGGTTCTTAATATTTAATATTTCTTATCTCACCGGAGGAGTTCTGACATTCTCGGCTCTTGGAAGCAGACCAGCCTGGACTGGAGGGAGGCCTGACTGCATTTCTTTGTGTTGTTGGACTAATTTCCTTAACTACTGAGTGGAGAGAATAGAAACACACACCACGGAAGGCTGTGACAGTTGAATCAGAAAATCAGTAGACAATCAGTAGACAATCCATCAGATAAGTAGACAATCAGTAGACAATCCATCAGATAAGTAGACAATCAGTAGAAAATCCATCAGATAAGTAGACAATAAGTAGACAACACCATCAAACTCAGGCACCTGGAACAGGTGAATTCCCACCTAGTTTCTTACCCTCTGCCATCCTGTCTCTTCCTCCTCACGGAAATTTTTCTTTTACCTTTAAGATACCTAAACTGCCCCACACTAAGACCAGACTTTGTTCATTACTAAATGCCTACACCAAGGTCATGTTAAATTATAAAGCACTGGAATTCAGTATATTAGCTTAACAGATAGGCTTTGTTTATTTGAAGCATTAGACTGTACAAATGCATGTTTCTGAAGCATCAATAGTCTAATTTATTTTCAATTTTAAGAAACACATTCAGCTGAATTTAAAAAAAAAAATAGATCTCTCTTCCCCCATGAAATCTACTTTTGATACAAGAAATAAATCACCCACATGAGAGAGGCCATTTAAAGTACAAATCAAAAATATAATTAAATATGTTTGTAACTTACGATGTGTTTACTCATGACTAATAAAACTTCAGAGGGTTCTGAAACTTCAGCAGTTGAATCGTAAGCCTTGTCTTAAAAGGACTTCAAAGACAGAGACATGCTAATGTCCCTGGTATAACTTACTACAGAAAAGAAAAGAGAACCCACTCACACAGCATGCACACACTGCCACATCCAAGCGACTCATGATGAAACCGTACTCTGTTTCAGCCTCACCTTTGAAACAGACCCACGCTCTCTTCTGCCTTTGCTGGATGTGCGTGAATTTAAAAAGCGAAGAGACCTGGAGATTTCTGACGAAGTAAATAAGAATCCAGTTAGCGATGTCTTACACCGTGTGTTAAGGAAAGAATTGATCTGAAGGACCCATTTCCAAGCACAGGAAACACACATGCCCCCCCCCCCCCCCCCCCCCGAGCTCCTCCACCTCATTAAACGGGGCTGTCAGTTAGGAGCAGGGCATCTATTGTTCACTCTCTTCTCTAGTTAGATTTGACAGATTGCTCTTTCTG
This sequence comes from Peromyscus eremicus, assembly GCF_949786415.1. NCBI lineage: Eukaryota > Metazoa > Chordata > Mammalia > Rodentia > Cricetidae > Peromyscus > Peromyscus eremicus. The sequence goes on from NC_081436.1 coordinate 4,674,113, forward strand.
GCTTGACTGGCTGTTGCCAAGGACAGAGTGAAGAGACGGGGCTGACCCTGTCGTCACGCCCTTGGGATCCGGGACCCTCATCCTAGTCAATAGATGACAGAAACATCCCCGTGGGCTTCCAATCTGTTCCCTGCCTTCTTTGGCTCTTTTTATAAACGTTCCTGGCAGTCTGAATTTTCTTATCCTCAATACTGTGAAACCGATCGCCTGGACAGGCCATAGAACTATTGTTTAATGATACTCCATGTTGCTCATAGTAACACTGTGACCTTTGTTTTTTCTGCACGCCTGGGAAAGGGGGTAGGTGGTCACACTCTCCGACCTTCTCTTCCTTCCATTCTTTGTTTCAGGGCCTCCTGGACCTAGGATTCATTTTGAACCCTGTAGCTGAGGATGACCTTGAACTGGGAGTGGACGCACCATGCCCAGTTTTCTGAGGATCTAACCTAGGGATTGTACATGCTAGACAAGCACTCATCTAGTCTAAAACCCAAAAGATGGTTAAGTGGGTAAAGTTCTAAGATCTGAGTTCCATGCCCAGAACCCACATGATAGAGGGAAAAAACAACTCTCTGATCTACACACACAAACACACTGTGGCACACACACAAAATGCCACATACATAAAAATAAATAACTGAACAAAAACATTTTTTTTTTTTTTTTGAGATAATGTTGGGAGAATTCCCACAGAGCTCCACCTGGTTTGACTCCAGAGTGTTAGCACCTAGCCTCAGTCTGCCTTTTGTGATTGCTACCTTTTGTCTCCCGGTACCCTCAATGTGAATCTTGTCTGAGAGTCTTTCTGAAGGTGCAAAGCCATGCAAATTGGGTTGAAGAAGAACCCAGAACCCCGCAGGCATTCTTCAGATGTTAATTTGCATTTGGCACGTTCCCTTTGGGAAGCTTAGATGAGAGGTGTCGGGGTGCGAGGATTAACTTGCTAAAGGGTATAAACTGGAGAACAATAAAAGGGCTCTTTGATAAGCTACAGTGGACCAGTCCACAGAGACGAACCCCCGCTGCAGCTGGGACAGGAGAGAATCATCCTGGAGGAGCCTCTGTCTCTTGATTCCATGGACCCGAGTGAACTTACACCCGCACCAGATATACAACAAGATAAGGTCTCACTATGTAACTCTGGCTGGCCTGGAATGCTCTATGTAAGCCAGGCAGTCCCGGAACTCAAAGAGATCCACCTGCCTCTGCCCCCCAAATGCTGGAAGTGTGTAACACCATGACATCATGGCCCTACCCCCACCACACACACAATCTCATATACATATATATATGAATGAGATCATCTAATCTAATAGCTTTGTTGGGGAGGTTAAAAACCGGGGAAAAAGCTGAACTGAGAAGCACGTGGTGTATTAGTTAACAGCCACTAACCCTTGACACTGAACAAGAGCCTGCTGATTCGTGGGCACCAGCCTGGCTTTCCTCAGTGTGGCCCCCATCCCACACTGGTCAGGAAAACCCTTCTTTCCCCGAGGAAGGAATTCTCAGTCCAGGACATTATTTTCAGAACTACTTCCCTTGCAGAGAGCTCTTACAATAGAAGCTGAGTCACCAAATAACAGTGGACTCTTGGGGACAGCGGGCTCAGGAGTGGCCCTGGCTGTGACCTTGGCATGAGCAAGTGACTGTTAGACGCCTTTAATCTCAGCACTTGGGAGGCAGAGCCAGGCGGACCTCTGTGAGCCTTGTCTCCAGAGCGAGATCCAGGAAAGGCGCAAAGCTACACAGAGAAACCCCGTCTCGAAAAAACAAACAAAAAAAAAGCCAGAAGTGACTGTTAGAGCCTGAATGGCAATGGCACAGGCTTTTAATCTCAGCACGTGGAAGCAGAGGCAGGTGATTTCTGTGAGTCCAGGACAGCCAGGGCAACAGAGAAACCCTGTCTCAAACAAACAAACAAACAAAACAAAACAAAACAAAAAAGGAAAGAAAAGAAAAAAAGAAGCAAGCAAACAAAGAGGCAACCTCTAAGAGGCGGATTGGAAACTTCAGTGTGAGAAATGGGAACAGGAAAAGAGCTGAAGGAGTCTGCCTGGGGCCTCCTAAGAAGCGAGGAAGTGCATGATCCAGACTGTGCGTTGTTTGGTTGTTTCTATTTTTAATTTTAATTTTTTTGGGGGGTTTTGTTTTGTTTTATTTTGAAAACAGGATCTCACTATATAGCTCTGGCTGTACTGGAACTCACTCTATAGACCAGACCAGGCTGGCCTTGGACTCACAGAGATCCCCCTGCCTCTGCCTCCCAAGTGCTGGGATTAAAGTTGTGCACCACCACTGCCTGGCCAGCCAGTGCTCTTAACTGCTGGATCATCCCTCCAACCCCCTAAACTGCATTTTTAAAAATTACATTTATCTATTATTTTATTTTATGTGTGTGCATATGTTTATGCTTATGTGCATTACACACATTCAGGAGCCCTTGGAGGTCAGAAGAGATGCTGGGGAGGTGGAGAGGTGTTGGGGGACTGGAGAGTTGGCTCAGCAGTTATGAGCTGGTTGTTCTTCTAGAGGATCTGAGCTTCGATTCCCAGCACCCACATGGCAACTCCAGTTCTGAGGGAATCTGATGCCCTCTTCCGGCCTCCACAGGACCTACATGCATGCGCCGCAGAGACATACATGCAGGCAAAAGACCCATACACACACACACACACACACACACACACACACACACACACACATATATTTAAAGAAGAAAAAAGAGCCATTGGGTCCCCCGGACCTAGAGTTAGACAGTTGGGATCTGTTGTTTGGATCCTGTCCCCTCTAGGCCCTGGAAATCATATCTGTTTATCTGTACGTGTGTGCACGACATTCCACAGCACATGGTGGGTCACAGAACAACCCGAGGAAGTCACTTCTCTCCTCACCATGTGGATCCCAGAGGATGAACTCAGGTTATCAGGTTTGGTGGCAAAGAGCTTTTATCTGCTGAACCCTCTCACTGGTCCCACCAAACTGCATTTTAGAACATTTTGGTGGTAAGGCAGGCCGTAGCTTAGGGGCCTTGACCGAAAAGAACAAGCCACCATGTGAAGACTGAAAGAGAACAATGCCAAGATAACTTTTCTCTTCTTTCCATCCTTTTTTTTTTTTTTTTTTTCAGCTGAGAGTCTTCAAGTGTGGTTCATGCTGTTCTTGAACTTCGGGGCTCAAAGGACCCTTACCTTCTCTCTATCTACCAAGCAGCTGGGACACCAGCAAATGCCATGTGCCCAGCTTGGCTACCAACATTTTTGTTTTGCCTTTGGAGACAAGAGTCAATCTGTGTATTCCTGGCCTGGAACCTGATATGTAGACCAGGCTGGCCTCACACTTGGTATGTTCCTCTTGCCTCTGCCTCCAGAGTGCTGGGATCACAGGTCTGCACCATCATGCCTGGCTCTGAGTGAGGAGTAACAGATCATGGTCCAGTTGGTAAAATGATCACCGAGCATGCACAGGTCCCCTGTTGCGGAATATTTCTTTACACTGTGTGAAGATGGGTCATTGTGATTGGTTTAATAAAGGGCTGAATGATCAATAGCTAGGCAGGAAGAGGTTAGGCGGGACTTCTGGGGGCAGAGAGGACTCGGGGAAGAAGAAAGCCAGAGTCACCAGCTGGATGCAGAGGAAGGAGGACATGCAGATGGAGAGGTGAAAGCCACGAGCCATGTGGCAGCATGTAGATGAATAGAAATGAGATAATACCACCTCTCTCTCTCTCTCTCTCTCTCTCTCTCTCTCTCTCTCTCTCACACACACACACACACACACACACACACACACACACACACACACAGAGTCATAAATAAACACTTTTGTATTTAGGTAGCTTTCCCCTTTTCCTGTGCCCTCACCAACAGGTTGATCTTTTTGAGCTCAGCCTGGCATGCAGGATTCTCTCTTACACCAGCCCCAGAGCCTGTGCCAAGATGACGCTTTCACTAAGAAAGCCAATTGTGTCAGAGGCCAGCTCATGTGTCACCTCTTCAGGGGCCTTCCCTTTTACCTCACTCTGTGGTTTCAGGCTGGCCTTGATTTGCAGCAACCCTCTTGGGTCAGCTTCAAGTGCTAGGATTACAGATCTGAGCCACAAAACTAGCAAACAAACAGCTCCCTGTGAACACCCTTCTGCTCTAGCTCTCCGTGGATCAGGCCTTTAGTGACGTATTCTTGTTAATACCGTCAGTTTAAACTCTGCCTTAAAGGCCTTCAAAGCTGGACCGGCCAGTCCATGAGCCTCACCCAGGATGGCTGGCTGCTTCATCTTGTAGGACAAGGCTCTGTTCACTCTTGCTTCTAGCACTTTCCACATGCACATCTCAGAGGTCATTGAAAGCGCAGCTTCAAGGTCATTCCTCCACAAGATCTTGCTTTCCCAGTCCAGGCCTCCATGTCCTCCTGAAGCATTCACAGTTGACAACATCTAATTTAACACTTAATTATATATGCTTATGTTACATAATTTACTGGGCTCCTTAAAATGTGGGTTAGTCATCTTTCCCTCAACTAGATTACACATTTATTGAGTGTAGGAACTATAATTTATACTTCTTTAAGCCATACATTCTGGAACTCGACTACACTCCAGTCCTGGCTATTCCATAGAACTATCTCTACATCATCAAGCAAATGGCTTAATTTCTCTTGTCTATTTTCTTATACCCAAAATTAATACAGAAATAAAATTTCAGGCTAGCCTGGGGTATATGGTGAGGCTCTACCTCAAAAAACAAACAAACAAACAAAAACAGAAACAGAAAAAAATGTAAAGCACCTGCTTCTTATGGATGGCACGTAGCACTTTACAGAGGCAGTGGGTTCCAGGACAGTTCTATAAACTGTCATGAGTTCCAGGCTAGCCTAGGCTACAATGTGAGATTCTGCTTCCAAAAAAAAAACCATAATTTAAAAAGTATTAACAACAGCTGGGTATATAGCTCAGTGGTAGAGTGCTTGCCTAACATTCAAGAGGCCCTAGGTTCAGTCTCTGTATGACACAACACACACACACACACACACACACACACACACACACACACACTAATAGTAATAATAATGACAAAGTCTTTTCAAATACATAAGAGAATTAGAAATTTGGTTTGAAGCAAACCAGTGTCCCTGGGGGCCGGAGAGATGGCTTAGCGGTTAAAAGCAGGACTTGCTGCTTCTGAGGGCCGAGTTTGGTTCTCGGGACCACAATAGGAGACTTACAGCTGCCTGTAACTCTTGGGGGTGGGAGGGGGGGGTATTCAGATCTTCTGACCTCTTTGGGGACCCACATTCAAGTGCATAAAACACACACTCACACGAATAATAAAATCGTAAACGGCAAAATCCTGATGTGCATACATAGATAATTACTGTAAAATATTGACTGGGAAAATTCTACTTCCTAACATTTGAGAAGCATCCCAGCACCTCCTGTGGAGCCCAGGTGAGGAGCCACGAGGGCTCCCTTCCACAGTGTAGGTCACCAGAAAGAAGCACTAGACGACAAAACAGAACAGAGATGCTTAGGATATTCTGTGGGCTGCTACCATTAATCTGCCAAGAACCAACAGGAGAAAGTCCCCTTGGCTCGTGATCAGGAGTCCTGGCTGCTTTTCCGAGGACCTGGGTTCAATTCCCAGCACCCGTAGGATGGTTCACCGCTGTGACTACAGTTCCAGGGAATCTGATGTCATCTTCTGGCTCCCTCAGACACCGTGCCTACACATAAGGCACATACATACAGGCAGGCTAAATGCTCATACACAGAAAATGAAAAGTTAATAAATCTTTTCATAAAAAGTTCCCATTTGTGTGGTTTTTCTGCTTTTGGATGCATGTTCTCCAAGAACAGACATAAATTCCTGCGCCGATTGCCCCGTAGCTGAGACGACCGTGTGTCTGGTAGAGTATAAGGCAATAATAAAGGGGAGGAGAAAGTAATTAAAGACCCAAGGCCAAGCTCCAGGCACACCCTGTTATTACAGTTTACATTACACCAGTTACCGGGGGCCTCTCCTATTACTTTAAATGGCGTCAGCCAGCTTGTTCTGAAGGGCCGAGCCTTTGTCTCATGTGGTCCCTGGACTGCATCTTGGTAAAAGCCTTGGGTCTTAGGTTGCTATGGAGAAGATGAACGACTGCCGTGCCCCAGGAACACGTAAACCTGGCAGCTGATACTGCCTCGAAGGCCGTCAGGCCTGTGCAGGATGCATCCCGTCATGAAAGATGGCAGGAAGTTAACTGCTTAAAGAATACCTGTGAGATGTTAGCCACCCCCCCCCATTCCTGCTCTCTAGTATGCTTAAATGTCATATTTCCAAAGGAAAGATAACAAATTAAGAGCTGATTGGAAGCAGAATTGATGTGTTGTTTTAGGATGGGCAAGCCACCGCACTGAGTCACAGCGCCACCTGCTCTGTGGTTTCCTTTGCCCAAACCTCTTAAAATGCTCCAGTGAGTCAGCTGCCAGCTGACAGGGAACATGCCTGGCTGTCACCACCAGGTTCTGCCTCTTTGGACCCTGCCTTTCTGAGCTAAGATTTCTCATTAGTAAGATGAGCACTGAGGATTAGTTAGGAAAACATCTTTCCTCCTTGTCCTGTGTGCCCACTCACTCTAGCCTCTGACTTTCAGTTCTGGCTGTACAAATGCAATGATTTTTTTTTTGGGGGGGGGTAGGGGTGCACAGGGGGTCGAGACAGGGTTTCCCTGTGTAACCTTGGCTGTCCTGGAACTCATTCTGTAGACCAGGCTGGCCTTGAACTTGGAGATCTGCCTGCTTCTGCCTCCCGAGTGCTGGGATTAAAGGTGTGTGCCCCCACCAACCCAGATTACAAGAGCATCTTTAAGTCTAAATTTGTTGGCTAGAATGATGTGCTCTTTATCTCTTCCTCAACCCCAAGAAGTTCTAGGAAGCATTTGGGGATGTCTGGATTCAAACTGGTCATTTCAAAGGCACGGAGAGGATGGTGACACTGAACGTTTGGCCATGTGGAGCTGTCTCAACGAACGTCTCCCCCAAGCTGAACAGTCATTCCACAGAGAGCTGATGGATATACCTCTCTATTTCCCAGCTACTAGATTCTCAGATTGCTCTGGAGTCGCCACGATGTCTTAACACATACTGGGCCTTTCAGTGCAGTCCTCTGACAGAACTGGGAGCCGCAGTCAGCGTTAAGAAAAGGGCCAGGTCAGCTCTCTGTGTGCCCGTTGCTTGGCAGCACCGGCCCCTGGGATGTCTCCTGGCATCCACCCAGCCTTGCTCTCAACATGAAGCTGCTCTTTGCACTTCCAGTAAGTCATACGTAATCTTCTCCTCTGCAACCGGTTTTCTAGAAGAGCTTCGCCCAGGCCCCTCACCCCAGGATGAAAAGGAAACACTCCTGAGGCTGTAGGGAAATTACTTTTAAATGCCCACCAAATAATCGTTCCTTTTCATTGCTCCCAACGCTCATCATTTAGAGTGTAATTTGAGTCGCAGCCCCTCCGGTTTCTGAGGCTTCCTTACATTATGCTAATTGCCTTTTTAAAGCTGTCCAGCCCGAAGTGATCCGCCTCTGTGGAGTGTTCAGTTGGGGAAAGAAGGGAAGGCATGCCCCTCACTGGGCAATGCCACACGAAGGGTACTGGCAGTGACTGGTCTGGCTGTGGCTTCAGGAACTCTAACAATGTCCCCCAAAGGTAAAGAGATTGCCAGGCACCAAGTCAGCACTAAAAGAATACAAAACCGAGTTCCTATTTAACCAAACAAGAAAATAGTTAACCTGAATTGCGGTCCAAACGCCAGGCCTCTAGTTATACAGTCTGAGGGGAACATAATCCCCCTCTCCAGAAATATGCAGAATGAGGTCAAGCACGATGTTTTCAACGGCAGACAACATTCCAGTCAAAGGTATCTGCTGAATTCTACAAAAGTGAGTCATTTCAGCTGATTCGTCACCGAGGTCACACAAGCCGCATGTGTCCCGGGGCTTTAAAAATTTTTTTTTTTTTTTTTTAAACTTATTTATTTATTATGTATACAGCATGTATGACTGCAGGCCAGAAGAGGACACCAGATCTCATTACAAATGGTTGTGAGCCATCATGTGGTTGCTGGGAATTGAACTCAGGACCTCTGGAAGAACAGTCAGTGCTCTTAACCACTGAGCCATCTCTCCAGCCCCCGGCTTTAAAAATTAAAGTCCGGATTTCCTCTCTCATATTCCACCGGTAGGGGAAGAGGCCTGGAAGGGCCAGAAGGAAGTACTAACAAAGACAGTCTCAGGCTTTGACTTCGGTCCCTATAAAGCAAGAGAGATTCCTCTTTGATGACACAGGCCTGTAATATCAGAACTAGAAGACCAGGTTTTCAAAGCTAGCCCCAGCTTCACGTGAAATCTGAAGCCAACCTGAGCTACATCACACAAGATCCTGACTAGAAACAAGACAAGGGCAGGTGAGATGGCTCCTGGGTCAAGGCATCTGTCACCAAACGTGATGATCTGAGTTCCAGGCCCAGAACCAACATGGTGGTGGGGAAAACCAGTTCACGGAAAATATGTGTATTTGAGATGTCTTGCTGAAGGCTTGTCTCAAACTGTCAGTTTTCCTGTCTCAGTCCCCTGAGTAACATGGATTATACAACCTGGCTCTTACACACAGGTAGACATGGTACCATATATCGGACAGGCCATAACTTTACTATGTAGCCAAGGATGACCTTCACTTCTGATCCTCCTGTCCTACCTCTGAGTGTCCGAGCAACACCTGGGGTTGTTTTGTGCTGGGGAGGGTTGTTTAGATTTTTGTTTGTTTGTTTGGTTGGTTTTGGTTTTTCAAGACAGGGTTTTTCTGTGTAGCTTTGAGCCTTTCCTGGAACTCACTCTGTAGCCCAGGCTGGCCTCGAACTCACAGAGATCTGCCTGCCTCTGCCTCCCGAGTGCTGGGATTAAAGGCGTCCGCCGCCGCCGCCGCCGCCGCCGCCGCCGCCGCCGCCACCACCACCACCACCACCCAGCTAGATTTTGTTATTTTGAGACAGCGTCTCTAAACCAGGTGTGATGGCACACATCATTAATCCCAGTCTTGGGAGGCAGAAGCAGGAAGATTTCTGTGAGTTTGAGGCCAGTCTTTGCTACATAGGAAGTTCCAGAACAGTCAGAGCTACACAGTGAGGCCACATCTTGAAGAAACAAACAAACAAACAAATAAAACAAGTGAGTTTCTACTTAGCCCTGGCTGTCCTGAAACTTACTATGTGGACCAGACTGGCCTCGAACTCATAGAGCTCCACCGGCTTCTGCCTCTGGAGTGCCAGGATTAGAGGCGTGCACAGGCCACGGTTCTGGGCCTCCCAACATCTGATTTTTTTTGAAACAGGGTTTCTCTGTGTAGCTTTGCGCCTTTCCTGGAACTCGCTTTGGAGACCAGGCTGGCCTCGAACTCACAGAGATCCGCCTGCCTCTGCCTCCCGAGTGCTGGGATTAAAGGCGTGCGCCACCACCGCCCGGCCCCAACACCTGATTTTTATGCAGTGCTTCATGCATGCCAGGAAAGCACTTTACCAAATGAGCCCTAAATGTAAATCTTGATTTGAGTTTATTTCTTTATTTAATATATGGAAGATTTTTGCTGTTGTTGCTGGTGGTGTTTTTTCCTGGAGAAGGGATCTCTCACTAAGCCTGGAGTTCGTAAATTTGAATAGGCTAGCTGACTAATGAGCTCTAGGGATCCACCATCTCTAAAAATCCAGTTCTGGGATTATAGATTTGATGTACCACATCCAGCTCTTCTGCATACACTGTGGATCCAAACCCAGATCCTCAGGGCTTAGTGGCTAGCACCTTAGTCCCAGCACTCTGGAGGCAAAGGCAGGCAGATCTCTGTGAGTTAGAGACCAACCTGGTCTACAAAGCAAGTTTCAGGATAGACTCCAAAGCTACACAGAGAAACCCTGTCTCGGAAACTCGCCCCCCAAAAAAATAAATAAATAAAAATTAAAAATTAAAATTAAAATTAAAAAAAAAAATCTGGATAGGCCTGTCGTGGTAGTGCATGCCTTTAATCCCAGCACTCTGGAGGCAAAGGCAGGTGGATCTCTGTGGATATCTGTGAGTTCAAGGCCAGCCTGAACCACAGAATGAATTCCAGAACAACCACAGCTACACAAAGACAAACCTGTCTCAAAAAACCAAAGGGAAAAGAAAGAAAACATCTGGATATAGTGGAGCACACCTGCAATGCTACCACTCGGGAGGTAGAGGCAGGAGGATCTCAAGTTGAACAGATTGGAGTAAACAGAAGCCAGTTCCAGGCCAACCTGGGCTATATAGCAAGACTCTATACAACAACACACTAGGCTCCATGATACAGTCCTTACAGCTGATATCAAAAGGCAAAAGGTCACAAATCTAAAGACTGCCTGGGCTACAGAGCAAAATGCCCAGCACAGAGTCTAGTGTACAGTAATTCCTTTCAAACATGTGTATTTACATCTCTCTGGCTAGAGAGACGCCTCGGTGGTTAAGAGCACGGGCTGCTCTTCCAGAGAACCTGAGTTCAGTTCCCAGTGCCCACACGGTGCTCACAACCATCTGTAACTCCATTCTAGAGGGTCCTACCTCTTCTTCCGGCATGTCCAGGGCCAGGTACACATGTGGTACACAGACACACAGCAGGCAAAACATCTGTACCCATAAAATAAAATAAGACAAAATTTAAAAAAGAAATATTTACTACTGAGCTGGGCAAGGAGGTGCACATCCCCCACTGCACACACTAGTTCCAGGGTCCTTTTTTTCTCCATTACATTTATTTCTGTCATTGCTGCTGCTGCTGTTGTTGTTGTGTGTGTTTGTATGGTCACATTTGTGCACACATAACACACATGTGCACAGCCTGCTTCTGGAGGAATACCTTTGTGCTGTTGTTTCTAGGGATCAAACTCAGGTCTAGCAGCGCCTTTATCTGCTGCCCCTCCTCCTCAAGTCTGTGTTCAGATTCTTTATTATGCTTTTAGTTAAAGCTGGCCACAACAGAACGTGTATCATATCTTAGTCTATTCCCCAACATCTTCCTAGCGCTCCGCAGTGGGGATGACGTTCATGAAGATGCCCATGAGCCATTTGTGCGAAGCCAACATTTTACACAGATGGTCGAAGGACACAAAATAGACCGCTTGCATAAAATCACAGGGGATAACGGAAGCTGGATGTTTTGCGATGGTTTTTTTATCTCCAGTGCTTCTGGCACTAGCTCCTGGTTTAGGCAGACAGAGGCTCTGAGTGGGGACTTTGCAACAGCAGCCCAGAGCTTCCTGGTTGCTAGCAACGGTAACTACCCAGAGCCCCAAAGATTCAGCCTTTTACAGAGTACTCGGAAGCCTGGGGCTGGTTTCTTATTTCACACACAGCAAAGGTAGCGTACAATCGCTGCTTCCTCCTGTTTTCTTAGCTTTCCTCTATTGACCTACTCTTTTACTTATTTGTTCATATGTGTGGATGTGGAGGTTGACGGGAAACTTTGGTGAGTAGATGCTCTAATTCTACCATGTACGTCCCTGGATCGAACACAGGCTTGGCAGCAGGTGACTTTAACACAGAGTCATCTCAATTTCCTCTAAATAGTTTTTTCATACAATATATTTTGATCATGCTTTTCCCTTCCCCAACTTTTCCCAGATCATCCCCACCTACCCAACTTTATGTTCTTTCTCTCTTTCAAAAAATAAAAATAAAAAAACCCCAAAACAATAAGATGAAAATGCCCAAACAAAACCAAATTATTGTATTTATAAACTTTATTATATTTATAAAGTGCCCCCACACAAAAACAAATACGGAGTTCATTTTGTGTTGCTAACTATTTCTGGGCATGAAGCGCGCCCTGGAGTGTGATTGATAGACCCAATGACACTCCACTGGAGGATTGATTTTCCCTCTGCCAGCAGGTATTCATTGCAAATAGTCTTGATTAGGGATGAAATCCAGGTCCACATCCCCCTCTCTGTGCTAGAACCCTGTGTGACTTGAAGCTGTGCAGACCCTGTGTGTAGAGAGAGTCACGTGTGCCCTAGGCAGGCCTCAAACTCAATTCGTGTCAGAAGTCGACCTTGCGTTCCTGTGGTCGCCCTCTCCTGGGTGCGCCATCACGTCTGGCTTGTGTGGTGCTGCCCACTGAGCTACCCAAGCAGTTTATGAGGCCGGCTGCATCCCGATCTCTAGACTTGGGCTTTTTAAATAATCGTAAACATTTTTGTAATGGTCGGTCTTCCGTGAGCGTTACTATTGATTGCCACTCTCCTGTACACATTTAGGAATGGTAACTGGAAGGTTTCTTCCCCGAGTTTCTTCTCTAATTTGTTTTTCAGATAAGGTAGAAGCACGCAGAAGATGAAATTCAGCATGGCAGTGTAAGGTTTTTCCATGACTCATGCAAGGAAATTGCATTAGAGCTTCTCCTTGCAGAATCCACACACTCTGCTCTCCAATCCTTCCGAGCTGCCGTATTTCAGTCCCTGACCACCGGGCTCCTGCCTCTCCCTAACCTTTTTATCCGACATGAACTGTTTTCTCTTCTGCCCGAAGCTGTAAAGTCAGGTGACTGGATTGAGCATTACCCCCAACCCTGCTAGTCCATCTCCTAGCAACTGTACGGTTTGTTGCTTAGCAACATGAGAGGTGAGAGTGCAACCACTCTTACAAATCTAAAAATACAGAAAACATTTTTAAAAAAGACTCAACGGTGGACTTCTTTATTAAAATATACTAAATGCAGAGACAGTCGTAGAAATTAGCTCGGGTGAACCTCTCCACCTCTTACAGTGTGCACCCTGGAACAATCTGCTGTTGACAGAAGCAGAAGAAGGGGAAACCTGCAGCCTTTTAAAATCTTTTTGCTTCTGTATGTCCATAACCAATGCTTCAATTCGTGGGAGGGGAGAGCTGCCGAGATGATTCCAAAGGTAACAGTGCTTGCCACCAAACTTGATGATCCCTGGGACCCACGTAGTAAGGAGACGACCACCTCCCACAGCTTTTCTCTGATCTCTACGTGTGTGCCACATGAAACCCCCACACATTAAGTAAATAAATGTATTTTGTTTTGTTTTTAACCCTAGTTCGGGGGCTGGAGAGACGGCTCGGTGGTTAAGGTCACTGGCTGCTCTGGGACCTGGGTTCGATTCTTTTTTTTTTTTTTTTTTTTTTTTTGGTTTTTCGAGACAGGGTTTCTCTGTGTAGCTTTGCGCCTTTCCTGGAACTCACTTGGTAGCCCAGGCTGGCCTCGAACTCACAGAGATCCGCCTGGCTCTGCCTCCCGAGTGCTGGGATTAAAGGCGTGTACCACCACCGCCCGGCTGGGTTCGATTCTTAATCAATTTTTAAATCTAAAAGAAGATGGAGAAATATATCCTCGTAAGTCAGATGCAGTGACTCATGTCTATAATCCTAGCATTAGGGAGGTAGAGGCAGAAGGGAAAGGAGTTCAAGACCAGCCTGGACTACATGAAACCCTGTCTCAAAGAAACAGACAGAACCTGGGATGTGGCTTAGCAGGTAACCTGGGATGTGCTTAGCAGGTAACCTGGGATGTGCTTAGCAGGTAACCTGGGATGTGCTTAGCAGGTAACCTGGGATGTGCTTAGCAGGTAACCTGGGATGTGACTTAGCTGGCAAGGGAACTCTACATCAAGCCCCAAAACCTGAGATTCAGCCCTGGGAGCCAGATGATAGAGGGAGAGTTGACTCTTTAAAGTTGTCCTTTGACTTCTGGAGTGTTCCATGACAGGTGCACCCACACATGTAAACATACATAAAATGAATGTAAAACAAACAAGCCCCTAAGGTCAGGCATCACTGGGAGTTGTATCTTTTGGAATAATTATCAAAAAACAGGCAATTTTCAGTCAATTCATCTAGGAATTATCAGAGTTTAGAACAACAGACCCAGCTGGACAGTGGTGGCACATGCCTTTAATCACAAAACTAAGGAGGTAGAGGTGGATCTCTGTGAGTTCAAAACCAGCATGATCTACAGGGTGAGTTCTAGGACAGCCAGGGCTACACAGTGAAACCTACCCTACCCCCGCCCCCCAAAAAAGAAAGAAAGCCAGGCGGTGGTGGCGCACACCTTTAATCTCAGCACTCTGGAGGCAGAGGCAGGTGGATCTCTGTGAGTCTGAGGCCAGCCTGATCTACAAAGCAAGTTCCAGGAAAGGCGCAAAGCTACACAGAGAAACCCTGTCTCAAAAAACAAAACAAAACAAACAAACAAAAAAAAAACAACAAAAAAACCAAAACCAAACCAAAACAAAAAAAACAAAACAAAAAAAAAAGAAAGAATGAAAGAAAACAAAAACAAAAACAACAGACCCATACTAATTACACCAAAACTTTGAAGTTTCCAAGAGGGTAAACTAGTAATTCTAAAAGAATCTGATTGGCTGAATAAGAGCTACGGAATAGCTCCAGGGAAGGAAACAGAAATCTTCAGCAGCACATCTACTTCAGTACACCGAGGAAGAACAGGCACTTGGGGCCACCCACTCCAACACCATTCAGAAGCCTGTCTTCTGTTTGAATTTACATATTTGTGGTGGTTGGAATGATAAACATCTCTGAAGGCCTGGGGTATTTGAACTCTGGTGCCCAGTGAGTGGAGCTGCTTGGCCTTGGTGCTGTTTGGGGAGGTTATGGAACCTTCAGGAGTGTGGCCTTGCTGGAGGAAGTCCCTGGGCTCTGAGCCTTGACCCACTTTCAGTTTGCCCTGCTTCAAGTCTGAGGTTGAAGATGTGACCCTCCACTTTGGTTCCTGCCCTGTGTCTGCTGCCATGACTCCTGGCCATCAAGGCTCTCCCTCTGCCGCTAAATCAAAATAAATTCTTTCTTCCATAAGTTACTTTGGGTCTTGATGTTTTTCCATAGCAACACAAAAGTAACTGTATTAGAAAACGAATACAATGTTAAAAGAGGTCAAAGATGGAGCCCCAAATATTATGCTACATCTTGTCTTCCATTAGGCCCTTTGACTAACAAAATTGATCAAGCTTTACAAGTTTGTCATTTGCTGGTTCCAAGTGTTATTAAGGTGATCTTCAAATATAGCTGACAGAACTTAATGACTGGTTGAGAATAAATAAATATAATGACATATTTACCATAGTGCACGGAAGGGTTTGGGGGATGGCTCAGACAGCAATGTGCTTGCCACACAAGCATGAGAGCCTGAGTTCAATCCCCAGCACCCAGACGGTAGAGCCAGGCACAGTGGCACATGCCTGTAACCTCAGCACCGAGGAAGTAGACACTGAGGATCTTTGGGGACCATTGACCAGGCAGTTTAGCTAACAAAAGATAAGGATTGGGGAGAAATGTGAGAAACCGGTACTGGGTGTGTGGGGGAGGGGAGCCTGGCGTTTCCTTTGATGACTGTTAAATCCCAGAAGCCAGAGCACCATGGCAACCTTCCCAGTCTGCCACTTAATTTCCATCTGCTCCGCAGAACAAAGGGAGCTGAACAAAGGTGGTCCAGCGTACATTCTGCTAGCGCGTGAGCATCATCTAAGTCAATGAAAGGCAACTAAGTTATCAATTGTGTTTTACAAAAACTGGGATTCCAGCTGGCTGGGGATGTGGCTCAGCTGGTAGAGTCCTTGCCTATGATGTGGGAAGCCCTGATTTTGATTCCCCAGCACCAGGTAAAACTGGGTGTGGTCATAGGAACCTGTCTCTGCAGCATTCAGGAGTGCAAGCAGAAGGATCAGACATTGATCAAGGTTATCCTTGGCAATATAGCAAGTATGAGGCTAGCTTGGGGTACATGAAACTGTTTCAAGAGAGTAAGGAGGATGAAGAGAGAGAGAGGAGGAGGAGTGGAGCGGTTAGGTTATAAAATAAAGGAGAAGAGTGAACAGCTTAAAAGAATAGAGTGGTTGTGGGGCGGTGGTGGTGTACACCTTTAATTCCAGCACTTGAGGGGCAGAGGCAGGCTGATCTCTGTGAGTTTGAGGCCAGCCTGGTCTACAGAGTGAGTTCCAGGACAGCCAGGGCTACACAAGAGAAACCCTGTCTTGGGGGAGAAAAAAGGATAGAGTGTAGTTCAGGAAAGAAAGAGTCCTTTTAATATTCATTCATTCATTTGTGTGTTTGTTCATTTATTTTGGTGAATGATTCTGTTCCGGTGCTGGATGCACTAGTATTGTTAGGATTCTGCCACTCCTCCAGCTGCATGACCAAGCATGCCCAGTTCAGTAGCTAAGCAAGGCGTCTTACGTTTTACGTCATCAGTGCGCTGCGTGATCGCACAAATGTGCGCAGGGCAGTCACGCAATCAGCGCATGTGTGGTGTAGCTCCGTAAGCCCACCTGCGTATGTGCACGGGAATCCTTAAAAAGTTGAACACACGCCGGGCGGTGGTGGTGCACGCCTTTAACCCCAGCACTCGGGAGGCAGAGGCAGGCGGATCTCTGTGAGTTCGAGGCCAGCCTGGGCTACAGAGTGAGTTCCAGGACAGGCTCCAAAGCTACACAGAGAAACCCTGTCTCAAAAAACCAAAAAAAAAAAAAAAAAAAAAATCGAACCCCCCCCCCCAAAAAAAAAAGTTGAACACAGACTCCTCTTTCGTCTCTGCTCTCTGCACGTGCTTCTTCCCCACGCCTGGTTCTTTTGTCCCCGGCCCCCACTTCCTGCTAATAAAGCTCTGATACTGGGTTTTGTGATGGCTCCTGCCTCAAGACCTTTCCACACAGTAACTAGTGCCACTTATCTTTTTTTTTTTTTGAGACAGGGTTTCTCTGTGTAGCTTTGGAGCCTGTTCAGGATCTTGTTCTGTAGATGAGGCTGACCTCGAACTCACAGAGATCTGCCTGGCTCTGCCTCCCAAGTGCTAGAAAGGGCAACAGAAACCAAGGAACAAACAGTTACAGCAAGCCCATAGCCAACATCAACTTAAAATTCCACCAGGAGCCTGGCAGTGTTGGTGCAAACCTTTGATCCCAGCACTGGGGAGTCAGAGGCAGGTGGATCTCTATGAGTTCAAGGCCAGCCTGATCTATAAAGTGAGTTCCAGGACAGCCAGGGCTACACAGAGAAACTCTGTCTCAAAAAACAAGAAACAGACAAACAAACAAAAATTCTACCAGGAAACCCCTACAGTAGCTGGATACAAAAAATAAAATCAGTATCCCTCCTATACACAAATGAGAAATAGACTGAGAAAGAAATCAGGGAAACACCTTTTACAATAGCCTCAAATAATATCAAATATCTTAGAGTAATTCTAAAAGGCGAGTAAAAGACTTATGTGATAAAAACTTTAAGACACTGAAGAAGGAAACTGAGGAAGATATCAGAAGATGGAGAGATCTCCCATGCAGATGGCTTACTATAGTGAAAATTGCCATTTTACCTAAACCAATCTCAGATTCAATGCAATCCCCATGAAAATTTTAACACAGTTCTTCACAGATCGTGAAAGGACAATTTTCAGCTTCATATGGAAACACAAAAACCTAGGAAAACTAACTGTCGGGCAATGGTGGCACACACCTTTAATCCCAGCACTTGGGAGGCAGAGGCACGTGCATCTCTGAGTTCAAGGCCAGCCTGCTCTATAAAGCAAGTTCCAGGACAACTAGGGCTATTCAGAGAGACTCTGTCTGGGAAAAACAAAACAAAAAAGACTCCTCCTAATAATATTCTGCTGTACTCATAGATCAGCACCTTGTTCAGCCATCATCAGAGAAGCTTCCTCCTGCAGCTGATGGGAACAAAGACAGCCAGACATTTTGCAGAGAGTGAGAGACCTAGGAACACTCAGCCCTAAACAGGATATTTCCATGAAATCTATCCCGTCAGGGCTCCTGTAGAAGAGGAAGCAGAGAGAGTATAAGAGCCAGAGGGGATGAGGGACACCAAGAAAACAAGGCCCTTTAAATCAACATGACCAGTGTACATATGAATTCACACAGAAATGGACAAATACTGCTTCCCGGCTTGCTCCCTCTGGCTTACTCAGTTACCTTTCTTATACAGCACAATCCCACTTGCCTAGAATGGTACCACTCACAGTGGGCTGGGTCATCCTACATTGATTAGCCATTAAGAAAATGTCTCACAGATACATCCACTGGCCAATCTGATTAAAGGATATTTTTTAGTTGACGTTTTCTCCTCCCAGGTGACTAAGTCTGTATAAGCTGGAAGCTGAAGATAACTGTGACATTCCACCCCCAACTCCTACCCCAGTCAACCTTGACACATAAACATGTCACTTCAAACCATAACCTTTCAACACTTTAAAAATCTAAGACCAGAAAAGAGAACGGAAAGAAAAGAAAAGAAAAGAAAGGAAAAGAAAAGAAAAGAAAACAACCGAAGATTTCTTTAAAATTCTAATGTCTCTCAACTATCGGCTCCCATAAAATCAAAAACAAGTTTGTCTCAACAACAACAACAAAAAATTGGGCCTCCTAGCTCATGCCTTTAATCCCAGCACTTGGGAGGCAGAGGCAGGTAGAACTTCGTGAGTTCAAGGCCAGCCATGCTCTACAGTAAATTCCAAGATAGTTAACGCTACACAGTGTGACCTTATCTCAAAAAAATATACTTTCTTATGCGAACAGGGAAAAACAAGGGGAAATTATAATCAGGTCAACATAAAACCAAACCCCGACTATATAAAAAGCTCAGTGTCCAGTATCTGGGGCTCACTTATAATTTCTGGACTCCAAAGGGCTTGGGTAGGCTCTCCGCTTTGACTCTGCCATCCACAGCACAGAGTTTGGCTTATAGGCTCAGGCGGAATCCATTCCACAACTGCCACTGTCGTTGGTGAATGCCCCCTGATCCTGGCATCTCCAGTACCCTGGGGTCTCCATCACCAGTACCTCCTCTCGCCTCTCACAGTGCCAAGCCCCAGGTTCTTTCCATGACTCCTTCGGTCCTGGGGCCTCCACCGAACCTACTGTTTTCCATACCAACTTCTAGAACATTTATCTAAAACTGAATGTAATTTAAAATCAGTGTGTGCAGCTAGGGATGTGGCTCTGTTGGTAGAGTGCTTGTCTAGCACTTACGAAGCCCTGGGTTCAGTCCCTAGCACCACATAAAAACTGGCATGGTGCTAAAGGCCTGTGGTCCCAGCACTTGGAGCACAGAAGCAGGAGGCTAACAAGTTCAAGGTCATTCTCCGCTACACTGCAAGTCTGAGCCCAGATTGGAATCCATGAGACTCTTGTCCAAAAAAATAAATGAACAGGCTTGGGGAGGGGGCTCAGTGGGTAAGATGCTTGCCATACAAGTGTGAGGACCCATGTCTGGATCCCTAGAAATCACATAAACCTGGGAGAGTGAATAGGAAACAAGACAGAGATCCTGTCCTAAAAGTGGGGTGGGAGGGCCCACACTCCAGGCTATCCTCTGACTTCTCCATGTTTACATGCTTTTAAGGGCCATTCTTATTCAAACCACCTCTGTGTGTGTGTGTGTGTGTGTGTGTGTGTGTGTGTGTGTGTGTGTGTGTATGTGTGTGTTTGGTAATTTCATACATGAATACACTCCCCATTCCAATTCCAAATTGGAATTCTTTCTCACAAGTTCATATCTTCCTCCTCCCCTCCTCCTCTTCCTCTTCTCTCCCACTGCCCTTAGACTGAACCTCCATGCAATGGTCATACTGCTTTTAGTATAGTACATATACATGACAGATCACGTCATTCTAGTGTTTAAAGTAGACCAATGACTCCCTACTGTGTATAAAATGATGATCCCAAATCCTTAATTCACCTCTTTCAATTCCATTCCAGAAGCACATCTTCTGCTTAAAATCATCTGAGTGAAAGCCGGGTGGTGGTGGCACACACCTTTAATCTCAGCAATTGGGAGGCAGAGGCAGGTGAATGTCTGTGAGTTCTAGGCCAGCCTAGTCTACAGACTGAGTTCCAGGACAGCCAGGGCTACACAGAGGAACTCTGTCTCGAAAAACAAACAAACAAACAAACAAACAATAAATATATAATATAAGAATGGCCCTCATAAACCTCATATGTTTAACACTTGGTCAGCAACTGGTGGAACTGTTTGGGAAGAATTAAAAGGTGTGTCCTTGTTGGAGGAGATATGTCACTGGGGATGAACTTCGAGGTTTCAAAAGACTAGTACCGGGGGCTGGAGAGATGGCTCAGCGGTTAAGAGCACTGACTGCACTGACTGCTCTTCCAAAGGTCCTGAGTTCAATTCCCAGCAACCACATGGTGGCTCACAACCATCTGTAATGAGATCTGGTGCCCTCTTCTGGTCATACATGCTGTATACAAAATAAATAAATAAAAAAAAAAAAAAAAAAAAAAGAAAATAAAAAAAAAAAAAAAAGTACTAAGTTGGGTTTAAAAAAAAAAAAAAAAAAAAAAAAAAGACTAGTACCATTCCCAGTGTGTCCCTCTGCCTCCTATTTGAGGTTTGAGATGTGAACGCTCAGCCGTTCTTGTCACCATATTTTCGCTCCACTATCATGGACTGTAACCCTCTGAAGCCATAAATACAAATGAATGCTTTCTTTTATAAATTGTCTTAGAGCTGGGTGGTGGTGGCTCATGCCCTTAATCCCAGCACTCGGAAGGGCGAGGCAGGTGGATCTCTGAGTTCGAGGCCAGCCTGGTCTACAGAGTGAGTTCCAGCACCAAAACTACACAGCAAAACCCAGTCTTAAAAAGCCAAACAAAGCCAGGTGGTGGTGGTGCACACCTTTAATCCCAGCACTTTGGAGGCAGAGGCAGGTGGATCTCTGTGAATTGGAGGCCAGCCTGGGCTACAGAGTGAGTTCCAGGAAAGGCGCAAAGCTACACAGAGAAACCCTGTCTCGAAAAACCAAAACCAAACAAACAAACAAAAATCGAAAAACCAAAAAAAAAAAAAAAAAAAAAAAAAAAAACCAACTAAATAAATAAATTGCCTTCATAATAGTTTTTTTTTAGTTTGCTGTTTTTGTTTTTTGAGACAGTTTCTCCATGTAGCCCTGGCTGTCCTGGGATTCACTCTGTAGACCAGGCTTGCCTTGAACTTACAGAGATCTGCCTGCCTCTGCCTCCAGAGTGCTGGCATTAAAGGTATGCATAGTCATAGTGTTCTATCACAGCAATAGAAAAATAACTAAGACACACTCCAAAAACAAAAACGTGGGCTGGGAGATAACTCTGTGCTCGTATAGCCCGACAACCTGAGTCTAGATCCCTGGATCCGTGGGAAAGCCAGTACCAGCTTGTCTTCTAGCTGACCTTCACTGTGTGTGTGTCTTCACACATGAACGTGTCAACACACACACAATAAATACATAAGTACATTGAACTTTTTGTTAAAAAATGGGATTTGAGATCTGGGTATGATGGCATATGCCTAAAATCAGCACTTGGGCAATGAAGGCAGAGGGATCAGGAGTTCAGGCCAGCCATAGCTACATACTGAATCATGTTTGAAGCTAGCCCAGGCTACACCAGTCATTTCTCAGTATAACAAACAAAAAAGGCTTATGAAGTAGACTTGCCGTGACTTAGTGGGTGATTCCAGGGAGCCCAAAACAGGTGAGAGAGAAGCCAGTAACGGCTGTTTCTGACCTCAGAAGCCAGGTGTATACTGATCCATTAGTGAGCAACACAACCTTTCAGAGCTGAGTATTTGAGAAGGTAACACATTCAATATCAGATACTTGAGAAAGCTAAGACAACTGGAGCTAAGGAGAGACATCATCTAGGGTTGAGATGTAGCTCAGGGGTAAGCGCTCAGCGCTTGCCCGGCATGCACAAGGCTTGGTAAAGGGCAAGGTGTGAACATGCAAATAGATAATTAAACCACGGAAGTGGTAAGAAACAAAGTTTTTATGCCAATATCTCTGTGTAGAGAACGAACCTGTTAGCAGAATGTATTATATACCTGCTTGTGGATGTACATAAAGAAATCAACAGTCAAACTAGAACTAGCAATATGTAAACAAATACACACGTCATCCCACAGTTTGAAAACTATTACATAAGGAGCAAAAAGAGCAGACTGACCCACCCACGTGGAATGCCACTTATATATTGAAGATGGCAGTGTTTAGTCTGTTTCTGACCCAGATCTTACGATTATTTATGCTCAAGGGGAGAGAAAAAGGCCTCTCGTTTGCACAAGGAACCGAATGGCTCTGAGGTAGAGTGACAAAGAGTGATCCTACAAATCCTCTTTTCATCCTCTGTAAAATCATAAAGAACTGAGCACTGGGGAAAGAAGGTGTTTCTCAGCCTTTTATATTGGAAAGAAATAGAAATGCATCACTGTACTTAAAAAAAAAAGGGGGGGTTGTATTACACTTCATCATGGCCCTGTAGTGTATGATATTTTTTTCATTATTAAAATTTCGGGGAAGGAGAGGAGGCTTAGCTGGTCACCAAGGTTGGGAATTTGGGTTTTATTCCTGGGACTCCCATGGTGACAGGAGAATCTGCTCTGATAGCTGTCCTCTGGCCTCTAAACATACTGTGGCAAACACACACACAAATATGTGCAATAAATGCAATCATTTTTTATTGTGACAATATTTTCAATAAGCTATTTATTAATCCCTATCGATGCCATTTTTTTTTAAATGAAGCAGAGTTGGGGTTTATTAAAGGATTTAAAATAGGTTTTAAGCATGAGAGTTAAGAGAGAAGCGGTCAGAAAAATACCCAAGAGAGTGGGTGTGGTCCTCTCTAAGACCAAGCAGGGGTGTGGGCTTTTAAGAGAGAGCTGCCATCACTTAATTCTTATCCTTGCTAAATGTACTTACAGATTAGAAGTAGTCATCTTTATTCCTGATTCTTTAATAAAATAAACTTTTATTTCCTAAAATGATGGAGAGGGTGGGGGATTACTTCTCCTAGGAAACATGCAAGAAGCAAACAAATGATCTGTGTGTTGGTTTTATTGATTTATTTTCCTCTAGAAAAGGCTTTCACAATACACTCAAACAAGAAAAGCCGAGCTGTGGAGGGCAGGCTGGAAGAAGTCTCGGCCACCATTGTCGCCTGCACAACCTGCAGCTGCTCTCTTCCCAAGGCCCTCCCTCCCTCCCACACCCGCTCCTTGCCAGCCCAGCCGGATGAATGGACTCCATAGAGACTGGAAATAGTGAGCCGACAACCAGACTGTGTGTGCTACAGAAAACTAAAAGGGAAACCATCTGTCAAAATTCAAATTTGCAGCTTGGGTGCCCCAACAAACATCTCTTTACCTCTGAAATTTTATCCAGCAAATGTTCAGTGGTCTGCAGCTCGGAGACTCACTCTATATAGACCATCCTTGCTGATAATGGAGGCTTTCTAAATAGCAAAAGAATGCCACTGTAATCCATTTCCTAGGGGTGAAAGCGAGGCATTTTTTCTTGTCCCAAGGGGCAATTGAGCAACAACCACAGTCTCTAGCTGAATAGCAGTGCTGTGAGGAGCCCCTGTTCCCACAGTTAGAAGCCCAACTGCAGACGGGGCTATTTACGGAATTCAGGAACTACAGAAAATGAACTGCAGTCGACTGACATTACACAGTTGTCTGGGGGATGAGAAAAACATCACAAAATGGTTTCCTTTTATATTATATAACTCTCCCCTTTTTAATTTGGTATCTCAGTTATTTTTTACTTGGTATCACCCCTCCCCCAAGAAAGAGCAATGCAGAAATACAAGCCCACACAAAGAAAGAGCTAGTTTTTAAACTCAATTCTTTCTCCTTATAGTTTCTGAATCCTGTATTAGAAAGGGTGGCTCATTTCTAGGGATAAAATATCCCGGGGCGGTGGGGGTGGGGGATGGGGGGTGGGGGGAGTGGGCGTGGAGCGGAGATGGAGAATACTCTCTATCGGCAAAGAAAGCTTTCCTAGTAAATTACGAAATTCTGTTTTGTACATTATTTCTCTTTGGCTTTGTTCTCTTTTGCTTTTTGAGACATGATCTCACACTATAATCCAGGCTGGCCTCAAACTAGCTGCAATCCTCCAGCCTCAGCCTTCAAGGCTGGGATTTACATGCATGAGCCACTAAGGCCAGTTAGGATGACCTTGAATTGCAGCTCTTCCTGCCGCTGACTCCCAGGTGCTGCTGAGATTACAAGCGTGGCCTGTTCATACTGGGCTTCTGAATCTTGTTCAAGTAATAATAATAATAACAATAACTGTAAAAATCAGCATTTACCCAAGCCATTTTGACCATCATTCCCATCTTCTCTGCTATTTTTTTTAAAGCAATTAAAGATACTGGAACCTGACAAAAGTATTCAAATTTAGTATACTATGAATGAAACGCTAGAATTTTCCGTAAAAAAAAAAAAACCTCAACGTAAATTCTGTGATTAAGTGGTGGGGAAAACCTTAGATTATTTTAACTATAGCTTAAGGTTTAAGCCATGTGTAATCATCCAACCCCAATTTTCTTTCTTCCCTCCCCTCCCCAGCCCCACCCCATAATGGATGCTCGGTTAGTCGCCTTTGCACAGCCTTTGTCTGAAGGATGCAAAGTCTACGGATGCTAGGGGGAAGGGGTGGGGGAGAGATTACCTCATACCATGTCGCTTGCACCAATCACCACTCTCCTGTCACGGCTTCTCTGGGCAGACAGAGGGGTCTGGACCAACAGGAAAAGGCCGTGGCCCATCCCCATGGTGACCGAGCTGTATATAAGGAGCTGCATCCGCCCATGTGCCGCAGGTTCTCTTACATCGACCGCCTAAGAGTCGCGCTGTAAGAAGCAACACCTCCTCCTCGCCTCCGCCATCCTCCCGGCAGCCGCGAAGCAGCAACCATGGTGAGCCAAGCCTCCTCTGGCCCTCGGTAACGGGGTGGGGGAGCCAGTCGCCCGAGATCTGCCAGGAAAAGCCTAAGCCTTTTGTCATCCCTGCGGGGAAGGGTGGTCTCGATGCTTTGTTAGGTTGAGCTTTGCGCGGAGTCCGTAAGTCCGGCCGCCGCAGTGCGGGATACGGAAACGCCCAGACCCCGGGAAGAACAAAGGCGCCGGCCAGTGTCTGCTCGCACGGCCTGGGGCCGCGGGGCGGGGGCTCAGGGCGCGGGGGTCCGCTGCGGCGGGCGAGCGGGGGGCTAGCGGGGGGCCGAGCAGGCAGGGCGGCGGCCGAGCCGGCACTGCAGAAACGCCGCCCCACTTCTCCGGGAAAATGGCTAGTTTGCGTCGGGTCCATGGCAGCCGGTGTCAGGGAGGCGCAGGGGCGGGGTTGTTTGTCTCCTGCTTCCGTGGCGTTTTGGGAGGGGTTCGCCCTCTCTCAACTTCCCTCGGGAGCGGTTTTGTACTTTAATTTTTTAAAAATTGGGGAAATGTAGTCTTACAAGAGGTTTTGTTTGCTTGAGTATCAAAAAGTACGATTTACTTAACGACGGGGACATCTCGCTGGGGGGAGGGGGGCTGGATGGTTGGCGAGGGACAAAGCCCACTTTGTGAAGCCCAAGTACGCTGATTGTCAGAACCCAGGGAAACGCCCTTCCCCGCCCCCCACCCCCGCAGACAATGAAAGTTGTAGCCCTAAAGAATATCTCTATAGCATGAAATAATAGTAATATATTATGTGGTATGTAAAGATTCATCGAATAAAAATACCATTTTCTAGTTTTAAATGTTAATCTTTTTACTCAGGTTTTTATTGTTGGCGCTTGTTTCTAACTTAGCTTTAAGGGTATTTCGGTTCCATACAGTGGAAAGGATTCTGGAAAACCTTCAGAAAATAATGAAAATGCTGCAAAGAAAAAATTATAGTCTGTATCCAACTGTCTTTTGTTCTAATATATCTTCACTAATTCATTAATTCAGGCAAACGACCCAGGCAGGGTTAGGACACAGAAAGCAGTGAAGAGATCGTATAGACAGCTGCTGGAAATAGAGCTTTCTCTGTTAAATAATGTAACAAAGGGCACAGGCTAGCACCAGGCACAGCGAACACGGCAATGCAGAAGTCACACTTTGTCTAGCCTCTAACCTCAGAGTACTGATGGATTGATTCTGCAGATACTCTGCAGAAGGGTGTGGCTCCTGGCCTCAGCCGCAGTACAGAGGTCCCTCCTGAAGTACCAGATCCTTATAGGATGAAACATTGGTCTTTCCTTACCAGGAAAAGAAGCTATTAAAGTAATAACAGACAATTAATCTCATTTTACAGAATCTGTGCTTTGAATATTTTTCAAATATGAAAGCTCTTCTGTTCAAGTATGGCTGTGGGAACAATGGGTTTGCACCATGTCTTAAACATGTATTAAGGTGACATTCTTCAGACCACACCCCTTTGCAGTGTTTGTAGCAGGTCCTTATTCTTTCTGTCGTATGAGGATATGACTTCAAATAAATTTCAACAATATTTGTATTATTAGAAACACTTTAGAAATCTATTAAAATCTAAAATAGAAATACAGCTTAATTTTATAAATTTTTTTCTCCTTTCCACAGCGTGAGTGCATCTCCATCCACGTTGGCCAGGCTGGTGTCCAGATTGGCAATGCCTGCTGGGAACTCTACTGCCTGGAACATGGCATCCAGCCTGACGGGCAGATGCCGAGTGACAAGACCATTGGGGGAGGAGATGACTCCTTCAACACCTTCTTCAGTGAGACAGGCGCTGGCAAGCATGTGCCCAGGGCCGTGTTCGTAGACCTGGAACCCACGGTTATCGGTAAGTGGACCAGGAGCTTCCCTGAGGCATTCTGTCCTGGTCACAGACTCAGTCTCTCTTCAGACACCGAACAGTGAGTGAGCATGTGCGGATTGTTGGTGGATGGTTGACCGCTTCTCCTTTTCCAGATGAAGTTCGCACTGGGACCTACCGCCAGCTCTTCCACCCTGAGCAGCTCATCACAGGCAAGGAAGATGCTGCCAATAACTATGCCCGGGGCCACTACACCATTGGCAAGGAGATCATTGACCTTGTCTTGGACCGAATCCGCAAGCTGGTAAGTGCCATAGATGGGTACATTTAAAATGCAGTGAGAGGGTTCTGGTGTTGAGTGTGCTTGCCAATACCACAATACATTTTCTTTTCTCTTCTTACAGGCTGACCAGTGCACAGGTCTTCAGGGCTTCTTGGTTTTCCACAGCTTTGGCGGGGGTACTGGCTCTGGGTTCACCTCCCTGCTGATGGAGCGGCTCTCTGTTGATTATGGAAAGAAGTCCAAGCTGGAGTTCTCCATCTACCCAGCCCCCCAGGTTTCCACTGCTGTGGTTGAGCCCTACAATTCCATCCTCACCACCCACACCACCCTGGAGCACTCTGATTGTGCCTTCATGGTAGACAACGAGGCCATCTATGACATCTGTCGTAGAAACCTCGACATTGAGCGCCCAACCTACACTAACCTAAATAGGTTGATAGGTCAAATTGTGTCTTCCATCACTGCTTCCCTCAGATTTGATGGGGCCCTGAATGTTGACCTGACAGAATTCCAGACCAACCTGGTGCCCTACCCTCGTATCCACTTCCCTCTGGCCACCTATGCCCCTGTCATCTCTGCTGAGAAAGCCTACCATGAGCAGCTTTCTGTAGCAGAGATCACCAATGCCTGCTTTGAGCCAGCCAACCAGATGGTGAAATGTGACCCTCGCCATGGTAAATATATGGCCTGCTGCCTGCTGTACCGTGGTGATGTGGTTCCCAAAGATGTCAATGCTGCCATTGCCACCATCAAGACCAAGCGTACCATCCAGTTTGTGGACTGGTGCCCCACTGGTTTCAAGGTTGGCATTAATTACCAGCCTCCCACTGTGGTACCTGGTGGAGATCTGGCCAAGGTCCAGAGGGCTGTGTGCATGCTGAGCAACACCACAGCCATTGCTGAGGCCTGGGCTCGCCTAGATCACAAGTTTGATCTGATGTATGCCAAGCGTGCCTTTGTGCACTGGTATGTGGGTGAGGGCATGGAGGAGGGGGAGTTCTCTGAGGCCCGTGAGGACATGGCTGCCCTGGAGAAGGATTATGAGGAAGTGGGTGTGGATTCTGTTGAAGGAGAGGGTGAGGAAGAAGGAGAGGAATACTAAATTAAATGTCATGAAGGTGCTGCTTTTACAGGGAAGTAATTCTGTTCCAACATAGAAGGTTGTGGTCTGATCAGTTAATTTGTATGTGGCAATGTGTGCTTTCATACAGTTACTGACTTATGCTTTAAACGTGAATGATTTGTCATAGACCCAAGCTGTCCATCTCACTGATGGGTTTTAAATAAAATATTCCCTGTCTTAAAAGTTGTCTTGTGTTTATATTTGGGTGTGTCCTAGTTTTCCTTCTTTTACTGAGATAAACCTCCTGACCAAAAGTAACTTGGGGATAAAAGGGTTTACTGTGTCTTACTGTCCATCAGGGGAAACTGAGGCAGGATCTGAAGCACAGGCAGTGAAGGAATACTGCTTACTAGCACTCCATTGTTCTGCTTGCCCTTTTATGTGACCCGCTCAGAGCTGGCACCGCCCACAGCGCCACACCCATAGTAATCAAGAAGATGCCCCCAAAGACTTGCTTAACAAGTCCATCTGAGAGAGGCATTCTCTCTTTCCCATGTGACTCCATATTGTGTGAAGTTGACAGATAACCACCACAGGGTATGAAAATCCAGGACTCAAGAAAGAATAATGAAGAACATAAAGATTTGGTGGTGTAGGCCTGCAGTATCAACATTTGGGAGGCAGAGGCAGGGGGACTAAATGGTCATCTACCTTATAACAAACTGCAGGCCAGCTTGAGCTACATGAGAGTTTAAAAAAAAAAATAAATAAAAGGTTGGAAAATAAAAGGCATAAATACATAAAGATAACTTTTAAAAATAAGTGAGATATGGTGGTGTACGCCTTTAATCCCAACACTCAGGAGGCAGAAGCTGATGGATCTGTGAGTTTGAGACCAGCTTACTCTGCCTAGCAGGTTCTAGGCCATCCAGGGCTGCAGATAAGACCAGGCCACTAAATATTTAAATAATGGAACTGTTGCTGGTAGCTTATGTATATGCTATAGTTATGTTTAAGTTCTCTTAATATAAAGTATATATATGTAGGATTACCAACCACTAGAAGGGAAAACAAAGGAAATGTCTAATGAGGAACAGGACAGTGAGGAGAATGAGAACAAAGTAGAGTAATACATAAGGATGAAAATGCCATCATACAGGCGGATCTCGGGAGTTCAAGGCCAACCTGGTCTACAAAGCAAGTCTCAGGACAGCCAGGGCTACACAGAGAAACCTTGCCTGGGGGCAGGGAGTGGGGTGGGGTGGGGTGAGTAGAGAAGAAAAGAAAGAAAAGGAGGAAGAAAGGGCATCATAAAGATTAAAGATTACAATAAAAAATAAAACACTTTTCAGTATTTACATTTTCACTTCACTAAAGTTACTTAACCTGGCAGTTTGCTTTGCTTTGCCTTTTTATTTCATTTTTTTTTTTTGTATACATTGGTGTTTTGTCTGAAGATCTGTCTGTGTGAGGGCATTAGAGCCGCAGGAACAGGAGTACAGACAGCTGTGAGCTGCCACGTGGGTTCTGGGAATTGAACCCGGGTCCTCTTGGAAGAGCAGCCAGTGCTCTCAACCACTGAGCCTTTTCTCCAGCTCCTGTTCTGTTTTTTCTAACAGGCCGTTCTAGGTAGCACAGATTGTCCTTGAACTCTAAGTACGGATGTCTCAGGCTCCCTAAAACACTACCAAGCAGTAACTTTCTGAGTTGAAAGTTGCTAATTTACAGTCACAGTGTTTGGTTAACTGAGGCCTTATGCCACTAACAGATAAAATGGTGACTTTTGTAGATGTGTCCTGGGGTTTCCAGGCTCTCTTTTCTAGGCTCCCCAGACTCCTCAGCATGTGTCTAGTGCCACATGCTCCCACTGCCCAAATTTCCCAAAAGACGCCTGTTCTCCAAGCAAGTGCCTCTTATGTTTGACCTAGGTCTTTAATCTTTTTTGCTAAACCCATCTCTAGCTGAATGCCATGTTGAAACCCTAATGAATCTATTCAATCTAATGTTAATTAAATCTGAATAACTCTCTAAGGATATTCTTCTTGCAGTATGAGCCAATAAATTCAAAGAAGAAAAGTACTGCAAACCTCAGGTAGCAGCATCACCACTCCCAAACAGCCGAGTTTGAAAATGACGAGGGGTTTTTGTTGTTGTTTTCTGTTTATAGTTTTGGTGCCTGTCCTACATCTTGCTCTGTAGACCAGGCTGGCCTCGAACTCACAGGATCCGCCTGGCTCTGCCTCCAAAGTGCTGAGGTCGAAGGTGTGTGCCACCACCGCCCGGCTCTAAAAATGACGTTTTATTTATGTTGTGTGCATGGGGCTGTGTGGCACATGTCGCAGCAATGTGGAAGGCAGAGTTCTCCTTCCACTGTGTGGTTCAGTGGGCTTGAATAGACATCCTCACCTGCTGAGCCATCCCATCACACAGTCCTAGAAACAGTTTCAGACTAAGGATTTCTCCAAAAATTGAAACCTGTCAGTCTAACTGGGCAGAAGAGCATGCTGTCCTTAACACTATTACATTTCTTTCTGCTCTGAGATACTACTCAGTGGAAACAAATTGTATTTTTTGTATCAACTGCCTTCTTAATGTACTTTTACTCTGACCCACTGTCAACTAAGGGGTGTAAATGGTACTGTAGTTACTCAAATTCTCAGCTGTGTATTCACTGAAGAGCCCAAGAAGCTCCAGTAGATAGCTGGTTTTTTTTTTTTTTTTTTGGTTTTTCGAGACAGGGTTTCTCTGTGTAGCTTTGTGCCTCTCCTGGAACTCACTTGGTAGCCCAGGCTGGCCTCGAACTCACAGAGATCCGCCTGGCTCTGCCTCCCGAGTGCTGGGATTAAAGGCGTGAGCCACCACCACCCGGCGTTTTTTGTTTTTTTGAGACAGGGTCTCACTATATAGCCCTAACTATCTTGAATCTCACTATATAGACCAGGCTGGCTCTGAACTCACAGTTATCTGTCTGCTTCTGCCTCCTCAGTACTGGGATTAAAGGCTTGGGCCACCATGCCCAGCCCAAAGGCTAGTACTGAACCCACATTTATACAAATGGCCTTGGGTAAACTCAGTGAGTCATAAAATAAAACAGAAAGACATGAATGTAAGGACCAGAGAGATGGCTCAGCAGGTCAAGTGTTTATCACCAAGTCTGTCCTCAAGATCCATGTGGTGGAAGCAAAGAACTGACTTCTGAAAATTGTCCTCTGACTCCACACATGCCCACATACATGCACACAAAATAATTAAAATGAAGTGCGGTGATGCTGGACATGGTGGTGCTCGCTTTTAATCCCAGCACTCCGGAGGCAGAGCCAGGCAGACCTCTGTGAGTTCGAGGCTAGCCAGAGCTACAGAGTGAATTCCAGGACAGCCAGGACTATGTAGAGAAATTCTGTGTCAACAAAACAAAACAAAATAAAAAATGAAGTATGATGAAAACAGGTTTGCCAAATGATTGCAGGAAAGAGATTTGTAGCTCGGGAAGGGATTGAGGGGTGGGAGGGAGAGTTGAGAGGGAAGAGGATTAAAGTGATTAGACTGCATTATCCACAAGTATGACATTGTCAGAGGACAAATCACAGACACTTCTCTGAGAAGCCCATCCCCACACTCCTGGGAGCCTTACTCTCTCTCTCTCTCTCTCTCTCTCTCTCTCTCTCTCTCTCTCTCTCTCTCTCTCTCTCTCTCAGCACCCTGTATTTAAATCTGTTTAAAAATCCCCCCCCCAAAAAAAAGCCGGGTGGTGGTGGTGGTGGCGGCGGCGGCGGCGGCGGCGGCGGCGGCGGCGGCGGCGGCGGCGGCGGCGGCGGCGGCGGCGGCGGCGGCGCACGCCTTTAATCCCAGCACTTGGGAGGCAGAGCCAGGCGGATCTCTGTGAGTTCGAGGCCAGCCTGGGCTACCAAGTGAGTTCCAGGAAAAGACGCAAAGCTACACAGAGAAATCCTGTCTCAACCCCCCCAAAAAAAAATAATAAAAAAAATAAAAATATGTCCTTTTAATAACTTCCAGTTCTGCTTTAAAAAATTTAATGTTGTTTTTTGCTTTGTTGTTGTTGCTTTTTTGAGACAGGGTCCTACTATGCTGGCCTGGAGCTTGCTGTGTAGACATACTGGTCTTCAACTCACAG
The DNA here is from genome assembly GCF_949786415.1 of Peromyscus eremicus. NCBI lineage: Eukaryota > Metazoa > Chordata > Mammalia > Rodentia > Cricetidae > Peromyscus > Peromyscus eremicus. The sequence goes on from NC_081436.1 coordinate 4,706,209, forward strand.
AGATCCACCTGCCTCTGCCTCTTGAGTGCTGGAATTAAAGATGTGTGCCATCATGCCTTGTAAGAACAATTTTAATTAATAACAACCAAAGAGGGTTTTGTTTGTTTAAGCTGGGAATGGTGACACACATCTTTATCCCAGCACTTGTGAGGCAGGGGCACGTGGGTATCTGTGAGTTCAAGACCAGTGTGGTAAACAAAAACAAAACAATATCAACATGTAATAGTCACTGATGTTTGAGTTTAATATGTCAATAAAAATAATGTCGTTGCCTGGAGTGGTGTCACACACCTTTAGTCCCAGCACTCAGGAGGTAGAGGCAGGCAGATCTCTGAGTTCAAGGCCAGCCTGGTCTACAGAGTGAGTTCCAGGACAGCCTGGCCTATACAGAGAAACCCTGTCTTGAAAAATAAAGCAAACAGCAATGTTGTCTAAGAAGTAAGGCCAAAGTGAGTGGGGTAGTCTGTGCCTATACACAAGCAACTGTGTGTGCCTGCTACCAAGGAGACCAGAGCTGGAGTTAGGGGTGGTTGGGAGCCACCATGCAGGTACTGGGAACTGAACCCAGGTCCTCTGTTAGAGCAACAAGAGCTCTTAACCCTGAGTCATCATTACAGCTCATTCAAAAACTATTTATCTAATTTGTCTGTGTGTGCATGCCTGGTGGATGTTCGTGTGCCACATGCATGCAGGAGCCTGGAGAGGTCAGAAGACCATATCAGATCCCCTGGGACTGGGATTACAGATGTTTGTTAGCCATCGTGTGTGGGAGCCACACACACCTCTTAGAGCGGTAAATTCTAAATTGCTGAACCGTCTCTCTGAACCCTTTTAAAATTTAACTGTGATTTGTTTTGAGATCAGTTTCATTCCTTTAGGTCAGGTTGATCTGGAACTCACTGTGTAGCTCAGGCTAGACTCTAACTTGAAGCAATCCTCTTGCCCCCAATATCCTGCAATTAGTAGGCTAAAGTTCTTAGTAGACATATGATTACTGTACATACTTACTCAGAACAGTGTGATATTAAAAGTCAAAAGTGGGCTTTGAGGTGGTGGTGCACGCCGTTAATCCCAGCACTTGGGAGGCAGAGGCAGGGAGATCTTTGTGAGTTCTGGTCTACAGAGTGAGTTCCACAACAGCTAGGGGGAAAAAAACCAAAACTTGTCTTGAAAAACCAAAAACAACGACAACAACACACCAATAAATAAATAAATGAAAGTCAAAAGTAGAGCTGAAGGGTGTGGACAAAGTACTTGCCGTGTAAATATGAGGACTTGAACTCTGATCCTCATCACTCAAGTTAACAAAAGAAAACGGAGTATATTGGCACCTACCTGTAATCCCATTGGCTCCCTGAGACTTCCTACCTGTAATCCCATTGGCTCCCTGAGGCTTCCTACCTGTAATCCCATTGGCTCCCTGAGGCTTCCTTGGTGGCTACACAGAGAAACCCTGTCTCAAAAAACCAAAAAAAAAAAAAAAAAAAAATGTAGATTAATATAAATGGGTTAATTTGGGGCTGGAGAGATGGCTCAGAGGTTAAGAGCAGTGACTGTTCTTCCAGAGGTCCTGAGTTCAATTCCCAGCAACTACATGGTGGCTCACAACCATCTGTAATGAGATCTGGTGCCCTCTTCTGGCCTGCAGACATACATGCAGGCAGAACATTGTATACTAAATAAATCTTTAAAAAAAAAAAAAGTGGGTTAATTTAAGTTATAAGAGCCAGTTGAGACAAGCCTAGGCTAAGGCCAAGCTTCCATAATTAATAATAAGTTTCCAGGTCATTATTTAGAGGCTGTCGGTCCCAGTGAGAAAGAACTACTACACATGGTGGTTACAGGCCTTAAATCCCAGCACTCTGGACTCAGAGACAGGTGGATTGCTGTGAGCTCCAGGCCAGTCTGGGCTACAGAGTGAGATGCTGTCTTTTATTTATGTGTGTGTGTGTGATGGCATACAGAAGCCTGCAGAGCTCAGATCCCCTAGGACCGCAGTTACAGGTGGCTGTGAGCCACCGTGTGGGTTCTGGGAACCAAACCCAGGTCCTCTGTAGAACAGTAATTTCTCTCTGGCCCCATGAGACCTGTCTTACACACACACACACACACACACACACACACACACACACACACACACATACACGGATACACATAGGTATCACACATACATGTACACAAACTAAAGAGTAATGAAAAAAAGGGAGGACAACCATAGTGTGAAAAACTTCAGTCTGCAACTTGCCTTGCTGGCCACTCCCACATTCTCACTGTGGCTCCAGGGATGAAGGAGTGCTTGCTGGTAGAGAGTGTAGCTTTTTTTTTTTCTTCCTGAGACAGTGTTTCCCTGTGTAACAGCCCTGGCTGTCCTGGGAACTCTCTCTGTAGCCCAGGCTGGCCTCGAACTCAGAGATCCGCCTGCCTGTCTCCCGAGTGCTGGGATTAAAGACATGTGCCACTACTGCTCCGTTTGGATGCTGCTGTTTTGATTTGGAATGTCTCCAAATGGTCTTGGGCCCTCAGTCCATGGTATAGGGAAACAGTACAAACTTAACAGGTCAAGCTGAATAAGAGGAGTTTTTGTTCTTTTTGTTGGTTTTTTTTTTTTTTTTTTTTTTTTGTTGGTTTTTTTTTTTTTTTTTGAGACAGGGTTTCTCTGTGTAGCCCTGGCTGTCCTGGAACTCTCTTTGTAGACCAGACTAGTCTTGAACTCATGGAGATCTCCCTGCCTCTGCTTCCCAAGTGCTGGGATTAAAGGCATTAGCTGCCACTACCACCTAGCTGTTGTTGTTGTTTTTTTTTTTTAGAACAAAACATTAGTGTGTATGTGTGTGTGCAAATGAGTGCAGTCATGGAGGCCAGAAGAGGGTGTCATAGTGTCATATCCTTTGTAGCCAGAGTTACAGATGATTGTGAGTTGCCTAGGGGAACTGGGAATCAAACACAAGTCCTCTCCAAGAACAGCAAGAGTTATTAATCAGTGGGCTATCTCTCCAGTTCCCTCTTCCCAAATAAGAGGTTTTATTGGTTTCTTTTCTTTTCCTTGTCTCAAAAAAAACAAAGTTGATTTTTGAATAGGAATGACCCCTGTAGGCTCATATATTTGAGAATACTTGGTCATTAATGACACTACTTAAGAAGGATTAGGAGGTGTGGCCTTGTTGGACTAGGTGTGGCCTACTTGGAAGAAGTGTGTCACTGGGGGTGGGCTTTGGGGTTTCAGAAGCCCAAGCCAGACCCAGTGCCTCCCTCTTCCTGTTGCCTGTGGGTCTGATGCAGAACTCTAATCTTCTCTGTGTGTGCCATTCTTTCCATAATGCTGATAATAAACTGAACCTCTGAAACTGTAAACCAGCCCCGATGCAATGCTTTCCTTTATAAGAGTTGCAGTGGTCATGGTGTCTCTTCATAGCACTAAAACACTGACAAAAGACTTTTTTTCCACCAAGAGGGTGCTGAAAGAAGGAGACTTGTGTTGCCCAACTGCTCCCAGCCAAAGCCAAAGCCAAAATGAAGACAGTGAAAGCAAGAGACAGTGCAGAAAGGCACCACAGTCACAAAGATCCTCACCTTCCGTGGCTCACCTTCCATGGCTTGAGAGACAGCCCAAGTGCCCTCACAAGAGCATCCCCAGAAAGACAAGCTTGACCACTACGTCATCATAAGTTCCCCTGACCACTCAGCCATAAAGAAGAAAGAAGGCAGCAGACTTGTGTTCTCTGTGGATGCACGGCCAACAGGCACCAGAGCAAACGAGCTGTGCAGAAAATCTACGACATTCGTGTAGCCTGAGCCAACACCCTGCTCAGGCCTGATAGAATGCACATGTTCGGCTGGCTCCTGACTGGGATGCATGTTGCCAACAAAATTGAGATCATCTAAACCATAAACTAATAATAATAGTCATAAAAATACACACTTTTTAAAAAGCTTTTAATGCCAGCACTCGGGAGGCAGAGGTGGCTCTCTATGAACCAAGGACAGGTTGATCTACATAGTAAGACAGTCTCAAAAACCAACAGACAAGGGCTGGAGAGATGGCTCATCGGTTCAGAGTACTTGCTGCTCTTGTAGAGGAAGCAGGTTTGATTCTCATCACCCACATGATGGTTCAACTATCTGTAACTTCTGTTCTAGGGGGTCTGATACCCTCTAGACCAAGGTGTCAGACCCCCTTGAGGACCAAGCATGTACACTGCCTGATGACCTGAGTTCAATCCTCAGAACCCATGTAAAGGTGGAAGAAGAGGAGCAGCTTCACACAGTTGTCCTCTGACCACATGTGCCCACACACATACACCACGTCCACACACAATAATAATCAATTAGAAAAAATAAAAATAACTAAATAGAAAAAGAAAACAAGCAAAATAGAAAGGTAGAATCTATTCCGCTCTCTTTGAATCCATACTACTTTGGGACATAGTGGTGTATACCTTTAATCCCAGCACTCTGAAGGCAGAGGCAGGAGAATCTGTGTGACCTGAGGCCAGCCTGATCCGTATCGCAAGTGCTCAGCCAGCCGGAGTTGCAGATTGAGACACTGTGTCAAAATCAAAATCCACTCGGCCTTTATAATTGTTACTTTGTCTGCAGTTTCAGGGGACGTGTCTCCAGTACCGCCGCACTCTCCGCTCCCCTGCTGGTTCCAACACGCCAACCAAAGAGACAAAGAACGGGGAAAGCAGAGAAGAGAGATTTAAGGGATGCATCCGGAAGAAGGGACAGACTTTAGGTTCAAACAGAGGAAGAACTGTCGGGCTATGAGCAAAAAGTGTGATAACGAAGCAGTCTCGCAGGTGTGGCCCCATCTGTATCACCTCAGCTCCAATCCAGGAGGGTGGCTGATAAACTGTTAATCTGCATCACTGTTTTCCTGTTTCCCACAAGATGATTATTTCTGCTCCAGAGTGCAGCCTACCCTTGTAAGTAATCGCTGCCCTCATCTGTGTGTGTTGGGGCGGGGGTGGGTGGGTGGGTGGGGTGGGGGGTGGAAGCGGGGCTGGGGGACAAGGGCTGGGGGCGGGGGTCAGCTAATGGTTTACTTCTGGAATCCAAAGAGACTGCAGGTTTAAGACAAGGACTTACCTTTGTGCCTTCCGCTTTGTGGCCCAAGTGAAGAGTCAACAGTTTGTAACAAAAGTAGCTTCTGTTACAATTCCCCTTGTGTTTGAACAGTCCTCAGTCTTGAGGGAACTGGGATATCTGCTAATCTGGCTCTCTAGGTTCCTTGGCCTGGTGATAAACTACTCCACAAGAAGGGGACAGGCCACAGAGGCTGAAGCGCATAAGCAAATAAAAAAAAAAATCTAATTATAGGCAGTAGAAACATGAAAAGAATTTTATTGTCCAATTTTGTATGTTAGAAGTTTAGATACAACCAAGCGTGGTGGCATTCACCTTTAATGGGAGGCAGCAGCAGACAGATCTTTGGGTTTGAGGACCACCGAAAACAAAAGAAAAAGAGAAAAAAAAAGCCTAGTTGCTTTAGACAGGGAGCGTAAGATTCTAGTTTTGTATCAGTGTAAAACAACACAAAAACAACCCAGAGCTCCCACCTCAAAGAGAGTAAGAGTTTATTCTGGAGCCAAATACGGTCCACCATTGCACCGGAATATGGATTCAGGTTACCCCAAATACCACGTTCCAATACAGTAACAGTTTTCATCAAATTTTTATAGTAACACAACCAAGAAAGCCACAAATTAAGATACTCCCAGCCGGGTGGTGGTGGCACATGCCTTTAATCCCAGTACTTGGGAGGCAGAAGTGGGTGGATCTCTGAGTTTGAGGCTAGCCTGGTCTACAGAGAGAGTTCCAGGAAAGCTAAGGCTACACTGAGAGACCCTGTCTGAAGGAAAAAAGAAGAAAAAGTCCCTGTAATAAAAGTGATCCCAACATCTGTATGGGGCCATTAATCTTTCCCAGGCATTTAGGGTTGTCACTAGTGGCTGATGCCCCAAGGTGTGTGACTCACCCAAGTTGTAAGTGGAGTTTTAGAGCAGAAACCTCATCCAGCAGCTCTAACAAGTCAGGCGTGCCCATTCATCCCAGTGTAACAATTAAGGCAGTAAATAATGGTGTAAGGCAGGGAAGGAGATTTCATCACTCTCAGGGAAAGGAACACATAGAGTGAGTCCATAGCTCCAAGTTCATCTTCAGGGTATGGACAGAAGCTTTGCTTTAAGCAGAGATCTGGGGCAGGAAGAAAGAGATACACAGAATTAAGAGTACTGCTCAGGAGTGGCCCTGTTTATCACTGTCTCAGCTCCAGTCCTGCAAGGCAGTTGGTAAACTGCTAACCTGATCTTTTGTTGCTAACCTGTGAATCCTGGGTTTCTATGAGCAGATGACCTCTGTACCAGCATGCAGCATTGGACTGGTGGGGGGGGGGTCCATCTTCAAAGGCTTTCTTTCTTCTTCTTCCTGGAAGCCAAGGTGACTGCAGGTGTAGGACAATGACTTGTCGCTGTGCCTTTATCCTTGAGTCAATATTCTTTAGCAAAAGCAGCTTCTAAGTGCTTGCTGCACGTGACTTAGCGGCAGAAGAGTGTGTGTGCCAGAACCGGGTCAAGCCCTTAAGAAGCCTGGTAGCTTTGTTTTCATCCTTTTAAAGGCAAGCCACCCTACAAAAAAGCTCCAGCTAGATTAACAATGGATAAAAGAACATGTGGAGAGAAAGAAAGGTCATGTGGACAAGCACTGTATCTCATCCAACAGAAAACAAAAGGCCAAGATATCTGCCACTCTAGACGTCCCAGTTGGACGAAGCTGCTGAGTAAGCCAGATGACACCACACAGAACCAAGAGAAATAACACATACTTGTTCTTTCTATAAATAATTGTTTTAAGTTGGTAAGTTTTGAGGTGATTGGTTACATATAAAGACTAGGTAGCTGAAAGGGTTTACACACACGTGGAGAGAACTGGTCCCATAGATTCTCCAAAGATATTCTCACTAATTTAGATGAAAATGATTTAGAAAACAACTCTTGCAGGGTGGTGGTGGTACACATGCCTTTAATCCCAGCACTTGGGGGCAGAGACAGGTGTATCTCTGTGAGTTTGAGGCCAGCCTAGTCTACAAAGTTCCAGGACAGTCAAGGTTGTTATACAGAGCAACCCTGTCTCCAAACATTCCCACACACACACACCCAAAAAAAACTCTTAAACAATGAACATCTGTTTGTTTTTTTTTTTTGGTTTTTCGAGACAGGGTTTCTCTGTGTAGCTTTGCGCCTTTCCTGGAACTCACTTGGTAGCCCAGGCTGGCCTCGAACCGCCTGGCTCTGCCTCCCAGTGCTGGGATTAAAGGCGTGTGCCACCACCGCCCGGCTCTTTTTGTTTTTCAAGACAGGGTTTCTCTGTATAGACCTGGCTGTTCTGGATTTCACCCTGTAGACCAGGCTGGCCTCAAACTCACAGAGATCTGCCTGTCTCTACCTTCCAAGTGCTACAATTAAAGGCACATGCCGCCACCACTCAGCTTTTTTTAGTTTATTTTTTTTTTGAACAATGCTATTTAATATTATATTTGTGTTTGTTTTGAGCATTTTTTTTTAAAGATTTATTTATTTATTATGTCTACAATATTCTGACTGCATGTGTCCCTGCAGGCCAGAAGAGGGCACCAGATCTCATTACAAGTGGTTGTGAGCCACCATGTGGTTGCTGGGAATTAAACTCAGGACCTTTGGAAGAGCAGTCAATGCTCTTAACCACTGAGCCATCTCTCCAGCCCGTTTTGAGCATTTTTGCTCAGTTTTTTTTTTTTTTCCGGTTTTTCGAGGCAGGGTTTCTCTGTGTAGTTTTGCGCCTTTCCTGGAACTCACTTGGTAGCCCAGGCTGGCCTCGAACTCACAGAGATCCGCCTGGCTCTGCCTCCCGAGTGCTGGGATTAAAGGCGTGCGCCACCACCGCCCGGTTTTGCTCAGTTTTTGTTTTGCATAGATTTCAGGCTAGGGTGTAGAAGATGCCTTTAATCTTTAAATTAATCTTTCATCTTTAATCAGAAATTGAGAGGCTGAAGCAGGTAGATCTCTGAGTTTGAGGCTAGCCTGGTCTACATAGCGAGTTCTAGGACAGCCAGGGTTATAGAGAAACCTTGTCTCAAAACAAACAAACAAACAAAAACATCTGTGCAGTTCTGGCTGGCTAACAACTCACTATGTAACCGATCTGCCTTGAACTAATATCCATCCTACTTCTGCTTTCTCAAGTGCTGTCATGACGGGTACAAGGCACAATGAACTATCACCAAATACCTAAACAAACTGTTTTATTTTCTTCTGTAATGAGGAATTCAGAGGTAGGTAGTCTGTGGCAACACAGTGTTATGAAAATATTTTTCTTTTTATGTTATGTGCATTGATGTTTTGCTATGAGTGTTGGGTCCCCTGGAACTGGAATTACAGTTCTCAGCTGCCATGTGGATGCTGGGAATTGAACCCAGGTCCTCTGGAAGAACAGTCAGTGTTCTTAACCACTGAACCATCTCTCCAGACCCCCATGAAAATCTCTGTTATATTCTAAAAAGAGTGGAACTTTTGCTGGACCTCACAACCAGAGTTAGTAACACATCCTGAGTCAGTCACTTAAAACTTACGCCTGATATCCTGCTGTGAACTCGGCCTGTTTGTTTAAACTGTCTTTAAGAGAACAGTGTAACATTCGAACTTTCTTGTTTTGGATTTTCCATATAATCATTTTTTATAACCTAAATCTTCAGTTATATACTCTTCCACGCCCCTGACCCATGGGTAATGCACAGTGAGCACCTGTTTCTCAAAATGAATGGGAGTGGTGGTCCTTACAGAAGCATTTCAGAGTTTGAGGCTGGCCTCAAACTCAAGAGATCCGCCTGCCTCTGCCTCCTGAGTGCTGGGATTAAAGGTGTGAGCCATCCCCCACCCTCCCACCCCACCAGGCTAGAAAGCAAACTTTTATTAACAAATATCCATCACAAAATGCTGAAGCAGCATTTGGATACTGCTTGATAGCGTTTGTTATCTGGGTCAGTGACTTAATTCCTTGTAACACTCTAAACTTCTGTGAAGTGTCCTTCATTCCTTCCCCATGTCTGTGCTGGTCAATAGAGGGAGCAAAGCCTTTGTTAGGAACATACACACAAGGGCACACAGACACAGGGACAGACCCAAGGCAGCATTTGGGCTAGCACAGCTTCAGACTCACACGGCACATGAAGGACAATGGAAGACACAGAAGAGCAGTGAAGTTCAAATCCAGGCTCACGCTGGGTTAAAGGACACAGGGGAAATGCTTTCATCTCCTTCCTTAATGAGACTCAGACACATTATTGGTGACTCGGAGTTTATTATTAACGTGTTCAAACTGATGAAGTGGTCCCAGGCTCCTGTAGCTCCGAGATGTCACAGGGACCTAGATCCCACGTTCCTCCATCCATACCGTATGACACGGTGTTTATCATCATGGCCGTCATTGCCCCACATTCTAGGCAAAAAAAAGAGGAGAGATGTATGTGTTAGAAACTTTTTTCTGGGGCTGGAGAGATGGCTCAGAGGTTAAGAGCACTGGCTGTTCTTCTAGAGGTCCTGAGTTCAATTCCCAGCAACCACATGGTGGCTCACAACCATCTACAATGAGATCTGGTGCCCTCTTCTGGCCTGAAACTTTTTTCCTTCTTGTTGTTTGTTTTTGAGATAGGGTCTCATCATATAGCCCTGGCTGTCCTGGAACTCACTCTGTAGACCAGGCTGGCCTAGAACTCACAGAGATCCACCTGCCTCTGCCTCCCGAGTGATAGGATTAAACGTATGTGCCACCACACCCATCCTCTACCTTTCTTTTTACTTATTTTTTACATTCTGTGAATGCATGTGTCCCTGCTGTGTGTACCATGAATGCAGCTGCCCTGGAGGTCAGAGGCATTGGATGCCCTGGAGCTGAGTTAACAGACAATTGTGAGGCACCTGGTAGAGGTGAGGGAACCCAACTCAGGTTTTCCTAACCACTGAGCCACCTCTCTAGCCCTACCACCTTAGTTTTTTAGGCAAGGTCTCTCACTGAACCTAGAGCTCGTAGATGCAGCTAGTGTGGCTACTCAGAGAGCACCAGGGATACTTCTCCCCCAGTTCCTGCTTCCCACACTGCCAGGCCCAGCTTTTATGTGGTTACTGGGCACCAAACTTATGTCCTCACGATTGTGCAGCAGATTCTGCCTGCTGAGCCATTTCCTGGGCCAGTGCATTTTACTTCAACTATATTTTATTTTTCAAACATTTATTTAGAATGTGTGTGTTGGAGGGTGCACATGCAATGTGTGCAAGGGAACTCCAGGGATGCAGCTTTTGTGGGACTTTCTCCTATACTGGGGTGACCTTTTCAGTGACACAACTGCATCAGTCCATCAATGTTTGGAGTGCCTAGCAGATGTAGCTCATGGCAGCCAGGACGTGAAAGACAGGAAAACAATGGGTCATATCCTAGTGTCCACTTCAAAGATATGCCCCCAATGACTGATACTTCCTTCCTCTAGTTCCTACTGCCTAAAAGTTCCCCTACTGCCCAATGGTGCACTGCTAGGATCAGGCCTTCAGCACAGGGGGGTTTGGGGGACATTCAAGCCTAAGCCACAGTAAGCATCTATAATGACCTTTTCCCCATTCTTTCTGGCTGAGAAAAAGGTACTCAGTGCTCGTTCCCAGGGGTAAATTAGAGCAAACCCTTCCTCTCCCAACCCTTGCCTTCCTAGCCTCCTCCTTCAGAATTGAACCTGGCTTTGACCAATGGGATATACAAAAGAAGTCATGGGGCAGGGTTTCTGATAACGTTTTCCCTCCCTGACAGTGATGCTCCTGTAAGGACCACCCCCCCATTCATTTTGAGAAACAGGTGCTCACTGTGTCCCCAAGGCTGGTCTCAAACTTATTATCTTCCTGCCGCAGCCTTCTAAGAAACCGAGATTAAAAGTGTGTAGCTAGCCCCTCCCACTTGCCACAAGATGATACTCACTTGGCCAGGGATGACTCAGCCGGACATAAGGGAGGCAGTGGTGGCACTGCTCTCTTACGTTACCCCTTCTGTTCCACCAGTGGATCATGATGCTGTGCCTGAGTGATTTCAGTAGTATGACAAGGAGGACATGCTCCCTCTTCCTGTCAAAGAGAAGGGTTTTGGAGGGAGAAGTCCGATAAAGGATGCAGTTTCCATGTATTTATGTATTTGCATGTTTTATCTGCATGACTGTTTCTGTACCACGAGCATGCCTGATGCTCTTGGAGGTCAGAGGGCACAAGATCTCCCAGAACTAGAGTTGCAGATGATTGTGAGCCACTGTGTAAATGCTGGGAACTAAGCCTGGGTCCTCTGCAAGAGCAACAAGTGCCTTTAACCACTAAGCCACCTCTCCAGCCCCAGCAGGTTTTGTTGTTTTTTGAGATAAGTTTCTCTGTGTAGTCCTGGCTGTCCTGGAACTTGCTCTATAGACCAGAGGGCCTCAAACTCATAGAGATCTGCCTGCCTCTGCCTCCTAAGTGTTGTGCCACCACTGCTCAAATAGCACCAGCAGTTTTTTGGTTTTTGGTTTTTTTCGAGACAGGGTTTCTCTGTATTGCTTTGTGCCATTCCTGGAACTCACTCTGTAGCCCAGGCTGGCCTCAAACTCACAGAGATCCGCCTGGCTCTGCCTCCGAGTGCTGGGATTAAAGGCGTGCGCCGCCGCCACCTGGCCTAACCCCAGCAGTTTTAATATATAATTGTGCATGTGAAAATAAAAGTATTAGTTCTTTTAGTTTCAAAAAAAAAAAAAAGATCATTTAATCCCAGCACTTAAGGGACAAAGGCACGTAGATCTCTGGGTTTGAGGCCAGCCAGGTCTATAGAGTGAGTTCTAGAACAGTCAGAACTACACAGAGAAACCCTGTCTTGAAAACCAAAATCCAAAAACTAAACAAAGTTACCTCAGGGGCTGGAGATATTTCTCAGTCAGTAGAGTGCTTGTTGCCCTAGCAAGCGTGAGCCCTGATTCAATCCCCAGCACCGTGGTGGTCTACACCTGTAATCTTATCAATCAAAAGGTGGAGGCAGGATGATTGGCAGTTAGTATTATCCTTGGCTGTGTAGGGAATTTAAGGCCAGACTGGGCTAGAGACCTTGTCTCCAAAATTGAAAGTTAAAGAAGCCGGGAATGCTAGCTCATACCTGTAATCCCAATACTTGAAAGCTTCTGGTAGAGGAATGCCAACAGTTTAGGGCCAGCCTGGGCTATACAGCGAGTTCTTGTGGTAAAGCACTTGCCTAGCATGCATCAGTCCTTGGGTTCAATTCCTAGAACCACCCCTGATAAGAGAAGAGGAAGAAGGGAAGTGAGGGGAAATGAGGCAGCCAGGAGTGGGGGTCATCCTGTGACCCCAGCACTTCAGATACGAATGCAGGAAGACGCGAGTTCAAGGCTAGCTTGGGCAACAGAGTCAGTTCCAAGTCCACTGACTTGCAGTTCAATATCCTTTCTCAAAAAATCCAAAAGTGAATGCTGGGCAGTGGTGGCGCACGCCTTTAATCCCAGCACTTGGGAGGCAGAGCCAGGCGGATCTCTGTGAGTTCGAAGCCAGCCTGGGTTACAGAGTAAGCTCCAGGACAGGCACCAAAACTACACAGAGAAACCCTGTCTCAAAAACAAACAAACAAACAAAAATCCAACAGTGGGAAAAAATGAAAGAAGTTCTTCATCTGCATGCATGATTCAGGGGAAGGCATGTATGTGCATAGACACACCTTTTTTTTTTTTTTGGTTTTTCGAGACAGGGTTTCTCTGTGTAGCTTTGTGCCTTTCCTGGAACTCACTTGGTAGCCCAGGCTGGCCTCGAACTCACAGAGATCCGCCTGGCTCTGCCTCCCAAGTGCTGGGATTAAAGGCGTGCGCCACCACCGCCCGGCACATAGACACACCTTTACAAAATGCACACACACTATTAACAGTGTAAGTTTGTTGTTTGTAGGAAGCAATGGGTGAAGGCTTCACCAAATCTCATTAAGGTAACAACTTAATATGAACTAGAATTCTTACTGTTATATTCACCCTTTTGTTATTCTTACACCATCACTGTTGAAGGAGAGAAGACAGGAAAAGGTTAAAGGGATATAGTAAAGAGCCCTTCATCCTTACCAACATGAACTTGACTACATCAGAGGTTTCTATACAGTTGACTGGAGACTGTCCTACATAGAAACTTTTTCTTTCTTTTTTTTTTTAATGTTTTAATTTTTTTATTTCTTTTTATGGTGTTTTGCCTGCATGTATATTCGTGTGAAGGTGTTGGAGTCTCTGGAACAGGAGTTACAGACAGTTGTGAGCTGCCATGTGGGTGCTGGGAATTGAACCTGGGTCGTCTAGAAGAGCAGCCAGTGCTCTTAATTGATGAGCCATCTCTCCAGCCCCCCTTCAGAGAAACTTTACACAGAAATTATATTCCCTTCCTAAAACATCATGAACAACACTATTAAGATAGACAAATTCATGCTCAGGACTACATACATACGTAACACAGGACTATAGAAAATGGAGAAAGCCCTGAGTTTATCTGTGCTAATGACATGCGTACGGCCAAGTCAAGGACTACAGAGCCTCAGATCTATGGAATAATGGCAAAGCCTTCACCCTGGAGTGAGGTCCAGAGGCAAAGCAAAGTCTTCCTCAGAGGACCCGGTCCCAGTGTTGACTGTGTGTACAGAAAATGTCCAGCATAGCTTCTTCCACCCTGATATTTATGTCCTGAAGACTGCTCCCCTACAGACACTGCTCCCATGAGATCAGCTAAGCCCGTTTCCTGGATTCAGCTGGACACCATAGGCCCTGCCCCCATGTCCTCTGTACTTAATAACCCCACTTCTCTGTTCAACTCTACATAATAAACACGTTTAGCTTCCAGAGGCTGCCGTTTCTCTGTAAGAGCCCACACCACCCAATCACAGCTTCCTGTCTATGTATGTCTTGTCTTCATTCCCTCTCCGCCCCCGTCAGGTCTGAGCCTGGAGCCATGTTGAATGTGGCACAAGATGCTCAGCAGGTGCCATCTGCCAAACCTAACAGCACCTGCTGCCAAACCTAACCTGAGTTAGATCCCTGGGCCCTACAAGGTAGAGGAGACAGCGGTTCCTGCAAATTGTCCTAGGACCTCCATATGTGCTCTGCAGCACACATGCACAGATAAATAAATGTAATAAAAAGTTGTTTAAAAAGTTTGTCTTCGAGCCAGGTGGTGGCGGTGCACGCCTTTAGTCCCAGCACTTGGGAGGTAGAGGCAGGTGAATCTTTGTGAGTTTGAGGCCAGCCTGGTCTACAGAGCAAGTTCCACGACAGCCAGGGCTACACAGAGAAACCCTGTCTCCAAAAACAATAACAAGTTTGTCTTGGTTAAGATGGTTCAGAGGGTCAAGCATTTGCTACAGAATTCTGATGACCTGATTCCTGGGACACAGAAATGTGGAAAGAGAGAACTGTCTTCCAAAAGTTGTCCTCTAGCCTCCACACGTGGCAGCTGCACATGCCCTGCCTGTTGTGGAATATTACTTTAACTATGTAACGGTGTGTTACATTTGTTTATGCTGAGGAATATTACTTTAACTATGTAACGGTGTGTTACATTTGTTTATTGCTGCATTTGTTTAATTATGTAAAGATGTGTTGCTGTTTTACTTTGCCCATCTAAAGCACCTGATTGTTCCAATAAAAAGCTGAACAGCCAATAGCTAGGCAGGAGGGGGACAGGTAGGGCTGGCAGGCAGGGAGAATAAATAGGAGGAGAGAGGAGAGAGAACGAGAGGAGGGTGAAGAAAGAGAGGGGGCCGTCCAGGGCCAGCCAGACACAGAGTAGGACATACAGAAGGGGAGAAAGGTAAAAAAAAAAAAAAAAACCCAAGGCAAATCGTAGATGAAGAGAAACAGGCTAATTTAAGTTATAAGAGCTAGTGGGACAAGATTAAGGCTGAGCATCACCTACATGGGCACATGGGTGAGCGCACGTGTATGAGCATGCATGTGATCAAGTTTTAGGGTTTTGTGGTTTTGTTTTAAATTTATCATATTTACATATTTATGGGTGGGTGTATTTTGTTCCCCCTTGTTTGCTTTTGATACATGGTTTCACTGACCTGGAATTAGCCCAGAAAGGCCAGCCTGGCTAGCCACTAAGCTTCAGGGGTCTGCCAGTTCTGCAGCACAGACAACACAAGCAGAAGCCACCAGGACGGGTTTTTTTTTTTCTCTCCCTCGGGTTCTGGAGAATCAAACTCGGATCCTAACTGAGCGATTTCCTCAGCCCAGATCACCTCTTTTTTTTCCTTGCTTTTTTTTTTTTTTTTTCAGATCACCTCTTTTAAACAATGTAACTCCAAAGGCCCCCGAAATTACCTACATAGTTGCTGCTGAGGCACGTGGGGCCTTCCTCTTCTAACACTAGCCACCTCAGATCAGGTGTCTGCTCTTTCTCCTAACTAACTAGCTGAGGCATTCCTTTACTGGGACTCTTGGAATTCGCCTGGGCTGCACTGTGTCAAGAATCCCGGGGCACCTGACTAAGAGGCGCCTGAGGCTCTGAAAGGGGGAGTTGTCGGGCCTGCAGAGGCTGTGTTCCCGGCTGCCACTGCCAGGAAGACATTTTGAATAGTTTAGTAATTGCAATCTGTTCTGTGAGGGCGATTTTAAAGCCACATGTTAGCCCTAACCACGTTATGAATTCCTATGGTCGGTAGTAGTTTATTGATTATAATCTGGTCATCATAGCACTCAACACAACGCCAAGCAATCCTTTAAGAAAATTTGTATAGCACAAGAAATCCTCGCTCTACATTCGGTGAGACATTTTCCTTCTAGTTCCTCACTCCTTCAAATTTAGCTACCATTTGAAATGTTGTAAAAATCTTTTGAAAGAGCCCTTATTTAGGGCTTCTCCATCAAGTTGGTAGCTTAAGGCTAAAGATGGGGCCTAGTCGGTCCTTATTTTAACATTTGGATGATTCAAGCTGCTTCCAGCACTTGGCTACCTTTAGTTTCGAGAACGAGCCACTACAATATACCAAGTACTGCTGTTGGGCTTTATAAGGGGCTCTCACAGTAGCAGGTAAGTAGGGAATGCACAGCCTTTAAAGGGAGCGAGGAGAAAAGGCAAAACTCACGCATCCCGTGTGGCCACACGAATATAATGGGCTGAGCTATCGGGACCACACGTTTCTGCATTTTTAGGGTGCTTCACCTTTAACACCTGCGGACCTCTCACGTCCGGGGTTCGCCCAGACCGCACGAGCAGCCTCCCCGGGCTCCCGGGCCCGTTCCCCTGCCGCAGCGCCCGCCCGCTCCCGCTCCGCATTGCAGCGGCGCGCCCCGGTCCGCAGCCCCGGCGGCGGCCCCGCCCCGCGGGGAGGAGGCTGCGAGCCGAGCCCGCCTCTGCGGCGCTCAGGCCGGCCGCCCAATGGACGCGGCTGGCCGGGGGCGGGACCGTGGCCACCCGGCCGCGCCCGCCCCGCCCCGGCGGCTACTTAAGAGGCGCCGGAGCCGCCGCCTCCGCCTCATTGCGTTACTTACCTCGACTCTTAGCTGTCGGGAACGGTAACCGGGACCCGGTGTTCTGCTTCTGTCACCCTCGCCTTCTAACCCGTAGCTACCATGGTGAGCGAGCGCATCGGGCGTGGTGGGGAGGGGAGCGGGAGGAGCGCACCGGAGGGCGGCTCGCTGGGGACCCCCGGGGCCCAGGCGTGTGCGAGCCGGAGAGCCTGGGGCCCAGGCTGCCGGGCGACGCCGGGGTCTGGCGTGGGGGAAGGGGCCCCCCGGGTCCTCCTGGACTCCGGTCTGCATCCGTCCACGCCCTGCGCAGGACCTGCAGCATGGCGCTTTCCGACCACAGCCTTCCCGCCCGCGGGCCCTTCCCCCATCCTCCCCTCGCGCTCCGCTTCTCGGGCGCGAGCACAGAGCCTTTCCCCGCCCTCACTTCCTCTTTAGCGCGAAAAGGCGGGGGCGGGAAGGCGCCGAGGACAAAGGACGCATGCGCGACCGTTAGGTTCCCGCCTGTGAGCGGCGGGAACCGCCTCTGCAGTGTGCGCGTGCGCGCTGAGGCACTGCGGGTTTCCTTCGTTTAGGGTGTGTCTCCTTGGACCTGTGTATTTTGGGGGGAGGGGGGTGGAGGGACAAACCCAGGCCCTCGCATTCTAAGCCAGCTCCCTGCTACCGAGGTACAAACAACCTCAGCCTCGACCTTCCTTTTGCTTTTAATGGAAGGAATGAGGAATATGGGGAAGGATTCCTCAACTGTACTCCACAATACGCAACTTACCAACAGCATGGAGTCGCAACTGTCTCGAGTTAGGAATTTATGTGGGGCCAGGTGGCGACATTGAAGGGTTTTCAGGGAAACAGAAATCGGATCTGGGCGGTTGATAGTCTCCTGCTGGACCGGAACAGATGTGGAGGAGCTGAGCTCGGCGCCTACCAGCAGCATCCCGGGCGCCTGGGTGCATGCTCTCATAATGGCTCGTTTGTCTGGTTCGGCAGAGCCCTGCCCCTTGTCCCTGCTGCAGCGAGACATCTCCCCTCACTGCGCAGCCACCTGCTTCCTCTGCCCAGAGTTGTCTGAAAATGTGGACACAGAGCAGAAGTGGAACTCTGAGGACGGAGGGGTATCTTTTTCAAAAAGAGGAAGTATGACTAAGAACTCCTAGGTGTGAAAAAGAGATTGGCTTTTTTTTTTTTTTTTTAAATAAATGCTTGCGAGTTTTAAGGATTTGTCACATTGTGCCTATGAGCTAGAACACCAGCTGCTTTTGGCATCGCTAATTTTTTCCCCCCACCTTCCTTTCATTCCACAGCGTGAGTGCATCTCCATCCACGTTGGCCAGGCTGGTGTCCAGATCGGCAATGCCTGCTGGGAACTCTACTGCCTGGAACATGGCATCCAGCCTGACGGCCAGATGCCGAGTGACAAGACCATTGGGGGAGGAGATGACTCCTTCAACACCTTCTTCAGTGAGACAGGCGCTGGCAAGCATGTGCCCAGGGCCGTGTTCGTAGACCTGGAACCCACGGTTATCGGTAAGTGGACCAGGAGCTTCCCTGAGGCATTCTGTCCTGGTCACAGACTCAGTCTCTTCTTCAGACACCGAACAGTGAGTGAGCATGTGCGGATTGTTGGTGGATGGCTGACCGCTTCTCCTTTTCCAGATGAAGTTCGCACTGGGACCTACCGCCAGCTCTTCCACCCTGAGCAGCTCATCACAGGCAAGGAAGATGCTGCCAATAACTATGCCCGGGGCCACTACACCATTGGCAAGGAGATCATTGACCTTGTCTTGGACCGAATCCGCAAGCTGGTAAGTGCCATAGATGGGTACATTTAAAATGCAGTGAGAGGGTTCTGGTGTTGAGTGTGCTTGCCAATACCACAATACATTTTCTTTTCTCTTCTTACAGGCTGACCAGTGCACAGGTCTTCAGGGCTTCTTGGTTTTCCACAGCTTTGGCGGGGGTACTGGCTCTGGGTTCACCTCCCTGCTGATGGAGCGGCTCTCTGTTGATTATGGAAAGAAGTCCAAGCTGGAGTTCTCCATCTACCCAGCCCCCCAGGTTTCCACTGCTGTGGTTGAGCCCTACAATTCCATCCTCACCACCCACACCACCCTGGAGCACTCTGATTGTGCCTTCATGGTAGACAACGAGGCCATCTATGACATCTGTCGTAGAAACCTCGACATTGAGCGCCCAACCTACACTAACCTTAACCGCCTTATTAGCCAGATTGTGTCTTCCATCACTGCTTCCCTCAGATTTGATGGGGCCCTGAATGTTGACCTGACAGAATTCCAGACCAACCTGGTGCCCTACCCTCGCATCCACTTCCCTCTGGCCACCTATGCCCCTGTCATCTCTGCTGAGAAAGCCTACCATGAGCAGCTTTCTGTAGCAGAGATCACCAATGCCTGCTTTGAGCCAGCCAACCAGATGGTGAAATGCGACCCTCGCCATGGTAAATACATGGCCTGCTGCCTGCTGTACCGTGGTGATGTGGTTCCCAAAGATGTCAATGCTGCCATTGCCACCATCAAGACCAAGCGCAGTATCCAGTTTGTAGATTGGTGCCCCACTGGTTTCAAGGTTGGCATTAATTACCAGCCTCCCACTGTGGTACCTGGTGGAGATCTGGCCAAGGTCCAGAGGGCTGTGTGCATGCTGAGCAACACCACAGCCATTGCTGAGGCCTGGGCTCGCCTAGATCACAAGTTTGATCTGATGTATGCCAAGCGTGCCTTTGTGCACTGGTATGTGGGTGAGGGCATGGAGGAGGGGGAGTTCTCTGAGGCCCGTGAGGACATGGCTGCCCTGGAGAAGGATTATGAGGAAGTGGGTGTGGATTCTGTTGAAGGAGAGGGTGAGGAAGAAGGAGAGGAATACTAATCCATCCTGTAAACCCCTGGATCATGTCAAACTCCCAGAACTTCAACCTTAGCTGACAGGCAGCACTGATGCTTCTGATTGTGTTACCTTTCAATTCTGTGATCATGTCTTCTCCATGTGTCCCTGTATGTGTTTTCCATGATGTCTCAAAGTAAAAGCTTTAAGAAAATTGGTTTCTGTATACTTTTTTGTTGGGTTTGAGTATCCTGTGTCCCACACTAGCCTCTAACTAATTCTGCAATTTTGATGCCCTAGGGTAGTAATAGGTCACCACTCAGGTGATTCAGTGCTGCTTGTATGCTAGGGGAGCACTGGCCAATGAACAGCATTTCCTACCTTTAGTCAAGATGCTTAGGAAAGTCCATAGGACATGTTAGTGACCCAGACCCCACACTACCAAAATGTCGAGTGATCCTTGAGGCTGGCCCGGTGCATACTTTTAATACCTGCACTTAGGATGAAGAAACAGTTACGGGCCAGCCAGAGCTCCACAGTACTGGGAGGTGTGTGTATTGAAAATAATTTTGAGGGTGATGTGACGGCTCTTTTTGGATTATGACATGCGGAACAACTTAAGATGTGTTCAATGCTTGGTGCCAAAGTCTCCAGAGGTGAAATTTAACAGTGGTCATCTCCCACCAAGAAAGAACCAAAGAATACATAGTCCAGTCTACTGGACTAAGGGTTGCGATGCAGGTACTGGGAACATTTGTCAGTGTTGGGACTCAATTTACACCACTAAGCATGAGGATATTTGGACTTGAGATGGAGCAAGAGGCAGGCCTCAGACATGCTGGGCAAAGGTGTTAACTCCTCTTTCACTTTGAGATGGTCTCATTGCCATGCTGGTCTTGCTGTCCACTCAGTATGTAGCCCAGGGCTGTTTCTACCTCCAGAGTGTGGGGTTAAAGACCTACACCTCTGCTGGAAGTAAAAGCTGGAGGATCAGGAATACAAGGCTAGCCTGAGCTACAGAAGACCCTGTCCCAAGAAAAAAATGCAAAACAACCACACAAACTAGGTACGGTGGCTGAGTAAGCTGAGGAAGAGTGCCCCTCAAGAGTGTGCTTGAGCCGGGCGATGGTGGCGCACGCCTTTAATCCCAGCACTCGGGAGGCAGAGCCAGGCGGATCTCTGTGAGTTCGAGGCCAGCCTGGGCTACCAAGTGAGTTCCAGGAAAGGCGCAAAGCTACACAGAGAAACCCTGTCTCGAAAAACCAAAAAAAAAAAAAGTGTGCTTGAGAAGCAGCAAGTCTGCTCTAATCAAGCCCTGCATCCCAGTGAGGTCCTATCACAACAACCAAGGTAGGGGCTACAGAGATGAGGATAGTGCTTATTCAGGGGACCCAAGTTCACCCAAGCCGCCACATTTGTTGGCTAACTGCAGCTCCAGGGAGGACTGACTCCTCAGACTTCTGATACCAGCACTCACATGACCCTCTTACATACAATCAAAATCTACAAAACCCAAAACGAGGTGGACAAGTGAAAACACTGAAGTTGACTTCTGGCCTCCACACACATGCTCACACTTTCGTATGAGCACACATCCACATCTTTTTACAAGAGAGATTGTGTCAGGCATGGTGGTGCAAACCTTTAATCTCAGCACGCAAAAGGCAGAGGCAGGTGAATTTCTGATTTCAAGGTAGGCCTCTTTCACACTGAGTTCCAGGACAGACAGGACTGCACAGAGCCTGTCTCAAAACAACAAATTTAGGGATTGCAGGGGCTGTGTTTGTAGCTCGGTTTGGTAGGTGTTTGCCGAGCATGCATGAAGCCCTGAGTTCGATCCCAAGCTCTGCGCTCCACGCGGCATGGGGGCTGAGGCCTATACTCTCAGCACTCACAGGGTGGAGGCAGGGGGATCAGAAGTTGTTCAAGGTGCAGTACCTGGTAAAGCCTGTGGTCCTACAGAAGGCTCCAAAATGAAGAAATCAGGATGACTCCCTCTTAGGCCAGCTCTTTTTTTCAGACAGGTTTCCATAGGTGTCCCAGGCTGATCTTTAACTTTATCCTTCTGACTCAGCTTCCCAAACGTTAGCATTACAGGCAAGTACAACTGCATGTGGCCATCTTAGGATCTTTATTGTTTAGTCAACATAAACGTCAACATTTTATAAAACACACACATTCTCCTTACAGCCCTGGTCCTCCATAAGCACTTCTAGAGAAGGTGAGTCTCAAAGGCCTATCCCTAGGGATCAGAGAAGGTGAGTCCCAAAGGCCTATCCCTAGGGATCAGAGAGACTTGACTCTTGTTCTGTCACGAAGCCCAAGACCTTCTGGGCCCGTTTATTCATTTACACTACAGGTTCTCATAACGCCTTGTTCGTAGGAGTTAATAGGTAGGGACAGACCCTGTTAGGCCCTGGAAGCTCAGGAGCAGGAGATGGTTCCCTCCTTCCACCATATGGATTCTGGGGATCAAACTTAGGTGATCTAACTTGACATCTCATTAGCCGAAATATTTGCCAAAACAAAACAAACAAAAAACAACAGGTAGGACGGTGGTGGCACAAGCCTTTAATCCAGGTACTCGGGAGGCAGAGCCAGGTAGATCTCTGTGAGTTCGAGGCCTTCCTGGTCTTCAGAGCTAGTTCCAGGGCAGGCTCCAAAGCCACACAGAGAAACCTTGTCTCAGGGGAAAAAAACAAAAAACAAAAAAACAACGGGAAAAAAAAAAACCACAACAACAGAAAACACAATATTAAAATGCATTCAGAGCTTAGCATTCTTCACCTTCTTGAGGTCAGTATTAAATTGGGAAGACTCCAGGTGGTTCTTCATCTTGCAGATAACAGATTTAATTGGAAGAAAGGCAATGATACCACAGCTTTGTGATCTGCCTTAAATACTGCCTGTTAAGAGAGCAGAGGGAATATCGGTCTTTCAGCCTTAGGGGGAATCCATGCTGTGATCCAGGGTAGAGACTCAGAGTTAAAGAGTTAATGGAGGAAGGCAGGAAGAATATTTTAGCCTAAGATGGCACTGACCCATCCCAATCCCATAAAATGCCTAGCAAATTCCTTAATGCCCTGCAGATGGCACCACCGACAAGGAGTTCTTCCTCCAGGAGAGCCAAGCTGAGCCGTGTGAACTCTGCCCTTGCCATCACCTTGGAGCTAAGACTCAAAAAATGCAACAAACAGGAAGTGACTGCCGGGCATCCCTAGCATTCCCAGGTTTGTCAGTTTGTTCTGACAATTAGTGGAGGGAGCTGTGCCCGGTGTTAGGTCACTGTGACTCAGGCAGCCAGAGGCAACGCCACACCCAAGAGGTTTCTTGACTTGAGCCCCAACCTCCACCCGTACTCCAGGACAATGGAAAAGCATGGCCTTGGGTCCACATAAACTAGGGAGAGAATGTTGATACATTACATAAACTCAATAATGATACAAAGTAATAATCACCGAGGAGCATCTCCCTGCTGCTACTTCTGTCAGTATGTTGCTAAGACTAGCTTCCTCCTCTCCGCCACCTGGTCCACAAGCCACGCCCAACCGACAGCTTGCTGTATGCTACTGTGTTCATGTGTTCAGAATGAAAACCTTAAATAAGGAAGGCGGAGTCACCGGGCAGCAGGGTGCACGCCTTTGATCCCAGCACTTGGAAGGGCAGGTGAATCTCGTGTGAGTTTGAGGTCAGCCTGGTTTACACAGTGAGTTCTAGGACAGCCAGAGTTGTTACACAGAGAAACTCTGTCTCAAAAAACACAAACAAACAAAACAAAAAACAACAAAAAGGAAGGCAGAGTCATATTTATAATTGTGTGTGTGTGTGTGTGTGTGTGTGTGTGTTTCGGTTTTTTTTTTTTTTTTGTACTTCCCAGGTCCTTGTATCAGCTTTTAGGCAACCATTCTAACAACAGAGCTACGTTCCCAGCTCTTCTTTGTCTTTTTATTGGTACTGAGAATGAAACTCAGGGCCTCATGCAAACCAAGCAGGCACTCTTTGGCTGAAACAAATATAATATGAAAATGAGGATAATCTAAACAGGAAGTTTTTGATATCATCATTTAAAGAAAAGGACTTGGTACATGCTTGTAATTTGAAGCATTCACTATAAGGTGGGAAAACAGTTTAGACCAGCACAGAGAGTATTATGACAGTATACAACATGGATGTTTGCTGCTCAGCAGTGCTTTTGAAACTCAGAGGAGGCAGAAATCCCTTTGAGGGGTTGGAAGATATCTCAGTTGGGTATAAGAAGTAAATAGGGGTCTGGAGAGATAGTGTTATCAAACTTGGAGGTCACAACCTGTACCCCAAGTCAGGTTCAGCCTCTTGTCCTCAGTAAGCCAATCAAAAGAGCCTAATTAATAGAGAAGATTTAGTCAATGTGAGTGCTGAGCTAGCCTAGGCTACCTAGGAAGATCTAGTCACAAAAGGAAAAAAAAAAAACGTTATTGTGCTTTCTATGGATTAGGAAACAGGTCACAGGTTGCTACTGGGCTCAACCACTTTTACTAAGAGGTCTTTTAAATTTTTTCTGGTTTTGCTTGAACTTACACTATACAGTTCTTATCACTGCTTGTTTTGATACACTTTGCCTGTCTTTTCTTCCTTTCTTTCTTCCTTCCTTCCTTCCTTCCTTTCTTTCTTTTTTTATAGCCCTAGCTGGCTTGGAATTCACTATGTAGACCATGTCAAAAAAGATTGGCTTGTAGCCAGGTGGTGGTGGCTCACAACTTTAATCCCAGCACTGGTGAGGCAGAGGCAGGCAGATGTGAGTTCCGGGCCAGCCTGGTCTAGAAAGTGAGTTGCAGGACAGCCAGGATTGTTACACAGAGAAACCCTGTCTCCGGAGGAAAAAAGATTTACTTTTGTTGGACATGTAAGTTTGAAGCCAGCCCTGTCTACATAGCCCATGCCAGCTACAGTCACACAGTAAGACCCTTTCTCAAAACAAAGTGTGCATGTGCCCAAGGAAGGCCAGGCTGGAAGAGGGCACTGGATTCCCCTAGGATTTGAGTTACAGGTAGTTGTAAGCCACCATATAGGTGCTCAGAACTCAAGCCAAGTCCTCTGCAAGAGCAACAGGTGCCCTTAACTACTGAGCCATCTCTCCAGTTCCTGATGTTTTGCCTTTTCAAGTTCACTTCAGGCCAGGTGTACTGTACTTCTGTAGTTCAGCACTAGAGGCCAGCCTGGGTTCACAGTGAGACCTTGTCTCAAAAGAAATAAACATGGCTCACATCGGTTCTCCACATCTCTAGGCTGTAGATGAAAAGTCTACTTAAATTCCATAACAAGGAGTGCCTGTGAGAATCAGAAGCAGGAGGACCTTGGGGAGTTCGAAGATAGCCCAGACTACATAGCACAGTTCTGACTAGCCTGGGCTACAGAGCAGAACCCTGACTTGAAACAAAAAAAAAGTAGGGTCTGGAGGGCTGGTCTTTAGCTCAACAACAGTGGAGTGTTTACTTAGCATGTACTAGGCCCTGGATTTGATCCCCATCACAGGGTTAAAAAAAAACCATTGGACTACGAGATGAGGCAAAGTGAAGTATAGCTCTGGACAACAGACTAATAGACTCAGAACCTAGATCTTTTGATTATATTAATGATGGCTGTGTTTTTCTTACTATGTTTGTAAATATTTGTCCTCATGGATTGGGCACCAGGTTACAAGCTAAGAAAATCACTCTGTTCAAGACAAACACGATTCTTTCTCCAGAGAAGTCTATATGGAGAAGGCCAACAAATGAATGTAAACAAGCTAATTATAAGTATGGTGGCTTCTGATAACATGAGAAAAAACAGGCTGCCTGGGTTGGCAAAATGGCCTAGCAAGTAAAGGCACTTGCCACCAAGTGGGATGACTTGAGTTTGGGCCCCAACACCCACGCGACAGAAGGAGAGACCTGTTCCTGCCAGTTGTCCTCTGACCTCCATACTTTATAATGCCAGGAATATACCTAGATACACACACACACACACACACACACACACACACACACACACAATACATAAATAAATAATTTAAACATTAAAAAATAGGTTGCTTTAGATAAGGTAGTGGGGGAAGACTCCTCTGAGCTGTAACATTTGAACCAGGAGATAAAGGGAGGAAAAGATCAGAAGTTCAAGGTCATCCTGGGCCACTGGAGCCAGACAGAAGAGAACTGGGAAGGGAAAAAGAGTTATCTTGGATAAAGGAAACAATAAATCCAGAGTCCGGAGATCGGAAAGGGCTTGGCAAGGTTCACTAGGGACTGATAGAAGGCCAGAATGAGGAAAAAGCCAGGTTACTGGTTTGGAATATTCCTGTACACTGTGTGAAAATATATTGCTGGTATAATAAAGAGCTGAACGGCCAATAGGTAGGTAGGAAGTGTAGACAGGACTTCAGGACAGAGAGAACTGTGGGAAGAAGAAAGGCAGAGTTGCCAGCCAGACTCGGAGGAAGCCGGATGGGCAGTGCAGTAATCAAGTGACATAAAAGAACGTAGATTAAAATAACATGGGTTAATTTAAATTATAAGAACTAGTTAGGAACAAGCCTAAGATAAGGCCAAGCTTTCATAATTATAAGAAGTTTCCAGCCGGGCGGTGGTGGTGCACGCCTTTAATCCCAGCACTCGGGAGGCAGAGGCAGGTGGATCTCTGTGAGTTCGAGGCCAGCCTGGGCTATAGAGAAAGATCTAGGATAGGTACCAAAACTATATGAAGAAACCCTGCCTCGGAAAAACCCAAAATAAATAAATTAAAAAAAAAAAAAAAGAAGAAGAAGAAGTTTCCATGTCATGATTTAGGAGCTGGTGGTCCAAAAAAGCCTTCTATAGGTTATAAGAGAAAAGGTCTAGATCATAAATACAAAATCTGAGCTGACAAACAGAAAATCTGGCAAGGTATGGAACTGCATGATGGGGGTGTGGGCCAGTGCACACATCCGTCCCATCTATACAGCCAGGGGTCTGATTCCTCTTGGTTGTTGTTGTTGTTGTTGTTGTTTTTTTTGTCGTTTTGTTTTTGGTTTTTCAAGATGGAGTTTCTCTGTGTAGTCCTGGCTGTCCTGGAACTCATACTGTAGACCAGGCTGGTCTTAAACTCAGAAATCCACCTGCCTCTGTCTCTGGAGTGTTGGAGTTAAAGGTGTGTGACACTATCACTTGGCTCAGATCATTCTTTAAGAAACATTTTGGGGGGCTGGAGAGATGGCTCAGGGGTTAAGAGCACTGACTGCTCTTCCAGAGGTCCCGAGTTCAATTCCCAGCAACCACATGGTGGCTCACAACCATCTGTAATGAGATCTGGTGCCCTCTTCTGGCCTGCAGTCATACATGCTGTATACATAATAAATAAATAAATCTTTAAAAAAAAAAAAAAAAACATTTTGGGGCTGGAGAGATGGCTCAGCAGTTAAGAGCACTGACTGCTCTTCTAGAGGTCCTGAGTTCAATTCCCAGCAACCACATGGTGGCTTACAACCTTCTATAACATAATAATCTATAATGGGATCTGATTTCCTCTTCTGGTGTCCCTGAAGACAGGTCACTCATATACATTAAATAAAGAAATATAACAAGAAAGAAAGAAAGAAAGAAAGAAAGAAAGAAAGAAAGAAAGAAAGAAAGAAAGAAAAGAAACATTCTGGGCTAGGGTGTAGGTCGGTAGTAGAGTGCTAGCAATACCACACACAAGATCCTTGGTTTAGTCCCCAGCACTCAGCATTACACATACACACACACACACACACACACACACACACACACACAGAGAGAGAGAGAGAGAGAGAGAGAGAGAGATCATTTCCCATGGTTGAGATTTGATTTAAAAAAAAAAAAGATTGATCTAAATCAACCCAAAGCCTCTATCACTCTTGTACAACCTCTGAGAGCCATGAGATTTTTTTTTTTTTTTTAGAAGAGAGGAATCTTCCCCCACCCCACAAATTCATCTCCCTTAATCAGTCTGGCATACTTTATCACAAGTCCCTTTTCCTAATTTATTTAAAAATTTTTTTTTTTAATTATGAGAGCATGAGTGTGTGTGTGTGTGTGTGTGTGTGTGTGTACAATGGCACAAAATATACATTACCATTCCAAAAGAATAATGAGATGTAGTGAGGAAATACTGGATCAAACAAAACAGAAAACCCAGCAGGGCGAACTCCAAAACCTGGAACTCCATGTCTATGTCAACAGCCCCCATGGCTCATTCTTTCCAGCTTTGCTGCCTACAACACATCTTTCTCTCTTAGGCTGGTCCCACTCCCCTGTTGGAAGTTCTCTTTGGCAGATATCTCACAACTATAGCAGCCTCAACATCTTGGGGTCTCCGATGCAATCCAGGCTTCACTTTCACAGCTCATGAAATGGCCTATTCTGGCCTGCAGGCAGGGACTCCCTGTCACACACCTGGCTTTGGTGGTTTCCTTGACGGTGGAAGAGGATTCTACAATCTCTTTACTCCTCTGTTCTTCAACACTCCTATATCCTTCAAGAAAGAACCAGCCAGGGGATGGTGGTGGCGCAAGCCTTTTATCCCAGCACTCCAGAGTCTGAGGCAGGCAGGTCTCTTGAGTTCAAGGTCAGCCTGGTCTATAGAGAATGAGTTCTGGGACAGCCAGGATTACACAAAAACTGTCTCCAGCCCCCCACCTCCAAAAAAAAAAAAAAAAAAAAAAAAGGAAAAAAGGAAAGAAAGAACCATGTGGCTGATGTTGCCTGTTAGGCTGTCTGTTTGGGATGGAACTGCCCCCTCCCCAATTCTATTTGCATAAGCTTTGATTGGTTGCTTCCCTTTGTTGGATAAGTTTTCTCTTTACAGTTGCAGAATGAGCTGAATGGGGGTCTTGGCCTGAGGACACTCCCTTCTGCTGTGGGATGTTCTGTATGTCAAATATGTTGCTCTGATTGGTCAGTAAATAAAACACTGACTGGCCAGTAGCCAAGCAGGAAGGATAGGTGGGACAAGTAGAGAAGAGAATTCTGGGAAGTGGAAGGCTGAGTGAGAGACACTGCCAGCTACCGCCATGACAAGCAGCATGTGAAGATGCCGGTAAGCCACAAGCCACGTGGCAAGGTATAGATTTATAGAAATGGATTACTTTAAGATATAAGAACAGTTAGCAAGAAGCCTGCTACGGCCATACAGTTTGTAAGCAATGTAAGTCTCTGTGTTACTTGGTCGGGTCTGAGCGGCTGTGGGACTGGCGGGTAACAGATTTGTCCTGACCGTGGGCCAGGCAGGAAAACTCCAGCTACACCCTTCTTTCTACTTTCTACTTTCTTTCTCCTTCTGTCCTCCAGCACAAGCTTTGGCTCCAACATTAAATTTCCTGGTGCTCTTTTTCTCAAATTGCACATTTTGAATCTCTTTTTGACCCATTTGCTCCTTTCCAATGTAGACCTGCATGAGAATGATCACTAATAACCAAGCGACAAAGTCAGTATTGGGCTGTCTTGAAATCGCCTCTGCCAACGAAATTAGTTCAAAACTCTTCAATTTAGCCTCAGGTGAATTCTTACAAAAAATAAAAATAAAAAAACAGCCACATTCTTAACCAAAATATCCCAAGAAGAGAGTCTAGCCCAATAATTACTATTGTTTCTCTCTTAAACCTTTTGAGCTGGGCCTCCATAGTCCAAATTGCTCTCAGTACTATTGACTGTTAAGCCCCAATTACAGCATTCAACCATTTCTTAGCCCAAAGTCCCAAAGTCTTCCACATTCCTCCAAATACAGCACTGTTAGGTCTGTCACAGCAATAACCCTCTTCCTGGTACCAATTTACATCTTAGTTACTTTTTAAATGGAAGTGATAAGGCATTATAACCGAAGCAACTCATAGAAAAAGTTTATTAGGGAGTTCAGAGGGTGAGTCCATGACCATCATGGTGAGGAGCATGGCCGCCGGCTGGCAGGCATGGCTGTAGAGCAGACGATGAGAACTTACATCTGATTCATAAGCAGGAAGCAGATAAAGAGGGAATGACCTGGGCATTTTGAAATCTCAAAGTCCACCCCTAGTGACACATTTCCTCCAACGAGGCCATACCTAATCCTTCCCAAACAGTTCTGTTGTGGAATAATCTTTTGTACACTATGAAGATGTGTCACTTGGATTAGTTTAATAAAAAGGTGAATGGCCAATAACTAGGCAGGATTTGGGGGGCAGAAAGAACTCTGAGAAGAAAGGGCTTGCCAGACTGATGCAGAGGAAGCATGACATGTAGGAGATGAGATAACAAGCCATGAGCCATATGACAACACATAAATTAATAAAAATGGGTTAATTTAAGTTATAAGAGCTAGTTAGAAAGAAGCCTAAGCTATTGGCCAAGCTTTCATAATTAATAATGTCTCTGTGTGGTTATTGGAGAGCTGGCTGGTAGGACAGAGAAAGAGACCCTACATAGTTCCACCACTTGGGTACCAAGTATTCAAATATAATGAGCCTATGGGGGCCATTCTCATTCAAACCACCACAATGTGTGGGTCTGTATGTTGGGTAAATGCACATGAGTGCAGGTGTCTCCTAGGCCAGGAATATCGGATCTCACTGGTACTAGAGTCACAGGTGGCTGCAAGTTCCTTCTCACTGATCTTTACTATTATTCTAAGCTCTACGAGGGCAGGAGCTCCATCCTTCATTTCTGTCTGCTACCCATGCCTAGTCTTTGGCACATTATGGACCTTAATATTATGCATGCCAATTAAGTAAATATGAATGAAATGTTCTGGTTTTGCTCTAAGTCTTTTTTTTCCACTTTATTTATTTATTTTTATTTATTTATTTTTCTATTATCAGCTTGATACAGTCCAAATTCTTATCCTAATAGTGAAATGTTTCACTGAGGCTTGCCCAGTGATTGAGTAAAACCAAAACTTATTATAAGCCACAGTCATCCTAGGGTCCCCCCACTATAGCCTCCCTGGATCTGTGGGTTGCAGTCTGATTGTTCTTTGTTTTATATCTAGTATCCACTTATGAGTGAGTACATACCATGTTTGTCCTTCTGGGTTTGGGTTACCTCACTCAGGATGATTTTTTCTAGTTCCATCCATTTGCCTGCAAATTTCATGCTGTCATTGTTTTTCTCTGCTGAGTAGTACTCCATTGTGTATATGTACCACATTTTCTTAATCTATTCTTCAGTTGACGGGCATCTAGGTTGTTTCAAGGTTCTGGCTATTATGAATAGTGCTGCTATGAACATAGTTGAGCATGTATCTTTGTGGTATGATTGTTTCTCTAAGTCTTTTAGTTATTTTTGCTTTATTTTGTTGAGACAATATCAATTTCTTTATTTTTGAGACAAGATCATGTTAGGTAGCCCAGGTGGGACTGGAACTCATTAACCCAGGCTGGCCAACTCACATCCTTCTGTCTCAGCCTTCCATATGCTGGGATCACAGGCATGTACCAACACATGCGACCTCAACTTGACTTGCATTTCAATACAGTCATTAAAGCACAATGCTTTTCATAGTTGAAA
This sequence comes from Peromyscus eremicus, assembly GCF_949786415.1. Classification (NCBI taxonomy): domain Eukaryota; kingdom Metazoa; phylum Chordata; class Mammalia; order Rodentia; family Cricetidae; genus Peromyscus; species Peromyscus eremicus. The sequence continues at coordinate 4,737,073 of NC_081436.1, forward strand.
TAAGTATCTGAGGACTCAGATGGTTTGGCCTGTAAAGGCACTTGCTTGCCAAATCTGATAACCTGAGTTCAATTACTGGAACCCACACTGTGGAAGGAGAAAACTCTCTCTCACAAGTTGTCCTGTGACCTCCACACATGCACTTTGGCATGAACTTGCTCTTGTGCACACTTGTGAGTGTGCACATACACACTCACATATGTATAATATGTGTAAAACTTAAATTTAAAAATGGTGTAGAGTAGGGCATGGTGGCACATGTCTTTAATTCCAGCACTCAGGAGACAGAGGCAGAAGGTCTCTGTGAATTTGAAGTCAGCCTGGTCTAAATATCAAATTTCAGGAAAGAAAGCACAGAGAGAGGGATCTTGTCTCAAAAAAAAGGGGGGGAGGGGTAGAATTTGCATATAACCTATGCATATCCTCCAGAATACTTAAACTGCTGGGCGGTGGTGCCTTTAATCCCAGCACTCAGGAGGCAGAGCCAGGCAGATCTCTGTGAATTCAAGGCCAGCCTGGTCTACAGAGCGAGATCCAGGACAGTCACCAAAACAACATGGAGAAACCCTGTCTCAAAAAAACAAAACAAAATGAAAAAAAAAAAAGAATACTTTAAACCATCTCCAGAACACCTACAATCCTTAATAAAATGTAAATGCTATGTAAATAGTTATCATACTCTATTGTTTCAGGAATAATGACAAGAAGTTAAAAGTCTATACATGTTCAGTACAGACATGATTTTGTTCCCAAATTGTTTTTTTCATGGTACTAGGGGCCAAATCCAAGGCCTTGCACATGCTAAGTTCTTTACCACTGAGTTACATTTACCCCAAATGTATCTTGCTGTTGTTTTTGAGACAGGTTCCCTCTTTGTACTCCAAATGTTCTTTTACCTGGGGCTATATGAATAGAGTAGGCTGGCTAGGCAGCCTGCCCTGGGGATCCTCCTGTCTCCACCTCCCCAGCCCCATGCTGGGTTCACCAGCATGCACTACTAATTGTGGCTGCTGGGGATGGATCTTAGCTCCTGCTTGCAGAGAAGCATGTTACCAACTGAGACATCTTGACAGCTACCCCTCCCAAAGGTTTGTTTTTTTAGGGTTTTTTTTTTTTTTTTTTTTTGAGATTAATTGAGCCCACAGATGTGGAACTCAACAACGTGGAGGGCCAACTATTTGTACACATACATGTTGAAGAATATTTGTTTACACTGTGTGAAGATGTGTCACTGTGATTGGTTTAATGAAGCGCTGAATGGTCAATAGCTAGGCAGGATAGAATAGGTGGGACTTCTGGGCAGAGAGAGGAACTCAGGATGAATCTAGGAGCATGTGAGACAACAGAAAGACACTGAAGAAGTCGGACATGTGGTACAGAGGAGAGGCAACCGAGCCATGCGGAAGAAGATAGATTAATAAAAACAGATTAATTTAAGTTATAAGAGTGAGTTGGGGAAAAGCCTAAGCTAAGGCCAAGTTTTCATAATTAATAAGTCTCCATATTGTTATCTGGCAATCCAAAGATAGTCCAATAAGAAAGCTTGCTATACACACAGACACACACATATATCTGCATATATGTTTTTGCTTTTTGAGATAGATTCTTATCATGTTACTCTGGTTGGCCTGGAATTGGATATGTAGACCAGGCTGGCCTTGTGTTTAGAGATCCAGTTGCTTCTGCCTTCCTATTGCTGGAATTAAAGGCATCTGTCACAAAGTCCAGCTAGAATCTAAGTCTTAAGTAGGACCGCGACAACCTTTCATTTCTAGTCTCAAATTCTTGCTATGATGTTAAAATCAGATAAAGGCTATAAAGAGAACGGCACATAGCAGGTAGGTAGTTAATGTTTGGTAGTTAGTTAATGTTTCGCTCAATCTGCTCACCAGTATTCCCTGTGGACATTTCCTCACAGGGTTTCAGGATAGCCCGGGCCTGGTACAACATGCCTATCATCTAGCAATCAACTGGGAGGCTGAGGAAGATCGCTGAGAATTCAAGGATAACCTGGTTTGCATAGCAAGACCTGTCTCAACCAAACAAAAGTTTCGTGACATTTTTCTGTAGCCTCCTATCCATTTTTTTTTTTCGTTTTTTGTTTTTTGTTTTTGAGCCAGGGTTTTTCTGTGTAGCCCTGGCTGCCCTGGAACTCACTCTGTAGACCAGGGTGGCTTGAACTCAGTGATCCACCTGTCTCTGCCTCCTGGGATGAAAGGCTTATGCCACCACCGCCCGGCTTCCCTATCCAGTTTTTGTTTTGCTTTTACTATTTGTCCTCTGATACCCTAGGCCTTCCATACAAATGACTGAGTGAAAGCTTTCAGGAGTGGCTGCGGGGAACTACAATACAAACACACCTCCAGAAAAAGCTCTAGGCCCTTGACGGGTGCCAGGGCAGCGGCTCCTTCTCACAGCTCCGTGGTGCTCTTACATCTAGACTGGTTGTCCGGATGCAAACCATTCATTTAAACTAAAATCGTGGCTGACACTAACTAATACCCTGGAACCATCCTATCTCACCAGCGGATCAAGTGGATTCTTAAGTTTTAGAACAGCTTCGACAGGCCGAAAATATCCCACCTCCCTTCCCAGAATATCCTATCAGCGCACCCCTAACGATGAGCGACGGCCAACGAGGAGCCAATCAGTCCCGCTCTTTGGAAGAAACCCGCCCATGCCTTGTGTCGTCACTGGGCCTCTTAAAAGGCTCGCACCAAGCCAGGCGCTTCCGCGTAGCTGGGCGGCCGGTACTAGCGTTGACACGTGACTGTGGGTGACCCCCCCCACCTTAAAGGGGAGGGAGCAGCGGGGGGACCCGAGCCCTTTAAGACAAGGCGGGCTGGGACCTGCCCCTTTAAGGGCGGGGCGTCCGACGGCTGAATCCGAGCCCCAGATTACCTTGAGTTTCCGTCACGGGCAGCGAGGAGCGGCTCCTCGGCTGGGTCCGGGTGCTTGGCGGGCGGCGGCGGCGGCGGCGGCGGCGGCGGCCTCATCCCCGCTCGTCCTCCCCGGGCCCGGAGACACCCCCGCCCCAGTCATGCTGAGCAGAGTATGGAAGCAGCTGACTACGAAGTGCTATCCGTGCGAGAGCAGCTGTTCCACAACAGGGTCCGCGAGTGCATCGTGAGTGCGGGACCTGGGCGGGAAGGGGCCGGGCCGAGGTGGGAGGGGCGCGGGCGGGCAGCGGTGGGGACAGGAAGTCCTGCTGCCCGGGCTGCCAGCACCTCGGTCCCCGAGAGGGCCGGGGGCGGGACGGCGAACTCCGGAGTCGGGTCCGCCGGGTCCCTGAGCCGTAAACAAAGCCGCGGGGTTTCCGTTCCCCGGCTGCTCGCCCCTCCCCCCGCCCCCTTCTACTCCACCCCGGTGGGCGTTCCTGGCGGTGGGTCCTCTTGCGAGGAAGAGTCTGATCTTCTGGAAAAGGACGGATTTGCTTCGGGACAAGTTGATGTGCGTGTTCCCCTTGAAAGTAGATGGAGGGCGATCGTAGCGGGTGTTGGAGACCCGGTCACATTGAGCAGTTAACTAAAGGATCTGCTCTGCTGGCGCGAGGGAAGAAGAGTAGGGATGTCGTGGGTCCTCCCACTGAGGAAGAAAGTAATCCTGGCCGAGGTGGGTTGTCAGATAGGGAGATGGGGACACCCCGAAGTCTCGGCGGCGCCTGTTTTCTCTCCCCTTCAAGGATGGTGGTTTGTTTTCATTCGCGTTGTGATTGAACCCTGGGCCTCTGGCGTGCAGCATGCCAAACACAAGCCAACACAGTGACGCACACCCCGCAACACTTCCTGATCATTGGTTTGACACTCTTGGAAGACTGGGTGTCCAGCTTTCTGGCCATTCAGGGGAGTTCTTCTGGGAGGGGGGTCCGCAGTAGTCCTGAGCACATCTAGTGGACTCCTTACTCCTTCGAGTTCAGCCCGCAGCTGAACCTTCCACACAGTGGTATACTGCTCCAGGGTAGGAACATGCAGTGGAACTTAGGGAAGCATATTTTCCTTGGATCATCTCTCTGTCGGCTGTTTCTCCCACAGAGCTCTGCACGTACTAAATGAAAAGAGAGGAGTCTGGAGGAATGGAAAGAAGTCTTACTAAATTGAGGGGAGACACAGATGGAGTCATCCTTTTTCTCAGGCCGAGCTTTAGGCTGGCTACCCCTAGGCATGCTTAGATTGAAGAGAAAGTAGAGGCAAACAGGATATACCTAGGTCTCCCTTATCGATGAGGGCTGGAAAGTACAAGTGTATGGCCCGAGGTGTAAGAATCGAGTAGCATCCCTGGTGTGTTCCTTGGTGGAGAGGTACTCATTGGGACATTGGGCATATCATGGAGGCACATCTAGGCCTTGAGATGCTGTATAGGGGCTGACAACCTGGAGGGATGAGCCCTCAGAAACTGTATGTTTCTGCCTTCTAAAGCATTAGCTTAGGACATCAGCACCAGCCAAGGGCAGCTGAAGGTTTCTACTACCTCCTCTACATGGCTCTCATCTAGAAGTTAGAGAACCTAGAGAACCTAGGCCAGGTGGAGGTGGTGGTGGTGCATGCCTTTAATCCTAGCACTCAGGAGGCAGAGGCAGGGCTGATCTCTGAGTTCGAGGCCAGCCTGATTTACAGAGTGAGTTCCAGGACAGCCAAGGGCTACACAGAGGAACCCTGGAGAGAGAGAGAGAGAGAGAGAGAGAGAGAGAGAGAGAGAGAGAGAGAGAGAGAGAGAGAGAAAGAAACAGCTTTTCCTCTATCTACTGGGATTGGGTGGAACCCCACGCCTGACCTTTTGAGCTCTCTACCTCCTTGGCTATTACGCAAGTTCAGGGAGGAATAAGGCGGAACACTTGGCTGTAAAAATGCAGTTACAATCTTTGTGGGCTTCCCTAAGTCAAAAGCTCCAGCTCTGTTCTAGGTACAGGACTTCCTTGGTTGTTCTTGTCACGGTACAGATTTCCTATAGGGTCAGTTCCTCCTGGAGACTAGAAGACACATGAGGCTGATCTTGTCTTTGCCTACCTCAACTACAATGACATCTTTTTTTTTGGCATTCTCCAACTTTGAGATAGTGTAGAGATGTAACCCACACACTAATTATCTGTCCTGTCAATTGGAGGTCTAACCACTCAGGGCCGTGGGTAGGTCCTAAGAGACCTGGCCCTGAAGTTGGAAGTCACTTGTGGCAGGGTCTGAGGACTGACTACTTTAAAGTGGCGGATAACCAGCTCTGGAAATGTTGGGCCTGACATCTCAGGCTAAATGATAATTAAATGGGCTCTAGTTTAGCACAGAGCAGACCTGATGTTTCAGGCCCTGATGAAACACAGTAGAAGTTCTGATGTGGTCTAGAGACGAGATTCTCTTATAGTAGTTCACGGAGTATCCTTTCCCTTGACAGCAAATGGAGATGGGTAAGAGGCCATACCAAGACAATGCACACATCTTTCCGCAAGCCTTTACTTTCCCAGAATATTCTCAAAGTATAGTCAGTCTCTCTTGTTCTGTGGCTTGATTTAGGGTATGGGGTGTGCATGAGTATATGTATTTCTCGGAGTGTCTCTGCTCACCTCTAAAGATATGGTTGAAGCTTGTAGCTCCAGCAGAGTACTGGGGCTGGGTTGGCACTGTTTCCCCAGGGACTTGGGACATCCTCTTGTTTGGTTCTTAGCTAGAAGGAAGGCATCTGTGAGAATTGTAGAATCCCCGGATGTATGGAGCTTTATATTGAGGCCCTTGGGGCTGTGGAATGTGCTGGAAACTATAGAAGTTCTCATTCCAGGCTGTCTTTTGCCACAGATCTCGATACTTCTGTTTGCGACACTCTACATCCTCTGCCATGTCTTCCTGACCCGCTTCAAGAAGCCCGCTGAGTTCACCACAGGTGCTTCTGACTTCCTACCTCAGCCAGAGTGCCGGTTGCCATGGAGCTAGCCTCAGAGGAGTGGGTGACGATGCCTGTGGGGACAGGAGAGGTGGCTGTGCTGGAAGCTCGGCTGCCTCGGCCCGTCCTTCCACGGGCAGAGCTAAGGTGGCCTAGATGGAAATAGCTTTCGTTTCTTTCTTGTAACTTAATTACTTTATTTCTATATGTTTTAAGGTAGAGTACAAAATAATGTTGTATTGTGGCTTTTTCAAAGTCAGGTACCCCTTTCTTGGTTTTATTTTGTTTTATAGACAATATCTCATGTAGTCCTGGCTGGCCTCAAACTCTTTATGTGGCTAAGGGTGACCTTGAACTCCTGTCTCTACCTCCCAAATACTGGGCTTCATGGTGTATTGGTGTGTGCTACCACATCTCTATCCATGTAGCTTTTCTTTCTCTTTTTTCTCTCTTCCTCCCTCCCTCCTTCTCTCCCTTCCTCCCTCCTTCTCTCCCTCCTTCCCTCCCTCTCCCTTCTTTTCTTTCCTTCCCTCTTCCTTCCTTCCTGTCTTTCCTTTTGAGACAGGGTTTCTCTGTGTAGCCCTGACTCTCCTGGAACTCACTTTGTAGACCAGGCTGGCCTTGAACTCAAGAGATCCGCCTGCCTCTGCCTCCCAAGTTCTAGGATTAAAGACGTGCGCCACCACCGGCCGGCATCCATGTAGCTTTTCTAATCCTCAGTTTCACCCTACAAAATGGGCATAATTAAGTCCACCTAGTACTTTGTCACGGGAGGACCGAATGAGAGCCGTTTGTGACCCTGAAGTGGGCAGCTGCAGGCTGAGTGTCGGGGCACTTGCTTTGTGCCATCTTCTTTCCTAGTGCTTTCCCGCTGGACCTGGCACCTCCCAAGGGTTGGCAACGTTCATCTTTCTCTTTGTGGAGAGACTAAGTTTTCTCAGAGTGTGGCTTTGGGTCCCATAGATCTCAGTGGGTCTAGAGAAACACACCTAGCAAGTTAGCTCCATTAGTGCTGCCCCTCGGGGACTTTTCTCTGTGAATCCCCTCTTCCCCTCACCACTGATATGAACAACCTCACAGACTGCAGTCTGAGTCTCTATAAAGAGGAACCTGTGGTGATAGTGATGGTGGGGAGGAGGGAGAGGAGGAAGAGGAGGAGGAGGGGAATTTGGGGCTTATGTTCTGTGTACCTAGGACCACTGATGATTAAACTGCCACCTTGGTTGGAGAACAGGTTGAGGTTTATAATGTAAGATCTCCCAGAGCCTCTTCTTCAGCACTGTTGTCAGTGGTGGGGACAGGGGACACATTATAGTACATCTGACTCCCAGAACTGCCCACTGCTGTCCTGCTGAGCCCCCTTCCTGTCTGTCTCTTGCAGTGGATGATGAAGATGCCACCGTTAACAAGATTGCGTGAGTGTTGCTCCCTCAAACCCCGAATCCAGTGACTTAAACGCTGGGATCTGGAAAGTCCTTTAGGGCAGCGGGAGAAGGAGCTGTCATCTGTCCAAGAGAGAAAGAGCTCCTACTTCCACCCTGTCTCTGGCTTCTTCTGGCATTGCCTTATGCTGGGGATGCTCAGAAAAGCTGCTGTTCCTGTCTCCCTGGTTGGGCCAGGTGCTTCATGATCAGGATGTTGGCTTGGACCTGCCTGAGTCACCAAGAAATGGCTTCAGCTTGGCCTCACTTCCCAGCAGTCAATGTGGGTGGGGAATGGAAGGGGGAGACAGGCTAAGGAAACAGGACAGGGTTTGGTGAAGATTAAAAACCCCTGAGGGATCAGGGAAACCCTGTCTCAAAACACCCACTTTCCGAAAACACACACACACACACACACACACACACACACACACACACACACACCCTGAGGGCAAAAAATGCTTGGTTCTTAGAGGAAGACCCTTATTATGGACATTTTTTTAAATCTTATTTATTTTTATTTTATGTGAATTGGTGTTTTGCCATGGGTGTGGAGTCCCCTGGAACTGTAGTCACAGACAGCTGTGAGCTGTCATGTGGTTGCTGGGAATTAACCACTGAGCCATGTCTCCAGCCTCCTATGGACGGTTCTTATTCACTAGCAGCACATACAGAGGAAATGTGGAGGTGCCCCCTCTGGCTTGACAGACTAGAAGGCAGCGCTCTCCTTTTGAATTTGTTTCCAGTTGGTGCGGCCCATGGCACAGGCCTTGCTTCGGAAGTTGGGTTTTAGCTTGTCTTTATCCTCTGCACTAATGCCTTCTTAAAGGGCATAGCCATATGGAGTGATTGAGCTCTTATCCGTAGGGAAAGAGGCAAGCTCAGAAATCTATATCCCTAAGCAGAGGAGGTGCCACGCCCCTTGCTTTGTTAGCATTCCTGGCATGCCCTATGGGCTTGTATGGGAAGATCACATTCCCAGGATAGCCTAAACAAGTGACATGGCCGGTGATCAGGTGCCTGTGAATGCCTGAGTTGGCATCCATTCCAGGTGCCAAGGCTACCCTGTAGGTGAGGACTAGGATGGGATAGCAGTGGGCAGAGCCCAGCTGGGTAGCTCCTTCCCGTCGCTCCGGCTGGTTCTAGAAGCCATAGATGCCCTTGGGGAAAATGGGTCTTCTAGGGCAGCAGGGCGGTGAGTGCTGGGCAGACACCTCCTCTTCCCTTCTTAGGCTGGAGCTGTGCACCTTTACCCTGGCAGTCGCCCTGGGGGCCGTCTTACTCTTACCCTTCTCCATCCTCAGCAATGAGGTGTTGCTCTCATTGCCACGGAACTACTATATCCAGTGGCTCAACGGCTCCCTCATCCACGGTATGTGGCTCTGGACTGGAGCTGGGGCAGGGAGTAGGGCAGGTAATTAGGCAGACCCAGGCAGCCTTGGGCTAATCAGTCATGGCGCCCACCTCCACTGGCCCCTTAATGACCACCTCTGCTTTTCCTTTTTGGCTCTAGGTCTTTGGAACCTCGTTTTTCTCTTCTCCAACCTGTCCCTCATCTTCCTTATGCCCTTTGCATATTTCTTCACAGAGTCTGAGGGCTTCGCTGGCTCCAGAAAGGTAATGTGGGAATATTAGTCAACTCAGGCCAGGAGCAGAACTCTGGTCTAGGGAGTTGACATAGGAGATAATTTGCAGACTTCAGTCAGAGTTAAGGGATGGAACAAGGAGTCTGAGGCTGTAGCAACATGAGAAGTCATTGTCACCCCTAGCCTACAGGGCATTTCTAGAACTGCTGGTAGGTAAAATTGAGAATATGAGCTGCTCATTTAGCAGAAGAGTTACTGTCTTACTGTCATAGCTGCTGCTGGAAGCCATCATGCCACAGGTGAGAGAAAGCATAGGAAATCCTGCATAGGAAATCCCAGACTTGTTCCACTACCTTCCACTTCCCTGCTGATCCTTGCCTGGGGCAGGCTGAACTAGAAGTCAGAGCAGAGAGCCTGTGTGGTGCAGATGTCAGGGATCATCTTCTCGGAACAGACGAGGAGATGGAATGATTCGAGGATGGGTTTACAAGTGGATCCCCAGGATATGGAATGAACCCAGATTGGGGAGTAGGAAGGCAGAGCGATTCAGAATTAGAAGAGAGAAACAGCCCCTCCTGCCTGCTGAATCCAGACCTCCTTGGTCTCCCAAGCCCAGCCGCAGCTCTAATGTCTCCTTCCTTCCTCACCCTGCTGTAAAGTTGACCCCCCTCCTCTGCTTTACCCGTTTCTTCCTCCTGTAGGGTGTCCTGGGCCGGGTCTACGAGACAGTGGTGATGTTGATACTCCTCACTCTGCTTGTCCTGGGCATGGTATGGGTGGCATCCGCCATTGTAGATAATGACAAGGCCAGCAGGGAATCACTCTATGGTGAGAGTTCAATTTTCTGTCACTAATCTAAAGGAGGAACAGTTTTGGCTCATGGGTTCAGAGGTTTCGGTCTGTGGTCATTTGGCTCTGGTTTCTGGGCTGTGGTGAAGCCGAACCTCATGGCAAGGATCATGTGCTGGAGCAAAGCCTCTAAACCCATGGATGGCTAAAACTATGCTCCAGTCACGTCCTAAGAACACCACCTCTGCCCGTTGTAATGGGGGCCCAAGCCTTCAACATTCACGTTTTGAAAGACCGTTTTATATCCAAACCACAACAGAGCGCCAGCCTTTTCCTCTTTTTACAAGATTTATGTGTATTGGGTGTTTTCCCTGTATCTGTGTTTGTGCACCACATCTGTGCAGTGCCAACAGAGACCAGAAGAGGGCATCAGATCTTCTGGAACTGGAGTTACAGGAGGCTGTGAGCTGCCCTGTGGGGCTGGGAACCAAACCTGGGTCCTCTGTAAGATCAACAGCTGCTCTTACACTGAGCATCTCTCCAGCCCCTGTCCGTCCACCTCCTCTTCAGAGCTTGTAATCTGAGCACTCGGGACTAAGGGTGACTTGCCATGAGTTCATACAGTGAGTTTGCATCTTGGGACACAGAGGAAGATGCTCTGTCTCTCTCGCTCTCTCTTTTGGAGAGTGTTTCTTTGCTACACAAAGAAACCTTGGCTATTCTCCAACTCACAGAGATCTGCTTGCTTCTGCCTACCAAGTGTTGGTATTAAAGGTGTTCACCACCACCACCACTCATCTGAGATTCTGTCTGAAAAGAAGAGAAAAGAAAAGAAAAGAAGTCCTGGCTCTTGAATTGGCCGTGTGCATTTAGTCAACTGTAGTCCCCCTAAGTGGAGAAGACTGACAGCGTTCCTGTAGGCTGGAGTTCCAAACTGATGGACTTTGGACATATCCAACACATAGAAATATTCCCTGGGTCCACGCAGTGATTTTAAAAAATAGATAATCAGCCAGGCATGGTAGCACACAGTTTTAATCCCAGCATTCAGGAGGCTGAGGCAGGTGGATCCCTGTGAGTTCCAAGCCAGCCTGGACTACATAGAAAGACCTTGTTTAAAAATAAACAGGGGCTGGAGAGATGGCTCAGCAGTTAAGAGCACTGGCTGTTCTTCCAGAGGTCCTGAGTTCAATTCCCAGCAACCACATGGTGGCTCACAACCATCCGTAATGAGATCTGGTGTAATCTTCTAGCCTACAAGCATGAATGTAGACAGAACACTGTATACATCATAAATAAATAAATCTTTAAAAATAAACAAATAAATAATAGATAACCAATTGTTGACTATGAAGCCCAGGCTGGCCTTGAAATCTTTCTGCCTCCACCTCCTGATTCTGCTGGGGTTACCAGGCATGTGTGCCACCATATCTGGCCTCCTACTTTAGAACCGAGAAGTTTCATCTCAGTTTCTGCCTTGCTTGACAAGGGAGAGGATCTGGCTATACTTAACCCTGCTCACCTGGACCAGACAGCAGCTGTGTCTTGTATAATTCAGGGTCTCTAGTTTGCCCAGCACTCTACCGCTAACCTGGAGCAGCTTTCCCATGTGTGTTACTTGCCTGTAGCCTGCGGTGTTTGAATTGTTCTTGTCTAGACCCTGAGGTCTGTCACCTCCTGGTAATCAGGAGGAGTAAGACAAGCTGACATGCCTTTTCTTGTCTTTAGACTTCTGGGAGTACTACCTCCCCTACCTCTACTCCTGTATCTCCTTCCTTGGAGTCCTCCTCCTCCTGGGTGAGTGCAGAGTCGGGGAGGCTCCAGCAGTCGGGGTGGAAGGAGAAGGGCAGGGGAAGGATCTAGCGGGTGACTGACAAGCTCTTGTCCCAACAGTGTGCACTCCACTGGGTCTCGCCCGCATGTTCTCCGTCACTGGGAAGTTGCTGGTCAAACCTCGAGTATGTAGTGCTCCTTGCCTTTTGTACAGGGTGAATCTCCTGCATCTGAAGCCGAACCCTGAAATGAACCTAGGGTTGTGTTGTGCACAACCTGCAGAAGGCCACAGCCTCGGTTGGCTTCTGTGTCCTTTGCCCCATCCTCTTGAGCTGGTCAGAACTCGGGTTGGAAGGGATAGGACAAAGCTGCTGGGCATGGGGGGTGAAGGAGAGTTAGAGCCAAGACCGGGACTGTAGAGGGCTGTTGGGGTCAGAGCCTCTGACAGCCCCCTCTCCCCCTGCCCTCAGCTACTGGAAGATCTGGAAGAACAGCTGAACTGTTCAGCGTTTGAGGAGGCAGCTCTCACTCGGAGGATCTGCAGTGAGTTCAGATACCCCCTTGCTTGGGTGGTGGACTGGCCTGGGCGAGCACTGCAGGGAAGTGTGTTCTCTGCCTCAGATCCCACCTCCTGCTGGCTGCCTTTGGACATGGAGCTGCTGCACAGACAAGTCCTGGCTCTGCAGACACAGAGGGTCCTCTTGGGTATGTGGACTGGTGCTTTACCCAGGGAGAGCAGATCCTTGTTCCAGGTACTTGCTAACAACCTCCCATTCCTGCACAGAAAAGCGGCGGAAGGCTTCAGCCTGGCAGCGGAACTTGGGCTACCCTCTGGCCATGCTGTGCTTGCTGCTGCTGACGGTGGGTTGACTAGCCTTGGTGGGCATGGGGAGTATGGGTACTTGAGCATCCTCAGGGAGGACAGAGGTGTACGTGGACATGGTTGTCGTCCATTGTGGTAGTTGCCTGTCAGAGTGCCTGCTTTGTGTCCCTTCCTGTGCTAAGAACATTAATTCCCATTTTGTAGATGAAGAAACACAGCTGACTTGCCCCAAATCCCACAAAGTCATTGAGAAGACACACAGATTTGCCTTGGAATGAGAACAAAGGTTAAAATCTAGTGTCTCTTCAGTACTGGATTAGGACTTCAGGAATAGTTTCAGAGGAAACAGTACCTTTCTCCAGGTCATTTCTTGTGTGTGTGTGTGTGTGTGTGTGTGTGTGTGTGTGTGTGTGTATGGCTGGGCTTGGACCAGGCCTTGGCATGTATTCAGTGCTCTGCAGAGTTACACCCCCTGCCCCATAGGTGTGCTCTCTCTGGTTAGGCTTTGCAGTCCATCCATTTGGAAGCAGTTCATCCAGTAATATCCTCAGAGTGCTGTGTTGCTAGCAGCAGCTCGAAGAGGTCCCTAAAGCTGCTTGGGAGCAGTACTCTTACAAACAAAACGCTGAACTAAAGAGAATGCTCTTACCGGTGAGCTCAGAGCCCAGCTGTGGGCTGGAGCAGGGATGATGGGAGTTGGTGCCCTTGCTGCACACAGGGCCTGTCTGTGCTTATTGTGGCCATCCATATCCTGGAGCTGCTCATCGACGAGGCCGCCATGCCGCGGGGCATTCAGGTACAGGGCTCTCTTCTTTCCCACCACTTCTTTTGGAGAGGACTTAATTGAGAAAGGCTAGGGAAGCTGGATATGGTGTCTTACGCCTGTTATCCTAGCACTTGGAGGCTGGAGCAGGTGGATTGCCACAAGTTTCAGGACAGAATGGGCTACATTGTGCTATATAGCATAATGTCTTAAGAGGGGTGGGGGGATGTTGGAGAGAGAGAAACACAGAAGCTGAGGACAGAGAGGAGGCTGGGTAGAGCTAGTGGTACTCATGGTGGGAATGTCCCTAAATCATGCCACCCCACCCCCACAGGATGCCTCCCTGGGCCAGGTCTCCTTCTCCAAACTGGGATCCTTTGGTGCCATCATCCAGGTCATATTGATCTTGTATCCTTCTGGAAATTCCCATGGCTTCTGCTTACCAAACCTGCCTCCCAGGACTCCAATAGACTCCTTGGGAACACTGAAGAGGAGGAGGAGGAGGAGGAGGAGGAGGAGGAGGAGGAGGAGGAGGAAGGGGGGCAAATCTTCATCTAACTTGGGTTCAGACAAGGAAATATTTGATCTTGAGGACTGGGGAGATAACTCAGTCGGCTAAGTGCATCTGCCTGTAGTCCAGTGCTGGGAGGCAGAGACAGGAAGATCTGGTGGTTTGTTCAAGAGCCGGTCTAGCCAAACTGGTAAGTTCTAGGCTTGAAATAGCCTGTCTCAGAAAAGAGTAAGGTTGTAGCTGGCGAGATGGTTCAGCGAGGGCTGGGAGAGGAGTCAGCGGTTAGGGGAGGGGTAGTGGTGCTCTTATAAGAGCACCGAATTCAGTTCCCAGCACCCGAATTCAGTTGGCTCACAACCGTCTGTAACTCTAGCTGCAGAGGATCTGACTCCCTCTTCTGGCCTTTGTAGGTATCCACACTCATATGCACATACCCCACACACGTACACACATTGAGGAAAGTGTTTTTAAAAGATGGCTCAGTAGGTAAAAGTGTCTACCCTGCAAGCCTGACAATCTGGGTTCTACCCCTGGGAACTCACAGTGGTGTGAAAGACTAACCCCTGAAAGCTGTTCTCTGTAGCACACCCTCACACACACCAACAAACAAAATAGTAAATAAAATGAATAATGATAGGAGAAGATGCCCAGCCTTGACCTGTGGCCTCTGCATACACATGGACATCACATACCCCACACAGAAAACTTTCATCTTGGAAAGAGGTCTGAGGAGTCTTTTCTCTGAGACAGGCAGTGGTTACTTAGAAGCTGGCCAGTTTTTCCCTAACCCAGGGCAACAGTTACCTGATGGTGTCTTCGGTCGTGGGTTTCTACAGTTCTCCACTTTTCCGAAGCCTGAGGCCCAGATGGCATGACACAGCTATGACACAGGTATAGCAGGGAAAGGGGAGAGGCCTCCTGGTGGGTGAGCCCTGGGTGTTGGCAGCCCACCCCCCAGGTTTCTCTGTGCAGCCCTGACTGTCCTGGAACTCACAGAGTGGGCCTGCCTCTGCCTCCCGGGTGCTGGCAGTTCCTGCTGTTTTGCTTCTTCTCTGTTTTCTCTCACAGATAATCGGGAACTGCGTCTGCCTGCTGGTCCTGAGCTCCGCGCTTCCTGTCTTCTCTCGGACCCTCGGTAAGAACTGGAAGTCGGGAAGAGAACTGATTTGCTTTGTTTTCATAGCTTTAAAAATGAGATTTGGGAGCTGGAGAGATGGCTCAGAGGTTGAGAGCACTGACTCCTCTTTCAGAGGTCCTGGGTTCAATTCCCAGCACCCAGATGGCAGCTCACAACTGTCTGTAACTGCAGTTCCAGGGGATCTTGGATGGATATGCAGGAAAAACCCCGATGCACGGAAAATAAAAATTAAAAAAAATAAAGTTTAAAAAAAAATGAGTTTTAAAGGCCAGTCTGGGCTTCATAGGGAGTTTCAAGCAAGTCTGGGCTACCCAGGGAGACCCTGTAACAGAACAGAACTGCCAAGGTCTCACTAATCATTCTGCCTCAGCCTCCAGAATGCTGGAATTATGTGATACAACACCATACCGAGCTGGGCTTTATTTTTTCTAAGATTTAGTAGTTTATGTGTATGAGTGTTTGCCTGTGTGTATGTTTCCACCTCTTTCATGCATGTACCTGTGGAGGTGCCAGAAGAGGGGGTCAGATGCCCTGGAACTGGAGATTCCGGTGGTGGTAAGCCACTCCTGGCTGCTGGGCACTGACCCAGGTACTCCTTCCTGCAAGGGCGACATATGCTCTTAACTACGGCCATCTCTCCAGTCCCAGAACTGTTTTTTTTTTTTTTTTTTCAATATTTTTTATATGCGTTGGTGTTCTGCCTGCATGTATGTCTGTGTGAGGATGTTGATCTCTGGAACTGGAGTTACAGACAGTTGTGAGCTGCCATGCAGGTGCTGGGAATTGAACCTGGGTCCTCTGGGAAAAACAGCCAGTGCGCTTAACTAATGAACCAGCTCTAGCACCGGGCTTTTTTTTTTTTTTTTTGAGTATGTACTCAAAAAAGGTATTCAAGGGTCAGGGTCAAAAGGGGATATCTCAGTGGGTAAAGGCAGTTGCCACCATCAAGCCTCTTGACTGGAGTTCAATCCCTGGAACCCACAAGAGAGGAGAGAACCCATGGTCTCCAGTTGTCTTTTACCTGTGCATGTGCATTCACACACACACACACACACACACACACACACACACACACACAGAAGAAAGAAAAAATACTTTGTAATTAGATGTGCTCCCTAGTGTCCACAGCACACCCACAAAGAGCGACTCCCTTCTGTGCAGAAGGAGAAGATGTAGCTCCATAAAGGCCTGCACCAAGCTTTGGGTGCTTGTTTTCGGTTTTGTTTGTTGTATGTGCATGTATGTCTGTGCACCATTTGTGTGTCTGGTCCAGAAGAGGCTAGAAGAGGGCAGGAGCCAGTCGGTGGTGGCACACTCACACCTTTGATCCCAGAATTTGGGAGGCCGAGGCAGGCGGATCTCTTAAATTTGAGGCCAGCCTGGTGTACAGAGTGAGTTCCAGGACAGTCAGGGCTGCACAGAGAAACCCTGTCTCAGGGGAAAAAAACAAACAAACTTCTAGTTCTTAGTGATCCTCAGCTACGTAGCACAGCCAGGCTGGAACACAGGAGAGTGTCTCAAAAGAGAGAAAGAAGGGGAGATTGTAATAGTGCCTGGTACAAACAGGTAAATGTGTGTATTGCCTTAATTATTATAGCCCCATTGCTTTCTCTGTTTTAAAATTGAGGAAACTGAGGCCCAGAGCATTTAAGGAACTTGCCATGCATCACCCAGCTATGGAGAAGTGGAATTGGGATTAAAAAAAAAAAAAAAAAAAGGCGTGATGACAGTTTGCACTGTGTGCTTAGTCTTTCTTAGTTACTGAATGTGCACTACTGGAAACTTAGTGGCCGACTTGTAGATTCTTAGCTAGGAACCACTTGTCATCCTGGGAACTCCTAGAGCTACCTGAACTGGCCTGGCCTAGAATGGGCTTGAGAGTAGTAATTCTTGCACAGCCATGCTAGCCGATGTGATGTTCTGATGTGGCCACGAGGGGGCAGCAGAAAGTTGGGCTCCTTTGAGGAGAGGGCTTGGGGGATCCCCCTTCTTATTACTTCAGGGCTGACTCGCTTTGACCTGCTGGGTGACTTCGGACGCTTCAACTGGCTGGGCAATTTCTACATCGTGTTCCTCTACAATGCAGCCTTTGCTGGCCTCACCACACTCTGTCTGGTGAAGACCTTCACTGCAGCTGTGAGGGCAGAGCTGATTCGAGCCTTTGGTAAGGGAGTGTGAACTGTGGGCTAGGGATGTTCATTCTGAGGGTGGCCCCAGCAGAGAAGAGGGTGTGCTCCCTTTTTTTATGTTACCTGTCTCATTCAGTCCTTGCCTGCCCTGGTTGCTTCACCTCTGAGGAGCTGGACCTGTGTCCACTCTGTCTGTCTGCTTTCTCTTTTCTAGGGCTGGACAGACTGCCGTTGCCTGTCTCTGGTTTCCCCCGGGCTTCCGGGAAGAAACAGCACCAGTGACCGACCCCTCGCTAGGGGTTGAGAAGGAGAAAACTGGACACTGCCTAGGCCTGGAAGCGAGCCAGGGTGGTTGGAATCTGAGAGTGTGGGTGGAGGAGGGAACCGAACCATCTGTACTGCTGCATAATCTGAGCCAGAGTTTGGGACCCAGTCTCCGGCCTTTTCAGATGGAGCTGTGGCCTCAGCAGAAGGTGGAGCCGGGGGACTGGCTCTAGTTCCTGGTCCCAGATCCGTTTACACATCAATCTGCCTCAATCCTGTTCCAGGCCATGCCTGAAGCCATGTTTACATGATGATGTGCAATAGGGTGGGTGGGAGTGGGGGGAACTAGGCCGGGGTAGGGTCTGAGACAGGCTGTCTTCCCTGCCTCTGGCCCAGCAGAGCCTAAGCACTGTGCTATCCTGTGGAGGGGCTTTGGACCACTGGAGAGACCAAGGGTGCAGGGAGGAAGAGCTGCACCCATCAGCAATAAAGTTGATCCCAGGGTTCTCTTGGTTTTTGTAAAGAGCCTGTCTCTGTGTCTATAACACCTGTTCCGGCTGGTCCTGTGAGTCTGCCTTCCCCTCTGTGCTTCCCTTAGTTTACTTCAGGTTGGCTGGTCTCAGCTGGTGTGTCGACCCACACCTTTAATCCCAGCGCTCAGGAGTGAAGGGATCTCTATTTTTTTTTTTAAGATTTATTTATTTATGATATATATACAGTGTTCTGCCTGCGCTCCAGAAGAAGGCACCAGGTCTCATTACTGATATGTAATGAGCCACCATGTGGGTGCTGGGAGTTGAACTCTGGTCCTTTGGAAAAGCTGCCAGTGCTTTTAACCTCTGGGCCGTCTCTCCAGCCCAGCTTTGTTATTTTGAGACAGGGTGTCACTTCGTAGTTCAAGCTGGCCAGTGGGATCTCTGTTTTTTAATTGCAAGTTCCAGACCAGCCAAGGTTACATGGTGAGCTGAATGCACTCTACTACTTGGGGCTTTGTTTCTATACCTTGGAAATTGGGGTACTATAGCATATGGGTCCCATCCTCTGCCCACCTACACCTTCAGCCCTGACCTCCCATACTTAACAATTGTAGAGTAAAAGTGATTGGCTGGCAGTTTTTTTTTATTCCTACCTTAGAGAAGAACCTGACTTCATTTTTGTAAAGACTATCAATTCCTTGATGTCCTTAAGGGACAAACCTTCTGTAGACATCTACAGATTATACATTGCATAGCTTCAAAGGCAACCATTTCCCCCATAGTTATTTGTAATTACTATTTTTTTTGTTTGTTTTGTTGGCGACAGAGTCTCTATGTAGCCCCTGGCTGGCCTGGATCACTGTGTGGATCAGGCTGGCCTCGAACTCATAAAGATCCACCTGCTCCTGCCTGTTTAGTGCTGGGATTAAAGGCATGTACTACCATATCTGACCCTAGAATTTTAAAAATTCTGTTATTGGGATCAGGAATATCATGGTGTGTGTGGAGTCATAGGTTAACTTGAGTCCATTCTCCCAGTGTGTGGATCCTGGGGAATCAAATTCAACAAATGCCTCTGCCCCTGTCCTGACCTTTCCAGTCCTGGGGGAGGTGTCAAACCCAGGACCTCACACTTGCTAGGCACTTGGCTCTACCATTGAGCTACATTGCCATCACCATGATCATCTCCTTGTAGATGGAAGTCAGAGGTCAGAAGGGTTTCTTCAGCTTTTTCTCCTAGTTCATAGAAAGTCACTGAGTGCTAGCCTTGGAACTGGGTGGAGGGAGGGTGAACGTGGAATACAAAAGTGTAGATTCCACAAATACTTGCCAAGTACAGTACTTTAAGCTAGACGGCCTTGGAAATACCCGATAAACAAGCCTGTGCTGAAGAGTTGCTTTGTCTAAAGGGTGCCAGTATTCTAATACTTGTAGTGCTGTGGCAGTGAATCGCGGCCCTACAAGGGGACGTAGGTCACAGTGTCAGGACATCAGGGAGAGTTTTTTGTTTTTAACTTTGTAATGTTTATTTTGCATGTGTGCGCATGGACACACGGTGTTAAGTGTAGAGATCAGAGGACAACTCGCTTTGGTTCTCTCCTTCTACCACGTGAGTTTGGGTTGGAACCAGGTTGTTGGGCTTGGTGACAAGTGCTTTTACATACTGAGCCATCTTCCCAGCCCTGTTTGGTTTTGAGGTCTCATTATATAGCCCAGGCTAGCCTCCAAATCTCGGAGATCCACCTGCTGCTGCCTCCTGAGTGCTGGGATTAAAGTTGTGCAACACCATGCCAAGCCCCTTTAAAAAAAACAAAACGAAATAAACTTTGGCCAGGTATACTGGCACACACCTTTAATCTCAGCATGTGGAGGCAGAGTCAGGTAGATCTCTGAGTTCAAGGCTAGCCTAGTCTACATAGCAAGTTCCAGGACAGTCAGGGATACATAGACTCTATCTTAGAATATTTATTTGTTTTTCGAGACAGGGTTTCTGTGCGTAACAGCTTTGGCTGTCCTAGAACTCACTCTGTAGACCAGGATAGCCTAGAACTCACAGAGATCCGACTGCCTCTGCTTCCCAAGTGCTGGGATTAAAGACATGTGCCACCATTGCCACAGGGCTTCAAGAAATTTTTTTTAAAGATTTGCTTTTAGCCTGGCATTAGTGGTACATGCCTTTGATCCCAGCACTTGAGAGGCAGAGACAGGCAAATCTGTGAGTTCAAGGCCAGCCTGGAACTATAGAGTAAATTCCAGAACAGCCAAGGCTACACAGAGAAACCCTGCCTCAAAAAACCAAAATAAATAAAATTATTTGTTTTTAGCTTTCATGTATGAATGTCTGTGTGCATGCATGTGTATGTACTGTGTGCATGCCTGGTGCCTCCTAGGGTCCAGAAGAGGGCATCATATTCTGTGGAACTGGAATTACAGGAAGTTGTGAGTCACCAAGGGATGCTAAGAACCAACACAGGTCTTCTGCAATAACAGCAAGTGCTCTAACTGCTCTTGGCCATCTTTCCAGCACAAAAGCTTTTCTTTTTATTATTTATTCACATGTGTATGTGTGTGTCCACGTGTCCACGGAGGCCAGAGAAGGAGGGTATTGGATGCCCTGGAACTGGAGTTACAGTCACTTGTGAGCTAGGAGGTAACTTGTGTCTTCAGTGAGAGCAGGAAGTAGTCTTACATGCTGGAACATCTCTCCAATTACCCGAGTTTAAATTTTTAATTGACTTTAAAATGTTTAGGTTTTGTTTTTATTTTATGCCTATGAGTGTTTTGCCTGAATGTATGTCTATGCACTACGTGAGTTCAGTGCCTGAGGAGGCAGAAGAAGGTGTTGAATCCCCTGGTATTGGAGATACGGACCACTGATCAGCTGCCAAGTGGGTGCTGTGAATTAACCTTGGTCCTTTGGAGAAGCAGGTGACCCATCCCTCCACCTTTAATTGCCTTCCAGTAGCAAACAGTTATTGTCCTGGTTGGTTTTGTCAACTTGAGACAAATCTAGACACACCTGGGAAAAGAATCTAACTTGAGAATCCCCTCCATAAGATTGGCCTGTAGGCAACTCTGGACCAAAGAATCTAACTTGAGAATCCCCTCCATAAGATTGGCCTGTAGGCAACTCTGGACCATTTTCTTTAACAATTGTGCACAAGGGCTCAGCCCACTGGACTCAGGTAGTCCTGGGTCGCATGAGAAAACAGGTAAAACAAGCCTGCCCTCCTCCATCGCCTCTGTTTTGGGTCCTTCCTCCAGGTTCCCCCCTTGAGGCTTCTGCTTTGGATTTTTGTTGCTTTTATTTTTATTTTATGTGTATGAGTGTTCTGCCTCCATGTATGTATGTTTACCGTGCATGTGCCTGGTTCCCCTGGGGAGGTCAGAAGGTGTCAGATCCCCTAGAATGGGGGTTATGAGTGGTTGTGAGCTATCATGTGGGAGCCAGGAGCAGAATCTGGGTCCTTTAGGAGAGCAGCCAGTGCTCTTAACTGCTGAGCCGTCTCTCCAGGCCCCTTAAGCTCTCTCTTGTCCTGACTTCCCTTCATGATGGACTGTGATTGGGACTTGTAAGCTGAAATCCTTTCCTCCCCAAGTGGGTTCTGGTCTTTGTGTTTATCACTGCAACAGGAACTCTTAGGACAGCGATGTAGCTGAGGATAATGAACCCTGATCCACCTGCATGTGCTACCTCATGTGCCCCATGACACTTCTCATGGAGGAACTGATTAAATGATAGGAGTTGGTGGATAAGTGTCTCTGAGATGAGGCCTGGGAGATGTGAAATAAATTCCTTGGTCCAGAGGGAGGCTAGAGAGCACAGAAGGTAAAGAGAACTGGTCCCCATCCTCTTACAGACAGGATTTTGGGTGCTCGCTGCCTTTCAGCAGCTTCCCAATGACAAATTACTTATTCAAAATGCATTGTGCAGGATGAAGTACATGCTTGTAATCCCAACACTCAGGATGTCAGGGCCATCTTGGTTGGTTGGTTGGTTGGTTGGTTGGTTTTTCGAGACAGGGTTTCTCTGCTTAACAGCCCTGGCTGTCCTGGAACTTGCTCTGTAGACCAGGCTGGTCTCAAACTCTGCCTGCCTCTGCCTCCAGGGTTAAAGATGTGAGCTAGCACTGCCTGGCCTTGGGCCATCCATCTTAACACAGCAAATTTGAAGCCGGCTAGGTTATATGTGACTGTCTCAAATAAAAAAGAGAAATGTGGATAAGTCTCAATAGATAGAGATAAATTGTGGTGCTTGCCTAGCATATTTGAGGGCCTGGGTTTTTGTTTTTAATTATTTTAATTTTAAAGGTTTTATTTTATATGTATGGGTGTTTTGCTTGCATGTGTACTGTGCCAATTGCATGCCTGGTATCTGAGGAGGCCAGGAGACAGTATTGACCCCCCCCCCATGGAGGGTGCTAGGAATCTAACTCAGGTCCTCTGGAAAAGCAGCCAGTGCTCCCAACTGCTGAGCCATCTCTGCAGCCCTGGAGGCCCTGGTTTAGGTCCCATCACTACATAAACCTGGTACATGACTAATCCCAGCATTGGGAAGCTGGAGGAGAAAGCGTTCAAGGTCAGCCTGAGCCTGAGCTACATTAGATTCTGTCAAGGAGGGGAGGGATGAAAGGTGACCCTCCAGTGCCTGGCTAAGATTGAGGGGACACAACTGGAGAAGTGCTAGGCTGGCAAGGTGGATCAGCAGGTCAAAGGATTTGGCGCACACACCTGATTAACGAGTTCAATCCCTAGAACTCACAGTAAAAGAACTGATTTCCAAAAGTCCTCTGACTTACACACACACACACACACACACACACACACACGTCCTAAGCTGGATTGTGACTGTCAAGCTCTGTTTCCCAGAAGATACAAACTCACCAAGGAAAATGATCCTCTGGGATCCACTCTTGGTTATGGATGAGTGTGGAGAGAGAGAAATGAGGGAGACCTGAGGACCACAGAGGAGAGAGGCTTTGATTATATGCCCAAAGGGCTTGCTTGGATGGCCTTGAGCAGAAATTGGAACTCAGACTTCCTGGATGACAGCAGAGGGGCTTTGACCAGAGTCGACTTTGGGAGCAAAGACTAGCAGGGGACGGTAGTTTGGTTCCTAATTTAGACTCGGAGGTAGAAGGATGCTTATCCAGGCAGCCAGGACTGTAAAGCTTCAAGGATTTCCTAAGCAGGTGCCTGCCTGGTTTCCAGGATGGGACACACTTCAATGGAGTAATGAAACAGTGGTGACCGCTAGATCCCCAGCCCGGGTGGGAGGGGGCGGGACAGTCCTGGGAGAAGGGCGGGGGGGCGGGGCCGGGGACCACTTAAGGCGGAGTCAGGGCGGTTCTGGGAGCCCGGGAGCTGGGCAGCAGAGGCTGGCTGGGCCGGCACTCACCCTCGATCCACCTGCCCTGTAATGGTAGTCTATCAGTAGTAGGTTCCAGGTTCCCCGGGGCATGTAGGCAGAGTTAGCGGCTGCCCGGTGTTGGGAGCCACAAGCGCTCCAGGAACTCTAGGGGCTTCTCTATCTGCGGTGCTGGCTCCCGTGGAGATGCTCAACTGACAGCAGAGCTAGTGAGGACCAGAACGCTCCCTTTCGACCCAATTCCACTGCGCCCATGGCTCTGCCGGCCAGTCTGTTGCCCCTGTGCTGCTTGGCACTCCTGGCACTGTCTGTCCAGAGCTGCGGGCCGGGCCGCGGACCGGTTGGCCGGCGGCGTTACGTGCGCAAGCAGCTTGTGCCTCTGCTGTACAAGCAGTTTGTGCCCAGTGTGCCCGAGCGGACCCTTGGCGCGAGTGGGCCAGCGGAGGGGAGGGTAGCAAGGGGGTCCGAGCGCTTCCGAGACCTCGTACCCAATTACAACCCCGACATAATCTTCAAGGATGAGGAGAACAGCGGGGCTGACCGCCTGATGACAGAGGTAAGGAGCGCTTCTCCCCACCTGCTCTCGAGCACACCACCAACTCCTCAGTTTTCCTACCACAGCCCTGGAAGATGAACTGTCACTTCATCTCCCGAGACCTTAAACTAAAAGTAAGACCTCCATCACCACATCCTCCAAGAAAGCAAATGACCTGCCAGCTGGTAGTGGTTTGGAGGTATCCGAACCGGGAGAGGCTGGGATGGGGAGGGGGAGGAGGAACTGGCTAGTGAGAGTGAATCTGGGAGAGGCTGGAGGGAGGGCGGGGAAAGGAGGATGGCGGCAGGCGAGACGGGAAATGGCTGAGGCGTGGACCGGGGGTCAGCCACCGAGCCAGGCAGGAAGGGCTGGGGTGAGCTGGGGGCCAGGAGCTGGCTAGGGTAGGTAGCCTACAGAAGGCTTTACACTTAGCCTGGCTCTTGGCCTGATGTCCAAAAGCTCTATGAGCCAAAAAAGAAGGGGGCTGGGAAAGGGATAGGCAAGTCAGGTTACCAGGCCATCTACCTGAGAACAGGGTGGTCAGGAATTGCCCTTGGCATGAGAGAGATGTCCTAAACCAGGGCAGGCCTGTATTAGGGTCTAAACAATAGACTTTGGGTAAAAAGCAGTGCTCAGAACAATGGGTGCATCTGAGAATCAGATTTCCTGGGCGTCCAAACAGCTCAGCTTGAGGGCTTTGCTTCCAATAAATTAGATTCAACTACCATCATGGAGCACCTGCTACACAGATGGGCACTGAACCTACCTGGAGTAAGGTGGGCCATGTCTTGGAAAAGAAGGACCCCCTCTGACCAGTGTTCTGGGGTGTCAGAACAGTAAGGAAATTCAGAAGGCACCCTCACTCCACCCCTCACTTTATAGCTGAGAGCTGGGCCCCCCGGGAGGAAAAAGCGATCTAATCAGGGCCTCACAGCTAATTAGCGGCCTTGCTGAGACTAGAATTCAGGACTCCAGGTTCCGAGTCCTATACACTTTCCATTACACCACCTAATTGTGTGTGCTGTAGGGAGGTGGGGGGGAGGGGGGGACGGATTTCCTCTAACTAACGGCCATAGCTCTCCAGGTTACTTTGTTAGGAAAACCTGTACAGGGAAGAGAGATTTTTTTTTTTTTTTTTTTTTTGAGACACTATGTAGCCCCTGCAGGCCTGGAACTGGCAATGTAGAACTCACAGGAGTCCCGCCTCTACCTCGCGCTTGCTGGGATTAAAGTCTTGCCAGGCCAAAACTTCCAGTGAGGAAGCCATCCTCTTTCCAGAAATTGAGAAGGGGCATCCATTTCCCACCGTGGTCATGGACCACTGCGGTCCTTCCCTCTAGTTGAAACCTGCAGCAGGGGGACAGAAGAAGGGATAAGCTCAGGAGGCCTCAAAGGCCCGGGAACACCCCCGCCCAACACACACACACACACACACACACACACACACACACACACACACACACACAGAGTCTTGCTTATCTCCCACACCCTGGCTGCAAAAGGACTCTATTGAGTTGGCTCTGTACTGGGCTACTGCCCCCGCAGGTCAGGGCCTTCTTAGGGGCCAAAACGACACCAAGTGAGAAAGAGCTGCCACTTCTGCGCCTCTTGAGAGGTGCAGTTGACCTGAAAAGAGAGTAGGGGGGGGGGACGCCCCTCTAGCAATCGTGTAGAATCCAAGTTTGAGGTGAGGGATGTAGAGGGACAAAGGAAAAGAAGTTCTCTGCGCTCCTCCTGCGCTCCTGCTCCCGTGGTGTCGCGGCTCTGGTGCGCGCCAAGGTCTCCAACTCCCAGACCGGAGCCGCCAAGATAACTGTGGCCTCCCTCCCCCGGGGTGCAGGCCTGCGTCTGTGGCTCCTTTTCCTCCACTCCCACCCTGCGCGCGGAGGTGGGGGTAGCTCCTGCCAGTCTCAGGTGCTGCTCCTCCCACGCCTTTCAGGGCTGATTCTGGAACAGAGATGGGAGAGATGGGGGCTCCCAGGGCTGACACAGTGGCAGGCTGGGCACGCTGGGGGAGGGGACCTGGCGGGCGGGAGCAGGGATGTGGGGCGCGGCGTTCTGCCCTTTCCTCTCCCTGAGCCGGGGCGGCTGAAAAGCGTCTTTGTAGCTGGAGCTGCTGAGTCCGCTTCTCCCGACGCGTTCCCGGCCTCGGCCCGAGATTCTCGCTTAGTTAAGTCATCTCAGAGAATGGCCATTGTACTTCATGCAACCCCCGCCACCCAACCCTTTTTCCAGCAGCCTTGATCCCACGCGGCTCCTCTCGGGCACCTCTGTAGGGGCGCACCCAGACCACCAATGGGTTAATGCTAGAGGCTGAAAGGAGGAGGAGGAGGAAGGAAGGAAGGAAGGAAGCGATGCCCAGTGCCAGGGAAGGCAACCAAACAAAAGATGAATCAGACGGAGGGAGGGCAGCTGGGGCCCGGGGCGTGGGGTCAGGCTTAAATAGGGCTCAATTCGGGGAGCCAGGCCCTCCCTAACCAAACTTCCATCCTCCCTCTCTATGGTTCTCTCTTTGATTGGACTGAGATCCTGGAACAAATAGGGGAGAAAGGCAGGCACTGAAAACGGGGGAAATAACTGGGCATGGGGACCCCCTCTCCACCTCAGAAGGGTTAACACCATGGTTCGGTTTTCTAAGCACACCCTGGCAATGAAGTACAATTGGAGACTACACCTATTCAAATCCTCGCGCTTCCCCAGGACATTCAAAAGGCGGGAGGGAATGAGGTTGGTCCAGAGGATAAAGATGCACCGATCCCTTAATGGTCCCCTTCCACCTACCTCACCCTTCCCATCGCCTGCCTGGCGATGGCAGTGGAGAAACTAACGCCTTTTACACCCCCCCCCCCATCCCCCAGCGTTGCAAAGAGAGGGTGAATGCTCTGGCTATTGCGGTGATGAACATGTGGCCAGGAGTGCGCCTGCGTGTGACTGAAGGCTGGGACGAGGACGGTCACCACGCTCAGGACTCACTCCACTACGAAGGCCGTGCCTTGGACATCACCACGTCCGACCGTGACCGCAATAAGTATGGTTTGCTGGCACGCCTAGCCGTGGAAGCCGGCTTCGACTGGGTCTACTACGAGTCCCGAAACCACGTGCACGTGTCCGTCAAAGCTGGTAGAGTAGAGGCCAGATGGTGGTTCATCTAAAGGGGGCTCTCTCGGGGAAACTGAGTCAATTGTAGCCTTCTTGCTACCCTAAGGGGACCAAACGGGCATTAGTGTTCTAAACCACCTTCCCACTTCCATTCAAGGTGGGACTAGATCCCTGGGAAATTGAACTGTCCCATGACTGCGTTGGGCTTGACCCACATCTTCGAGAATCTATACTTGTATTTGCTGATCTGGACTTACTCCTCTTTATGGTTGTGCCTTGCAGATAACTCACTGGCGGTCCGAGCCGGCGGCTGCTTTCCGGGAAATGCTACGGTGCGCCTGCGGAGCGGCGAGCGGAAGGGCCTAAGGGAACTCCATCGTGGTGACTGGGTACTGGCCGCGGATGCAGCGGGCCGGGTGGTGCCCACGCCGGTGCTCCTCTTCCTGGACCGGGACTTGCAGCGCCGCGCCTCCTTCGTGGCTGTGGAGACCGAGCGGCCTCCGCGCAAACTGTTGCTCACACCCTGGCATCTGGTGTTTGCGGCTCGCGGGCCAGCGCCCGCTCCAGGTGACTTTGCACCGGTGTTCGCGCGCCGCTTACGCGCTGGGGACTCGGTGCTGGCTCCCGGCGGGGACGCGCTCCGGCCGGCTCGTGTAGCCCGCGTGGCGCGCGAGGAAGCCGTGGGCGTGTTCGCGCCGCTCACTGCGCACGGGACGCTGCTGGTTAACGACGTCCTTGCGTCCTGCTATGCGGTCCTGGAGAGTCATCAGTGGGCCCATCGCGCCTTTGCCCCTTTGCGCCTGCTGCACGCCCTCGGGGCGCTGCTCCCCGGGGGTGCAGTCCAGCCGACTGGCATGCATTGGTACTCTCGACTACTTTACCGCTTGGCGGAGGAGTTAATGGGCTGAGCGTCGGAGCACAGAAGTCCTCCAAGCTCTGGACGAAACCGAAGCCGAGACATGCTAAGATCTGGGGATGTGGGCAGCTGGTGATGCCGATTGGGAGAGTGGGTGGGGAACGAGAGGAAGAACAGAAGGGCTGTACTGGAACTTCTTGGTTTAAGGGCAACTTTTAGCTGAGAGGAGTGGTCTCCCGGTCCTTGATAACCGGGTTTGCTGGTAGGCACTCTTTAATGAGGGCTTTTTTTCCCCTCCATCGTCTGCAGTGCCTCAGTCCCACCCGATAATTTTATTTTCTATTTATAAATTGTAATATAATGATCTACTGGCCCAGCCCACCAAGGTGAGGACCTGGAGTGTGGCGTTAACACTGTCTGACACAGCCAGCCAATCTGACGTCTCACACTCTCACATTTTCCTGCGGGTGGCTTAATAAAGGGAAGGCTTGTTGGAAAGTACCTTCACTCAGAGGCACTTCACCTCCAAAGAGCGGGAGAGTGGGGACTAACCAGAATCAACACCTTATGTCCAACCAACCCTCCCTTCTTCCTCAGCAGGACCTTTCAAACTCTTTTGTTTCAGAGGGTATCCCAACCCATCAGCAACAGACCAGAAATGTCCTGCCCTTTTTTGGTACTGGTCCTACCCCCAGCTGGGACCGGAACTGTGCTTATGAGTATACATCCCAACTTGAGGGTGGAGGTGGGGCTTACCGAGGGAGCCTGAAGATTGATACTCAAAGCATTTGGAGTCTTCTTTTTTTATGTAAATTTTAAAATTCATTTTACATACCAACCACAGATCCCCCTCTCATCCCTCCTCCCGCTCCCTGCATTTGGAGTCTTCTCTTAGCTGTTCTGGCCTATCCCTATAGACTGAATCAGCCCAGCTGCCATCCTGCCTGCTGATGAAGTGGTCTGATTTCTTTTTTTTTTTCCCTAGGATTTTGCTAGGCGAATTTAGGAACTATGTGTGTTCCTTACAGTCCACACACATTTGTGGCCCAAACAAAAACTCTAGAGTGACCAAGAATGGTGGCACATGCCTATAATTCCAACACTCTGGAGATGGAGAAAGGACAACCGGGAGGACCATGAGTTCAAGGCTAACTGGGCTTAATAGTGTGGGGGGGGAGAGGACAGGTTTTGGCTTGGGTGAATCTGAGGGAGACAGGCTCCTCTGTTAGGCTCTAGCGTTACAGTGTGAGTTTTCTTCCTTAAGTCCTGGTGACAGTTCTGCCAGTTTTCCAGCCCCTTCCTTCCCTTTTCTGGTTGCTGACTGTGCTGCTTTGGTGTGGGTGTTTTGGGGAATCTTTGGATTCCAACATGGCAGACACCTGAAATACAGGTAGATTGATGTCCCTGAGCTAGGAATGCACAGGTGGGCCTCCTCTGGAAGTAGAGTAAGTAGGATCCAAGGGATGGTCAAGAGTGGTTGGTATTTCCAGGGACTGAGCCCAAGCCTGCTACATCTATGTTGCCAGAAAGATTGGCTCTGGTCTGAGCATCTGAGTCCAGCCTATGTATACGCTGCCCTCTGGTGGCATTAGGGAGAATTCTAAGCCTAGGCACATAGGCAAACAGTCCCCCCACCCACCACCCACTACCACCACCACCACTACTCCCCCCTTTCTCTCTCTCTCTCTCTTTCTCTCTCTCTCTCTCTCTCTCTCTCTCTCTCTCTCTCTCTCTCTCTCTCTCTCTCTCTCTCTCTCTCTCACCGGACTTGCTCACAGGAACCATGTCCCAGAAGGCAGAACTGACGCACGGGACTTGTTAAGCTTTTAGCACTGTGCCACTGTGTCCGGAGACGGTGAAGGACCTGCTTGCTTCTCTTTCAGTCCTTGGCATTTTTACAGCCCTGTGCCTAGTTCAGCTCTGTGGCTCTGGGAAGCCAGAGGTATAGGTAACGGTGTAGACTTTCTCATGTCCCTCACTCTGGTGACCCTCAAATCTTGTGGTCCAGAGGTATAAGTAAATAAGAGTTCCAAATAGTGCCTGACGAAGACCCTCCCATTCACCAACATCCTCAGTCTACATTCTCCGAGTACCCATAATCACCCTGCCTGCCTTCTCCTTGTCTCAGACACACATCCCAAACAATACCCTTTTCTGCTTTCTTTCTTTTCCTACTCTTGTCTGCTTCTCACAGATCTTGGTACCTTTTGTCTTATGATGATGAGCAATCTGATAAGCTAGTCTTTCTGTGTCGCTGGGCAACCTGTGTTTACTACCTTTCCTAAGTATGACATGTATCTAAACTGCTGAGACTAAGGCCTTTAACCAGAAAACCATAATGGCTGCCTGGGAATATAGCTCAGTAGCAGAGCATTAGCCTAGTGTGCACAGAGCCCAAGGTCAGTCCCCAGTACCACTCAAATGGCTATGTATATATTTGGGGATAAGGAGAAGAGCATGGTTATCATTAAATCACATTCTGTAGGTTACTTCCCAGGCTTGAGGTTCACCTTCCCCCCTCTAACATCATCCCTTGAGGCCCCTCCCAGCTATCTAAAAAAATACCCTCTGTCTGCAAGCAGGTAAATACACCATCTGCTTGAAGCAGGCGGGCACACTAACTTGCCACATAGCACCTTCCAAGTGCAGCAACTCTTTCCAACACGGGAACTGTGCAAACATTGTCCATTCTTTGCATTTTTTTTTCTCATTGCTGCGCTGCATTCTGCTGTCTATACTCCACTAAATGCAAGATTTAGGAGTTGAATTTTGTTTTGATTTTCAAGCTGGGCACGGTAGCTGGTGTCCATAATCCCAGCACCGAAGGCTAAGACAGGAGGATCATCTTGTGTTCGAGGGCAGCCAGCTACAAACTTTTTTTTTTTTAATCAGATGCAACATGACACATTTGGATTTATTTATTTACTCAGAGACTTAGTCTCCCCTTGAGCTCATAATATTCCTGCCTCAGCTTCCAGAATGTTGGGACTGGGTGTGCTTTAGAATGAAAGTATAATTATACAGGTGGTGGTAGCACATGCCTTTAATCCCAGCACTCAGAAGGCAGTGGCAAGCAGATCTCTGAATTTGAAGCCAGCCTGATCTACTGAGTGAGTACCAGGATAGCTAGGGCTACACAGAGAAACACTGTTTCAAAAAACCATAGGGGGGGGGGACGGGGGGCGGGGGAGACAGAAAGAAAGAAAAGAAAAAAGAAAGTATAATTACAAGTAATTGTGGCTGTACTGTGGCCTGTTAGTGCACACCTTTAATTCCCACACTTGGGAGGCAAAGGCAGCTGGCTCTCCATGAATCTGAGGCCAGCCTGATCTACTGAGAGAACTCCAGACTAGCCAGGGCTAAACAGAGAGACCCTGTCTCAGAAACAATAACAAACCTTCCAAAACAAAGATATAAAAAATTTTAGGTAGAGAGAGAGCTCAGAAGTTAAGAAAAAAACCTAACCCTCTTTTGAGAATTTCAGACCATTTTGTGATAACCCTGGTAAGACCTCTACATACAGGGTCATCTGAGTTAGAACCTGCTACCCAAAGGTTTTGCTGACTTTAAGTCCATTCTTTTTTCAAGCAATAATTGCTGAACACTTACAGTTGAACACTGTATTAGGCTTTGAAAACCACACAAAAGATCAAGAAACCACATTCTAGAGAAATAACCATTAATGTATAAATGCATAGGCTTACTAAAGCAATGTTATCATCTAGGATGAATCCAACTGGCAGTATATGCCATATTGGTGCAGAGAAGGCCTTGTGGGTAGAGGAGGGTTGAAATAGGGTTGTTGACGGGTGTGTAGGAGGGCAAGACTGGAAAGGATGTCTCAGGCAGGAACTTGGCATCTGGGAGGATGTGTGGCCTTTGACAGTAGAGATACTGGGACTAAGAAGCTTATGTTACTGAGGACTCAGTACACACTGGGCCGAACTCAAGCACGGTATGTGTATTCTCATTCAATCCTCACACAGTTACAGTAAATCCACAGGTGAGAAACTCAAGAAAACACGTTTGTTTGCCTTCCCCCCTCCCCTTCTAAGACACGGTATTATTCTGTAGCCTAGGCTTAGAGCTCACTGTGTTGCTCAGACTGGCCCCAAACTCCAGGCAGTCCTCCTGCTTAGGCTCCAGCATGCTGGGAGTCCAGGTGTGAGCCGGCCACCACATCCGGTTCACAGCAGAGCTGTAAGTCCTTATCCTGGGGTGCTCCAGCCGATGCATGATAGAATGGGGAAGGAGAGTGTTCTGATGGATGGCTGGGATTTGTGGTCTTCAGTTTCTATTCATTTTGCTTGGCCCTCTCATTACGTGGCTACAAAGTCCACGTAGCTCCCCTCCCCCACTTCAAAGCAGCGGAGCCATTTTATTTAAAGCAAAGAAGTAGAATACACTGCATGAGAGCATAGGACACATGACTGAGGAAACTCAAGGGACCATTTCAGCTTGAAAAAAAAAAAAAGATTTAGGCTGGGTGGTGGTGGCGCACTCTGGAGGCAGAGCCCAGGCGGATCTGTGTGAGTTTGAGGCCAGCCTGGTCTACAGAGTGAGTTCCAGGACAGGCACCAAAACTACATGGAGAAACCCTGTCTCGGAAAACCAAAAACACCAAACCAAACCAAACAAACAAGCCTGTAAGCCTGTATTTAAGACCTCACCCTCCTTCAATAAACGGCATTCGGCATTAAAAAAGAAAAAAGAAAGAAAGAAAGAAAAAAGAAAAGAAAAAGCAAAACTAGCCACCAGGGGGAAACAAAACAAAACAAAACAACAACGACAAAACCCACCACCGCCCAGCTGTCCCCATACATCTTTTTAAATTATTTTTATTTTTATTTATTTCTATTGTATGTGTGTGTTTCTACTTCACCAGTGTACCATCTGAGTGTAGTTCTGCTCCAGGCCAGAAGAGGGCATTATTCCCTTTAAACTGAAGTTACAGCAGTTGAGAGCTGCGATGTGGGTGTTGAGAACCAAAGCCAGGTCCTCTCTGTAAAAGCAGCAAATGCCCTTAGCCACTGACCATCTCTCCAGCTCCTCCCCACCTCTAGAGGAAGGACCATAGGTGAGAACATGAGGGAAGGCTTTGTCTCGAACCCTTACTAGAAACTGAATCTGGAAGAACATTGGTGTTGGGCTTCCAAACTCCAGAATTATGACAAATTAATGATTGATTTATTGTTATTACAAGGGAGGGTCTCATTCTGCAGCCCATGCTGGCCTGTTGCTCTCTTTGTAAACCAGGCTGGCCTCAATCTCATGGCAATTGTGCCTCAGTCTCCAAGTGTTAGGAATACAGATGTGAGCCAGCATGTCCTGCTAACATCTGTGACATTTTATCATGATAGCCAAAGAATGCAGGCTTCCGGTCTTTAGGAAGAGACCAGTGTCAAAGCAAAGACTTAATGAAAAGAATCTTCTCTTTTGCTGGTCGTAGCAGCTTACATTATCACCCTGCTCTCCGGAGCAGAAGCAGGAAGATCAGAGCTCTGGGCCAGCTTTGGCTAGTGGGGAGTTTTAAAGCAGCCCGAGATTCTGTCTCAAAAAAAAAACAAAAGGATCTGGGGAAGCAGCTCAGCCATGAAGAGCACTCACTGTTCTTTCAGAGGACTAGAGTTCAGTTTCCAGGAATCATGTAGGGCCACTCACAACTACTTGGAACTCTAGCTCCCGGGGGTCCAATGCCCTCTTCTGGTCTCTGCAGGGGCTGCACCCATATGCACACACATAATTAAATGCTAAGAGTAATACCTTTAAACAAAACAAAACAAAAGGAGTTGTTGAAAATCATCATCTATCCTTTTTTTTACATAATTTATATTTTATGTGCACTGGTGTTTGGCCTGCATGCGTGTCTGTGTGAGGGTGTCAGATCCCCTGGACAGCTGGGTGGACGAGGACACAGCAGGACTCAGTGGGCGAGGACACAGCAGGACTCTGTTACCCTCTAGTCTCGGATTTGCTTCTTTGGAAACCCAAGTCCAGACTGCCTCTAAACCTATCTCCGTCGGGCCCTAGCACCTGAGTACGGCGTCCCTTGTTCTCTGTGGCTTTCAAGCGGTCCTGTGAGGAGAGCCTTGGCTTAGCGTGGAGCCGGTGTCCACAGACTGAGACAGAGCCGCCCCCCTAACAGCCAGGCCTGGGCTGGACACTGCAGCTGCCCAGGGAACAGCTGCTTAAGCCCAGCAGCTGCGGCAGCTGACACTGCTCTCATTCCCACCACGCATGCCCCTTCGTTGCCGGAGTCCTTGGCTAGTCTACGTGATCTTACAGACTTTTTCTTTTTAAAGACGGGATCTCACTATGTGGCCCTGGCTGTCCTAGAACTTGCTACATAGACCAGCCTGGTCTTGAACTCAAAGATATCCTCCTGCCTCTGCTGGAATTAAAAGTGTGCATCACCATGCCCGACTTAAGATTGCCTTAAATCTTTGACAGTGGGTATTATGGATTTTTTTTTCTTTTTCTTTTAAAAGATTTATTTATTATGTATATAGTGTCCTGCCTGCAAACCAGAAGAGGGCACCAGATCCCATTATAGATGGCTGTGAGCCACCGTGTGGTTGCTGGGAATTGAACTCAGGACCTTTAGGAAGAGGAGTCAGTGCTCTTAACCTCTGAGCCATTCCTCCAGTCCCCCTTTTTTTTTCCTTTTAAACTAAATGAGCCAAGTCTCCTACCTACTTTTCCCTGGCACTGGTGGCCCCCAAATCCCCAAACCCCTTGGACTGCTGTAGGAGGCATAGTGTGAGTCTAAATCTCACACACAGCCTCCCTTTTCTCTCTCCTTTTATGAACTGATGAGGATGGAGTTTTTGAGGAAGAATGTGGAGGAAGAATGGAGTTTGGTTTTGAATGATAAAGTTGTCTAGGATGACGGCACATGTCTGGTAGGATGAGAAGGTAGGTAGATTTCTGTTTCTTTCAAAAACTCCATGATAAGTCCTAGAAATTCTTGCAAGTATCTTGGAGAGAATGAGTATCATGCCAGAAGTAGCCACTTTTCTATTTTGTTTTATGTGCACTTCTGTCTGTGTGAGGGTGTCGGATCCTCTGGAACTGGACTTACAGGCAGCTGTGAGCTGCCATGTGGGTGCTGGGAAATGAACCCAGGTCCACTGGAAGAGCAACCAGTGCTCTTAACCACTGAGCCATCTCCTCAGTAGTCACTTTTAAACTGACTGCTTCTCATGGGACGGTGATTCTACATCTAGAAACCAATAGAGCTTTCTTTTTTTTTTTTTTTTTGTTTTGTTTTGTTTTGTTTTGTTTTTCGAGACAGGGTTTCTCTGTGTAGCTTTGCGCCTCTCCTGGAACTCACTTGGTAGCCCAGGCTGGCCTCGAACTCAGAGATTCGCCTGGCTCTGTCTCCCGAGTGCTGGGATTAAAGGCATGCGCCACCACCGCCCGGCCCAATAGAGCTTTCTATGTCCTTTTAGGTTCTTATTCATCACTTGTGTTCTCAAAGAAATCACTTTGTCTGGGGTGCCAGAGGCCATGGCGAAGGGCTGGACAGGAGGCTGGAAAACCTGAGGTGCTGTAAGATTTAAACAAGGTGAATTAACACGCAAGAAGAGGTCAGATACGGGGACTGTCGCTGCCGCGACTATTTATCAGGCCCTGAAAATACTGGTAGGCTTTGGACTGTACTAAGGATATCTTACACCACCTCTCTTTCTGGTTGATGTTGAAATCGAAAGTCTTGCTGCCTTGCCTCGACAGCCTTGAGCACCTGGCTCCACTTGAGCACCAACGAGACACTCCTGCCTCAACTAACCCAAAGGATGAGGTTATAGGCATCTACCTGTACACAGGAGACTTTGAAGATGGAGTTATGTGAGTAGAGAAATGAATGCAGTTAAGCTTGGGGGAACTGGTAGGATCAGACTTGAGCTTTAAAAGGACTGTTTGAGTCCCAGCGTGATAGCAAGTCTGCTGTCTCTGCTATTCACACAAAACCAGGTGTCGTAGTTATAGTGACCCTGCCTAAGAGGCTGAAGCGGGAGACTTGTGAGTCAGGCCGACTTGGGCCTGTAAGTTCAAGGCCAGCCTGGGTAACTTAGTAAGACCCTGCCCCAAAATATAAATTTAAAGATTTATTATTTTTATTTTATGTGCATGAGTGCTTTGCCTGCCTGCATGTATGTGCACCATGTGGGTGCCTGGTGTGAGCAGGGGCTCGAAGAGGGCATCAGATTCCCTGGAACTGGAGTTACAGATGGTTGTGGGCTGCCATGTGGGTGCTGGGAACTGAACCAGAGTCCTCAGGAAGAGCAGCAAGTTTATTTAACTGCTGGGCCATGTCAGCAGGCCTTTCAAAATATAAATTGAAAAACTAGATAGGGAGGTAGCTCAGGCTCAGTACAGAGCTTGCCTAGAATATATGGGCCCTACGCACAATTCCCAGGACTACCACTACCACTACCAATACGTATATAAATATATATGTATATGTTTATGTGTAAGTACATGAGACCCAAGCACACACTTATAATCCTAGCCCTTGGGAGGTGGAGGCCACAGGACCCAGAGTTTAAAGCCAGTTTTCAGTTTTACAGCAAATTTGAGGCCAGCCTAAGTAACAAGAGACCTGTCTCAAAAACAAACACAAAAACCAACTAAAAATACAATCAAAAGCCAGGTGGTGGTAGCTCACACCTTTAATCCCAGCACTCAGGAGGCAGAGGCAGGTGGATTTCTCTGAGTTCAAGGCCAGCCCGGTCTACAAAGAAAGTTCCAGGACAGCCAGGGCTACACAGAGAAACTGTGTTGAAAACAACAAAACAAAAAATCATAGTCTCATTTAAACTTTGGAATACGAAAATGTTGCTTTTAAATATCAATATAAAACATTAGAATTTAGATGTGATGCCTGAAGGTGACCTGATTGTGTGGCCATGGGGTGACGACATCAGAAAAGAGTCAAGAACTGTCGAGGTGCCAGGCCATGTCAATGCCACTTCCCTCAGCTTTGTTATGTGAGGTTTGTTTAAAGTGTTGGAACTGGCCGGGCGGTGGTGGCGCACGCCTTTAATCCCAGCACTCGGGAGGCAGAGGCAGGTGGATCTCTGTGAGTTCGAGGCCAGCCTGGGCTACCAAGTGAGTTCCAGGAAAGGCGCAAAGCTACACGGAGAAACCCTGTCTCGAAAAACAAAAAACAAAAAACAAAAAACAAAACAAAAAAAACAAAAATAAAGTGTTGGAACTGTGCTTTCTGTAATTTTTTTTTTATTAAGTTATACTAGCGATTAAACCCAGGCTTGTGTTTGCTCGAAGGTACTTTCCCACTGAGCTATGCCCCCAGTCTCAAGTAGGTTCTTACCACTCAAGTAGCTACAATAAACTAGATACGAGCAAGTTCAGGTTGCTGTAGGTTAGATACTCAACTTGGAGGTTTGTTTCCACAGTTGACATAGACGGCCTCGTGTCTGCTATGAAGCAGGGTGTCAAGAGTGGGAAGTTGCCGGGCAGTGGTGGCGCACGCCTTTAATCCCAGCACTCAGGAGGCAGAGGCAGGCGGATCTCTGTGAGTTCAAGGCCAGCCTGGTCTACAGAGTGAGTTCCAGGAAAGTCAGAGATAGGTAGAGAAACCCTGTCTCAAAAACACCAAACTCAATCCAAACAAAAAAAAAATATAAAATACAAAAACAAATAAAAATGCCCCCAAACCCCAGACAGTGGTAAAAAAGCCACAGCTACCAAGTATTACGGTTTATTATCATGACTGTTTTTTGAGACAGGGTTTCTCTGTGTAGCCCTGGCTGTCCTGGATCTTACTCTGTAGGCCAGGATGACCTCAAACTCAGCTCAACCTGCCTGAGTGCTGGCATTAAAGGCGTGCACCACCACCGCCCAGTGTTGTTTATGATGATAATGATTTTTATTATACATCAGGTAGGCAGTGATCTGGAGTTGTAGAAAACAAAGAAGGCCTGTGAAGCACGACATTAGTCAGAATTTTGTGACTCTGTGACCAAATACCCAAGAAACACTACTTCAAGGAGGGAGAGGTCTATTTTGGCTCAGAATTCCATAGGGTTGGTCCATGGTCACAAAAGGAGGCATACAGGAAGGGACCAGAGTGAACTAGAGCCTCAGGAGCACCCTCCACCAATGGCCTTCTTCCTCTGTTCTCTCTCACCAAGGGATGAATCCATTTATTAATTTGGAGCTCCCATGACATAATTGTCTCTTTTAGTTCATTTTTTTTTTAAATTTTTTATTTCATGTGCACGGATCCCCTGGAACTGGAGTTACGGTTGTGAGCTGCCATGTGGGTGCTGGGAATTGAACCTGGGTCCTCTGGAAGAGCAGTCAGTGCTCTTTAACTGCTGAGCCATCTCTCCAGCCCCCCCCCCACGTGTGTGTGTGTGTGTGTGTGTGTGTGTGTGTGTGTGTGTGTGTGTGTTGGGGCGGGGGTTGAACACAAGGCAGGCCTCATATATGCCACAAAGTCACAATTCTAACCTCTGTGAATAAATTTAAATGCCAGGAAAACCAGACTTGGCCTGTCATGTCGATTTCTTTCAGCAAACCTCAGGCAGTGTCTGGTCCAGAGCGTGTAGAACATGTTCAACATACTTTGTTGTTGTTTTGAGACAAGAGTTTCTCTGTGTAATAGTCCTGGCTGTCCTGGAACTCATTTTGGAGACCAAGCTGGCCTTGAACTCAAGTGCTGGGATCAAAGGCGTGCGCTATCACCGCCCAGCTCTCTCTCTCTTTTTTTTTAAGGGTCTCTTGGGCTCAAACTCACTCTATGGCTTAAGGCCATAATGAATTTGAACTCCTGACCTTCCTGTCTTCACCTCTTAAATCCTACGGGCCTAGGCCACCAAGTCTGGTTGTTTTTTTTTTTTTTTTTTTTTTTTGGACAATGTCTCAGGCTGGTCTTGAACTCACAGTGTCCTCCTGCCTCAATTCTTGAATTTGAGTTCAGAGATCAAAAAATACTTGTTGAGCCAGGCAGTGGTGGCACACATTAATCCCAGCACTCAGGAGACAGAGGCAGTTGGATCTGTGTGAGTTCTAAGCCAGCCTGGTCTATGGAAGGAGTTCCAGACAGCCAGGGCTACACAGTGAAACCTTGTTTCGAAAAATAAACAACAACAAAAAGTTAAATAAATGAATGCCTTGATTAAGATAAGGAAACATCAGACTGCACAGTCATCCACTGAAGCAATTTCCCCAAGACTAAGAAATCAATTTCTAAGATTATACCCTAGAAGACTAAAAACTACCAACAAAAGGTCCAGGCTGAATGCTGGGGAAAGCAGGTGATAGACTGGAACTCTGTCTTTTCCTAGCCCAGGGGACATGGAAAACAGAAGCCTAGAATCCTTTTTTTTTTTTTTCCCCACAAGACAAGGTTTCTTCATGTAGCTCTGGATGTTCTGGAACTCACTCTGTAGACCAGGCTGGCCTTGAACTCACCGAGAGATCCACCTGTCCCTGCCTCCTGAGTTCTGGGATTGAGAGGCCTAGAATCTTTTCAACAAAACCTCCATCCTTAAAGCTACTTGTAGTGGTACCCCATTTTAATGTAGCACTGGGGAAGTAGAGGCAAGCCAGCACGGTGTACATAGACAGAGTTAAAGGCCAGCCAGGGTTATAAGATCAGACCCTGTCTCAAAAACACAAAAACCAAAACCCAACACTCCAGCCAACCGCAGCAGGTATTTTCCTTTTCATTTCGTATTTTCACAACGGGTGTTTTTCCATCTACGATTCGCAGCCTCTTTGGCTAGGCTGCAAAGCAAATGGGCAAGTACCTCTAGGACCCCGGGTTCCTTTCTCTTTCTTTATGAATGAACAGGCTCGGGTCTACGCATGTGCAGCTCCCAAAGCTCCCGCTCCACGTGAGGCCCACCCGTTCCTCCTTGTGGGAGACTCCGCCCTCCTTCATTCTAATGGACCAATGGGGAGCAGCCTAGGGGGCGGAGCCGGGACCCGCCCGGCCGGGTATTCCGCCCCTCCCCCGGC
Organism: Peromyscus eremicus; assembly: GCF_949786415.1. Taxonomy (NCBI): domain Eukaryota; kingdom Metazoa; phylum Chordata; class Mammalia; order Rodentia; family Cricetidae; genus Peromyscus; species Peromyscus eremicus. The sequence continues at coordinate 4,776,460 of NC_081436.1, forward strand.
CCCGGCGCCCGGCTCCCTTGCGTAGAGCTGCTGTGTTGTGATCACGTGGCCTGCCTGGGGCGCGCGGCTTGTTTTGGTTTTCCTTCCGCTTGCCCGGCGTAGCTTCGGTGAGCTGCTGCCCTTCCCGGGCTCCACCGCCTTCTGCATCCCCGCTGGTCTTCGGGCTCTCTCGGCCCGCGCTCTTAGGAGCCCCTCGGGGCGGCGTCTTGTCATGCCGCTGGTGCGCTACAGGAAGGTGGCCATCCTCGGGTACCGCTCCGTAGGTGAGTCTCCGCCCTCCCGAGAGCACCAGCGCACCAATGCTTTGTGGCCAGAAGAGGCGCGCTGTCGCGGGAACGTGATGCGAGGAGCCAATGTGGCCTGGGAAGAAGTCGGGTTTACTGCCAGGCGATGGAAGGGTGGAGGGATGCTGGAAGAGGAGCGCTCAAGGGTTAAAGTGGACCGGGCTGTGGTTGCATCAGTGGGTACCCGCGTTACTCTGGGAAGCAGGGGAGCGATCAGCATTCGAAAGCACAGTGGAGGTCTACACGGGGCAGACACTTGCAAGTGTCCTTGGGCTGGTGCACTATATCCTGGGGAGTCCTGGATCTTCCGAAGGGTGAGGTGGGGTGGGGCAGGAAGAGGCTTCCTGCGACGCTGCTGAATGCATCCCAGTAGCCAAAATGCTGCGGAATCAACGCGTAAGGATGTTGGTAATAATAGGGCCAAGGGGAAGCATTGCTTGGAGTCTCTTACTGACTGGGAAGCTGATTTGGGGTGCGTTTTGGTACTGGCCACAGTCCGAAAGGACACAAGGTGTGACTATGGATGGATGATTCCATTACAACAATCTCTGGTCCTTAAAGGGAAGACATCTTTGGCACATCAATTTGTGGAAGGCGAGTTCCTGGAAGGCTACGATCCTACAGTGGAGAACAGTGAGTAGTGTTCTTTAGTGTGAAGGGGATGGAACCTAGATGGACTGGCTGCCCTCTCCAACTCCTTAATTTGGGATTTCTTTGTTACCAAGGGGCTGATTTATTTATGTGTTCATTTAATCAGTTCTGGGAATCCTGTGAGTGTCAAGAGCAGTGATTCTCAACCTTCCTAATGCTTGTGACCCTTTAATACAGTTCTTCCCAGGCGATGGTGGTGCACACCTTTAATCCCAGCACTTGGGAGGCAGAGCCAGGCGGATCTCTGTGAGTTCAAGGCCTGACTGGTCTACAGAGTGAGATCCAGGACAGGCACTAAAGCTATACAGAGAAACCCTGTCGGAAAAAAAAAACAAAACAAAACAAAAAAAAAACAACAAAAAAAAACAGTTCCTCATGTTGTGATGATCCCCAACCATAAAATTATTTCATGGCTACTTCATAACTGTAATTTTACTACTGTTGTGAATTGTAATGTCAATATCTGATATGCAGGATATATGATATTTGGCCCTTCAAAAAGTTGGCTCACAGGTTGAGATTCAGTGGTCTAGAGGGTGGAATTTGCAAGGTTCTAGCCCAGGATAGTATAGAATCTATACTACACTATACTGTAGATAAGGATAGCAAGAACCCTAGCATGTCTCTCCAGTTTCCTGGAGAGTTCCCTGAACTAATCTGGCTGTGTCACCCCCAGGGTCAGGAATATAAAGGAACACACATCACTGGCCCTTCAAAGTGCCTCACAGTCAAGAAGTTTTCCTCTTTGTTTTTCCAGCTTTCAGCAAGACAGTGACTCTTGGCAAAGATGAATTTCACTTACATCTAGTGGACACAGCGGGCCAGGTACCGGTTGGGGTAGGGTGTCCAAATGTTGCAATTCAACCCTACATAACGTCTTGTGGTCTATGTGCTTCATGTGTGACATAGCATGAAAAGAAAAGCATTTGATCTGTTAACAGTGTGCAAAGGCTCATTGGAGCTACTTCATAAATACTTTGTTCAATGGGAGCCAGGAATGTCCCAGGGAGGGTCACTTGTATACAGTCCCACCAGTCTTTGTGATCTGAATGGCTTGGCCCCCTTAACTACAGATACTCACGTTTCTGTTTCTTGTCAGGATGAGTACAGCATTCTGCCCTATTCCCTTATCATTGGGGTCCATGGTTACGTCCTGGTGTATTCTGTCACCTCTCTGCATAGGTACGTGACTAAGATTTTGAGTGGGGCTTGGCAGGACTCAACAATTACCCTAGAACTAAGATTATAGCTCTATTTCTTATGTTTGAAGCTTCCAGATCGTTAAGAGCCTGTACCAAAAGCTCCATGAAGGCCACGGTAAAACTCGGTAAGTGGCCCTAGGAAGTAGTGTGTGGGCATGAGGGTGTGGAAGAAAGCAAAATTGTGAATTCTTCAAGGAGGCTGGACGTGGATCGTTCTTGGCTTGTTTGGGGAATCATCTAGCCTTGCTGTAGTTGGAGTAGTTGGGGTCCATCGAGAATGGGGGAGGGGCTCTTCTAGTCATACTGTAGTAACCACTATTTCATCACAGGCCTGCCGGTGGTGCTCGTGGGGAACAAGGCAGATCTCTCTCCAGACAGGTGTGTAAGTCTCTGCTGCTCACAGCAAAGGAGAGTGAGTTTACTAAGGATCAGTCAAGCTGTAGTCCTTCCTGGCTCTGTTTGAGACAGGATCTTCACCATGTAGCCCAGGCTATCCTTTAACTCCTTTCTGACAGTGCCAGCTGACCTTATAGGGGTGGGTCACCATGCCTACCCATCATTACCTTGGTGGTTATTTACGAACAGTCTTATCATAAATCCATAATCCATATTTCTAGCTTCAGTCTTACATACCCATGCTGCTTTTGTTTACATGTGTTTTCTCTCTCCTCACCTCGCCCTCATCAAACCTGGGGGGAGGGGTGTGAAGCGCCAGAGGAAATCTAAATCTTAAAAGCACTTTCAGAGAGCTTGCAGACGTTGTTATCTGCCTTCCATTTTTATGTTCCAAATGTGCTTCCAGAGAGGTGCAGGCCGTTGATGGGAAGAAGCTAGCCGAGTCTTGGGGTGCGACGTTTATGGAGTCATCTGCTCGAGAGAATCAGGTGCTGAGCCCACTTGGTGACGGGTTAACAGTGTCTTTCTTCCTTACGCACCGCTTGGTGGTGGGGCTGGTAAGAGAGTGGTGTGTTTGCCTCAGGGCTGGGTGGTATTGGCACCGACTTACCTCTGAATCTGCTTATTTCTTGTAGCTAACTCAAGAGATCTTCATCAAAGTCATCCAGGAAATTGCCCGTGTGGAGAATTCTTACGGGCCAGACCGCCGATGCTATCTCATGTGAGCTCTTGACATGGACTAGCTGCCTCGTTTCTGCTGCAGGCATTTTCCAGCCTGCAGTGGGGGGCAGACCCTCGGGACTCAACTGGCATGGATGCCAACTATGTCCCTGGCCCTCTAGGCACACACAGTGTGGTACCTTCATTTTGGCACACACAGTGTGGTACCTTCATTTTTGCACACTCATCCCAGGTTCTGGTAGCCTGGTGTTAATGTTTACAAAGGGGCAAGATGTCTCATGGACACTGGCTTCTAACTCCTTGTTTTTCTAAATGAACTTTTACAATCTGCACAGTTGGAATATGAGTCTTGGGCATTGATTATCCAGGACCCACCCTCCTGGGTAGGTTTTGGGTGTTGGTTGGGTGAGGGTGTTGGTTGCTTGGCAGTTCTGAAGT